>NC_054381.1:133947635-134595691 GCF_017654675.1 Xenopus laevis | reverse complement strand
TTTGTCCAAATGCATTAAAGTCAATGGGCGTGCATTAAATTGTCGCCTGCGTCGGAATTGTCGGGAAATTTCGCGGCAGTTTCGCTAATTAATTTGTCGAAGGCGAAACGCAGACGAATTTGCACCTGGCGGATAAATTCGCCCATCACTAGTGCCATTCCTTTTGTAGATAATGCTTTGGTTTGTGCAATAATGTGGATTTTATATGTAAGTTAATGCATGTTATTTTATGCATTTACCCTGATGCTCCTTCACTTGCATGTCATTTACATCATGGATGGGGGGACACTTACGTAGGAGCCTCTCTTTCATTCGACCCTTGATTGAGTTCTAACTAAGGGTAGGACACCACGGGCGATTTCTGACGCTGCATCCAACAGTCGTGTCACGTACCTGCGTTTTTGCGCAGCGTGTTGGAACGTGCGGAAATCACCAGTGGAGTCCTACCCTTTACAGTCAATGATCGGTCCAGGGGGAATGCTGCAGGTCTCTGCACCAGAAAAAGAAATGCAGCCATTCTTTACGTCCCACGCATGGGGCATTGTAAATAAGTCCTTTTACATTTTTCGACACAGGAAAACCTTTTTTTATGTTCTATTCCTTTAATGAAAAACCTACAACGAAGTGCAATTTGCAATTGCAAATCACTAGACAATTATGTCATCTCTATAGGGCAACTAAGATGTACTCAGCATGAACCTTTTTTGCACACATTTAATTAAAAGTGGGAAATTAACATTAACATCAAAGCTTGTCAGGTCTGAGACAAACAATAACTGCCGATGGGAATTATTCTGTTCTGAAATGATGCAAACCTTTATTCCATGAAACAACGCTGGATCAATTGAGATGTATGAGAGGTATGCAAGCTGCTAATGAAAGAAGTAGGTCATTAAAATGCCTGCCCACAGTGCCCAAGAGCTGAAAGTAATATATATATATATATATATATATATACTGATGGGGATAAATTAGTGTAAATAATACCAGAGAATCCCATAATGTAGAGAATCAAAGTCAGCACTCGCACAATGGTGCATGTTTCTAGATGGCTGCAATCCACAGCAGGCTACATAACATCACCATCCAGGAACAGAGATTTTAAAGCAGTGGTTCACCTTTAAAGGGGAACCATCGCAAAAATTAACATTTTATATAAGCTTCAGCATACTGAAATAAGAAACTTTGTAAATAGAATCAATTAAGAAATCTGTACTGTTTCTGAAATAATCAGGTTATCTTCACCATCGTTCTCTCAGCATTTGTTTCTTCTCATTCTCTCTTCATGCAGGAGTTGGGTGTCGGATATTCATTGACAATTAGATCCAATATATCTTATAGGGGGGCTCCTTTTGCCAAGAAGATGTATTAGAGCTCACTCTATTAAAATCACCAGTTATCATGTCTCTCTACATGCAGAATTTGTGCAAATGGCAGTTATTTTGTTAGATTTTCTTTGTACTGGAATCAATTATTTGAGTGAGCTCTAATACATCTGCTAGGAAAGGGAGCCCCCCTATAAGATATATTGGAACTAACTGTCAATGACTATCTGACACTCAACTGCTGCATGAAGACAGAATAAAGAGAAACAGATGTTGAGAGAGGAATAGGGAAGATAAACTTGATTATTTCAGAAACTATGCAGAATATTTAATTGATTGTGTTTACAAAGTTTCTTATTTCAGTATGCTGAAGCTTATATTAAATTTAAATTTTCGTGATAGCTCCCCTTTAAGTTAACTTTTTAGTCGAATTCTAAGCAACTTTTCAATTGGTCTTCATTCTTTATTTTTACAAGTTTTGAATTATTTTCCTTCTTCTTTTGACTTTCCAGCTTTCAAATGGGGGGTCACTGACCCCATCTAAAAATCAAATGCTCTGTAAAGCTACACATTTCTTGTTATTGCTACTTTTTATTACTCGTCTTTCTATTTAAGCTTCTCCTCTCTGTATTCCAGCCTCTTATTCAAATCAATGCATGGCTGCTAGGGGAATCTGGACCCTAGCAACCAGATTGCTGAAACTGCAAACTGGAGAGCTGCTGAATAAAAAGCTAAATAACTCAAAAATGTCAGATGATAAAAAATTAAAACCAATTGCAAATTGTCTCAGAATATAACTCTATACATCATACTGAAAGTTAATTTGAAGGTGAACAACCCTTTTAAAGACTTTATAAAAAACAATGGATTTGACCCCAAACAGTAGGCCCAAATCCCCTGGCAGATCATAATGCTGCAGTCAGGGGTTGTAATTATTTTATTTTAATTTGGTAAATGCATATAATTGTACTTAAAGGAACCCCATTCATTCCTTGTTCTGGTGCAATTTTGCCATGGGTCGAAGCAGTGTTCCAAATCAGCCTGATTTCATTTTGTAATGCATATTGAATTTAGTGCATGAGAATTCTAAGCTTCTAACTAAACTGTTGTTATACTAGGCTGATGTCAATGACAACATGGGAAAGATGAATTTCAAAAACCTCACTTGTATTGATTCAGAAATTAAAAATGCTGAATAAGCAATACCAAAGACCACAGCTGAGGCTAGCAATGCAATGACATTTGTGGTCATCTTTTTTTATACAGTATGTGTATTCAATGGGAGTTCCATGCATCATGGTGACCGGAGTTTCTAGCTTAAAAAGCCTGAATTTACGATCCTTTATCTTTAACCGCTAACATGACTCAGTACATGGCTACTTACTGGATTACCAGCAGTACAGCACTTAGAGCTTGGCTGACTCTAGTGTAGCGTTTTATACATGTACTAGATCGCAGGTACCCAGACTTAACCGTTGCGATGTCTGCTCTTTGTCAGGAGTGCTCCAGTTAGGAGCGCTCCACTCCGTATCAAAGACTGTAGCACCTATTTCATTGGGCTTGGTGTGAAATTCAAAGAAAAAGGATGCCAGTAACCTGGTTTCAATGCTGAATATAGGCTCATCTTCTGAGAGTTCCTGAGTGCCCTATAATTGCTATTAGACTGATTTCTGGCTCCTGACTCTTCTGCTTTGACTCCTGACTACACAGATTGCTGCCTGCCCTTGCCTTTTGACTGAATACTGACCATGATCTGCTTAACCCTTTGGGGGTTATTTATTATAATCTGAATGTTAAAATTTCACTAGAACTACGATGCTACAAAAAGCCTGAATCCAAATATCTGCCATCTCAGACCTGTTGAGGACACGTATAAGTCAATAGGAGAGGCCCCTATCCCAATTTGAGGTTTTCGTGGTCTGTGCTGGGTTTAGCCTCAAAATCCAACTTTTTTTGGGTTTTGGTGTAAAACGATTCGGGAAAAGAGCCTCAAAAATTTTAGAAATTCTGAAAAAAGCCCCCAAAAATTTGAGCGATTCAGGTTTTATTTAATCATGTTTTTCCTAGATCCAATTAAATCAAGTTTTTGTGTTAATAAATAAGCTAAAATCGGCCATGGGAGTTTGGTCGTGGTTTTTTTTTTTTTTAATAAAATGTGAAATAAATTTGTTGTTTAGTAAATAACCCCCTTTGTGTACCGCATACTGCACGCCTGTCTATACTTCCTCCTTGAGCCGTTAGGCCTTGACACTTTCATAAAAAATCGTCCATCCTGATCTGCCACCTCAAGTCTGGATGATGCTATAATGCCATGGAAATAGTAACTTTTTTAAAACAATACTTGAAGGAACATCCATCCATTTCTTGATGCATTTTTTTTACATTCTGAACAGTGGGAAGAACTCAGTTACCCTTTGGGCACCACTGTGCCAAATATTTAATGCACATAATGGAAATGTACTGAATGGCATTCAGAAAATGTGGAAGTGTTTGTTGCCTATATAGGGGATACATTTTTTCACATTAATCTGTTTCTCCAAATAACAATTTTTTACCTTTTCTACCTGTTGTTTTAGGAGTTCTAATACATTAAAATTCATATTGTATTCAAAGAAGCCTATGGGTCTGCTATTCAGCCTGGGCGGCTAAAAATTTCCTAGAGAGCTGCATTTAGCCATCGGACCTCCAGATGAACAGTCCTGAGCTAAATAATCAACTCTTGTGCATCTGAGTTTAAGGCATTTGTTTAGTGTTTCATTCTCAGTGCAGAACCAAAACTAATCCCTGTAATCCTGACACTATACAGCTTTATCACACAGATGAGCAAAACTATTTGGTAAGCCTGAAAAACATTAATATTTCAGTGACTTTGCATCTTTATATATTCATCAATATCTGGAAAGAGAGTTTTGAGCATTAACAAATATGCTAAAAGACAATGCATAGATTTCATATATTGCTCACTGGGAATCAACAGCGACACAGACTCAGAATATTGCATAGGCCATAGATAATGTAACTATAATAGCTGTATTTGCTGTGATTTTAAGCATCTGGGCTGGCTTATGATTACAGGACTGAGATTTGATGAGATAAACATGGTTTATGGATTAAATACAACAGAGGTAATGTAATAAATGGCTCCAAGTAAGCTAGTGGTCTTATTACTTATAGTAACAGACTGGATAGTTTATTTTGGTACACCAGAGCTGTATTTTTTGTGATATGTGTTTGTGCTCCCACTCTACCAGTGATTGAAGGGGAGCATGTGCCTGATTTTTAACAGTAGAGTTGAAAATGCTGGGGTCACTGTATCTAAGTTGAAAATGCTGGGGTCCCTGTTTCATTGCTCAGGAGAAAGCATTAAGCGTTAACATGTGTTTTCAAAAATGGATGTAGTCTCTACAAAGATGGCTTTCAAAAGTGAATGTTGCTTATTGGTCCTGCTACTTCCATTCTCCGAATATAAAAGTAGGTGTGGTTAAGTTTGGTGCGCTTTAATAAAACAAAATTTGCAGGAAATTCGTCCAATTCAACGACTGCATCAGCATGATACAAAGAATGAATGAAGAACGGACCCCATTGCTATCCGTTTGCAAGATAGAGCAAGGACAGTGGCCTCTAACTTCCACCCAAATGTCACATGACGTGATTCCATGGCTACTCATATCTGCTACTGTGAATAATCACCCAGTTCTGCAAATGGAATAAACAGACATTGTTTTTAAATAGGCTAAATACATTAACAATGTTAGACTAACATTCGTTCATTTCCCTTGTAAAAATTAACGAGACACATTTTGTCATTTTCATGTCTGGGTACAAAAGGTGAAGGTCTTGTGCTAATATTCAGCTGCTTTCTTCTCTTTATTTCTAAATTAATCATGTTTTTTTCCCAGGACCTTAGCATTTTGCTGTTTTCAAGGTGACAAGGGAAGCTTTTCATTTGCATTGCCTGTCACACAGCTGAAGGCAAACGTGTATTTAACTTCCATTATTATATGACAGATGGGAAGTCAATATACATTTATTATATTAACAGGTGCAAACAGCGGGTTCGTTCTTACCCAAAAGACAAATAAAACCTTAATTTTTACTTATAAATCCAAACACCACCAGGCATTCATTTCAGCAACAGAATTCACTTTTATCTTCATTCAAGGTTTTTTGTCTGTGTGTGTAACTATCTCCGTTTACATTACATTTTTTTTGCACTTCTCATTGTAAGACACACTGGGAAATTTCCCGGCATCCTTAACCCACGACTCGCCTCTTCTGGGCTGACTGGGTGCAGTTGCGTCTGGTGCTGACGTCTCATTTTTCGAAGTTACACTGGTGCTCGCATCATGACGCTGAATGTCATGATATCATAATTTGGCCCGGAATTTTGTCACCAAATCCCCTTTAGAAAGCCAATTCTCCATTTTGACAGTGCCCAAGCTGGCTTCTGTTTACAGATCCTGCCGAATCGTTTCTACTATTCATTGCCTATTTCACGACTATGTCTTGCCTAATCCTTGCCGGTACCTCGTTTACGGACTTATACTATTTTACGCACTAACTTCTTGTAGGTTCCACAGCAGAATGCCCGGGGCCCCAAAAGGGTGTCGGTGAACACCGGAATCCACAGGGTTTCCCTGTGCATCTGAGTGTACCCACTGCTTCCATGGTTCCTAATAGACGAGTATGTTACACTCATATAACGAATTTGAAAAAAGTGTCCTAGTTAGCGTTGTGGAATTACCGGACATCAGTTGAGGTAAAAAAGGTAAAGTTTATTTGACACGAACTCCATGAATTCTGAACTCGCAAAGAGTCAGAACCATGAACAAAGGAATCACAGCGTTTTTAACTTGGAAACGTATGACATAACAACTTACCGATGTAAAATGGTGTTACCATTGTGAAAGTATAGAGATATCTCTTCACAGCACAGGAAAACAAAGAACTGCTCATATAACCAATCAGATCATTCTTCCTCATGGTCAAAGTATTAATAAACCAGCTAGCTTGAGAACAGAATCCATCCAAGTCAGGGGGACTCTCCAAACACAGCATTTTATTATTTTTCAAAAGAAAACCTTGTGATGATACTTTGCTTAGAACTGACCAGAAAAATATCTGATAAACTGGAAGACTGAGTTAGTCATGCACCCCTGCAACCAGTGATGGAAATCTTGCCCCAAAATACTGCCGTGAAGTTGCAGAACAAGTGCATCAGGACAATCAGGTAGGGCCCTAGGAGGTAAATGGGCCATACAAAGGGTTCTTATACAAGTTGCATATATTAATTTGGTGGAGCAACATACTTACTGGAGAAGAATAGTTCAGTTACTTGTGTCTTCTATATCTGAGACATGATTGTCCATCTTAAAGGTGAAAAAAAAACAGGAGATTTAATTTTGCTAAATATAAACAGGCGATTTAATTTTGCTAAATATTTAAGTAATACATGTATAATAATTATAGGGCACCTGTCACTTGCTCATTATGCAAATAATCCACATGGAAACCTGCAACCGGAGTTCCCTCTTAGTGGAAGGGCCACAGCACTCAACAGGGTCTTATCTGTTAGCCCATGGCTCCAGTGGGGGAAACTATTTTTAGGTGATATGTACCCTTTTTTTTAAAAAAAAAAATGCATTGAGAAATGTACACATTGTTACTTCAAAAAGCAAAGCAAGTGTGTTTTTTTTAAGGTTTATTGAGTTGAAGAACTTTTTACAGGCTTCCATTTGTGTCTGTCCCCCCTAGCATAGAATATACAAAGAGTATTGACTAGGGTTGCCACCTTGGTTCGGTTTTGACCCAAACAGTTCGGTTTTTGTAAGGTCTGTTCAGGTCTGAATTTTATGTTCGGGTTTCAGCCTTATGAATACATGAAAAACATTTAAATACTAAGATACTCACCTTAACATGGCTTAGTTACTATCAAGTGCAGTTCATTTCTCATTATTACAGACACAAAAAAGCAAATCAATCAAAAACCTAAACCTGAGGATGGAAAAGTCCGAATCTGAAAATCCGGCATCTCAGACCTGTCGAGGTTGCATATAAGTCAATGAGAGAAGTCCCAATGATTTTTTGATGTGCGCTGGTTTTTCGGCAATACCCCGAAGTTTTCGGGCAAAATTTTGAGTTTTTGGGAAAAAATATATTGTGATAAATTCGGACTTTGATAAATAACCCCCTAAGTCTTCATTATTTCTTATAGTTTTTGAATAATTTGCCTTCTTCCTCTATATGTTTTCGACTTCAAGGAATAAACACAATTGTAAGAGTTCTCTGGTCAAATGTAAGGATTCCCAGAATACATTACAAAAAGACAGGAAAATAGAAACCTACAGCACAGTAAATGGATAAATTACACATGATCACAGATGTAACCTATCCACGTATCTACAAGATTTGCCTAAACATTCACAAAAAACTTAGTCCAATTAGTAGTTTACTTTGCCTAGAGTTTTACCTAATTCTAATGCAAGGATAACAGAAACTTTTCTGCTGTATTAACGGCTCGTTTTGTATATTAGAATGGATACTATCTCCATTTATTGAGTACATTTTCCTGGAAGGTGCACATCTTGTTTTTACTGCAGAGCACGTTGATTCCCTCATAGATCTTTATTTGACATTAACAGCAGCAGTTAGAGTATTGCACTTTGCTGCTAAGTCACTTTCTAGCACTTGTGATATGTGGATGTGTTAATAAATAAGCTAATAAATGGTTTGCCCAGCGCTATTAGCTAACTAGAGTTTTATTTCCGCTGAAACCTGATTTCATGCGCTCACCGAACTGGTGCACAGCAGGGAGCTTACATTATTGCAATATCTCACCAGCTCATTGCTGCCATCTTCATCAAAGTCTTCCTCTAAACCATCAGTCATCTCTTCGCCGTCTGCATCATGTCCTCCCTCGATGTGCTCTTCAGTGGAGTTGTCAGCCGTTTCTGATTTACACTCTTCTTGAACTAAATCTGTATGATCTTCAGTTTGCTTTTTTTGAGCTCCTGTTCATAAAAAAAGAAAGTAAAATCAAACAGACAACATTTATTGGAGTAAGTACTGCTCTTTGCTTCTTCTCAATTAAAGGCAAAAAAAAAACAAAGTAAGAAAATAGCAAAGGTTAAAAATCAGCCCCCACCAATCAGGCAAATTCTAGAGGAATATTTTATATTTTAGGGCCCCATATATTATTATAGATTCCTTTGTTAGCTGTAAGATATAGGGGGTTACTTATTAAGTTCCGAATACCCGAAATCCGAAAAATTCTGATTTTTTTGGACCTTAAAAACAATCAGAATTTTTCCGGATGGTATGAAAACTCCAAATCTGAAAACCCGGCATCTCAAAGCTCTCAGGTCCTGTATTAGTCAATAGGGAAGGTCCCAGTGTCTGCGCTGCTGTCAGTATTGTTATCCGATGATTTTGGGGATTTTGGGCCAAAAAGTCCAAAAAGTCCAAAGGTCCGAAGTTTGCCCGAACCTATTTTTTTGAATAATAAATAAGATCCATTGAGTTGCTTGGATTTTTATCTTAGAAATACTGAGATAAATTTGGAGCTTGATAAATAACCCCCATAGAGTACTTGGGCACAACATTCAATTTGATGAATATATTTATTTCAGTCTTGACACTGTAACTATAAGTTGCCCTTCTCCACACTCCCTCTCATTCCATAAATTCCTTATTATGCTTTTCCTAAAAAAAATTATAATACTCAACAATACTGTGCTATGTACTTATAAATAAACTGTATTAAACTTAAATGTAAGTCAATGTAGTAGTAGAAAAATAAATTTATAGGATAACGCTAAGGCAGTGTCTGCTGGACTTTTGAGGATCAAGCCTCCTACAACCAACCTTTTAATAAGGCCCCCCTTAGCTCATAGTAAGGTTGCCACAGTTTGGGAACTACTGTCCTAGGATTATAGCAATTACTGTAGATACTCCATCAAGGTCATACCGTAGTTTTCTTACGTCTACACTGAAGATCAAGTGATATTGGCTAAGTTTGTTTAGATGCCCCTGAACGCTTTATACATCATAGGCATGGATAAGGATTTGTAAGCCCCAAATGTGTTGTGAGTTTGATCCTCTGCCCTTATTAAAAGCAGAAGCTAATAAAGACTATTATTTTAAATAATGATGCTGTCCATAGTTTGAGTAATATGTTGGGAGCTATTGGGAACGCTTGAGGACTTGCAGCTTCTCCAAAGAGAAACGTTGAGCTGGAGCAGCTGAATTGTATATCGCTAATCTTAATAGTTTCATAGTTTGTTTTTTTAGAATTGTAAGTATTTACCATTGCCCAAGGTGCAAATGTAAAGGCGCTAAGGGGTGTAAAATTGTACTCTTTAGGACCAAGTAGTAGTGCACCAATTTTAAGCAACTTTTCAATTCGTCTTCATTACAGGTATGGGATCCGTTATCCAGAAAACCCATTATCCAGAAAGCCCCAAAAGACTCCATTCATAATCAAATAATCCACATTATTAAAAACGTTTTCCATTTTCTATATAGTATATAAACAGTACTTGTAATAATTAAACAGTACTTGTACTTGATCCAAACTAAGATATAATTAATCCTTATTGGAAGCAAAACCAGCCTATTGGGTTTATATAATGTTTACATGATTTTCTAGTAGACTTAGGGGCAAATTCATCGAGGGTCGAATATCGAGGGTTAATTAACCTTCGATATTCGACTGGGAATTAAAATCCTTCGAATATCGAAGTCGAAGGATTTTAGCGCAAATAGTTCGATTGAACGATCGAAGGAATAATCCTTTGATTGAACGATTAAATCCTTCGATCGAACGATTAAATCCTTCGAATTGAATGATTCGAAGGATTTTAATCCAACGATAGAAGGATTCTCCTTCGACCAAAAAAATTTAGGAAAGCTTATGGGGACCTTCCCCATAGGCTAACATTGACTTCGGTAGCTTTTAGATGGCGAACTAGGGGGTCGAAGTTTTTTCTTAAAGAGACAGTACTTCGACTAACGAATGGTCGAATAGTCGAACGATTTTTAGTTTGAATCCTTCGATTCGAAGTCGAAGTCATAGTCAATGGTCGAAGTAGCCCATTCGATGGTCGAAGTAGCCCAAAAAACAATTCGAAATTCGAAGTTTTTTTACTTCGAATCCTTCACCCGAAGTTAGTGAATCGGCCCCTTAAGGTCCAAATGATAGAAATAATATTATCCGGAAAACCCCAAGTCCGGAGCATTCTGGATAACAGGTCCCATACCTGTATTTTTTTTTAAATTAATTGCCTTCTTCTTCTGACTCTTTACAGCTTTCAAATGGGGGTCATCTAAAAAACACATGCTCTGTAACACTATAAATTTGTTATTATTGCTAATTTGTATTACTCCTCTTTCTATTCAGGCCTCTTCTATTCATATTCCAATCTCTTATTCAAATCAATGCATGGTTGCTCGGGTGATTTGGACTCTAGGGACCAGATTGACAAATTACAAACTGAGAGCTGCTGAATAAAAGCTAAATAATTCAAAAAACAAAAATCATTTCTAAAAAATGAAGACCAACTGCAAATTGTCTCAGAATATCACTCTCTACATCATCCTAAAAGTTAACTCAAAAGTGAGCATCTGCTTTACTAATCTGGAGAAAGGCGCAGTGAGGCCTGTTATCACATCTTGCTATTGGCATTCAATAAAGTAATCTGTATCTCCTGCTGCTTCCTAGCTTGTATGTGATTGGTGTTGGGAACTACCTGTGCCATCTACCATCTCTGAATACAGTGTTGCTGAAGCAGGTAGCACCACATTCAGAGCAAGGCACAGGCTTTGACACAACTGAAACCTAATTTCTTTTAAATGAGATGTTCACCTTTGCATTAACTTTTAGTATGATGTAGAGAGCGATATTCTGAGACAATTTGCAATTGGTTTTCCTTTTTTATTATTTGTGTTTTTTTACATATTCAGCTATTTATTCAGCAGCTCTCCAGTTTGCTGTTTCAGCAATCTGGTTGCTAGGGTTCAAATTCCCCTAGCAACCATGCATTGATTTGAATAAGAGACTGGAATATGAATAGAAGAGGCCTGACTAGAAAGATGAGTAGCAATAACAATAAAGCCTTAGAGAGCATTAGTTTTTTAGATGGAGTCAGTGACCCCCATTTGAAAGCTAAAAGGACAAATAATTCAGATATAGTGATGGGCGAATTAGTCCTGTTTCGCTTCACCGCAAAAATTTGTGAATTTCCTGCAAAATTTGTGAAACACTAATCTGACGCCAGCATTAAAGTCAATGGGCGTCCAAATAATGTTGATGCGCAATCGACTTTTTTGCGCAGCAGTTTTGCAAATTTATTAGACGGTAGCAAAATTCGGAAATACGGCGCTAATTCGCGCCTGGCGAATTTATTTGCCCATCACTATGCAGAAACTATACAATAGAAAAAATGAAGGCCAGTTGAAAAGTTGCTTTGAATTAGCCATTCTATAACATACTAAAAGTTAACTTAAAGGAGAACCACCCCTGTTAGAAGTCACAATTCTAAAGCTTCATCATCATCATTTATAGAGTGCAAACATATTTTCTCACCACTTCACCCCCTGTTCCAGTGGAGCTTACAATCTAAGGTTCCTATCACGTTCACAATATATACCCGATTCACCACACATTTATGTTCAGTGTTAGTAAGTCTTATTGTGAAACCTAATAGAAATGATTACACTTATTCTGCTTATTACAGCAGTTATAAAGCAGAGAATTATAGGAGCGGCTAAATAGTGTTTCGGTAGCACCGATGAGCAAGTTATTATTGTTGAACCAGTCCTGCAGAAATATAATTAGTTTCCTTTTAATCGTTTGTTATGAGAAATGAATATGGTAATTTTCATCCCTGCATCAACATTAGCATTTTCATTTTTATTGCATTCTTAATATATATTGAGAGAGAAAATAAAATGGTTTTAATAACAACTGCAGTCTGGCACAGGGTAGATGCCTGTAATTCACTGCTACAATTGCCTGGAGAAGGTCCTCAGCTCTCCCTGTGCTTCAGGGAATCAGTAGGATCTTTCAGAGGGATATGGTGTCCCCCGTGTCTCTGTAGACAAAAGGGTTACTATAATTTTTTTAATTTTTACGTTTTTTTCCTTTATTCCATATTCTGCATAAACCAGACCCATCCTTGGTCTTCATTATAATTATATATTTGTAATTATTTGCCTGTTTCTTCTGATCCTTTCCAGCTTTCAAATGGGGGTCGCTGACCACATCTAAAAACAAATGCTCTATAAGGCTACACATGTATTGTTATTGCTACTTTTTATGACTCATCTTCCTGTCTTAATCATATACCAGTCTCTTATTTACATCAAGGCATGGCTGCTAGGGTAATTTGGACCCTAGCAACCAGATTGCTGAAATTGCAATCTGGAGAGCTGCTAAATAAAAAGCTAGGAACATAGGCACTCGGGTGCCTCTGGGAATCAAAAAAGCACCCATAAAATAAATACTCCTACAGCCTACTATACAGAGGCATAGCTAGATGTTACTGGGCCCCACAGCAAATTAATTTTAGGGCCCCCAACGTAACCAGAGATTGTCCTTTTTTTTTTACCAATATATTCATTATTTGGGCCTCATGGGGCCCCCTATACCAGCCGCAGGGTCTGCTTCCTCTGTAGTTACACCCCTGATACTATATGTCTCTTTGTACACCTATAAGATTTGGTGGCATTCACCCATCTAACCACCGAGGAGAGGCTCCCCTGAACAATTTTCCACTATTGATGGGCGAATTTATTCGCCAGGCGCGAATTCCTGCAAAAAAACGCCGATGTCCGTTTTTTTGGACACCAGTGCATTTTCGCCAGCGGTCCAAAAAGCGGACGCCGAAGTCAAAAACGAGACGCCGGCGCTATTTCGCAAATTTTTCGTTGTTTCGCTAATTTTGCTAATTTTTGTCGAAGCTAAAAGTCCCAAATTCGACCATCACTATTTTCCACTATCACTTTCTTTAAAGGATCACTATATGCTAAAACTATCTGCAGCATTATACTCAGTACAGTGCTAGGGAAGGTCTCGTGGCTGGCACTGAATCTGCAATAATAATATATCAGCACATTAATATTAAGAGAATTAGGAAACAAATGTAGACACTAATGTGTAGCAGACTGTTTGGGTGAGTGTTTTTGATAAGTAACATAGTAAGTTAGGTTGAAAAAAGACACACATCCATCAAGTTCACCCTTTTTACTTTTTTTAACCTGTCTAACTTCCAGTTGATCCAGAGGAAGACAAAAAAAAAACATCTGAAGCCTCTCCAATTTGCCTCAGAGGGGGAAAAAATTCCTTCCTGACTCCAAAATGGCAATCGGCCCAGACCCTGGATCAACTTGTACCCTGCATTGTTTCTCAAATTCTATTTCTTAATCTTAGGAAACTTTTCCAGGCCATGTGTAAAGATCTTGCTCTTGCACTACATGCTCTATCCAGAACGTATAAATAAAAAATCATAACAAAAAAAAAAAGATGGCCTGATTCTTAAAATGTGAATTTGTTTTCTAAATTAGAATGCAAAGTTAATGATCAATAAAGAAAATAAATATGCGACAGGGAAGACAGGCCGTGATTATAAGATCCTAAACCTTTCCAACATTCCTGTGAATTTTTGCATATTTTGCGACATGAAATGCTCACTCCTCCATGTCTGTGGCTGGTATAAATAATTCAGCTCTGCTGGCGGCACCTCTATACAGGGGAAGAAAGAGGCCTTTCAAACCTCATCTTTGAATGCTCCAGAAAGCTTCAGAGAATTGCCTTGCAACACAGACAGCGTATTTCCTGCTGAGAAACCGTTCAGCGTAGAAATGTTAATATAAGCATCTGTGGAAAATGCTTGGCTTTGAAGTAATTAGGATTTCGCTCTCAAACTTGGCCAGTGTTTACAAAGTCTAACTTGGAGGTCTCCGGGGATCTGGTTGACTGGCAAAACTTCTTAACAGAACTTGTAGGTTGTAATTAGCATAGCTGCTCTGAACATCTCAGGAATTAGTAGTGTGAGGAACCTGCAGTCGATGTAGTTAATGATACATATTACAGAACAGGTATGGGATCCATTATCCGGAAACATGCTATCCAGAAAACTCCATATTACGGCAATTACCCCTCTATTTGTGACCACTATCCAACCTCTTGGTGGAGTAAGTCTTAAAATCACTATCCCCAACCTCAGACAAAGCTATCCACTTATTTTTTGCTATTTGGAACTGGAGCTGGAGCAAAAAACTTTTAATCAATTACATAGTTGCCTACCTCCCCTGAGCAGGTTGTTCCAAAAAAAATATTAATCTTTGCACCTAAAACCTGCAAAGCTTTTTATTTTATTGTTGGGGGGAAAAAAACATGCTCGGCAGTTGCCTAAGTATTCAATGGAAGGAACCACGAGAGATTATATTAACTTTTGCCTGGTTTTAGCACCCAAAGGCTCAACCATTATTAAATTGGGCCCTGAATATATGGAGATCCAAGTTACAGAAATACCCATTATCCAGAAAACCCCAGGTCATAAGTATCCTGAATATCAGGTCCCATACCTGTATCATAGAACAACATTTGATGCACGGCTGAATTACACTGCTAACATCATAGTAAGTAAAACCTAAGCCAAACAATATGCTTCTGTCTCTGATCATAAATATCCTGGAGTTTTCCTATTGCGTGAGTTCAAATGTCATTCTGCCAACACGTTTGTAATGAAGATCTACTATGTACTTTGATATTATACGCATTTACAGTTTTGGTTTGAATGTGAAATCAGGCCCATAAATCAGCTTTGATTGAAGTCTCGGAAAGGACAGGAATAAAAGAAATTTGTGATTTAAATGTCTCTGGCGCCGGAGCTGGATTCACTGGAGCGTGCTGATTTGTATGCCAACATGCGTGCCAGTTTGTATATTCCATTCCACTACCGCTATGATTCATGTAGCAAATGTGCAAAATGATGTGTAATATATAACAAAATGTATAAAATGATTCTGCACCTCTGGGAATTATGTCCGGAATTAGGCTGCACTTTCAACTACAAACAAAGTTGTTTCAAGATATCATTTTTCATGGAGCACTAATGACACCTTTTACTACACTTGATTTTCACTCGACTCTTAATATATTTTGCAATCTATGAAGCTACACGGCATGCTAACCAACCAACAGCCAAACCCCAACGCACCAATTTGTAAGTGAGCCCCAGAGCTACCATTTACCAAGAGCTGCATGACTGGGATTTACACTTTGTGCACAATATCATACAATACAATACACCTTGACTTTTTTATTCTCCCAATCCATTCTTTAATGGAAAGACGTGAAGGTATTTTTTCCTTCAGTTTAATTCTCCTTTCGTAGTGATCCCCAACCAGTGGCAAATGAGTAACATGTTGCTCTCCGACCCCTTGGCTTTTGCTCCCCGACCCCTTGGATGTTGCTCCCAGTGGCCTAAAAAAATAAAACATTTTAAATTCCTGGCTTGGAGGCAAGTTTCAGTTGCATAAAAAACAGTCCACATAGGGGCTATCACATAGCCAATCACAGCCCTTATTTGGCACCCCAGGAACATTTTTCATGTTTGTGACTCTTTTTACATTTGAATGTGGCTCATGGGTGAAAAAAATATTGGTGACCCTGCCCTATCGTGAATGAAGGTATTGCTGGCTCAGCTTTTAGTTTTGTTTTACCTAAGCAGCCACTGTTTCACTGGAAGGCTGACAAAAGGATCCTATTTTACATTTCTCAAGGGAAAGATAAAAAGAACATAAAATGTAAAATCTGAGAAGAACCTAATGCAGCGTATGTGCACCGAACTGTGCATTGGACTGGATAATCATTAAAAAGGAGGTACGTAACGTTCTACTGTAGTTTTAAGCTTTTCCCTTACAAGAAGCCAGAAGGTGGCACAACTGAGAAGTCCACTAAGATGACATAACATCATCTGCAACATGGCCAGACAAATAAGGATATCATAGAAGTTTTATAGCAGAAACAATAAGAATGGAGAAGAATGGAGAAGAATGGAGAAGAATGGAGAAGGAGTCAGACATCAGGCGTAGCTTGTTTAGCTTGTTTAATCCAAAACTTTCCTATATTATATGGTGGTAATGGACATATGTAGGGTAAGTATTAGGTGTCCACTGACCTAGGGTCATGGTGGCATCAACAACAGCATGATAAAGAGTCAAGGACACAGGATAGTGCCCTGAAAAGTTGAACGACAGGGAAGTAAATTGGAAGCACTGTAATACCATCAATGCCAGTACAGTTCAAACTACGTGTCAATAAACTGATAGTCCATGAATGTACATTTTTCCTTTCAGAAGAAGGCAACCCAGCAACTTGGTTTTAAAAGCACTAGAATACCTCCTTCCACTCCAATGAAATGTCTGCTACTAGATAATATATTTCAGCCAATAATGTTGTCCTTGCCGCACTGAAATTTGAACTTTTTCCAGCTGTGGCTGACAAGGACATTTATGAATAATGAATAATACCACCACAGGAGGTACCAATGGGGTCCTTGAACTCATGATGTGCAAACATGTCAATTCCCTCCCTCTCCTTGTGCTATGACATTGTATTATGACATTGTACTGTGCAGGACCACTTGGTCATTCTCTCTAAAAGAAGTGAATCCACCAGAACGCAGAGTGGAAATGGTGGAGCTTAGCCGGCAGCACGTCTCATCATGATCGCTGCTCTCGCGAGACACCTGTTACTTCGCTTCGGATTCAGCAAGACCTCATATCATTCGCTTCTGAACGCTGATCAATAGACACAAGTCGTGCTATTATCTAATCCGGCTTTAATATCAAAGGTATATCGGTGGATAAAAACTAACACGTTTCGTGCCTGCTAACCTAGGAACGCGTTAGCTTTTACCTTACTGATGTACCTTTGATATTAAATAAAGCGGATTTAGATAATAGCATGACTCGTGTCTCTTGATCAGTGCTCAGAAGCAATTGATATGAGATCTCTCTAAAAGCAGTGCCTTTATTCCCAGTACAGGTAAGATCACTAAAATTCAATAGGCCCTGCAACTTAAAGTTATATGACCTGTGGTCTTGTTTTATATGGTCATGGAACACTCCACTGACTACTAATATCCTTAATAATTACAATAGGAGAAACACTGCCCTGTACAGGTATGGGATCTGTTATTTGAAAACCCATTATCCAGAAAGCTCTGAATTAAGGGAAGGCCATCTCCCATAGTCTCCATCAATCAAATAATTAACATTTTTTAAAAGGATTTCCTTTTTCTCTGTATTAATAATCCAGTATCTTGTACTTTTTCCCAACTAAGATTCGTTAATCCTTATTTGAGGCAAAACAATCCTATTAGGTTAATTTCATGTTTAAATGATTTTTAGCAGACTTAAGGTATAAAGATCCAAATTACAGAAAGGTATTTTAACCCCAGGTCCCATACTGTAGATACATATGAGATAATTGTCACAAATAGGGAACAGTTTGTCTTTTCTCACCTGCATCAACTATTTCTTCTTCCCCTGTCAGGGATATTCGTTTTTCTTAAAGTCTGCAAGCCTCAATTCTCTTAAGTCACGTTAAGCTCTCTTTCTCCATATTTTTTTGTTACTGCTTCTGTATGTATAACTATTTAGCATTTTGTATTTACGGGGATTACCAACACAGCACATAGAGAACTGTAGATAAATACAGAAATGACTCTTGCAATATCAGATACACAAGATAATTCAAGATATAAAACTAAAGAATATAATTGTCATCAATATATAGAGATGTCGCGAACTGTTCGCCGGCGAACTTGTTCGCGCGAACATCGGGTGTTCGCGCTTGCCGGAAGTTCGCGAACGTCGCGCGACGTTCGCCATTTTGGGTTCGCCATTGTTGGCGCTTTTTTTTGCCCTCTCACCCCAGACCAGCAGGTACATGGCAGCCAATCAGGAAGCTCTCCCCTGGACCACTCCCCTTCCCTATAAAAACCGAAGCCCTGCAGCGTTTTTTCACTCTGCCTGTGTGTGCTGAAGAGATAGTGTAGGGAGAGAGCTGCTGCCTGTTAGTGATTTCAGGGACAGTTGAAAGTTTGCTGGCTAGTAATCGTTTTGATACTGCTCTGTTATTGGAGGGACAGAAGTCTGCAGGGGTTTGAGGGACATTTAAGCTTAGGTAGCTTTGCTGGCTAGTAATCTACCTTCTACTGCAGTGCTCTGTATGTAGCTGCAGTGGGCAGCTGTCCTGCTTCTGATCTCATCTGCTGACTGCTGCAATAACAGTAGTCCTTGTAAGGACTGCTTTTATTTATTTTTTGTTGTTTTACTACTACTACTACTACTACTACTATAAGAGCCCAGTGCTATTAGTCTAGCAGTGTTGGGGAGTGGGAATGGTGTGCTAATCTGCTGCTCCTAGTAGTTCAGCAGCACCAACTTTAATTTTTTTTTTTTAATATTCATTTTTTTTTTATTTTACTTTTTTTTATTTTACTACCGCTGTAGTAGTGTATAAGTTGACCTTTTAGGCATTATTTGCCCTGTAGGCATTATTTGCACACTGTTTTCTTCAACCCGCCATCTAGCTGTGTGACCTTGTTCACATTCTGTCTAAATATACATAATATTACCGTCTCCAGAAAAAACACCGGAGTCACTTTTTTCAAGCAGCCATAATATATTTTACGTAATCCGTATCCACCGCTGTAGTAGTGTATACGTTGACCTTGTAGGCATTATTTGCACACTGTTTTCTTCAACCCGCCATCTAGCTGTGTGACCTTGTTCACATTCTGTCTAAATATCCATAATATTACCGTCTCCAGAAAAAACACCGGAGTGACTTTTTTCAAGCAGCCATAATATATTTTACGTAATCCGTATCCACCGCTGTAGTAGTGTATACGTTGACCTTGTAGGCATTATTTGCACACTGTTTTCTTCAACCCGCCATCTAGCTGTGTGAGCTTGTTCACATTTTGTCTAAATATTGATAATATTATCGTCTCTAGAAAAACCACTTGAGTTACTTTTTTTCAAGCAGCATTCATATATTTTACGTAATCCGTATCCACCGCTGTAGTAGTGTATACGTTGACCTTGTAGGCATTATTTGCACAGTGTTTTCTTCAACCCGCCATCTAGCTGTGTGACCTTGTTCACATTCTGTCTAAATATCCATAATATTACCGTCTCCAGAAAAAACACCGGAGTGACTTTTTTCAAGCAGCCATAATATATTTTACGTAATCCGTATCCACCGCTGTAGTAGTGTATACGTTGACCTTGTAGGCATTATTTGCACACTGTTTTCTTCAACCCGCCATCTAGCTGTGTGACCTTGTTCACATTCTGTCTAAATATCCATAATATTACCGTCTCCAGAAAAAACACCGGAGTGACTTTTTTCAAGCAGCCATAATATATTTTACGTAATCCGTATCCACCGCTGTAGTAGTGTATACGTTGACCTTGTAGGCATTATTTGCACACTGTTTTCTTCAACCCGCCATCTAGCTGTGTGACCTTGTTCACATTTTGTCTAAATATTGATAATATTATCGTCTCTAGAAAAACCACTTGAGTTACTTTTTTTCAAGCAGCATTCATATATTTTACGTAATCCGTATCCACCGCTGTAGTAGTGTATACGTTGACCTTGTAGGCATTATTTGCACACTGTTTTCTTCAACCCGCCATCTAGCTGTGTGACCTTGTTCACATTCTGTCTAAATATCCATAATATTACCGTCTCCAGAAAAAACACCGGAGTGACTTTTTTCAAGCAGCCATAATATATTTTACGTAATCCGTATCCACCGCTGTAGTAGTGTATACGTTGACCTTGTAGGCATTATTTGCACACTGTTTTCTTCAACCCGCCATCTAGCTGTGTGACCTTGTTCACATTCTGTCTAAATATCCATAATATTACCGTCTCCAGAAAAAACACCGGAGTGACTTTTTTCAAGCAGCCATAATATATTTTACGTAATCCGTATCCACCGCTGTAGTAGTGTATACGTTGACCTTGTAGGCATTATTTGCACACTGTTTTCTTCAACCCGCCATCTAGCTGTGTGACCTTGTTCACATTTTGTCTAAATATTGATAATATTATCGTCTCTAGAAAAACCACTTGAGTTACTTTTTTTCAAGCAGCATTCATATATTTTACGTAATCCGTATCCACCGCTGTAGTAGTGTATACGTTGACCTTGTAGGCATTATTTGCACACTGTTTTCTTCAACCCGCCATCTAGCTGTGTGACCTTGTTCACATTCTGTCTAAATATCCATAATATTACCGTCTCCAGAAAAAACACCGGAGTGACTTTTTTCAAGCAGCCATAATATATTTTACGTAATCCGTATCCACCGCTGTAGTAGTGTATACGTTGACCTTGTAGGCATTATTTGCACACTGTTTTCTTCAACCCGCCATCTAGCTGTGTGAGCTTGTTCACATTTTGTCTAAATATTGATAATATTATCGTCTCTAGAAAAACCACTTGAGTTACTTTTTTTCAAGCAGCATTCATATATTTTACGTAATCCGTATCCACCGCTGTATAGTGTATACGTTGACCTTGTAGGCATTATTTGCACACTGTTTTCTTCAACCCGCCATCTAGCTGTGTGTATTATCGTTTCCAGAAAAACCAACTGAGTTTTTGTTGTTGTTGTTGTTTTTTTAAAAATAATGCCAGGCAAAGGCAGGCCGCCACGCAGAGGCCGTGCTAGGGGCCGTGCTGCTATGCAATCCTGTGGCCCTAGCAAATTGCCCAGTTTTAAAAAGCCAATGACCCTGAACTCCCAAAATGCTGAAGAGGTAGTTGACTGGCTTACACAGCACACCCCATCCTCTACCGTCTAACTTTACCACAACATCCTCCTCATCCTCCACTGCTATGGCCACCCCACGTAACACTTCCTCCACCACCGGTGCCCCTTCTTCACTGGGGTCAGAGGAGTTATTTTCCCATGAGTTTCTTGAACTGAGTAATGCGCAACCATTATTGCCAGAAGAAGATGAAGGAGATGAGGACCTTACACCAGATTTAATTCTGGCAGAGAACACGACAGAGATGGACATAATGAGTGATGAGGAGGAGGTCCCCGCTGCTGCTTCCTTCTGTGATGTGTCAGAAGAAATTGATGCATCTGAGGAGAATGATGATGAGGAGATTGATGTTTTGTGGGTGCCTAGTAGAAGAGAGCAAGAGGAGGGTAGTTCAGATGGAGAGACGGAGAGTCAGAGAGGCAGTAGGAGAATAAGACTTAGAAGAAGCAGGGAGGACAGCCCGCAGGGATCAGTAGGGCAACAACATGTATCGGCACCTGTGTTCAGCCGGCCAACGCACCCGCCATTGCCGCCAATGCCGCCAACTTCTACTGTTACCGCCAGATCGCACACTTCCAAAAAGTCAGCAGTGTGGGATTTTTTTAATGTGTGTGCCTCTGACAAAAGCATTGTAATTTGCAATGAGTGCAGTCAGAAACTGAGCCTTGGTAAGCCCAACAGCCACATAGGTACAACTTCTATGCGAAGGCACATGAGCGGCAAGCACAAAGCACTTTGGGAGCAACACCTCAAAGGCAACAGGCAAACTAAAAGCCACACTCCTTCTGGTCCAGCATCTTACTGCTCTACCTCTGCTCTCCTTGACCCGTCTGAACCACCCTCCACTCCGCCTTCCACCTTGACCACCTGTTCCCATTCCCAGTCATCTGCCACCAGCCAAGTTTCTGTGAAGGCCATGTTTGAGCGTAAGAAGCCAATGTCTGACTGTCACCCCCTTGCCCGGCGTCTGACAGCTGGCTTGTCTGCACTCTTAGCCCGCCAGCTTTTACCATACCAGCTGGTGGACTCTGAGGCCTTCCGCAAATTTGTAGCAATTGGGACACCGCAGTGGAAGGTACCCAGCCGCAATTTTTTTTCTAAAAAGGGAATACCACACCTGTACCAACATGTGCAGAGCCAAGTTACCGCATCTCTGTCACTTAGTGTTGGGCCAAAGGTCCATATGACTACTGACGCATGGTCCTCCAAGCATGGTCAGGGCAGGTATGTCACCTACACTGCCCACTGGGTGAACTTGGTAATGGCTGGGAAGCAGGGAATGGGTAGCTCAACAACAACATTGGAGTTGGTGTCACCGCCACGGATTGCACGCGGTTCTGCCACCACCTCTACTCCTCCATCGCTCTCTACCTCGTCTTCTTCTTCTTCTTACTCTGCTGCTGGGTCCTCCTTCTCCTCCTCCACACCTGTGCACCCCCAGCTCCCCCTAGGCTATTCGACGTGCCAGGTACGCCGTTGTCACGCTGTCTTGGGGATGACGTGCCTGGAAAGCAAAAACCATACCGGATCTGTACTCCTGTCATCTCTGCAGTCACAGGCCGATCGGTGGCTGACCCCACACCAACTGCAGATCGGAAAAGTGGTGTGTGACAATGGAAGCAATCTGTTGGCAGCGTTGAGACTAGGCAATTTAACACATGTGCCCTGCATGGCACATGTGTTAAATTTAATAGTCCAACGTTTTGTCTCCAAGTACCCAGGATTCCAGGACGTTCTCACCCAGTCCAGAAAGGTGTCGGCCCATTTCAGACGTTCCTACACAGCCATGGCACGCCTTGCTGACATTCAGCAGCGCTACAACATGCCAGTCAGGCGTTTGATTTCTGACAGCCAGACTCGCTGGAATTCAACGCTCCTTATGTTGGAACGTCTGCTGCAACAACAAAGGGCCGTCAACGAGTACCTTTTTGAACTGGGTGGTAGGACTGGATCTGCACAGCTGGGGATTTTTTTCCCCCGTTACTGGGTGCTTATGCGCGATGCCTGCAGGCTCATGCGACCTTTTGAAGAGGTGACAAATATGGTCAGTCGCACCGAAGGCACCATCAGCGACCTAATACCCTTCGCTTTATTCCTGGAGCGTGCCGTGCGACGAGTGACAGATGAGGCTGTAGACCAGCGTGACGAGGAGCTGGAAGCGCACGATTTCTGGTCGGAATCACCAGAACGAACCCAGGCACCTGCTGCAACGCAGGGAGAGGTGCCAGAAGTGGAGTCAGAGGAGGAAGGTGGCTTTGTGGAGGAGGAGGACCAACAGGAGCAGGCTTCCCAGGGGGCTAGTGGTGACCTTTTGGGGACCCCTGGTCTTGTACGTGGCTGGGGGGAGGAGACCGTGGATGATGCAGTCCTTGATAATGAGGAAGCGGAGATGGATAGCTCTGCATCCAACCTTGTGAGAATGGGGTCTTTCATGCTGTCATGCCTGTTGAAGGACCCCCGTATCAAGAGGCTTAAGGAGAAGGACCTGTACTGGGTCGCAACGCTACTAGACCCTCGGTACAAGCATAAAGTGTCAGAAATGTTACCAACATACCACAAGTCCGAAAAGATGCGGCATTTACAAACCAGCCTGCAAAACATGTTGTACAATGCTTTTAAGGGTGATGTCACTTCAGGAACTCATCAACATTCCAGGGGCAGAGGTGCCAGTAATCCTGCCACGAGCACACCTGCAAGGACAAAGCCCTTTGGCCAGTCTGTAACGTCAGACATGCAAATGTTTTTCTGTCCAAGGCAGCGCCACAACCCTTCTGGATCCACCCTCAAAGAACGCCTCGACCGGCAGGTAGCGGACTACCTGGCATTAACTGCAGATATCGACACTCTGAGGAGCGATGAACCCCTGGACTACTGGGTGCGCAGGCTTGATCTGTGGCCAGAGCTGTCACAATTTGCCATGAACCTCTTGTCTTGCCCAGCCTCAAGTGTGCTCTCAGAAAGGACCTTCAGTGCAGCAGGAGGGATTGTAACTGAGAAGAGAACTCGCCTAGGTCACAAAAGTGTCGATTACCTGACCTTTATTAAAATGAATGAGGGGTGGATCTCGGAGGGTTACTGCACGCCGGAAGACTTGTTCTGACTTCTATGCAGCTGTCCTTCTCTTCAAGCCTCATGACTCCACACACAGCTGTCCTTTAGCGTCCTCCTCCTCCCTCCGCCACCATTACAAACTAGGGTGCAAACCCTACTGGTTTAATTTTTTCTGGCCTCTGTGCTTCAGTGGCTGCAACCAAAAAACTGGGCAAACAATGTCTACAAGGTCAACGTATGGCAAAAAATGACTATTTTCAGCATTTATATGGCATATTTTTTCTGGCAACTGTGCTTCAGTGGCTGCGTCCAAAAAAATGCATATTTTCTGCATTTATATGGCATAATTTTTCTGGCCTCTGTGCTTCAGTGGCTGCAACCAAAAAATGCATATTTTCAGCATTTATATGGCATAATTTTTCTGGCCTCTGTGCTTCAGTGGCTGCAACCAAAAAAATGCATATTTTCAGCATTTATATGGCATAATTTTTCTGGCCTCTGTGCTTCAGTGGCTGCAACCAAAAAAATGCATATTTTCAGCATTTATATGGCATAATTTTTCTGGCAACTGTGCTTCAGTGGCTGCGACCAAAAAAATGACTATTTTCAGCATTTATATGGCATATTTTTTCTGGCCTCTGTGCTTCAGTGGCTGCGGCCAAAAAAACTGGGCAAACAATGCCTACAAGGTCAACGACGTTGACCTTGTAGGCATTGTTTGCCCAGTTTTTTGGCCGCAGCCACTGAAGCACAGAGGCCAGAAAAAATATGCCATATAAATGCTGAAAATAGTCATTTTTTGCCATACGTTGACTCAACGTATATGGCAAAAAATGACTATTTTCAGCATTTATATGGCATATTTTTTCTGGCAACTGTGCTTCAGTGGCTGCGACCAAAAAAACTGGGCAAACAATGCCTACAAGGTCAACGTATGGCAAAAAATGACTATTTTCAGCATTTATATGGCATATTTTTTCTGGCAACTGTGCTTCAGTGGCTGCAACCAAAAAAACTGGGCAAACAATGTCTACAAGGTCAACGTATGGCGAAAAATTACTATTTTCAGCATTTATATGGCATATTTTTTCTGGCAACTGTGCTTCAGTGGCTGCGTCCAAAAAAACTGGGCAAACAATGCCTACAAGGTCAACGTATGGCAGTTGTTTAAAGAGAACAGTAGATTACTAGCCAGCAAAGCTACCTAAGCTAAAATGTCCCTCAAATCCCTGCAGACTTCTGTCCCTCCAATACAGAGCAGTATCAAGCAGATTACTAGCCAGCAAACTTACTATCATCTGTCCCTGAAATCACTAACAGCTCTCCCCCTACACTATCTCTTCCAAGCACACACAGGCAGATTTTTCAGATACATTTTTGCCCTTGATCCCCCTCTGGCATGCCACTGTCCAGGTCGTTGCACCCTTTAAACAACTTTAAAATCATTTTTCTGGCCAGAAATGTCTTTTCTAGATGTTAAAGTTCGCCTTCCCATTGAAGTCTATGGGGTTCGCGAACCGTTCGCGAACCGCTCGCGTTTTTGCGCAAGTTCGCGAATATGTTCGCGAACTTTTTTTCCGACGTTCGCTACATCCCTATCAATATATCTCTACAGCCAACCTGCAGCACTCCAGCTATTGCAAAAGTACAGTTTCAGTTTTACAACTGATCTAAAATAACAAATAAAAAAAACAAACAAATACAAAAAGTATTGTAGAAGTGATACCTATATTGGCTAACAATAAAAATACATTGTAAGCTTTCGGAGCACCGAGGCCCCTTCGTCAGGCAAAATACAAATGAAAGCTAGAAAGGCACAGCATATATTCTGTTAGATCAGTGAAAGGTATTCATGGGCAATACATTAGGAAGTTACAGATAGATAGAGATCAAATGTAGAGATAATACAATGAATTAGGGTGGGTTGTAAATAGTCCAGGAGTCTGGATTCAGTCAGGTCACATAGTGTGACATGATACCTGACCCTAAATTATGGCCCTGTCTTAATGTGTAAATAACTCCATACATTTGAATCCATAAATCTTCCTTTCCCGTTCAGTTTATTTTTGCTCCTGGCTAACACGTTTTTGTATTGTGCACAACTGACCTACAAAGACCAATAGTGATGGGCGAATTTGCGAATTTCGCGAAACTGCGAAAAATTCGCGAAACGGCGCCGGCGTCTCGTTTTTGACGCAGAACCTCGTTTTTGACGCTGGCGACCGTTTTTGAAGCCGGCACCCGTTTTAAAAAAAAAAAAAAAAAATTTGATGCCGGCGAATTTTTTCCGCAAATTTTCACGGGCGTTTCGCGAATTTATTCGCTGGCGGTGAATCGCGCAAATTCGCAGCGAATTCACGAATGGCGAATAAATTCGCCCATCACTAAAGACCAACATTCTTCCACTGGTCAGCCGGCATAGGATGATAGGTATAGTTTTGGGAAAAAATATTCTGCTGAAATATTGTGTTTTTCAAGAAATCAAATTTGTCTTTTTCTTCTTTACTACAATTTTTCTTTTTCTTGACCTTTTCTAAAATTCAGAATAAAACAGTTGTTGGACTGTGATTAATTTAATTAAACTAAGTATTTCCACTTTCATTGCTTCCAACTCCTCTGCACTACTTGACCTTTCCCTGAAACATCATTTTATTGCCAATTTTCATACAAATATCTCTGAAATGAAATTGCACTGCCTTGATTGAATATGTTGCCATGATGAAAAAGCCGTATTGCACAAACCTTCGCATTCTATTTGATAAGCATCATTAAGTTAGTTGCCAACTGCTTTGGGAACAGAAATGTCCATCACTTATTCTTATTAATCCTGGGGCACCCAAGTTAAAATACACAGTGGGGCACATTACTTATACACTAAAACCACCACGGAAATTAATTATGCATAATATATATATGTAGGGCCACAAAAATGTAAAATAAGGAAAAATTTCAAACCAAGGGATGTAAAATTTAGGTTTTCTTATAATACAAATCCACCCCAGCAACTCATGAACTACAATTCAAAGCATCCATCAATAGTGGTAACCCTGCCCAGAAAAAGTTATGAAAACTTTGGACATGGTTCAAAGTCTGTCATGGTTTATCAGTAACTTTTAGCAAAAACAATATAAGGGTATGGAATCTGTTACCCTGAATGCTTGGGACCTGGCCTTTTCCAGATAAAGGATCTTTACATAATTTGAATCTTCATGACTGTCTCTACTAGAAAATTATTTAAACATTAAATAAACCCAATAAGCTGGTTTTGCATCCAATAAAATGACTTCTTATTTTGGATGAAGTACAAGGTACTGTTTTATTATAACAGAGAAAATTAAAATAGTTTTTAAAAATGTGGATTATTTGGATAAAATGGAGTCTATGGGAGACACCTTCCTGTAATTTTGAGCTTTATGCATAACAGGTTTCTGGATAATGGATCCCATACATGTATTTAAATAGACATCCTTAATGCAAATTGGAGATATTGTTTTTGCTCATAGAGTGAATATTTTGAAGACCGTGCAATGTTTTTGTTTTTTTCCCCAAGGGAATTTTTGCCTAAAAATGTTTTCTTGCTATGAGGTGGAATAAACCATTATAACCTATAGTTACATTGTTTTCTAGCATGCCATGATGCAATATTGCTTTAAAAAGTTGCAGAGATAATGTTTTTGTGTGCTTATGTAGGCTTGTTCGAAATAACATTAAACAATCTTTTTAAAATACAACATTAATTGGAGACTTAACACATGGGGTCAATATATGTAATACAAGTATGGGACCTGTTATCCAGAATGCTCCGGACCTGGGGTTTTCCAGATAATGGATCTTTCCGTAATTTGGATCTTCATACATTAAGTCTACCAGAAAATCATGTAAACCTTTAATAAACCCAATAAGCTGGTGTTGCTTCCAATAAGGATTAATTATATCTTAGTTTGGATCAAGTAAAAGGTACTGTTTTATTACTACAGAGAAAAGGGAAATCATTTTAAAAAATTTAGTTTATTTGATTATAATGGAGTCTATGGGAGATGGTCTAACCACTTTATGGATAACGGATCCCATACCTGTACTCGAAATATGAATGAAAAATGACTGTTTTTATTAAAGGGAATAATCACTTTTGGACTTATGACCAAAACCTATAATTTTGAATATTTTTCCTAACACGCTTTGATATTTTAAAATGAAGTCCTTTCACTATATTTACCTGTGAAACCTTTTGTCCCCTGATCATCTTATAAAGCCCTAATTTGCCAAAACACCCATTATCACAAAAGCCTATAATATGGATACTATGAAACAAAAATAGCACAATATGATGTAAAAAAAAAAAAAATGCCATGCGTCTATGGAATATCTCGCTGACTTTATATAAAGAGCCACATTATAACCCTTATACAAAACAGCCAAAACAAAATAACATTTCTCCATACAAATCTGACTTATAAACCTTAAAAATCAACTAGGGGCCACATCATACCTTTGATACCCAGCCACCTGATTTCCAGCGAATCCCTGGAGAAGTCCAGTTGCTGACCTCTCTCTTTCACCAGTGCTCGCTTTTTGTATGAGTGGCCCATGATCCACAACCGCAGTAAAGCATCCCCTAGAAGAACAATAAGAAATAATGAAATGACATTACAGCTCCCCAGATACCTCTCCCTGCCACCAAGCAAAAAGATCAAAATACCCTGCCGTTGTTAAATTACCATCTTGCATTATGTGTATTATGACAAACCACAAACTCCAACCCCAATAACATTTCAACAACAGAGCCTTGAATCAAAACTGAACAATGGCTTTCCTATTCTGCAACAAGTCTTCCTTCAGGAATATCCCTCTGTACAGTAAGGCACAATTACATTTAAACTAACAATAAAAACACCAAGACAAATGTCATTACAAAACCAGCAAGAAACTCATTAAGCCAAAAAGACCTGCAGTCATGGAAGAGCTGCTTTTATTCTTAATTCATCTTTTTACCTGCCATCATTTACAATGGAAGTCTCACATATAATACATTAACGGTGTCATAACAAATCAGCATACCGCATTTATCAATTTCCCTTTGTTGGCTGTCAGCCGTTTCTATACCGATTGATGGAGAGAATGTTAATAAGTACTAATTAATTCTGATACAAAAAAAGACCACACTGGCACAACTGGAAAAAGAGGATGAAGGGAATAGACCTTGGATAAATCAACTCTGAACCCAATGGGACCTCTGTGGACAACTCCATGATTAGAATTATGGTTGTACCAAGCTGCATGGGAAATCCAGCCAGTCCCTGAATGACCTTGGTTTGTAATTGGCTGTGTTTAAATCCCTTGCAATCATTTATAGGCCATGGCACTATGTAATAGAGGCCTCTTTATAACAATCCCATTTTATACTTTTACGAACATAAACATTCTTTTTAATTTACAGTAGAACTATAATGTAGTACATACCAAAGGTACAACTAATACAACTTTATTGTATTTGCAAATTTTGCAAAATCTGGCCAAGAGATCCTTTTTTTCTACCAAACACCATTGCCCCCCCATTGCCATAGATTCCTATGTTTTCCACCACTAGCCACAAGTTTCCAATAAAACTCTGCATCTTGGAATATGTTGGCATTTCTTTACATCTTAGTTGAAATACATGGGACCCCTTTAGCCCCCGGCAAGGCTGCAACCTCTAGAACCATTGGTTAGGCTCTATTTCTAGAAATATTTCATGGTAGTAAGGTGCTGTACTGTGTTAACCATTGGAAAAATCCCGCAAATGTAAGGTTAGGTGAAATCTTTTATTGTCTAAGTAGATACAAATTTCCTGCTTTCAATATGGGATCCATTATCCAGAAACCCATTATCCAGAAAGCTCCAAATTATGGGAAGGATATCTCCCATAGAATCCATTTTATTAAAATAATTAAAATTTTTAAAAACAATTTACTTTTTCTCTGTAATAATAAAACAGTACACTGTACCTAACTAAGATATAATTAATCCTTACTGGAGGCAAAACAATCCTTTTGGGTTTATTTAATGTTTAAATGATTTTTTTAAAGCAGACAGAGTATGGAGATCCAAATTACAGAAAGATCTAGAAAACCCCCAGATCCCGAGCATTCTAGAAAATAGGTCCCATACCTGTAGTATTACATCTCTTCTTCGGGTTTAAAGATGCTACCATCCTGAAGAAGAGACTAAATACTATCACATTTTTATTTACTTAGCCAATAAAAGCCATCACCTTACCTTACATTTTAGAAATATTCCAGAAAAGTAGCTGTAACAATATGGTCATTCTAGAAAGGGAAATGCAACATACAGGCTATGGTCTGTATATACAGTAACCTGAAATGCTGATATCATATAACATAAAATTGGGCAACTCTCTGACTCTTTTATGCATAGATGGAACATCATTTAAGATTCCAGTAAGGGTTACATTTGCCAAAACCCTTAATCTCACTCGGAATACAGAATTTTCCTATTACAAAATAGACGGGGAAGTACAAATACTGAGTGAGTTTGTTTGGTATCTACTGGGATTTTGTGGCAGAGATAAAAATAATAGCGGTGAAGAGCTTACAGCATGCGCTGATAAATGGAGAGAGATATAAAGAGGGAATCCCATTCATCACAGACTTGAAACAGCAAAATAACACAGGCTGAACCGTTTTCCTCTGGGTATCTGTTGATTTATGAAACTGAACTTCAAAACTTACAGAAGAAGAAGAAAGAATGTTGAACATAATGTTATTTTAAGTTTAAAAACCGGCAAGGTGATAGTCGTGATTAGTGAAAAGAAGCCCATAAATGTCTTCCAGTGTGAAATCTTAATTACTGAACAGATGTGTAACTCACACAGTCAATAAAAACAAATGAAGATAATTAGACTCAACTGGCATAATTAAAGTCTGCTGTGATTCAAAATGATATACCCGTCGTATTGTTCTGAATGTGCCAATTCCAACCAATTTCAACTACTTGCTCCCTCCATACATTTCTCAGGATGGAATAGCCACAGTCATGGGAGATTTAAGTCTACAATGGATTAAAGGGGGGGGTAGAGTTATGTACTAGTTGGTTTAGGGGAGTTGTAATAAATCAGTCTGTATTAAGTTCCTGTATTTATAGTAGTTTTAAAGGGGACCTGTCACCCAAAAAAAATATTCCAAATCCTATTTTATTACATTAGTCAAACAAAGTAAACTTTAATTACACTATATAAATTATTTGATTCTTGTTTCCCTCAGTCTGGGAATTCATAATTATAGCAAGCAGGCAGGAGCCATTTTGTGGACACTGTTATTAAGACAAGCCTTGTATCATCTCAGAATCTTGTTTGTGCACCCGAATGGGGGACCTGATGTCCATCCCCATGCCCTGGCTACACAATTAAATGGTAAAGAGAGAGGGGGAATGTGGGGAGTGAAGAGATATCTAGTAAATGCTGAATGGAAAGTGAAAGTAATTGTCTGCCTAAGGCATAGAGGAGGGGCAGACAATATTTGATTGACAGCAGAGATTTTTAAATGAGTTTACAACAGCTATGAATGCTTTAATAAAAAAAAAAAGAATTTGGATTTCACATTTCATTTGAAAAGGACTTTTGTTATACAGTTTTTTTGTGTCTGGGTGACAGGTCCGCTTTAATGACCAACCAAATTCTGTTGTGTCGGCAATTACACCTGGTCCTTATCCTTCAAAGTACCAAGGCCAGTGAAAACCATAAAAAATACGAAGGCTTATTGACATGATCCAGCTAATGCTCAACTTCAAATTGGATGAATTTATACATTCAGTACCCACCTCATTAAAACAAGAGCAACCTGGTGCTCTACTTCATTAAAAAGTGCCCTGAACCAAGATATTATTGTTGGGAGTGTCCAGCTGCCATCTTGCTTCTGGTCCCTGCAAGCCTTGCTGTGGCCCTGGGTGGTGCAAAACTGGGATTAAGTAATTGAAATCCAAAGATTTTGCTCTACTGCACACTACCCATAGAGGCTGTAGTCAAGACAAGGCCTGGGGCAGAGGTTATAATAATAGGGAGCACCTAACAAATTGCCACCCACCCCGGCAGCAATCTGTTGGCAGAAATAATAGACCATGTATGAATTTGGACACACAGCAAATGTTTAAACATTGTTCAATAACAAAACTTCCCATATGGGCTTACTGGAGTGTATTGTTTTGTCCAGAAAAACAAACTGTATTCAGTTGGGCTCACAAGTGACAGTCAGGCAATTCAGTTGATATCAGACAAACTGTCCATCCATATCACTCAGTCTACTGAAACATTTACCACTCATTTTTTTTCTTTTATTTGACATTGTAATTGAAAAATCACCTCTGAGCTCCCAAGATGCTTAGGCATTACAAAGAAATTGATCTCAGCTCTCAGTGACATGGCCAACACAGTCACCCCATAGAAGAGGTATAGAAAACACCTTACTCATCTACATGTATAGACAGGGTTGGACTGGGCCGGCCCAGACCCGCTCCAATGAACTTCACCAAATTCTACCTGCAATTCAGATAAAGGACATAAAATAATTTTTGATGAATAGGTCACGTGCGCCACTCCCACATCAGAAAACAATACAGAAACCTTTCAATGCTCAAACTGAAATACAATCACACAAAACTCTGCAGAAAATGCTGAGGGTCAGAAGCCATTAGTACAGGTGTGGGATCCTTTATCCGAAATCCCATTATCCAGAAAGCTCCAAATTACGGGAAGGACCATCTCCTACACACTCCATTTTAAGGAAATTTTTTTTGAAAAACGATTTTCTATTCCTCTGCAATATTAAAATAGTACCCGGTAATTGATGGTAACTAGGATATGCTTAATCCTTATTGGAGGCATAACAATCCTATTTGCTTTATTTAATGATAATTGAATTTTTAGAAGACTTAGGGTATGAAGATCTAAACTACGAAAAGACCCCTTATCTGGAAAGCTTTTTGTCCCAAGCATTTTGGTTAACGGGTTTCCGGATCCCATACCTGTACCATATTTGTGTTTCAGAAGTTACCCTAAGGGCAAAATGTCTTGTGGAATGCAGTGTGGCTGGATTAAATCCCAATTGATAGATCTCTTAAAAAAGTGTTTATTCATTGTGTAATGTAATGAAAGTGGCTAAGGGCCTTTTAATCACAATACAAAACATAGTTCTCCTTCATGTACACCCTGATGCATTGAAATACTTTGCCTTTAAATATTTCTTGGATGGGGTAAAATCCTAGTAGATTCAAACATCACTCACAGGCCCTGACGCTGCCATTAAACTGAAGGACTTTTTCTTATACTGCGGTGTGCTATGAATCATCTGTCTTCTTGAATCATGATTTATCAGGGGCCTCATTAAATGCAGAAGAGAACATGCCCTACTCTCAAGGTTCAGACATATCATTAGATTACTTCTCTTTCCACCACTTGCACGTAGCACAGGAATGGAATTACAAAATGTTGTTATAGAGAAATTAAAAGAACCAGAAACTACAAACTCCAGCAAAGAATGGTCTCCTCATTGTCCTCACAATTTCAAGTTTCAGTAGTAAGTACTTAAACACTTTCAATTGCATTGAGGTTTCCATTATGTCTATACTTTATTACCCACTAGATGTATATGTTGCACCAAAACGTTCTTAGCCCTGAAGCTTCATAGCTCTCAGAGTGAATCACACCAGTCAAAACTCCCAACCCCATCTGCAGCCCCTTTTCATTCCTATAATATACAGTATATGGTGTCTGCCATAGAACCTAAAGAATGAGTGCATATAAGAATAAATCTTTTATATGAACAAAAAAATAAAAGCTTATAGGAAAGTATCATTCCACAATCCCACATCCTGAGACTGAGCAATAGACAGAATAGAATAATAAGAAGAAATACAGTGCTACGCAATATGTTGGTGCTATATAAATACATGTAAATAATAATAATAACTTGTGGTGACTGGGGTTAGTAGGAATGGATGTGCCTGAGCTTCTAGTAAAACAACTCTTCTGATCTTGCCATATTATAATACATTTGCCACATCTGTGACTGACATTCCTGCTGCTTAGAAACGATTCCAACTCGTTCCAAATATTTTACAGTCCTCATAATATTTAGGTACCATTTGTGGTTATTTTAATGAGAAAAAAAACAGACTTTATTGTGACTATATAAAAGGTACGACATTTATTTTTATTGAGATTTAATGAACACGAAACAAGAATGCTGTATTTTCTATACCGAAGCATAATTTGAAAAGTAAGCTCCAGTAATAAATCGAAAAGAATTTAAAATATAAGAATAGAGAAGGCACTTGTGTTGCTTTTTCCTTCCTCATCTGTTTGCTTGAGATATGAACAAATGAACAAATGAGGACATCCTTATATATTTTTTTTCTTGCTTTGTTTTCATTTCACCGCTATGACTCGGCTTTCAGTTTCAGGCTTATAGAAGAATAAAATTTTTACCAAGGATAACAGGGGATGGGTAAAGAGGAAAAGAGTTCCAGCGTGAGGAAGATGTAGGCAGTAAGGTGAACTCACCAATAGCATCAGGGGGTCCAGGTGCTCAAGACCTTCAGCTCGGGGAGCCAATGTTAGACATGACTAGCAGAAGGCACGAAACGCATAAGGCCTCCCTCTAAGATATTCCCTTTTGTATCAATTAAACTTTTTTTAATTTGCATCTATTTTTGGAGTGAAGTCCAGTTTGTGCCAGTCTACCACTGAAATCTACATTACAGAAGAATCTACAGCCCTCATCATTTCTTTGCGCCTATTTATCAAAATTCAAATTTGTGTAGTTTGAGTTTTTTTCAACCATGACTCAACCTTCATTTTAAATAGGTCTTGTATGTCGGATCGGAATATAAAAACGAAAACTGAATAAAAACACAAAACAAATGCGAATAAGAATAGGAAAACCTCAATATCCTTGTTTACAGGCAGGAAAAATTCTAACACCTTGCAGCAATTAAATATTTTCAAATTCGCTAAGGACAGGTTCCGTTGACTTCTACATGACATTGACAGTGTATTCTTAGGGGGTTATTTACTAAACTCCAAATGCAAAAATCACGAAAAATGATTTTTTTTTAATAAAATCGGACTTTTAAAAAATCACCATTTTTTTCCCGCAAAGCAAAATGTAATAAAAAATCATTGAATTAAAAAAATGTAATAAATAAGCAGAAAAAACCCAAGCGGGTTTGATCGGAGTTTGTAGCAGAAAATATTGAGATAAATTTGGACTTTGATAAATAACCCCCTTATTGTGATTTTTATGCTTAATAAATATTGAATATTTTGTGTTTTAAAACCATTCTTCGCATGATAGATTTTTAGTGTTCAAAAGTTTGAATTGTGAAAAAAAAATACGAACATTTATAAATCAGCCCCAGTGTCCCTATAGCATTATGATGAGGGATGTATTTTGGTCTGGTGCCACGCTAGGAACCTGACCCCAGTGCCCCCATTCGGCGCATGCGAATTAGAAGTATCACGATGGGGGAGCAGATTTATTTTTTTTAAAGAGTTGCCGCCGAGGCCCCTGATTATAATCCCCCAAAGGATCCATCGAGAATAGCAAAGGTGTTAATAAACCAAACACATCTGTCAGTGCAGAGACTTACTGTAAGTGGTTCAGGGTAGAAAGAGAATATCACCTAAAACGATGTCAAAATAGGATCATTCAGGATAATTCAACGCGGAAATGGAGCATAATGGCCCATTGTTGCAGATGTTGCAAGGCAAGCTTTATTTTTATAGTCACAGCAATCACACAAATATTGCCTCTATTTAACCTCTGACATTTATCATGGTATTAACATATCACACAGGCTCAGAGGACTAAATTAAAAACTAGCAATACAGACAATTAACAAGCTCTATACAATATTTTGTGTATATTTTGTCATGATATATACAAATCTATAATATTCTTCTATGTCTCTCTCTTTGCCTTTTTCAATGACAATAACACACTTTTGCCCCATTAATACCTAGCGACGTGGTCCCCAAACCTCAGCAATTTAACTTGCTCTATTCTAAAAGGTTCACTTTCCAAAGCCAGCAATATAGCATTTTAGCAGCTGCCACATCATAAAAGTTATCACTTTGCCATTCCATTGTTAATGCTTCATAGATTCTTCCATCCACACAAGTGCATTTCATCTGACTTTGCTACTAGCAAGACAGGCAACTGTGTAGACGTTTTTATGATGTGAATCTCTCTTTATTGCTTCCATCTAGCTGTAATGCTATGCTCTTTCTGGACTTTGCAAAGTAATTTAAATAAGAGAAAACTTTTTATCTAGCCCTGTTTTTATTTTATTGTTCGTTGTGCCCTGCCAAGCAAATTTTATAGGTCAAATACCTAAACCAACTGGGAATTCAATTATTATTATTATCAGTAGAGCAATTCTGTAGCTCAATCAGTTGTTTTATTGAAATCTATAACTAGTGATGGGCGAATTTATTCGGCAGGCGTGAATTTGTGGGAAATTTCCTAATTTCGCTGCCAATGAATAAATTTGCGAATTTGCCGCAAAGTTTTTTGACACCGGCGACAATTCCGAAGCCGGTGACAATTCTGCATTATAAAAAGTCAGGTAACAGTAAGCGAGAGAGAGAGAAAGATCTCCCGGCTGCGCTTGATATAATAAACTTACTTCTCTTATAAGTCTGCAGTGTGCGGAAGGTGGCAATTCCCCTTGTACCTAACAGTAAACTCGACGTGCTATAATGCATATTAGAAGTTTTAAAGGAGAAGGAAAGGTTAAAACTAAGTAAGCCTTATCAGAAAGGCCCATCTAAATATACCAGTAAACCCCCAAAGTAATGTTGCTCTGAGTCCTCTGTCAAAAGAAACACAGCATTTCTTTCCTTCTATTGTGTATACATGGGCTTCTGTATCAGACTTCCTGCCTTCAGCTTAAACCTCATTGCCCTGGGCAAGAGCATGCTCAGTTTGCTCCTCTCCCCCCCCCCCTTCTCTACTGTAATCTGAGCCCAGAGCAGGGAGAGACTCAGGCAGGAAGTGATGTCACACCCCATTAATACTGCAGCTCCTATCCTAAACAAACAGAGAGTTTCTAGAGCTTTTTACTCAGGTATGGTAAAACATTCTACAGAATAAATATAGCATTCTATCTTGCACTATTGCAGCTAATCTATTGGCAATAAAATGCCTCCGTAGCTTTCCTTCTCCTATAAGAAGTCCTATTACCTTATAAAAGCACTAGGCTCCAGACAGAGTTATTTTAAACCATTTTGAGTTTTTGGGATAACACCCAGGGGGTTATTTATCAAAATCCGAATTTTTCTGATTATTTTATTAAAAAAAAGTCTGACCAAATTAGTGTCAGGGAGCTGGGAGCTCCCTCCAGGGAGGTAGTCAGGATCAAAGGGGGAAGCCCTCTTAAGGGATCAAAGTCTCGGTGTCCAAAGGGTTAATCAAGCGGAAGGTCAGAGTCCAGGCAAGAGTTCACAGGCAGATCAGGATCAAATAACAAGTGTTCAGGTAGAGGGTAAAAAACCAAGACAGGAAACAGGCTGGAAGCTGGAAGCTGGAAACAAGGTGGGAGCAGGAATCAGGCAAATAACAGGAACCCAGGATTCTAGATAGCAAATCCTATTCTTGGGCGCCATTCTGGCATCCAGGAAGCACTTTTATATTCAAATTTGGCGCCAACGTGACGTCATTGATGTCCTTACACCGGCATGCTTGCGCCGGCGTGTTTGCACATGCGCGTTTACGCAGTGCATCAGCGTTGCGGCGCTGGCGTCATTTTGGATTTTTCGCCGCCGGGAGCAGATGCGCCTCTTTGCGCTCCCGGCGGCCTTGACAACTAGAATCCACGATTTGACCTTATTTATTATTTAAAAAAGCTTGATTTTATCAGATCAGGGAAAAACTCGATTTTTGCCAGAAAAGCCAGAAATAGTAGGATTTTCCAGCTAAGAAACTTCCAAAATAGGATAGGGATCTCTCCCACTGACTTTTATACAACTTTGGCAGGTCTGAGATGGCAGATTTTCAGATTCTGACTTTTTGCAGCCTCGGGGAATAATCAATCTTGAAAGATTTCAGTTTTTTCCCACTAAAAATTTGGATTTTATCGTAAAAAAAACCCTCAAATTTCGAATTTTTACCATTGGCACTTTGATATAAAAAAAAAACAATGTATATATATATATATATATATATATATATATATATATATATATATATATATATATATATATATCCCTAAATGTGTATCTTATACTTACTACTAAAATGTGATGAAAATGCCCTGCTAAAGAATACAGACATCATAGATAACTACAGAGAACTGGTATCATGCAGACATTCAAAGTCAGAGATCAGAACTTCAAATCCACTATTGGAAAAGCCTTTAACTGATTTGAAAACCTTCTGACCCAGCACTACAGTCCTTAGAAATAGCATTTTGTTACTGCACTCTGCTGCTTCACCTTAGCTTCTCTTTAATCCTAACTCTTTATATGTGTGTGTGGTTATTAGAACTAGCAGAAGGCAGGTTCCTGTTTCAGTTCTGAATTTTCTTGTCAATTCTAAATATTTTTTTATCTAAATCCTAAGGATCTCTTTGCCCACTTCCCCATACAAAGTAAGTCAGAATGAGACATTAGTGAGGTCATAAAACAATGCTTAGAAACCCATGTGGTGCAAAACAGGACAGAAGAGAAGCTGGGCTGGGATGTGATCACTATTTATAAGGGACCGTATAATAAGTATAACCAGTAGATCCTACATGAATACAACATTTTGGAATTATATCCCTGAAGCAGTTGTACTGGAAAATACATTAGTGTCAGGAATAGGTTGGGAATACCGAATTCCAAAATTTACTCTAAGGCCGTGTTTATTACCGTACATGTAGCGAACCAATTATTTCTCCTATAGCATGTTCCAGGGTAGGATTACATTAAAACGATGATGCCATACAGTTACGTTTATGGAGCCTTTAAGCAATTAGGGGTCCATAAAATCCTTTGGCAGCCACATCTGGCCCGCGGGCTTCCAGTTAGACAGCCCTGCGTTTTAACGCAATTTGAGTTTCAAAAACTGAAATTTTAGAGATTTGCTAAGCACAAAACTTGAAAAACTTAAATTAAAAAATTCAGCATCTAAAAGCGGGCCAGTTCATGTAAAAGTCAATGGGAGTTGCCCTACATTTAAGCTGTTTTTCACATTTTTCCTTTGAAAATCACGAGTAGAATACAAATGTGATGCATTGAGGTTTTTTTCTCATGGTTGTATTTGATCAAAGTTTTGTAAAAATAAATCATGTGTATTCGAATAAAAAAAAAATACTCTAAAATTCACAAATTCAGATGTTGATAAATACGCCTCCCCATGCAGGGTGAATTCTAACTGCAGTATATCAGTCACAGGTAACTGATTTTTGGCTGTTATGGGTTACTGGACTGCTAGCTGTGTCATACTGTAATTTAGCCTCGAATCGTTGCTCAGAAATAAGCAATATTGTAATTATGATTTACTTGAAAGGGGTGGTTCATCTTTATGTTAACCTTTGGTATGTTATGCAATGGCTGATTCTAAGCAACTTTTCAATTGGTCTTAATTTTTTTAATTATTGGCATTATTCTGACATTTACAGCTTTCAAATGGGGGTCACTGACCCCTAAAAACAAATGCTCTGTAAGGCAACACATTTATTATTATTGCTACTTTTTATTACTCATCTTTCAGGCCTCTCCTATTTATATTCCAGTCTCTTATTCATATCAATGCATGGTTGCTAGGGAGATTTGGACCATAGCAATTACATTGCTGAAATTGCAAAGTGGAAGGCTGCTGAATAAAGATGGAAAAAAAACAACTAAAAACCCATAAATAAAGATGGGCGAAATAAATTTGTCAGACACGAATTCTCTCTGAATTTCAGAGAAGTTGCTTGCGTCAAAACTGATGCAAATCAACACTATTCGGATGCCCATTGATTTTAATGCGTTGGCGGGTTTCGCGAATTTCTCTCCATTTCATGGATTTCGCAGGTAAACGGGAAGAAATTCACTTATCACTACCCATAAATAATAAAAAATTAAAACCTATTTCAAATTGTCTCAGAATATCGCTCTCTATATGATACTGGGGGGCACATTTACTATGGGTCCAATATCAGGGGTAAATTAACCCTAGATATTCTACCATCGAAGTTAAATCCTTCGACTTCGAATATCGAAGTCAAAGGATTTACCGCATTTCGTTCGATCGAAGAAAAAAATGTTCGATTCGAAGGATTTTAATCCATCGATAGAACAATTTTCCTTCGATCAGAAATTACTTAGAAAGCCTATGGAGAAGGTCCCCATAGGCTAAAATTGGTGCTCGGTAGGTTTTAGGTGGCGAAGTAGGTGGTCGAAGTTTTTTTTAAAGAGACAGTACTTTGACTATCGAATGGTCGAATAGTCGAACGACTTTTAGTTTGAATCGTTTGATTCGAAGTCGAGGTCGTAGTCAAAGTAGCCAATTTGATGGTCGAAGTAGCCAAAAAAAAACTTCTAAATTCAAAGTATTTTTCATTCTAATCCTTCACTTGAGTTAAGTAAATGTGCCCCTAAAAGTTAACTCAAAGGCGACCGACCCCTTTAATATAATATTGTGTTACTGTTCAATTGAACCGTTTCAGTAAATCTCTTTCATGCTAATACATTTATATTTATTCTTCAGCCAAGATGAGTCATGACATTTTTATCTTAATTCCAATCCCACACATTATCACATCATGTTCCCCAAGCGTCTAGTCATTCCTGGATAAGAAGCCGCTCTGAGTTATGCCTTTTTTAGGTTTAATTTCCGTCCTAATAAGATTCCTCAGACTGCCACATAAATCATTTCACCAACCTGCTTCAGCTTTCTGCTGTTTTTCAATTTTTTCCAGTCTTCCCAGCAAAGAGTCAATTTTGGTTTTGATTTGGGTCAACTCCTTTTTGATTGTCTGCAGCTCGTCTGATTTCACTGAAGAGAAGAAAAAAAATTCAATCACAGTCATTTCTTGCACAAGGAGCTGGTGTGTTCTGATTCTATCCTCTGTCGCAAGCACAGCTACTGTTTTCATCCCCCATTTCTCCACAGTAGGACACATATAGATTTCCCCAGTGGGGCTGACAAGTCAAGTGTAAAAAAAACATGACCAAAATAAATTCTGAAAACATTATGAGAAATTTTTTGTTATATGTTTATACGTATATATGTATTTTTTTATTATAAAGACACATATAAACTGCATCTGTATATAAATATATAGTGAATTTCGAAGTACAAAAAGTTGAATTTCAAAGTAATTTTTTGGATACTACGACCTCGAATTCACTTCGACTTCGATTCGAAGTAAAAATCGTTCAAATATTCGACCATTCGATAATCAATGTACTGTCTCTTTAAAAAAACTTCCGACTTCAATACTTTGCCAACTTAAACCTGCCAAAGTGCTATGTTAGCCTATGGGGACCTGCCAGAGCATATTTCTAAGTTTTTGGCTTTCGAAGGAAAATCGTACGAATCATATGATTAGAATTACGATCGTACGATTGAATACAATCCTCCAACTCCGAATTCGAATGTCGGAGGATTCTATTCGACGGTCGAATTTAGAAGTATTTTCCACTTCGAAATTCGACCCTTGATAAATCTGCCCCTTAGCGTGTGTCATTGTGGCAGATAGTTGTCTAGGGCAAGGCACATTAAATTAAAAATCAGAAAACATATAGGCTAGCATATCCTCTGCCCATCACTAAGGGGCAGATTTATTAAGGGTCGAACTGAAAATTCAAATTCGAATTTTCTAAATTTTTTATGGTCAAAACTGTAAAATTCGGCAGGGAGTTATCCAAACTCGATTCGAGTTTTTTTAAAAAATTTGAATTTCGAATTTATTGAATTTCGAGATTCATCATACTCTGGCGATTTAAGAATTCGGATTTGATTATTCGCTACCTACAACCTGCTGAATTGCTGTTTAAGTCAATGGGAGAGGTCCAGGGATCAATTTGGAGAATGCAGCCTTCCTTTGATCGAATTTGAATCAAACTTGATTCGAGTTTTCGGGTTGTTTAAATAAGTTTGAGGTTTAAAAATTCCAATTTATTAGCAGATTTATCAAAGGTCGAATTTCAAATTGATGTGCATTTTATTTTACTCTAATAAATATGAATGTATGGACAACTCAAATGGGAGGATATTTCTGAAAAAATGTGAACATCTAAAATAAAATTGAATGGGAACAAGCTAAAAATTCGATTTGTATGTGAATTGAATACGAACTAAACTTGAATTGAATTCTCCTCCAAAAAAACTTGAATGTCAGGAAGGCTATTAATATCTTCAAAAGGGTCAACGGACCTCTGGCATTGATTTGTAAATGAATTTGGAATATTCGAATTAGAACTGTTTCCATGGTTGAGGTGTGATAAATCTCACATTCGACTTTACATTCGAGTTGATGCTTTTAAATTTGAATTTGTGAGTTTTGTCACAAACAAATTTGAAAATTCTAACCTTAATAAATCTGCCCCTAAAAGGCAGTGTGTTGGGGGTTTCCTTAATTGAGAAGTTTTTTGTGGATAACAAGTTGTCTAATTCCAGGCTGTGTCATTCTGTGGCGACTAACATAAAAAAGGGCATTAACTCAAGGGATGAAAACATAATTATGCCTCTTTATAGGTCCCTGGTGAGTCCTCATCTGGAGTATGCAGTGCAGTTTTGGACTCCAGTCCTTAAGAGGTTTATAAATGAGCTGGAGAGAGTGCAGAGACTAAGTGCAACTAAATTGGTTAGGGGGAAGGAAGACTTAAATTATGAGGGGAGACTGTCAAGGTTGAGGTTGTTTTCTCTGGAAAAAAAAGGTACTTGCAAGGGGACATGATTATTGTGTACAAGTAAATTAGAGGACATTATAGACAGATAGTCCCGGACCTTTTTCCTATAAAAAGGTTCAATGCACCAGATGTCACCACTTCAGACTAGAACTTTCATTTGCAGTGTAGGTGGTTCTTCACAGTGAGGACAGTGAGGTTGTGGAATACCCCTCCGGGTGATGTTGTGATGGCTGATTTTTTTTATCGGTGCTGTACTGCACCATCATGATACCCAGCAATTGTCTCTTTAAATTAGTTGGAATCTGAATCTTTTTTCCTCTTAAAGGAAAACTATAACCCCAAAATGAATACTTAAGCAATAGATAGTTTATATCAAATTGAATGACATATTAAAGAATCTTACCAAACTGGAATATATATTTACATAAATATTGCCCTTTTACATCTCTTGCCTTGAACCACCATTTCGTGACTCTATCTGTGCTGCCTCAGAGATCACCTGACCAGAAATACTACAACACTAACTGTAACAGAAAGAAGTGAGGAAGCAAAAGGCAGAACGCTGTCTGTTAATTGGCTCATGTGACCTTACATGTGGTTTGTATGTGTGCACAGTGAATCTTACGATCTCAGGGGGCGGCCCTTATTTTTTAAAATGGCAATTTTCTATTTATGATTACCCAATGGCACATACTACTAAAAAAGTATATTATTATGATAATGGTTCATTTACATGAAGCAGGGTTTTACACATGAGCTGTTTTACTCAGTATCTTTTAATAGAGACCTACATTGTTTGGGGGGTATAGTTTTCCTTTAAATCATCGATCCCATCAATTATTGATTTGTTATCCACTAGCAATACACTGGCACATACAATACACTGACACACTCAGACATGCATAGTAAAAGTACTTACATTTTGACCCAGAAGAAGAGGAGCCTCCTAATGCAGATCTGGAGCCTCCCTTTAAAGAAAATACTCCTTTGCCCCTGCGAGTTGTGGGCACAGACATTCTGGGGCGCTTCAGTGGGATCACTGCACGGGGTGGAGGTGGAACTCGACCATGTCCATAATCAAACAACCTGTAAATCAAGATTATGAAATTGTATTTTTCTGTATTTTTCTCTTTTCATCCTGCTGTACTAGATGAAGCCACTGGTACACACATCAACACCCTTTCATAAATTAAAATGGTATTTGATATCACTGATATCACTGTGTAAGTAGGCATTTTTCTTCCAAGGTAAAACAATTTCTGACACTTTTCTGGTCATTAACATATAAGGACAATCAGGCTACATACGTCCTTAGGTTTCTACAGTAGAGCAACACGCACATCCACAAAAAGAGCAATATATGTATGAGGAGCATCAGCAGACACTTGGAACTAAACATCTATAATGATTGCTCACCAGGCCACCATGCAATTTGGATCTCCAAAAAAAATGACTGATCTCAGTTCTCTTGGAAATCGGACCACATGCAATTAGCTAAAATTAAATTTAATCTCTGAACCTTATGCAGAGTAGAGGTAATTTGGAGCACCCTCAAGTATGGGTGCTCCAAAACGGACGCAGTGAAGACTGAATATTGACAAAAATCATTAAGGTATTTGCATCCATGCACACTCCTGTATTTCCACATGGCTGACAATGTTTACATTCTACCTCTACTGATAAATAGTGGCAAGGAAACCTGGAGATTCTACCACCTTGGAACTGGCTGTAGCTCTAGGGATCCCAGAGAAGGTTACGTCAATAGATGCATCAGACTTGCACTCAGTGAATTGGATACATACGTGAATACACATTCAAGAAGCAACACAAACCCTATGTGAAAATGCTAGATACAGAAAATACTAGATACAACTTGCATATGATTTGAAAAGAAACACAAGCACAACTGCATCCATTTCACCGCAACTGCAACTGACGCAACTCACTGTAATTACTATGACTACTGCTGGGTTGAAAATGGCAATATGTGTCAAAACATTGCATTTGTAAATGACCCCTAGTTTGTATATCAGTGAAGTAACACGCCGCAATGATGGCATAAAGATGAATTAGATGAGCAACAGAGACATTTAACGAAATAAACACAATATAATGTATATCGTCAAACATTAAGAAATCTAACAGCGCTACTGCTACTAATAACAAAATAAAATGATCTTAATCACAGCAATACATTTTATTACATACAAGCATTCCTATAAATGGGTTGCAAATGTAAAATATGGGTGTCTGCACCTATTTCAGGAAACCACTATAAACTTTGTTTTCATATTCCCACATTTGATTTCTTTGTGCCTCTATTTATCATCAGCCTTTTGCTTAACAGTCCCGGTACATATAAAAGTCCTACATATTCACATCAATACAATACATCAACAAGATCAAGATCCCAATTACTTTTCACATTTCATGCATTGTTCCCCCCTCATGGCCCCTACAAGGAGTTTCACACACTGATGACTTCAATAAATGAGCTCAGATTGATTCTCTCCTTATTTACGACAACATCCCTTTGTTGACCTATTTCTTGTATATTAGTGAAATACATGTCCTTGTCTCTTGCGTGGCACCTTCTTTTTTTTGTGTTCATTTTTTTTTACATAATGTTCATGTTTTACAAGTCTAAAGTGGCCATTAAGCTAATTGGTTACAGAATAAGACAATTATGAAATTTGCATTTCTTTCCTAAGGGTAACCTTGTACTTGGTACGTTTTTAGGAGTCTTTTTGTATATTTAATTTTACCTTAGCAGAGCAAGAGGTAGGAATGTACCACTCATATAAATAGATACGTATAGTAGTAGTTTCTGGAATTCCAGTGTCAAGAACGTTCCAAACACTTGGGGGCAGATTCATTAAGGGTCGAATTTCGAAGTTAAAAATACTTCGAAATTCGACCCTCGAATTGAATATCGAAGTCGAAGGATTTAGCGCTAATCCTTCGTTCGATCGATCGAAGGATTTTTCGTTCGATCGAACGATTAAATCCTTCGAATCGAACGATTCGAAGGATTTTAATCCAACGATCGAAGGAAAATCCTTCGATCAAAAAAAGGTTAGCAAACCTATGGGGACCTTCCCCATAGGCTAACATTGACTTCGGTAGGTTTTACCTGCCGAAGTAGGGGGTCGAAGTTTTTTTTAAAGGGGAAGTACTTCGACTATCGAATGGTCGAATAGTCGAACGATTTTTCGTTCGATTTCGTTCGAATTCGAACGAATTTAACCAATTCGATGGTCGAAGTACCAAAAAAATACTTCGAAATTCGAAGTATTTTTCATTCGAATCCTTCACTGGAGCTTAGTGAATCTGCCCCTAAATCACTGTTGCCTGCAATCTACTCCCAAACCAAAATAAATCAGTTCAAAAGATGCAGTTTTACTGGATATAGAATTAGGTTTTGGTCTCTCTTTCCCTCCTCTGCTTCATTCTCCTTGTTATGAGGTCAGTATAAGAGGCAAAGGAGGCTGGACTTTAACTGTAATACTCCTGCCTGACCTGCAGTTTTATACCTTGCACCTTGCAGAATTTTTGGAGCAGGGCTAGCGACGCCTTCACCGCACTTCGCCAGTCGAATTTTCGCCAGGGCGCAGCTAATTCACTAAAATCCGAAGTTGCGAAGTTGCACAAGCGTTAACTCATCAAGCCCACTGTATAGTTTAGGTGCCATATGTTAGGAAATGTAGGGGGGAAGGAGGGTACCCCCAAGAAAATTTACGATCTATTTCAGCCTATCGCCCTTACAAAAAGTAAAAGACACCAACTTTTTTTGAAGCAAGCCCTATTTACTCTATTGCATTTCACCTGGTCTGAGGTGGCGAAGGCAAATCTGGCGCAAGAGGTAACGTTCAGTAAAATGCGCAAGTTAATTAGCGTAGTTATGTCCCTTCGCCATAGTGCAACTTTGCCTGGCGGAAAGGTGCAAAGTAGCGCTAGAGTAGGTCCACTTCACTAACGAATTTACGCCAGCACCTGTTAGTAAATTGGCGAAGTAACAAAATGATGTCACGCTGGCGAATTTGCGCTAGCGTTAGCCGCTTCACGCTTTAGTGAATTTGCCCTTAAGACTCTTGCACTTCTGCCAGGCATTATAGTTAGGGTAGGGTTAGGGTATAGTTAGCGTTGTGACATTTTCTATTACCTAATACCAGCCTTCAGAACAGGAGTGTGTTGTTATATCAGCTGGGTGCTGGGCTATGATGTATGCGGAAGGAAATCAGGTATGTAGGCAGAGGCAGTTGGATAGGGTAGGAAAGTGTGAGGGGAAATGGGCAGACTGGGTAGAGAAATGACGGACTTGGTAGGGAAATGAGTCGGTCTGTGGTTAGAAGGGGAGATCAGCAGCAGAGAGGGTAAATTAGGGCATTTTTAAATTTAAGGCAAGTACATTGCCCGTGAGTTTAAATAGCGGTCCCAGACTTAGCTGGTGATTTATTGGCTAGGTCAGTCAAACACTGGCCAGGTTGTGAACCCCATTATAGTAAATGACCCTTGTGAATATTACAAAGGTATGTCTTGACTTAATACAGATATGCAGCTGAGTTTAAAATTCTAGAATAAAACAGCTTTTAAAAAAAAGTTGTGTAAAAACCAGCATTAAGGTTTTTTTTTATCATCAATTGTGGTCACAATTTTAGATTGATTCTCAATGGTCATGGCAAAAAAAAATTGTGAAGATTTTCAAGATCTCAGTTCAAAATTCAAAATAAAATTACAACAACTAAAACCTCCCATGATGCCATTTAAGTCAACAGCAAACGAGCAAATTCATGTTTGAACATTACGCCAAGTGCAATTTTATAGCATGGTTTGCTTTTTGTCACAAACTTAAAAGACTTTGAGATTCTTCATAACTATACACCCAGAATATCAGAAGAAAAATTTGGTTTGGCCCTAATAACTGCCCTGATCCTACCTTTAATCCCTAGATTGAGCTATTAAAGATCTTTCCTAACACTATCTTCTCCTACCAATGCCTACCTCTTCTTCAGGACCTGCACCAATCACATGATACAGGGGGCCCATTAAGGAAAGCTCATGACCAACTACAGAACTGCCAAGGAATATGTTTAGGGCAAGTGACACAAGGTGCTACTTGTTGCCCAGAATTTGTCGTGGTTACAAATTGACAGAAAATACCCTGCCATAGACAATACATTTTTCAGCAATTAAGCTATTTGTGTGTTTTAGCAGAGATAATTCTCAGTATTGTCTATGGCGGGGTATTTTCTAGTGATATGTAGACCCAACAAATTGAGGGCCACAAGTAGTACCATGTGTCATTGCCCTTAACTTGGAAAGGGAAACAGCTCCTACTCACAGACTTGAATCTAGTATAGTCCTTGGCTAGATTAACCTTTATGGGCACTGCCTGAAGTAAAGGTGAATAAATCCTGCACCATCCTACACTGGCAATAAGGATCAGTTCATAAGATAATATTAGGAAAGCTGGGAATTGTCAGCTAGTGTTGTCCTGTTATCATATACACATGCTGATGACTGATTAGTAATGGGTACATTGTATACTGCGACCCTGTTGGATGCAGCTGAACTGATTGTACTAATGTACGTTTCTGTCAACTGAAAATGCCAGCTACAGCTCATCCACCCTCCCCGATTTCTCCATCTCCACGCCTTTCTGACAAGCCGCACTTCTTTAATACTGCATGATTTTGGGTTGTCAGTGATAAAAAGCAAATGGCAGGTTTGCTAATAACTAGTTCTGCAACATTTGTATTTTATAAGTGTCCAATTTCGAAAAGAATGATGTTTTGGGTTTTTTGGCAGCTAGTAATCTAATTCTTATAAGATCTTTAAGCTTCTGCTCTTTGCTACACTTCTTTGTTTTCCAGATATAGCCACAGCGCATATGCTATTGTAACGGACCAATTACACTGGCACTGCACTTTATGTAAACAAATATATATATATATATATATATATATATATATATATATATATATATATATATATACGCTTTGCAGCTAGTGCACACGGCAAAAAAATGAAATGCCCATGTGCTGGTTCAAATCAATTACATTGTATGTCAGCCAAAGAACCGCACCAAACAGGACTTAATATAACGTTTCAAAATACAAAATTTATTTTCAAAGTTTCAGCTCCAAATCTGGAGCCGTCTTATTTCATGAAAATAAATTTTGTATTTTGAATTTATATTAAGTCCTGTTTGGTGCTGTTCTTTGGCTGACATACTATATATATATATATATCCCAGGTGCTATTCAGAAAAAGTTATATATCCATGTAAAAAGCTGAAGCACACTGGGATTTATCAAGATAAAACTTGTTTTATTAGATCAATCTAGATCTAATAAAATAAGTTTTATCTTGATAAATCCCAGTGTGCTTCAGCTTTCTACATGTTTATATATATATATATATATATATATATATATATATATATATATATATATATATATATATATATATATATATTTAAAATTCCGGAAAGGGGTCTTTCTGTATATCAGTAATTTGGGTCAACTTACCTTGAGCGTATTAAAAAAATCACTTCAATACAGTCATACGAAAAAGTCATTTATACGAGAATATTCTGGAATGGCCGTCACAGTCCCCCGACTTGAATATCATGGAAAATCTATGGGATGATTTGAAGCAGGTTGTCCATGCTCGGCAGCCATCAAATTTAACTGAACTGGAGAGATTTTGTATGGACAAATGGTCAAAAACACCACCATCCAGAATCCAGACTCTCGTCAAAGGCTATAGGAGGCGTCTGGAGGCTGTTACAATTGCAAAAGGAGGTTCAACTAAGTATTGATGTAATATCTCTGTTGGGGTGCCCAAATTTATGCACCTGTCTAATTTTGTTATGATGCATATTGTATATTTTCTGTTAATCCAATAATCTTTATGTCACTGCTGAAATACTACTGTTTCCATAAGGCATGTTATATATTAAAAGGAAGTTGCTACTTTGAAAGCTCAGCCAATGATAAACAAAACTCCAAAGAATTAAGAGGGGTTCCCAAACGTTTTCATATGACTGTAAATGTTAATTAAAGTTAATAGAATTGTTTTGCCCCAATAAGGATTAATTATATCTTAGTTGGGATCAAGTACAAGGTACTGTTTTATTATTACAGAGAACAAGGAAATAATTTCTAAACATTTGAATTATTTAATTAAAATAAAGTCTATGGGAGATGGTCTTCTTTTAATTCCGGGTTCTCAGAAACCATTTACCAAACAATAAATACCCCAGTGAGTACTTTTGGCACCAAAGCAATGTCACTATGATGTCACACAGTGTCATTGTATAATACATACTCTAAAATATATTATCATTTTCATTCCAACCTTAAAAATTAGAAAGAAGAGTCACAAAGATCCCCATGGTGAATGTGAATTTATGCTGTAAAATGTAACAAGTCAATAGCAACATAGTAAAATAATAATAATATAAGCCTGTGATCAGAATAGATAAAAGAGAAGTTATCGATCGTCCGTCTGGAGAGAAAATTGTATTAGGCAAGGTAGAACAGCAGAATGGTGATGTGCAGGTCAGGAGCAACTCAACCCGCAGAAAACCCGAATCTGCAATACCATAACCTGCAGCCAACCCTAGCCCAATATTTTGTCATTGTAGGATCCTCGCCCGACTCTGTATGGTACTTCTGTGTGGCTCTGGTTCAGGTGGCCACAGACGTAACAATTACGATCTTTGTTGGAAAAGATCTTTCCAAGAAAGATTGTTCATTTCAATACGCTTGTGTAGAGCTGAATCGTCAGATATACAGGTAGAAAACAATAGAATTGTACCTGTATCTGACAATTCAGTGCTAACAATGGCCGATGTTTGTGTGCCTTCAAAAGCACCCAAAATTTTCCGTCCAGCCCAATCGATGAGCCAAGTCTTCTGCAGATATCAGTCGGCTCTTTTCCCACCATACGAGCACTGAATATCGTACGAAAATACGTTTTGTATGATATTATCTGTGCGTCTATGGCCACTTTAAGACAGGGAATCTTCCAGAGCAGGAGAAGTGTACTTGCCCAGTCTGACCTGCACCCGACCTTAACCCATAATGGTTGGCCAAATTTCAACCAGATCCTGCCCAACTGGTGGTCAAGCCACAGGTCACCATGGGTTTCAGGTCAACTTGCACATCACTACAGCAGAAGCATTTAAACCACAGTGGGGGCATATCATAAAACAATCCAAAAAGGTTCCCACTTCCTCGCTGGGGAGACGCTTACCATACATATGGAGGAATGTAATAAAAGTCGCAAAAAGCAAAACAATTTGCACAAAAAAGAATAAAAATTCATATTTCGCAATGTAATCCCCTTCCTTAAACTGTTATTGCATTGCAAATTTTAATTGCGCATTGCCCACTTTTAGGAAGTGCTTGAAGGTGTCGTAATCTTTTGAAGCAAACATATCAACTTTTTCAGTAAGAAGTTTTATTATATTCATTGAGCACTGGCGCAAACTATAAGACCTTCTTCCCCTGTTGGAAGTGGTCGCTAAACAGTTTCCGGGTTTGCAAAAGTAAATAAACTGCTCTTATCTTATTCTGAAAGTAAACGGCAGTGGGTGGTCCAGTAGAAGAACCTCTTAGATGTATATCTGAAGCTGATTTCCCATCATTGTCTTTAGAAACTGAACAGCATCTGATATATGGATGCGAATATGGTAGATGCAGCGACAAATTTCTAAATGTGTATATTTTCCCACTGCTTTTTCCTCAATACCCCTACCCCTGTAGTGCATACTGTTACAAGAGTAGCCAATCCACTTTGCAAGTAAAAGAGAGTACAATTAAAACCAAGTCATTCTGAATAAAGTAAAGGCTGCTGCTAATAAAGTTTCTAAAGACTTGGGCCAAGCAGGTATCATGAAGAGTAGTGATGGGCGAATTTATTCGCCAGGCGCGAATTCGCGGGGAATTCGCGCGATTCGCCGCTAGCGAATAAATTCGCAAAACGCCCGCGAAAATTCACCGAAAAAATTTGCCAGCATCAAAAACGAGACGCCGGCACTGTTTCGCTCATTTTTCGCCGATTCACGGATTTCACGCAAAATTTGCGAATTTTGCGGCGAAGCGAAACGGCGCAAATTCGCCAATCACTAATGAAGAGGTAGCAGTAACAGCAAATTAAATACTATACTATATCACTTGAGGAATGTTAAAGGAGAATTCAGCCATTTACCAAAAAAAACCCTACCCCCACCCCACTTAAACCCCCCTTTCCCTCCTCCCCCCCAAACTAGCTGCCCCCCCTCCCGGGTAAATTCCCCTAACTTTTTACTTCACATTTCACGGCAGCCATCTTTTGGGTCTTCGGTAAGCCGAGATGGAGAATTGGAGCAATTTACCCGTTTGCGACAACTGCACATGCGCCGTAATGGACGGAAATTGCCAAAGTGCTGGAAGAAGACACGAAGACCCGGAAGATGGCTGCCGTGAACTCCAATGCCTGAATCTGCGTGGAGGGGTAAGTAAAAAGTTAGGGGCATTTCCCTGGGGGGGGGGGAGGGGGGGCAGCTAGCCTGGGGGCGAGGAGGGAGAGGGGTCTACGTGGGTGGGGGGATGGTAGGGGTTTTTTTTTGGTAAAGGGTTGAATTCTCCTTTAAGGGGGTGGTTTACTGTTCAGGTAATTTATAGTATGTTATAAAATCATCATAAGCATCTTGTCCATTGGTCTTCATTTTTCTTTTTTTTTAAAACATTTTTGAATGTTATCCTTTCCTTTTCTAAATCTTTCCAGCTTTCAAATGGAGGTCACTGGCCCCATCTTAAAAAAAACAAATGCTCTGTACAGCTACAATTGTATTGTAATTGTAACTTTTTATTACTCATCTTTCCATTCCATCTTTCCTCTCCTATTCATGTTCCAGTCTCCATTTCAAATCATGCATGGTTGCTAGGGTACTTTGGACTCTAGCAATCAGATTGTTAAAACTGCAAACTGGAGAGCTGCTGAATAAAAAGCTAAATAACTTAAAAAACCAATGTTAAACCAACTGCAAATAGTTTCAGAATATCTCTTTCTACATCATACTAAAAGTTAATTTAAAAGTGAAGAACCCCTTTACGGAGAAAGTGGGGGACAACAAACAAGAAGAGTGGGAGTCTGTAGGAAATAAAATTGTATATAAGCGACCAAGTGAGGGTGTGATGGGCAAGGCAAAAGTTTTTTAAAAGTTCATTTAAAAGTGAAGAACATCTTTATGGAGAGGGTGAGGGACAACAAACAAGCAGAGCGGGAGTCTGTAAGCTAAAAAATTGTATAGATGGGCAAGGCAAAAGCATGTTGTAAAATAAAGAAAAATACATAGACAGTGAGAGCTTGTAATGTAGGCTAGTAAAAAAAACACCGGGGGTATTTTCTACAAGCCCAACTGAAATAGATTTCTATTGTATCATAATCAGTGCTGTGATGTGTCCATAGTTTCACAGTGCGCAGTAAGCACTTCCGAATACCATTAAAAATCTGTCAATACTCTTAAGAGCTGCTATTGTAAGAGACGCCATAATTCACTTCTGTGACTTATTGCTATGGCTCCCTGTATATTACATCTGGAATGAAAAAAAAAGCCCATTCCAAGTGGTTAAAGATTAATGGTAGCCATCCACAGGAACAAATACTAGCTGAAAGGAGAATTAGAACGATTTCAAAAGCTTTGTTTAGAACACAAAAACACACACATAATGCAGTTCATGTGTTTGAGTTTCTCCTTTCTCACAAGAAGAATAAATAGTATTCAGAAATGATTACAATAATCTATCTGCCGTCAGCAAGTGTATGGGGTCATTGGCTGAACATCCTGCAAGGGTTCTTAATGGATCCAGTCATTTGCTTCACTTCAATAAAAGCCTTGAGCAGCAAATTTAAGGGCCAAAATACCAAATTAAACATAGTCTAAGGAGGTTATTTATCAAGGTCTGAATATCCGAACCTTGAAAAATTCATAGTTTTCAGAGCAAAAAAAAAAACGACGAAAGTCCGATGGTCTAAAAACTCTGAATCCAAAACCACGGCATCTAAAAGCTCTTGAGGTCCTGCATAAGTCAATAGGGAAGGTCCCAGTGTCTGCGCTGATGTCCGTACCGATATCTGATGATTTTGGGGTTTCTGCACAAAAAAAGTTTTTGTTTCATTGAAAGCTCCAAAGTTTGCCCGACCCTATTTTTTCAGGCTTTTTTTTCATAAATAAGGTCCATTCGGAAATTCGGAGTTGCTCGGATTTCTAACTTAGAAATACTGAGATAAATTTGGACCTTGATAAATAACCCCCTAGGAGAAACTGTTCCAGCTGTAGAGCTTTTAGCCCTTATATTATTGCCAAGCAGTTCACCATGCAACTCACCATTAGGGATGTAGCGAACGGCGGAAAAAATGTTCGCGAACATATTCGCGAACTTGCGTCAAAAATGCGAACGGTTCGCGAACGTCGCGAACCCCATAGACTTCAATGGGAAGGCGAATTTTAAAAGCTAGAAAAGACATTTCTGGCCAGAAAAATGATTTTAAAGTTGTTTAAAGGGTGCAACGACCTGGACAGTGGCATGCCAGAGGGGGATCAAGGGCAAAAATGTATCTGAAAAATACATTGTTGACACAGCGCTGCGTTTTGTGCTGTAAAGGGCAGAAATCACACTACGTCACTCAGGTGATGTTTCTGGACACGGAATGTGAAAAAGCTCACACAGCTAGGTGGCACTTGGTTAAAGACTGGGCAAACAATGCCTGCAAGGTCAACGTATACAGTAGTGGATACGGAATATATTATTGCTGCTGTAAAAACATCACTCAGGTGATGTTTACGGACACGGAATTATTATTGTTATTTAGACAGAATGTGAAAAAGCTCACACAGCTAGGTGGCACTTGCATACCTCCCAACTGTCCCTCTTTTGACCACTCAACCCCCTGTCCCTCTTTTGTACTGGAAAGTCCCTCTTTTCTCTGCACTGAACAGCCATAAAAAAAACAGTTTCTAACTTAATTAGCTTTTGGCAGAGAGCTCAGAACAGCTAACAGGTGCAAATAAGATACTTTGTAACAATTTTGACTCTGGTTGGTGCTGGTAGTGGTGAACTACTAGGAGGAGCAGCACACCAGTCCCTCTTTTCTCTGAACTGAACAGCCAGAAAAAAAACAGTTTCTAACTTAATTAGCTTTTGGCAGAGAGCTCAGAACAGCTAACAGGTGCAAATAAGATACTTTGTAACAATTTTGACTCTGGTTGGTGCTGGTGGTGGTGAACTACTAGGAGGAGCAGCACACCAGTCCCACTCCCCAACACAGCTAGACTAATAGCACTGGGCTCTTACAGTAGCAAAGTAAAAAAAACAAAAAAGAAAATAAAAGCAGTCCTTACAAGGACTATTGGGTTACAGGCAGCAGTCAGCAGATGAGAGATCAGCAGCAGGACAGCTGCCCACAGCAGCTACATACAGAGCACTGCAGTAGAAGGTAGATTACTAGCCAGCAAAGCTACCTAACCTAAAATGTCCCTCAAATCCCTGCAGAGTTCTGTCCCTACAATACAGAGCAGTATCAAGTAGATTACTAGCCAGCAAAGTTAAAATCACTAAACAGCTCTCTCCCTACACTAGCTCTTCCAAGCACACACAGGCAGAATGAAAAAACGCTGCAGGGCTTCAGTTTATATATGGAAGGGGAGTGGTCCAGGGGGTGTGGGGGTGGTCCAGGAGGGAGAGCTTCCTGATTGGCTGCCATGTATCTGCTGGTCTGGGGTGAGAGGTCAAAAATAAGCGCCAGCTAAGGCGAACCCAAATTGGCGAACGTCGCGCGACGTTCGCGAACATTCGGCGGACACGAACAGCCGATGTTCGCGCGAATTAGTTCGCGGGCGAACAGTCCGCAACATCCCTACTCACCATACAGTTGACCAAAACTAAAACCCCCTTACCATACACATGTATGGCTAATTAGTACTAACTCAACTGATAGGTTTGATTTATTTATATTAAATGGATCATTCACCTTTGAATTAACTTTTTTTTGCATTAGGTTTTCATTTTTCATTATTTTTTTATTATTATTTTTTTAAAGTTATTTAGCTTTTTATTCAGCAGCTCTCCAGTTTGCAATTTCAGCTATCTGGTTGATAGGGTCCAAATTACCCTAGCAACCATGCATTGATGTAAATAAGAGACAGGATTATGAATAGGAGGCCTGAATAGAAAGATGAGTAATAAAAAGTAACAATAACAATAAATGTGTAGCCTTATAATGTATTTGAAAAACTATAAAAACTAAATAGAAGACCAGTTGAAAAGTTGCTTAAAATTAACCATTAAATAACATACTAAAAAGGTAACTGAAAGGTGATCCACCCCTTTAAATGAAGGCCCTGTCTTGTGCCTAGCTGACCACACATATTCTGGTACGAGTTGCCAACCAACCAGGTTTTCTTTTTTTTAACCTATTAATCAAAAAAAAACCAGACTGTTCAATCAGTGACCTCGTAGTCAAAAATATCTACATTGGCTGTGACTTAAATCTTACTAAATTCAGCAGGAGCTTAACTATAAGGGGGTTATTTACTAAACTCCAAATGCAAAAATCACCAGAAATTTGTGATTTTTTTTTCGTAAAATCAGACTTTTAAAAAATCACGATTTTTTTTGGAATTTCTTAAACCCCGAGGATGGAAAAGTCAGAATCAGAAAATCCGGCATCTCAGACCTGTCGAGGTTGCATAATAAGTCAATGGGAGAAGTCCCAATGATTTTTTGATGTGCACTGGGTTTCGTGCAATACCCCAAAGTTTTCAGATGTTTTTTAAAAAAATTGGAAAAAATCGTGAAAATCCATTTTTTTTCCTGCAAAGCAAATTTTCTGGAAAATTAATAATATATATGCGTAACAAACCCGAACGGATTTGATCGGAGTTTGTAGATATTGAGATAAATTCAGACTTTGATAAATAACCCCCTAACTGTCCTTATCCATCCCTCTGTGCCACTTCCATATACTAATATTCACAAGTAGCTATTTTATGTATTGTGATCCTGTAACTTAATCTCTTACTCTCTACTACCCAGTCTACTACTTCCAATCTCTACTACCCAGTGGCTTTATGGATGGCAGCTGATGGGCACCAGCTTCAGGGATGTGAGAATTCTTATATCACTGCAGTAAGAACTGCCCTTGAACATGCACAGTTTATCCCAGTTTATATTAAATAGGGATTTGGGTAGAAAAGCCTCAGCACTATGGCAATTTAAGAAGAAAGTAGAAACAATTCATGGTTTGAGATTAATTGGGCATGGTGAAGCTTTATTATGATGTATGTTTCTTGTGTTTACTATATCAGTTCAGCAATTCTGGTTTATTAATCTCAATATCAAAGCTAAACGTATTCATTCAATGAACAAATATTATGAAAAGGCTGTATATATAAAGAGAATTATTCTGTACAAGTATGGGATCCATTATCTGGAAACTCATTATCCAGAAAGGTCGGCATTACGGAAAGTTCATCTTTCATAGACTCCATTTTATTTAAATTATCCAAAATTTTGAAAAAATATTTCCTTTTTCTCTGTAATAAGAAAACAGTAGCTTGTACTTGATCCCAACTAAGATATAATTAATCCTTATTGGAGGCAAAGCCAGTCTATTGGGTTTATTTAATGTTTACATGATTTTCTAGTAGACTTAAGGTATGTAGATCCAGATTCCAGAAAGTTCCGTTCTCTGGAAAAACCCAGGTCCTGAGCATTCTGGATAACAGGTGCCATACCTATATATATATATATATATATATATATATATATATATATATATATATATATATATATATATATATATATATATATATATATATATATATATATATATATATATATATATATATATAGGTGCTAACATAAGTAATATATAGAGTTTGCAAAAATGTCTAGGGGCTTTTGCAAATAAAAATTATTTTATTTGCAAGCTTTATATATATAGATATATACAGAACCCCGGAACTAAAGATAATAATACCCAAGTGGCCACATGAAAAAAAAAGGGTGCGTACAAGGGATAGATCAAATTAATTCTATCGATGAACTATGAGATAATCAATTTAGTACAAACCCCTAGAAAGTGAAGGGGTTTAGAGGACGGGAACTGTAGAAAAGAGATAGTCCACAAAATGACTGGTAGATTATGAAACTTCTACTCAGAGAGTAACAAATTAGCAACAATGTTTTGATTATTGATCTTTAGGGGTTACAATATTGTAACAATAAGTTTGCTATTTTGTTTTTAAACTAATGTATAGTAAGGGATGATCATTCATCATGTAATTAAAAAATATATCTGGAACGGTCCACGAATGGCTAGTGTCAGAGGGTTGATAGTTGTCACCCCCGCCTTCTATGACGCCATAACGCTATAGGGCCCAAGGCAGGATGGACTATAAGGGCTAATGGTCTACTGTGGACAATGGTCACTCATATAGCTTATACTAGGCCATACAAACAAAAGATCATCACTCTGTTACTTAAATTCCAGAGTGTCAGCATAACGCCAGCCTGTCTGGTGGGGCCCCTTCTTGCAGAAGTGCTGCTCAAATTACTGGAAATACCACAATGGCCTTGGTTAGCCAATAGCTGATTGCGAGGTTGTGGACCGTTGGAGCTAGGCACAGTATGTTACAACATTCCTTTGATAACATGTAAGACTAAGTAAATCATTTAGACATTAATTGTACAAGGAGGAATCAGACTATGTATGGTATTGGCATACTCCCATTTGTTATCACCCCCATCTATGACATCAAAATGGGTATATAAACTTATGTTATATGGGAGTATCCTTGGAAAGCATTCGGGTACCACCCAGGTGACACACGACTGTTTCCCCAGGCAAAACCTATTGTCTTGTATTTTGGACACAATAAACTACCTCATTGTATTTGAACTTGCACTATTTCGTGGTTTTGCTTTACGTACGAGGTCATAGAGGTACAAATATAACAACAATCATGATCATGTTCATTCATTATGATCGACTACACGTCAGGGGTAATGCTGCTGTTTTCCCACCATAATGCAGATTTAAGGCATTTTTCAATGTTATTTGGCACTTTGAGAAAGGCCTTGGGTTTGGCCGAAACGTCAGCTTCTTGCTGAGTAATGTCCGAATTTTAAGCCCTGAGAGTGCGGATCTTTCTATTGCTACGATATATATATATATATATATATATATATATATATATATATATATATATATATATATATATATATATATATATATATATATATATATATATATATATATATATATATATATATATATATATATATATATATATATATAACCAAAAAGAAGACCAGCAACACCGAGATCTCTTGTGATATAATCAAATCTGTATTGTAAAATCACATGCATGTGATTTCACAATACAGATTTGATTATATCACAAGAGATCTCGGTGTTGCTGGTCTTCTTTTTGGTTATACTATACATTACCGTGCACCCGAGGGATGCTGCAAAGGCGGAGTGCTGCCCTTACCAAGTAATTATATATATATATATATATATATATATATATATATATATATATATATATATATATATATATATATATATATATAACCAGTGCTTTATAGAATTAGTTTAATATTCAAAACAGTTCCAAAAGGAACACACGTAGATACAGAGAGAACATATTAGAGGAAATTTACTTTGACCTTGGACACCTGGAAATCCGGCATTAGGTTAATAGTGAAGCACTGGGTTATTGGGAGAAAGGATAACTCTCCCCACCCCTCACAAATACAGGGCTGACGAACAGAGATAATGCTGAATTCATGGAGCAAGCTGAACGCCAAAATGGAGTATAAACACCCTGCCTTGCACTTAGTTAGTGATCCCATAAACTCCTAGCAGGTATTGACCAAGTTGGAATCAAATTCAGGACCCAAGCCCTGCAAGGCAGTAGTGCTAACCACTAAACCACCGTTCTGCCTAAATAAAGAGACATATGCAATTTCTTGGAAGCATGAATATATGCATTAAATACATTATTGCATAACATTCTCTATTGCATTCCAACAAAGCACTCCCCAGAATCCTATCTATAAATGAGATTTATCTTTGCTGGCAGAAAACAACTTCAGATAGAATGTCTTCCCTTTTGGCTAAAATCCCTTTGTGTATCACAACCGTTGAAGTCATTGGCATAATACACAGCTGTCCCCTTCTTTATGATGACACAATGGCATCCCTAGAGGTAAATAACTTGTACGCTAAGCCTATCCGGCTGAGTAAAAAAACAAAAATGGTGCCATCATGTCACTGCGGTAATTGTACAGTGTCACATTGGTGCACAGTAAAGAAAGCAAGTCAGACCTACCGATTGTAGAAATCATCTCTGTAGTAATCATAATCAAAGTCATAAGCACTGTGGAAAGAAAACAAAAAGCAGTAATGATCCAGTGCCTGCAATAATGAAATTCTTTGATGTCTGTGGAATTAAAGTTAAAATATTCCTTCACAGCAAAAGAGATCATTGTGAGCCTTTTCTCTGTGCGCCGTACATGAGATTTGTTAAGTATGGTAATTTCTAAGCCCTCCACAATGTCACATTCTGCAGCTATTATAGCTTTAGAATACCCACTAATAATAGACTTGGCAGACAGCTATGTAATACTTCAATAGAGGATAAAAAAATTAGTTGCATATTTTAACTGCTCAGAGAAATTTCACTTTAATGTTAATACAGTGTAAAGGTTTTAACATTCCCTTTGCAGTGAGCTCCTGTATATATATATATATATATATATATATATATATATATATATATATATATATATATATATATATATATATATATATTTATATCTATGCATGACAATATGCCATTTTAGATATTTGTAAATACTGAAAGATGCAATGAATTGAATGCAGATTTATAAAGCTACAAAAAATAATGCATTTAATAAAGATTTATAAAGCTACAATAAATCCTTCTGATTAGTTTAGTTTCATTTAACTCTACCCTTTCTTCTCCTTCATTGTCTTTGACGGCCAGTTTAGAAATACTAAATCAATGTTCTTTCAATAAAGTAATATTGCTGACATACATACATGTGGTCCCTTTTCTGGTTTAAGAAAATCAGATTTATGTAATTTCTGCAAATTTTTTAATTGACCAATAATACGATTGTTTTATTTAATCTTTAAATAAAAGTACAGTAAGTGCTTAGGAACAAAGGGAATATACGGTATACTTTAAGGGCTAGCGCAAGCTGTAATTGCTACGTATCAGTCAAAAGTAAAATTTTACTGCAAAAAAAAAAAACTATTTCAGGTGTGTTTGCACCAAAGATGATCAACCAACTCTGAACACCAGACTGATCAATGAACAAATTCAGCACAGTTGACCAAATGTAGAGATGTGCAGAAACCAGAATTTGGTTCAGAATTCAGCAAAGATTTAGCAGGATTCAAAAGAATTTACGTGCTTGGCCGATTTGAATCCTTAATATCAAGTGCCTTTTCATCACACAAACAAGGAAGTAAAAAATGTTAAAAAAATGGAAGATTCTCTTTAACCCTTCCTTGTCCTGATTTATGTAAATTAGGATTCAGTTTGGTATTCGGACTAATCTTTTACGAAAGGATTCCAAGAATAGAGTATTCTGTGCATTCCGAAACAAATGGCCAAAACTTTCTGCATAATGGATTTCCAAATAACAGATGCCCTCCCCACACCATACATTCCCCTCCCTGCCTTCTAAGTACAAGTATTAATTAATTTAAGTCATTTATTTAACAGTCTGTTTAAGGCAAATCAACCATACGCATCAAGAAAAGTTCAAATTTTCATTTTGTATTCTTTTGTCTTTGCTTTTTTCCTTCCGGCTCCTCGGTTCATTATTTATTTATTTATTTTATCAGAATGCATAAAATCAATCTCAGAAGGCTCAATTTTAGATAAGACTCCCACAGGCATCAGATACTTGCAGCATATACAGCTTCCATTTATCCTGCCCAGCCTTGATGTGTTAGTACTCTTTTTAGGTGCTAAAGATTTCTATCACACATGGCAGACAATTTTATGCCTATTTCTCAAAGGAAATCAAACAATTTATGTGCAATTATAAATGTGCAAGGTTTAGTTGGAATCAAAATTGCAGGCCAATGACATTTGAATGTTTAACGTTATCTCTACCAACTATTTCAATGAAAGTTATAAACTGGAGAAATATCTGATAACAGATTTGGGTCATGGATTTGCATGGAAACCGAATATTTTGCGTTATGGATAAAGAGTGTGTCTAATAAATAAGACATCACAACCGGCACAGCTGTAATCCACTTTCCATGAGCATCATCTTTTTTTAAACCTTAAGATTAGGCATCAAATACTTTCTTCTGGTACTTTTGCATGTTAATTTAAAGAATCTTACTACTTCTTCCTACCCCATCCTCAAAAATATTAGCCTTTATCCAAGCCCTATGGACTGCTGTACAGTTTCTTTCAATACTTTTGCCTTCAAAAGTTTATTTAGTTTATTTATTTACCCACATCACCATATGAGACCCCCGGCAAACCGGCTTCAGTCCAAAACATTCAACAGAAACTGCCGAAGCCTAAGTAAACAATTTGTAAGTTACTACTTTGTACTCATCCTTTAGATCTCTCTGCAGGCTCATGATTAACCACCCAGTCGTTCTTTTTTGTGGTTTTGATTTTTTTCTGAACATTCATTTAAAGGGATACTGTCATGGGAAAAAAATTTTTTTTCAAAATGAATCAGTTAATAGTGCTGCTCCAGCAGAATTCTGCACTGAAATCCATTTCTCAAAAGAGCAAACAGATTTTTTTATATTCAATTTTGAAATCTGACACGGGGCTAGACATTTTGTCAATTTCCCAGCTGCCCCATGTCATGTGACTTGTGCCTGCACTTCAGGAGAGTAATGCTTTTTGGCAGGCTGCTGTTTCTCCTTCTCAATGTAACTGAAGGAGTCTCAGTGGGACATGGGTTTTTACGATTGAGTGTTGTTCTTAGATCTACCAGGCAGCTGTTATCTTGTGTTAGGGAGCTGTTATCTGGTTACCTTCCCATTGTTCTTTTGTTTGGCTGCTGGGGGGGAAAAGGGAGGGGGGTGATATCACTCCAACTTGCAGTACAGCAGTAAAGAGTGATTGAAGTTTATCAGAGCACAAGTCACATGACATGGGGCAGCTGGGAAATTGACAAAATGTCTAGCCCCATGTCAGATTTCAAAATTGAATATAAAAAAATCTGTTTGCTCTTTTGAGAAATGGATTTCAGTGCAGAATTCTGCTGGAGCAGCACTATTAACTGATTCATTTTGAAAAAAATTTTTTTCCCATGACAGTATCCCTTTAAAGTTAATTATTCCAGTTCCACCTCCACCTTGTTCATTTCTCTCTCACCCTACTCTTCTTATTCACATTTATTGTTTATATTCCAATACTGTCTTCATGCTGATGACACCAAGAGCTTACTACCTACTCCAGACCTCTCTCCTTAAACTGCTATTAAAATTCTTTTTGAAAAGACTTCTGAAGTATTAGGGTCTCCAAGCAGTATAATGATTACTCACCACAAAAAGGAAGTGGCCCAGGTGCACCGCCCTGAGCCCTCAGCATGGGGGGCGGACAAACCGGCAAACCAATATGGAGCAGGCACTCAAAAAAGGCAAACTTCCACCAGGCAACAAGTCATAGTGAACAAAGTTTACTGTGTCCTCAGCCTGACGCGTTTCGTGTCATCAACACTTAATCATATTCCTCTTTACCTCTGATTTCACTCAGTGAACAATACCAATTTTCGTTCAGCCACATACTTGCTGAAAATGATCTTGATCTTTCTTTTATATCCCCTATTCAAACACTAATCCTGTCTCTTTTATTTCATTCTTTGCTTAGAACTACCAAAATATGTATTCATTATTGTTTTCCACCTAGACTATTGCAACCTACTCCTTAAAGCCATTACAATCTACCCTATTTGAAAACTTTTAGTACTGTATGTTCTTATTGCTGTTCCTCTCACTAATATTGCATTCCATATCAGCCAATATTCTATGCAGATCCCTTCAGTAGCTCCTAAAATTCTCTAAAATCTTCTGTCTCTGGAATTTTCTACCATGAATCTCCCCTTCCCTTGAAACCTTCAAATGTGCCCTAATGATTCACCTATTTAAAGAAGCCTGGTTGATGGATCATAAATTATCAGAATTCATAAAGAATCATAAGGGAGGAGCTGGGCATAACTCATCTGTCTTGGCACTTATTGGTATGAATGACAAATTTAATAGTAGATGGAGGACCATTATGCGAAAATTTTGAGATCTAGGCAGAAAAAGTAAAGAAACTCCCAATGTAACTACATTTTACCTGTGCCACTTGAAACATTAGCAATAATTAATACAAGGTGGAGGGCAAAAGCACAGTTACAATTTGCAGTAAAAGGTACAGGGTGCAATTGGAAAAAACATTTCCTTTATGTCATCTTAGGCATACTTAAGGGGTTATTTACCAAAGGTTGAGTCATGTTTTTGCAGTTTTTGAAAACCAGTTTTCGAGGGTAGTTTCAGTAAAAACTAAAATTTTTCAGGTTAAAAAAAACCTAAAATTTTTTGAGATTTATTATGCCCTGAAGCCGGAAACTTGAATCTGAAAATACACCAGCTAAAACCTGTCGAGGTCATGTAGAAGCCAATGGCAGAGGTCCCTTGAACCATTTGAAGATGTTAATAGCCGTCATGATGTTTGGGGTTTTTTCTGTGGTTTGTCCCCCCCGATAGCACTGAATCAAGATTTTTATATTCATGATTTTTATATTAAAGTTTTTTATATTCCAGTTTTTTCATAAATAAGCAAACATTCTAGTTGTGAATTTATTAGATGTATAAAAAAAAACTCACAAACTTCATCATTGATAAGTAACCCTCTTAAAGTCACTTCAAAAACACTTGTTATAGCCACAGTTCTTTCTCACCATCCCGAACCCTGACCAGAGCAAATAGAGTCATAAAGTGCCATGGTAAACATTAACTCTATGATTTATTCACTAGACTCAAGTTAAAGGGTAAAGGAACCCTAGATGTGATACCTATCTGACCTATGTATATTGTATATATGTGGCTAATTCTCCCAGTGCCTTACTAACCAACACTGGTATCTAATTAGGGATCTGTAATCCAAAATGCTTGGAACCTCTATACTATAAGTCTACTAGAAAATCATGTAAACATTAAAAAAAACAATAGGATTGTTTTGCCTCCAATAAGCATTAATTAAATCTTAGTTTAGATCAGGTACAAAGTATTGTTTTATTATTAGAGAGACAACTTTTGTCTCATTTAATTACAATGGAGTCTATAGGAGATGGCCTTCCCTTAATTTGAAGCTTTCTGGATAACGGGTTTCCGGATAATGGATCCTATACATGCAATGCGTTTGCAAGAAAGAAAAACTAGGTACTTTATCCTGCTTACAAATAATCACAACATTTATATTATTGCATGAATATGTTTTTAAATAGAGATTTAACCTTGGATTTGTCATGTTAAGCCTACCAAATCCAGATGATCAATGTGCAGTAGTTGGCAGTAGTAACCTGTCTGCAATATTTTCTTTATATTCAATTCTATAGCCAATGAATTGCTCCCTCCTGGGACCGAGCCCAAAGCTAATACTTTTTTCCATCAAGAAATGGTAGCAGACCAGAAGAAAAATCTTATGAAGTGACAGAAAGGCTTTGCCTCATGCAGTGACAAGCTCATGTAAGATAGAATAGAGCTCTTTCCAGATCTTGCCTCTGAGCATGTATCCATCATCAGCACACAATACTTACTTGGTACTGCAGTCTCTATCAAAACTCACAATAGCCACAAATGTAATGAAATCAGTTTTGGACTTGTAATGGTCTTAGAATGAAGAGTACTCCTGCAACCAAACCCTGCATTGTACATTCCAGTTGCTGTTCTTGGAATCATATTATATCAACAGCATTATAATGTCTACTGAACATTTTTACTTATTTTCTCTGTAAGTTTAGAATGCAAAAATAGCAAAAGATTAATTAATTGAATTTACAAAAATGTGCACTCATTCATTTTCATTGTAAACAACTGAATTGTACTCCATGCAGTATCACCACCTAAAATATTATATATATATATATCTTAGATTTAGACATGCAGAAATTAGCCTCTGTGAAGGGAGTGTGACTGTGGGATAGCAGGTATAGTAGGGAGAGATGGTGACTATAGTAACAGTGGGGATAACAGTCTCTGGGAAGGGACTGTGGCTGTGGGATAGCAGGTATAGTAGGGAGAGATGGCGCCTATAGTAACAGTGGGATAATAGTCTCTGGGAAGGGAGTGTGACTGTGGGATAGCAGGTATAGTAGGGAGAGATGGTGTCTATAGTAACAGTGGGATAATAGTCTCTGGGAAGGGAGTGTGACTGTGGGATAGCAGGTATAGTAGGGAGAGATGGTGTCTATAGTAACAGTGGGATAATAGTCTCTGGGAAGGGATTGTGACTGTGGGATAGCAGGTATAGTAGGGAGAGAAGGTGCCTATAGTAACAGTGGGGATAATAGTCTCTGGGAAGGGAGTGTGACTGTGGGATAGCAGGTATAATAGGGAGAGATTGTGCCTATAGTAACAGTGGGATAATAGTCTCTGGGAAGGGAGTGTGACTGTGGGATAGCAGGTATAGTAGGGAGAGAAGGTGCCTATAGTAACAGTGGATAATAGTCTCTGGGAAGGGAGTGTGACTGTGGGATAGCAGGTATAATAGGGAGAGATTGTGCCTATAGTAATAATGGCATAGTCTGAACTCAAATTCCCTGTGTATTTAGCACCCCTTAGTGCTCTAGCGTTCACAGCTGAAAGGCCAAAGGTTAGACCGACTTATTTTATATAAAATATATGTAAGTGTATTGACTCCCTCGTCATTGCTGTTATAGAAAACAATTTAATTGTCACGAAGTAACAAAAAAAAAACATTTTCTGCAAAAAAGGATATTGATTTTGGGATTAAGCTGCTAAACTGTTTCATATCCTTAATAATTGCTCAAAATATCCTGTTTCCCTGACACCCCTGTCAAGCTGAATGCATGCATGATTGATTATCCAATTTACTGGTAATATTGTAAGTGTCACAGTTCAGCTAAGACGGCAATGACAAGTGCAAAAGGGTGCCCGTGACAGGTGCTGGAATATGTGATGGGTTTAAACTCTAAAAATGTTTTACAGTTTTATTCTGAATGGCAGGTTGATAAATTAAAATTATAAGTATAAGGCATAGAGGATTAGACCTTATGAGAAAGCAGAGTAAATTATGTAGCCGCTTTGTACAATGAGATTGATTTTGCCTATTCTTTCTAGTGGCTCGGCTCCTGGTTGTTTAGTTTAGATAGAAGACAGTTGCCCATTGGTCCATTGTAGTTTTTCACTTTTTATTCTAGAGCTACACTAATGCTTTGGCCTTGTGTTTTGGATCCTCGCCCTACTGAAAGATGAACGTTTGACCATTTTTAACTTTGCAGCAGATGCTGGGAACTGCTGGTTAGAAGCAGTTCCCAGCATGACGCTACCACCAAAAACCAGATACATCATCAAATAGGGGCACGAGAAGAAACAACATCCCTTTGTGAAATATACTGTAACCAGAGGAATAATAGGAACAAGATGTTGATGATGAGGAACAATGATGATGCTACTTGAAATGAAGACGAGATGTAGATGAAGGCCAGATGGCATATCAGTTTGATTACGATGCCCATGAGTCTTACGCATATACAGATGTGGGACCTGTTATTTAAACAATTTAAACACTAAATAGGATTGTTTTTCCTCCAATAAGGATCAATTATATCTTAGTTGGTATCATGTACAAGAGTAGTGTTTTACTACAGAGAAAAAGGAAATAATTTTTAAAAATTTTTATTACTGTATTTGATTAAAATGTAGACCATGGGCGATAACTATCCTGTGATTCGGAGCTTTCTCAATAAAGGGTTCCCAGATAATGGATCCCATACCGGTGGTAGTAGTTCTGTGTGTATCATTAAAGAGTCTGGGCATAAATTGACATGCCCATAGTAGGTTGTGGCCTAAATTGTCCCACTTCTAAAATATTGAGAAAAAAATTAAAGAAAAATTGTAATTGCTACAATTTGCCTGAACATGTCTTAATTTGATTTTAGCAAAATGTGAAATCTGTTTTTTCTGCTGTTATTTTAAACTGCTTCAGAGCTTTGTAAGTAAGTTCCACCAGAAGTTGCTGCTGATGTGTGCTGAATTATTTAACTGTTTTTTTACACTACATAATAAAACTGCCCCTTATTCTGTGCCGGATAGTAAATCCTTTTGTTCCTGAGGTAGAGCTTGAAGGGGCAGATTTATCAAGGGTCTAATAGGAAATTAGAATTTTCGATTTTTTTTGGGTCAAAACTCACTAATTCAAATTGTGAATAATCCAAACTCGATTCGTTTTTGCGATTTATCAAACCTTTACCCTGGGAATAATTTGAATTAGACTATTCGCCACTTAAAACCGGCTGAGTTCACTTATAAGTCAATGGGAGAGGTCCAGTGACCTATTTGAAGATGTTAATAGCCTTCCTGACATTCACGTTTTTTTCGGAGAAAAAACTCGAATCGAGTTATTCGAATTCTATTCAAATTCTATTCAAGTTTTTGTTTGAGTTTTATATATTAAATTTTTTTATGAAATAACCTCCCCATCGAATTTCAAGTATATCTGAATTTATTAGAGTTAAAAAAAATTCACATAAATTCGAATTCCGACCTTTGATAAATGGACCTCTAAAGGGCAGATTTACATATAGTATAAGGATTTTAATCCATCGATCTAACGATTTTTCTTCGACCAAAAACAGCTTGCAAAGCCTATGGGGACCTTCCCCATAGGCTAACATTGAGTTCGGTAGGTTTTAGGTGGCGAAGTAGGGGGTCGAAGTTTTTTTTAAAGAGACAGTACTTAGACTATCGAATGGTCGAATAGTCGAACGATTTTTAGTTTGAATCGTTCGATTCGAAGTCGAAGTCGTAGTCGAAGGTCGAAGTAGCCAATTCGATGGTCGAAGTAGCCAAAAAAAACATTCGAAATTCAAAGTTTTTTTTATTCTATTCCTTTACACGAACTGAGTAAATGTTCCCCTAAATCTTTTTTGCCAAAATGAGAAAAAAGATCAGTTATATTTCAAAAAAGATGTTATGCTATAAAATCTGAGATTTAAAAAACAATAAAATGGGAAACTATTTAACTTTCATTTAAGTTTTAAGGAAAATTTTTGAATGTTTTAGAAACAGCCAATTTCTAGGCAATTACAACACAGAAAGTAGGAAATCTATTTGTGTTTTCTTGTCATTGACTTGAAAAATCAACATACTGAGATCTTTTTCTTGTCCATTAGAAAACATAGAGACAAACACCAAGGGGCAGATTTTTCAAAATTTGAAATTAGACTGTACCACAGAAAAAATCACCAACTTTATATTAATTCCTATGGATTTTTAGAAGTGTATTTATCAGTAGGTAAAAGTTAAGGTGGCCATAGACGCAAAGATCCGCTCGTTTGGCAACATCGCCAAACGAGCGGATCTATCCCCGATATGCCATTAACGAGCTTGGCTATATCGGGGGTAATCTGATTGTTTGGCCATATGGCCGAACGATCCGATTACGATGCGCAGTGGGCTCCGGCGGGATCGGTCTGGTCAAAATCAACCCTGACCGATCGACCAAACGTCCGTCGACGAAAGATATCGGCACACGCCACGCACAATCCGAAAATCGTACGAATCCTCGATTCTATGGCCACCATTAGAGTTTGCTGTTTCATAAATATGCTTCTAAAAATCCCATAGGAATAAATAGAAAATGGGTGAGTTTTTCTGTGGTAAACTCGAATTTCACATTTTGATGAATAAAAGAGCTCTGTAGTATAAAAGTGAATGTGAACCTTAAACTAACTTTTAGGGGAAGATTCTTTTTCTTTTGAAACCACAATTAAACTCTATTTCTCTAAAATCACAAATGCCATGAAAATTAACAAAAGATCCAAATATAAAAAGTATGAATGGAAATAGTGCTGAACAAGCCAGAAAAAAATACAAATATCTGTAAGATTTTTAGGCAATTGCAAGTGAAAAAAAAATCTGAAAACATCTTAAAGTCTAAATGGCTAAAAAAAAAGGTCCAATAGTTTCAGCGCAGCTTCCATTGACTTCTATGGGACCTTGACTGCTTTTACTTGCTGAAGTTTTGTATTAGAGTTTTTCATGGTTTTTACACTTAATGAATTGAAATTTTTTTGAGATTTAGAGAAATTTTACAAAAACACAAATTTTTTGAGAAAAGATATGATTCATAGAAAAAAGGTAATGCGAATGTCGGTAAATAGGCTTCTTAGTGACTCTGCTTTTTGCTTGTCATCAGGGATCAGAAAATGACTAACTGTATGTATTAACATATTACAAATAGTACTTCCTACATCAAGCCATACAGTTATTTTAGGATAATCTTTACATTAAGACCTCTCGCTATTGCCACTTTAAGAAAAAGGGACTTACAAAATATAGTTCTTATTCATCATTTAGTTGTTTAGTTAACTGGTCCCCTTGTTTCTATTTAACTTCCTTGAGATTTACTATTATTATTATTATTATTATTATTATTAATAGAAGTCAACTACCTGATATAGTAAAGTAGCCAAATGATTTTTAAGTAAAATATGGTTATTAATCCTTTTGAATTCATTTGGCAATCCACTAGAATTCTTACCGTATGATTAAATACATTCTAAAACCAGCCCTACTCATGTCCTATTACTTTTTTACACAGCAAAAGATTCATAAAGCTATTGCTGCCTGTTCTAGATAAGCCAATTTTGTGATATCGCTGCACTGGTGACACATCATTAAGGATGACAGATGAAGGTTTGCCCTTGAAAGATTTATTTTTGTATCTCCAAATACTATACTTTTTTTCCACACTTTTATGTGTTTAAAATGGATTGCAGTTTTATGGAAAGGACCATCTTATGAAACACTTTTTGTGGGAGCTGTTATTACATACAAGGCACTGAAGTCTGGTGGAGCACTCAAATGTCAACTCTGGAAGACGTCTCCTTAGCCATCGAGTTGTGCCTATATCTTACTTTATAGATATCCCTATCACTAAAATACAAACCACTTATACTACTGTTGGTCTGTCCTTACTCTGAGAGAGACACTGCTCCACATCCTACTTTATTCATCACTAGTGATGGGCGAATTTGGGTCGTTTCGGTTCGCCGAAAAAAATTCGCGAAACAGCACTGGCGTCTCGTTTTTGACGCCAGTGTCAGTTTTTTGGACGAGTTTTTTGATGCCGGCGAATTTTTGCGGCAGTTTCGTGAATTTTCGTTGCGAATTTGCGCCTGGCGAATAAATTCGCCCATCGTTATTCACCACCAGACATAAGATTCATCACTCTCCTAGCTAGCGAGACCATCTTCTTGTGCAATACAGGTATGGGACCTGTTATCCAGAATGCTCGGGGCCTGGTGTTTTCCAGATAACGGATATTTCCATAATTTGTATCTTCATACCTTAAGGGGGTTATTTACCAAACTCTGAATGCAAATATCACAAAAAAATTATTTGGAATTTATTAAACCCCGAGGATGGAAAAGTCAGAATCTGAAAATCCGGCATCTCAGACCTCTCGTGGTCGCATAGAAGTCAATGGGAGAAGTCCTAATGATTTTTTTGATGTGCGCTGGGTTTTGTGCAATACCCCAAAGTTTTCTGAGTTTTCAGGTGAAAATTCTGAAAAAATCATTAAAATCGGATGGAAAAATCCAAAAAATCTTGAAAATCTCATTTTTTATTGGGTATGTCAATTGCATATGTGTTTTCCATTCTTTATTTTTAATTATAAAGGTATGGGGCCTGTCATTCAGAATGTCCAGGACCTGGGGTTTTCCAGGTAACAAATCTTTCTGTAATTTGGATCTTCATACCTTAAAGCTGGCCATAGACGCATAGACATTTTTCGTCCGGCGGAGATCGGTAGTAGTCGATTGGACACGCCGATATCTCTGCGTGTATTGCCGATTGTACGATTTTCAGTGGGAGACTGTCACTAGCTTTGTCTATCGTACGATTACTGTCAGGGGCAGAACATTGGCTGATCTGTTCTTTAACTACTTTATTGGATCTAACTGGTAAGACTTTGATCTGAATGGTTAGTGGCGGGTTGGGAGATGGGGAAGTCTGATCTTACGATGATTTGTACGATCGGATCTTTGCATCTATGGCCAGCTTAAGTCTACTAGAAAATCATGAACTTAATCCAGTAGTTGTTTTGCTTCCAATAAGGATTAATTATATCTTAGTTTGGATCAAGTACAAGGTACTGTTTTATTATTACAGAGAAAAAGGAAATAATTTTTAAAAATCTGAATTATTTGATTATAATTATGGAAGACAGCCTTCGGAACTTTCTGGATATGGGTTTCCGGGTAACGGATTCCATACCTGTATACTGTATATAGCATCATCATACAAGGCCCCACCTATTGCTGCACCATGTGGGAATCCTGGAACTACCAGCACATTAAGGGGGTTCTCCAGCATAAGTCAATTTAATATTTACATGACTTTAAGGTATGAAGCTCTAAATTACAGAAAGGTCCATTATCCAGAAAACCCCAGGTCCCAAGCATTCTGGATAACAGGTCCATTACCTGTAATAATAATTTTTAAGTCCAATCTTGATAACTAACTAATGGTTGTAAGCCCAAACAAACAGATTGTTATAAGGTCTCTTTCACAAGTACATCTGTGATATATCCACATCTTGTTCCCTCTGTTTTAAAATGACAGAATATTAAAATATGATGTAATCAGAACGTCTGAATAGGTAATTTCCATGTTATGCTTCTATTGAATGTTTTATTAAGCTTTTAGATCTTCCCACATTATTTAATACCGGAGAGGCATTTTTCACCTTTAAAACTCACTTCTGCACAATGCAAATGGAATAGATTATTTTGGCTCCATTATATCAAGTCATTGTGTGTTCTTGCTTGATTTCTATGTTTGGGTTGCAGTCTGTTTTTTGTGAATGGAACCATGTGAATGACAATGCTGAGTTAATTTTACCAAGTGGTGATGATAGTTAAACAGTTCTAGAAAGAAACTCATCATCGGAATTTCTTCTTCCTGCATGTGATGTTCATTAGGGAGCAAGGATTTGGACGGGTGATAGCGCTTGGAGCTGCTGCTGAGAGCACTGGGCACTACCACCCAGTAGATCCAAATGGCATTTAGTTGCTCAAAGCAGTCAAACACATTGTAATGAATGGGCATTAGTAATGTGCGAATAAATTCGCCCAGGCGTGAATTCAAGACAGATTTCTGCTTTTCGACACAGTGAATAAATTTGCAAAACTGCAGTTGAAATTCACTGTGTGACTTCAACGCTTGCGTCAGAATTAATGCGGGCATCAAAATTTGGTTTTTTAATTTTCATCTTCTTTTCCCTCTTTCCAGCCATGAGATGGGGGTCACTGACCTTGGTAGCCAAAAGTCTTTTGCTCTGTTAAGCTACAATTTTATTGTTTTCTTTTTAATGCATATATTTCCAATGAAGCCCGTATTCATTTTCCAGTCTCTTATTCACACTTCTACCTGGTTGCTAGGCTAAACTTGACCTGGAGGGCTGCTGACTAAAAACCCTAATTAATTCAAAAACCAAAAAAGACAGATTGCAAATGGTCTTAGACCAGGGGTGCTGAAGAGGTAGATCGGGATCTACCAGTAGACCTTTAGTTGGTGATCAGTAGATCTCAAGACACTGTCAACAAATAGCTTGTCTAAATCACCCTTCTGTTTTATTTGTTTCATTCAGATATTTATTCTTTTAAGGTTACATAAGAAATAGTTGCTTTCTGAATATAGTAATATAAATTTTCTTATAAATCAATATAATATTTAAGTAATATTTTCCATGGAACAGAATGCTAACAGTGATGTTATAAATGTAGATCATAAAGGGACAACATCACTAAGGGGGTTATCAAAGTCCAAATTTATCTCAATATTTTCTGCTACAAATTCCGATCAAATCCGCTCGGGTTTTTTTTGCGCTTATTTATTATTACATTTTCCCGAAAATTTGTGCGGGAAAAAAACAGATTTTCACGATTTTTTTCAGTTTTTTCACCCGAAAACTCTGAAAGCTTTGGGGTATTGCACGAAACCCAGTGCACATCAAAAAATCATTGGGACTTCTCCCATCGACAGGTCTGAGAGGCCGGATTTTCTGATTTGGACTTTTCCATCCTCGGGGTTTAATAAATTTCAAAAAAATTGTGATTTTTTAAAAGTCTGATTTTATAAAAATAATTTTTCGGGATTTTTGTATTCGGAGTTTAGTAAATAACCCCCATAAAGTAGTCAACTTTGCACATAGTCACAGTGTAAAATCTATATAAAAATATAGAAATACTGAGGTATGTTATGCGTTATGTTATGCTATTTATTAAATTCTATTAATCCTGTCTGTGTAATTTCCCATGTGTAAAGCTCTAATAATATTTACCTCTCTATAGTGAACAAGCTTATCAATTTTCCCAAGGTTTCCAATTGGATTGAGCCTTATTCCTTCTGGTGTTTCACCTGAATGATGCCAGGTATTGCTTTGGCTTTCTGGCTCGATACCTTAACCATTTGGCCAGGTGAGCAGCCTGTAGGCTCTGTCCTATTTAAGGTCGGCCCTCCAAAAACACCTTGCCGGAGCATTGTTTACCAGATGAGCAGTGGTATTGTCCCTAGCTAAGGGTTTCAGTTCTAGCCTCCTTTCCTTTCCTTGCCTTGTCTGAACTCTTCCCTGTCTTGTCCTGCCTGGCTCTGAACCTTGTCTTGTCTTGTTCTGCTTTAACTTCCCTTTCTAGTTCTGCTCCGGTCCAGCTTTGAACCTTGATCTCTCCTTGCTTTAACCTTGTCTTGACTTTGCCCTGCCCAGCTTTCCTTGCTATTCTGAATCTTGCTCTGTTCCTCAGTCCAAACCTGATATTGCCTTAACTTGTTCCACCTTGTACCTTTCCCTGACTTCACCTTGTTCTGACCTTGCCTCGTTTGTTCCTGATTCTTGCTTCCTGACCCTGCCTTGTACCTTGTACCCCCTCATCTCATTCTCCAGTCCTCTTTTGCTATCCTGCTCTCCAGTCCTCTTTTGCTATCCTGCTCTCCAGTCCTCTCTTGCTATCCTGTTTTCCAGTCCGCTCTTGCTATCCTGCTCTCCAGTCCTCTCCTGCTATCCGCTCCAGTCCTCACCTGCTATCCGCTCCTCTTGCTATTCTGCTCTAGTCTCCTTCTGCACTCTATCCCCAGTTTGATCTGATCTATGCCCGCACCGTCCTGTTTCATCCAGTCTGTTCCTGTCCTGAGCCGTTGCCCTCTTCATCCTGCCTAGTCCAGTCCTGATCTTCACCCTCTACATCCTGTTCTGCACCTGATCCAGTCTGACTCATCGCCCTCATCAACCTGTTCCTGCCTTCCCTTTACGTGTTCCCTAGGCACATACAGTTCCTGCCTCAAGGACTCGCCCTTCCCCCATTAGCCTCCACAGCACCCCCTACCTAATCCTTGACAAATAAAATGCTTATATCTTCTTTAACTCAATATTTCCTGTACTTTGTTACATGTGTTTAAATATTTCAAAACCGTAGGTCATGCAAGGTCAGATAAGAAATTGAAAGTCGCATCTGAAACACGGTTGATGGATACCTTGGAAATAACTGAATAAAGTGAATAAGCTATAAACTAAATGCAAACTCCTCACTCTTCCACTTGTACTGCCAGCATGTACACACTGAATGAATACTATCCAACAAATATATCTGAAGTGTGTGCACTCATGTGTACATTATTTAACTAGAAATATTAATAATGTCTATGTGACAAATGATGTTGTCAGATTCCCTACTTGTCAGACAGCTATTTGCATCAATCAGGGCCAACTCTGAACGTAAAATTTAAATGTTACTGAGCACTTACAGCAAATGACACCATAGCAACAAATTTGTTCTGCAAATGCCCATGAATAATGATCAGATAGATAGGATGTCAATGCTGATATAGAAAAAGGGTGTTGTGGAAAATAGAAATGCATTGCATTGAAGCTTGTTTGGAGTAATTTTTGGGACAGGGGCTGGTATGAATGATGTCACAATGCTGTGTCTCTCTTTATATGCAGGAATATTGTACTGTACTTGCAAGGTTTTAAATAAATCATTTGTACAGCTTTTGCTTGTTTGTTTTAAAGTTTAACTTTCAGACTACAGCGCAGAATCCACTATTTGGGGATTCGGCCGAATCCTTGATGAAGGATTCCACTGAATCCCAAACCCTTTGAGAAGGGACAAAGAGAAATTCTTTTACTTCAATGTTTGTGTGTCCAAAAAGTCACGTAATTTTAAGGAACAGGAACACTAAACAATTCTATGTAAAAAAATCTCTTCTACTGCCCTCCAATAATGCATCTAGCCATGTCAAAGTGAATGATCTTTAATGTTCTACTCATAAATAATGAAATAAAATACTTCTAATTGTTGTACTGTGTTTTACAAAGGCGATCGGGCGACAACCACTGATCCAACTCTTAAGTCCTCATTCCGTCCCCTGCTTGCCGACTTACTTGTTAAAAGCAGAAGTTTGTTTCTTGGGCTTTACAGAAGATGCTCTGTTCTCCATTGTAGGGGTAGATGGGATTTTTACATAAAAATTTGTGTGTCCCTGTTCCTTTAGAGATTTGGTTCAGCCAGGCATGAAGATTCGTCCAAATCCGAATCCTGCTTAAAAAGGCCGAATCCTGGCTAACCGAATCATGGATCCGAAATGGAAGTTAGAATCTGTGAAGTGTTACCATAAGTACTAAAAAGAAATATAAACAGAGCTACTGGTAGTGAACCACTGAGATGTGAGACCATTCAAACAAAACATTTGCTGTACTTACAGTAATTTTGCTCACATACATGAACAAACATGGCCACGGGCTATGAAACCCTATAGCAACCGACAAAACATTTGCTTTCATCAACTCTCTTCATCGGGGACAACAAATGTTGCCATGCATAGAAGCAGTACATAACACTTTACATTCAGTAGAGGGTCACAAGTAGTAATGGGCGAATTTGTTCTGTTTTGCTTCACCAAAGAATTCACGAATTTCCTGCAAACAATTCGAGAAACGAAAACTTTTACGACGGCGCTGGTGAAAATGTTGTCGCCGCTGACAATTTTTACGCCGTCAATTTGATGCGCGCTTATTTTGTCCAATTGTATTAAAGTCAATGTATACTTTAGGAAGAAATACATTCAGTCTAAAAGATCTGTACACAGTAATTTTATTTATAGTGCTTGGCTAAGATAGCACATCAATTTTCAAACCCATAAAATACACAGAATGTGGATTGTGAACAAACGGATTGGTAGAAAAGACACTGAAGGTGCCCCACCATCTGTTTTTATCTCCATTAGAAGCAAGGACTATAGACAGAATAATAAGTTGCCAAAAATGTTCTTATCTGTACAAACATTTTTCTTTCAACAGTATTTGAGTATCCAGGGGACATACAGTAACTTAGCTAATGTGCTTAGGATATATGCTTTATGGATGATTTATACTGTTTACATTAATATTTTTTAGGATATATTTATTATGATTAGACTTATCAACTTATCTGTATAGCTCAGTGCGTAAGTAGCAAGAACAAGTTAATATCATTTTAAACATAGAGATGATTAATTGCGTGACATGATCGAGAGATGAATCACTGAAGATAATACACGCTTTAATTCTAGGGGTAGTTGAATATACCTACAGCTAAAGTAACCTTAGTCACAGCATATTCAATGTTGATGTGAAGCACAACTGCAATCTGTAGAATTATTCAGCAGATTGTCATCTTCTTTATTTTAAAGTGCATGTACTGTTTGTACACTGACATGCATATTAATGTTCTTTTTTTCTTTCCATAACAAAGATTTTTTCAATGAGAACAAAAGTTAAATGGAACTGTCAGAAAGATGTTTCCGTGCATAACACCTGGCTGCCTGTATCGAAAGTGGCAATTTTCAGGATGAAAGGGTTTCGCAGAAGCTTTTAGATCAGTTTAATTCCTTCTTGTCTTGTTGATTTCTCTGAGATTGGCCCCTCTCAATCCATCCAGACATCAGGCTTTTAAAAAAGAGTAGAAATCGGTATTTCTGCAAAGGAAATATTTTGTGTATTCCATTTCATATACACGTTTTTTTATCAACTAATTCATTAAATGCATTTCCGTTTCTACATTCTAATACTGGGAAAAAAGTAATTATCTGTGTAAACCCATAACAAATATTCTATTGAATTAAATATGTTTATATGTGCCTCTTTATAAAAAATACATGTATTCATATTTTGCCTATTTTAATGAATTAAAATGTGTAAGATATGTTTTTACAGGGGTTAATAGGTCTGTTGAAGGGGAAAGGGATATTTTCTGGACCCATTTCATATACATATACAAAATGCACACCAAAACCTCAAGCCAGAAATGATTTAAGACACTTTGCTGTCTATAAACATAAGTATCTTTCTATCTCAGAGGAATTTTACAGTAGAATCTCTTTGTGGTGGTCCACCATCTAAAGTTTAATAAAAAATGAAGTGATGCAGGACAATGACCTGAAAAGCAAAAGTAAACAACAAAATGTCTTAAAGAGAAGAAAATATATGTTTTGTAATGGCCTGGTTCAGACCTCAATCCAACTGAGATTGTTTTGCCTGACCTAAAGAGAGATGTCCCACAAATATCAATGAACCAAGAAGGAAGTAGGAATGGTCTAAAATCTCTCCTGACTGTTGTACATGTCTGATAAGCAGCGAGTAGAAATGGTTAGTGGAGGTTTCATCAGTTGCTAAATACAAAGATTCACAATTTTTTTCAGCCTGGACTCAGAATGTTTTTTAAAAAAAGTACCACTATTTGTGCGTTAGAGGTCGAAGCAAATTTTGTTTTTCTTGTGACTGAATTGAATATCAGATCACATGATGATTAGTAATCAATGCAGAAATCTTAGAAATACAGGTATAGGATCCCTTATCCGGAAACACGATATCCATAGACTCAATTTTATCCAAATAATCCAAATTTTTAAAAATGATTTCCTTTTTTCTGTGTAATAATAAAACAGTAGCTTGTACTTGATCCCAACTAAGATATAATTAATCCTTATTGGAAGCAAAACCAGCCTATTGGGTTTATTTAATGTTTAAATGATTTTCTAGTAGACTTAAGGCATGAAGATCCAAATTACAGAAAGATCCATTATCTGGAAAACCCCAGGTCCCGAGCATTCTGGATAACAGGTCCCATACCTTTACCAATTAGTTAAATGTTTTCATGCAATTGTATACCCGGAGCATATTTGTTAAATAGATCATCCACATGTTTGCAGTACTAGAGCTTCAGAAGAGCCTGATTTAGAAGAGGGCTTGTTTCAGTTTGTGTATACCTACATACTGTACATACAAAGGAACATCCTAATGGGGAAACCAGAAATACATAATAAGATTGACTTTATTATAAATTATGTTCAGTTCTGGCAACTGTTGGCAGGTCTGTCCAGATCAGAAGAAACACACAACTCCAGCTTCTTCTGCCTGATAACAACCTACATTTCCCTGCTGTGGTCATTGTCCCATCTTTATATTAGATATTAAGAAATCACATCCAAAGCTGTCGCACTTGATTTTGGTTGTCTAAAGTTACTGGCCTACCTGGCAGATCTACTTGCTTCATGTATGACTGGCCATGAGCGTTGTTCACTAAGTACACACTGAAAATAATTTGAGCCAAGGAAATAATGCAAATATTCCAGCCTCGCTTCAGTATTCATTTAACCTGCAATAATAACTAATCCTCACCTAAGGAAGTTACCTCTATTTTTAATGTTTGCCTCATATCACAATTAAGTCATTATGGCTTGTTTTGAATTAATTCCTCTCTGTGGGACTTGCATCTTAATCATAAATAGGGATGGGCGAATTTGACCCGTTTCGCCAAAATTTCGGCAATGGCATAATGTCGCCGACGTCATTAAAGTCTAAAAAATGTTGTCGCACAGTAAATTTTTTTTTGACGCGCATCATTTTATTTTGACGCACCGCGTCACACAAGCCGATTTTTTCTGCGAAACAAGGCGAAAAAATTCATCTTAAACATCTGTTCCCCAACTGTGATGCCCTGGAAATGTAATGGAAAAACTACATTAACACTCAAAAAACTGCTCAGTAACAGTTTGTTAGTTTTCCAGTTCACAGAGACCTTCCAAATATTATTACTATTGCTTTTTTTCCTTTTTTTTTTTTATCAGCAAGCCTTTGTCTCTCCAGCAGTTTAAAAAAAAATTCCCCCCACTCGGGAGAATTAAATGAGCTGTGCTGTGAACAGTGAAAGAATGATTTCTGAGTAATGTATTAACAATGACTGAAATAACTTCCTAGAAATATTCACTGAACATAACTGGAAATACATAAATGACTGCTGTATTGGCAGAGGTCTGAAAAACATACCAGCACCCTGAGACATTGTAAACAATAAAGTTAATAAAGTCATTCTATTTAGGTAAAAATGGGTAATTAATAAATAGATGGATAAAGTCATTCTATTTAGGTAAAAATGGGTAATTAATAAATAGATGGAGACAGGTCAATCTGTGCCCCTGGCAGATGGTGTAAATGGCACACCATGAATGTCAGTGAAGGAAAGGACACAGCTTTGTGTGCCAGATGCACAGTTCATGGTGCCTTTAATTGTACCTAAAATAAGCAAACGCATGAATAGCATGTGAAATATATAGGGAATAATTTACCTTATACTCTAAAATATAAGATATATATATTTTAGAAGTCACCTTGGAATTTCATGACCTGTATAAATAAAATCACCTGGCCTTCAGCTTTAATAGAGTCAAAAACTTTACTGAATTCTAAAATCCTTAAATACAATAATGTATGTATAATCCTCTATATATAGTGATGTTACCTCACAAAACTATGTATTTGTATATTACAGTAGAGGCAACATTGTTACCTATACACTCTGGGGCACATTTACTAAGGGTCGAATATCGAGGGTTAATACACCCTCGAATTCGACCCTCGAAGTAAAATCCTTCGAATTCGAATATCGAATTTGAAGGATTTTGCGAAAATCCTATGATCGATCATTCGAAGTAAAAATCGTTAGATTCAAAGGATTTTAATCGATCGATCGAAGGATTTTTCTTTGATCAAAAAAAGCTTAGAAAAGTGACGGGGAAGGTCCCCATAGGCTAACATTGTACCTCGGTAGGTTTATACTGTATGTAGTCAAAGTTTTTTTAAAGAGACAGTACTTCGACTATCGAATGGTCGAATAGTCGAACGATTTTTAGTTCGAATCGTTCGAGTCGAAGTTGAAGGTCGTAGTAGCCTATTCGATAGTCGAAGTCCCTGAAAAAATACTTCGAAATTCCACGTTTTTTTTACTTTGAATCCTTCACTCAAGCTTAGTAAATGTGCCCCTCTATGTATGTTACTGAAATTACAGCTTATAAAGTGATTTCTTATTTAATTAATAACCCGAAAAACACCATAAAGTATTGTTTATAACTAAATCAGAACAAATCCAATGATCAAACTGTATTTTACAACATTCTAAAAAACAGCCCCGACAACATCCATCAGACCTTCTTACCATAATTTGCTACATTTACATGAGTAACAACATTGCAGTGTATCACTGAACTGTGCTTTTTCTATATAGGCCAAGACTGATGGACTGCAACCTGAAAGCACAGCATCGTGAATATGACACTGACACCCACAAGAGCTACAATAGCTGAGAACAAGACATGTATGAAGCCACTGCCATTATTCTTTGCACCACATTATTAAAAACAATTGCAGCTGTAGCTATAATAGAGGATAGTAGACTAATCACAGAATACCTCTGTGTGACGGATGACTTAATGATCCTGCCTGCTCAAGCCTAAGATTGATACTTGCAGACAACTGAGCCAAAAATGACCATCTGCTTTTGTCTTACAGCTCAAACTAGTGCACTGACCTGGCGAGCAGTGGGTCGGTTTGTGCCCAGTTGCATGGTGATCAATGGATCTTTCCCTCACAACTAAATTCTGATAAGCTTGCACAGGTATAGGACCTGTTATCCAGATTTTTTGGGGGTTTTCTGGATAATTGATTTTTCCATAATTTGGATCTTGACACGTTAAGTCTACTGGGCTGGTTTTGCTTCCAATAAGGATTAATTATATCTTAGTTCGACTCAAGTACAAGGTACTGTTTTATTATTACAGAGAAAAGGCAATTATTTTTAAAAAATTTAATTATTTGGATAAAATGGAGTATATATGACACTGCCTTTCCATATTTTAGAGCCTTCTGGATAATGGGTTTCCAGATTAAGGGATCCTATACCTGCACTTACTTGTCACTCACACAGCTAAGCAAGGCGGGTTGTTTTTATAACTAGAGATCCTATCCAACCTGCCCCAATAAGGGCTCTTTGTCTAATGATGGCAGGCAAACTTTAGACTATTTTCTAATGTTATCTCATTATTAACTGAGGTAGCTTCAGAATGCTTTGCATACTTCATTTTGACAGTAACTAATATAGTGAGCACTGCATTGAATATGATTAGCAGGTTTGGATTTTCCTGCCAAAGTGTAAAAGATCTCATGGTTGGCTTAGGTCAGTTATCATCTGTCCTTTCTTATTTCTGCCATAGGTGTATATAACACATTTAGGGGCAAATTCACTAAGATTTGTAGTTGCGCCAGGCGCAACTTCGTCGCACTTCGCCACAATTCGCCAGGCGTAGTTTCGCCAGTGCTCCGCAAATTCACTAAAATCCGAAGTTGCGCACGGGTAGCATAAGGTTGCGAAGTTGCGCTAGCGTTGATTCGCTAAGCAAAGTGATGTTTAATTTGCATACGGCGCCAAATTCAAATTTCAATGGAGGAATACGTAGAATCACTACAAATGCCTGGGAAACCTTCAAAACATCAGATAAATTTTATTTTGCCCTACACATGTGCCCACTGTATAGTTAAGTTTCCATGAGTTAGGAAATGTAGGGGGGAAGGAGAGGAGCCCCAAAAAATTTTTCGATCTTTTTCAGCCTATCACCCATAATATAGAAAAAACGCCAGCGTTTTTTGGGACCTTTTTTTGAAGCAATCCCTATCTACTCTATTGCGCTTCGCCTGGTCTGAGATGGCGAAGGAAATCTAGTGTAAAAGGTAGCGTTCAGTACACTGCGCGCGTTAGTGAATTTGCGTAGTTAAGTCCGTAGCGAAAATTCACCAGGCGTAAGGGTGCGAAGTAACACTAGTGAATTTACGCCAGCGTTCGTTAGTGAATTTGTGAAGTAACGAAAATGCCCAACGCTAGCGAATTGACACTAGCGTTAGGTGCTTCAGCGCTTAGTGAATTTGGGTCTTAGTATTTGGCAGTCTTTCCATATTATTGTTGGGTAAGCGGGCCCTGGATATAAGGTTTTATGGTTCTAGGAGTTTTATTCCAAATCTGAAAATCCATATTTTAATGGCTCTTACAAATGTGACCACTCCATCCCGAAAAGCCAGATGGGAATGTTGTACTTAAAAATTACAAAACAGAAGCGTCCTTTCTTATTTGCACCATAGGTGTACACCTAACACCTATAGCATTTAGCAGTGTCTTCAGCTTCTCATTGGGTGAGTGGGACTTGGATGTTCTAGGAGTTCTATTCCAACCCTAACAATCAGTGTTTTAATGGATCTTACAATAAGGGGGTTATTTATCAAGCTCCGAATTTATCTCAGTATTTCTAAGATAAAAATCCGAGCAGCTCCGAATTCCCGAAAGGACCTTATTTATCATTAAAAAGGTCTGAAAAAAAAAAGGTTCAGGCAAAAATCAGAAAAATTCAGACCTTTGCCCGATAAGTTCAAATTTTTCAGACTTTTCCCCAAAAAACACACATTTTTCTGACTTTTCTGGCTTTTTGGTCCGAAATCCTTCAAATCATCGGATATCGTTACAGACAGCAGCGCAGACAATGGGACCTTCCCCCATTGACTTATACAGGACCCCGAGAGCTTTGAAATGCCAGATGTTCAGGTTCAGATTTTTCAGACCATCGGACTGTAATAAATTCAGAAAAATTCAGAAACCGAATTTTTTGGATTTCGGATATTCGGAGCTTTATAAATAACCCCCCAAATGTGATGCTCCATCTCCAAACTCCAGATGGAATTTTGTAGTTAAAAACCCCAAAACAGAGTGTAACCCTTAGTTAAGGTATCATGAGAATCTCATGGTTGGCCCAGGCACCAGTCTAAGTCGATTCTCAACTGTCCTTTCTTATTTCCATCATAGGTTTATGTAACACTAATAGCATTTGGCAGTGTCTTCATATTATCATTGGGAGAGTGGGCCCTGGATGTTCTAGGAGTTCTATTCCAACCCTGGCAATCAGTTTTAATGGGTCTCACAATAATTGTGACTACTCCATCCCTAAAAGCCAGATGGGAATTTTATGGTTAAAAATTCCTAAACAGAAGTCTAACCCTTAGTCAAGGCCAAAATTATACTACAGGTATCTGAGTTCATCACTGTTATTTATTATTGAGAGTGTAGAGAAGGCTATTAGATAACACTCTACAGCACAAAATGTCAGTTAAATGCTGATACTGTCACTTTCCCTTTGGCCTAATCTGCTGCTCTTGAAGTTCAACTTGTTTGGCTGCCATTCACACAAGCAGATGAGAATCTGTACTGACATGTTTTATAGCTCAAGGGCCAGTCAGAAGAAAATGTATTTTCAGGAAACATTTTATTCTTTATACTGATAGAAGGTTTAACTGATTGATAACACGTTTTAAACGATTTCCCTGGCCTAGAGATGTAAAGCAGGCAGAGAACTGGTAGCATTTTCCCTTTTCTCTCAAAAAAGGTCTGCTATAATGTATTTAATACCATTTATACCTGTTATGTGAGAGCATGTAAATCATGCATTTTATGGTTCAGCTGACATATATTTAATGTAGTGGGTGCAATTACTGTATGCTCTAGGCAATGCAACACTTAATGAATCAAGACATGCAGAATCCAAATTACCGGCAGTTAACGGCTAATATCAGCACCTAAAGGAATGTGTAAATAAATGTATGTGTTAATGAGCATGTTCAAGGAGAACTCAGCTGAATTAATTCTGTCCAGTTCGCATTCATCTGACATGGAAAAATGAATAGCAACCATGTGAAAATGAGGAAATCTACTTTGAAATTCCACATTTGCATTTACCCAAAGGAAGTGTCACCTTCTCTTGCCATCAATACATGCATTCATAATGCTCCGATTGTGTATATGCAGGGAAGGACTGGGGGGCTGCTGTCTCAGGGGCCCCCTCCAGGCACCCCTGCCAGAACCCCCCTCCAGCCCCTCACCCCCACACATACATTTTTCTTGCTGCAACCGGAACAGGAGAGGGAGGTCAGGGGCAGCAGTGATTCAGGTATGGAATGGGTCTGGGCCGGCAAAGCCAACCGTTTTTTCCCCAGGGTTCTGTGTATGTGACATGAGAAGGGACCACACACAACTGCATTGAGGGAACTGCTGCATATGGAGAACACAAGTGGAGGGGGGGGGGGAATTAGTGTAAAAGGGCTACAGTACATCATTATGCACAGGGGCGATCCTGGCCCCTCAGCCGCCTTAGGCAGCAGTTGCTGCTGCCCCCCCCCCCGGAAATTCGCTCTTAAAGTACCAGGAGCAGCATTTTTGCCACCCCTGGTACCTAGTGGGGCGCTGCCGCCTGACTATCAACTATCCTCATTGGCGAAGCACCCCTGATTTTGCACACCAGAACTATTCAAATTAAAGTCAAAAGCTAACTATGTTTTTTTATTCTTATATATGTTACTTACACATGTTGTGAAATAAACAAGACTGTGCCATTTCATTATACTCTATTAAATATAAAAGAAATGTGTTTTAAAAAAAAAGGAGTGTTTTGGGTTGATTTATTGAAAATTTCTGCATAAACCCTCTTAGCCCCTCCCATCTGTTCCACTTCCTGCTGCCTCCATACCCAGGCTCTGCAGGGGAGACGGTAGCACTCGGCACACTGCACTGTAGGGTAGGATCCAATCAGCAGCTAGCCTGTCTTTGCCTGTGGCAATGCAGGGCTGTGATTGCCTATCTACCTCCTACTGTGCTTCTGGTAGGACCATTAGGAAACATCCACCCCGCATTTGAAACACAAATATGGACCATAGCAGATCTATAGGGAGCTCCAATAAAGGGGCCATTTTTAAAGATAATATTAATTTCTTGACTAAAGTAAAACCAGTGCCATTATTGCCTACAAGATTGGAGGGTTTTTTAAGTTATGCTACATGTCTCTTTTAATAACACTGTTTTAGACAAATATACTATGTATATCATATACCAGCTGTCTATAAAGATACGCATTATATTAACTCTCTTGTCTTTATTACGGTTCCCTGGTATTGATGGGTGAATTTCTCCCGTTTTGCTTCGCCGAAAGATTTGGTAATTTCCAGCGCAATTCGTGAAATGGCAAAAGATTTCCGGAAAAATTTGTGAAATTCTGAGTTTTGCGAATGCAGAAATTCACCGCAAATTAGCGCTAAGTGAATTTATTCGCCCATCACTATTCCCAAGACATTCGCCCCTTTAGTGAATCCGCCCCTATAGCTTTATTCATTTAGTAGGTGATAAATCCATAAAAAAACTGCTTCCCATTAGTCAAGAAAGGCATTTGGTACAGGGCTTCTCTGGGTTCGTTTAGATGAGATCAATTAAGCACAATACTGTTGCATATGCCATTCAATGGCTATAATTCTCTGCCAATTTTTCCACCTACTAACTGTAGGCAAGCATGAAACAGGGCTGTTATTTGAGTTTTAGTCTCTTTGCTTTATTGTGTCATGAAAGATACCAAACTGGGCTGGAATATCAGCGGTGGAAATCGTGCAGCTTGTTAAACATTCTCTAAAATCTGTATGTACAGTATAATGCCAATAAGGGAATTAAAAATGGAATAACACTGTATTTTTAGTCTAGTGGGAGTATGTTACGCTATTATTGAGGAACGTACCACTTTGAGATTAATTCCGAGTACCCTGCAGTTACAAGCTTCATAAACGGTGCCATAAAAGCAGTAAGTGTGCTATAGCTGGCAGCTATGCCATTACTTTCAGGATTCAAAGAGTAACTTGAAAATACTGAAACGCATTCTTTTCAATAACCGGAAGCTAATTTATTCCACAGTTGCACTTAGGGTTTGAGGATACGGTTATTACAAGGGACTATATGAGAGGAAATCAGGCGACATAATATTACATGAATTAGATTTAAAAATAGAAATTGTTCTATAAAATATTTTTGCCTGTACAAATCATGAATAAGAAGTCAGATTACTTAGAAAAACAATAAGGTCATTTTTGCAGTTGAGCCCTGTTTGGTATTACAAGAATTTATTATTCAAAAAAGGGAGTTATTACGGTCAGTGGCGGAACTAGGGGGCAGATTGTCAAATTCGACGAGGGAAGTACCCAAACTCTATTTGAGTTTTTTTAAAAATTCAAATTCGATTTTCGAGATTTATCGTACTCTGGCCCTTCGAAATCGACTATTTGCCACCTAAAACCTGCCGAATTACTGTGTAAGTCAATGGGTGGAGTTGTTTTGTATAAGTCAATGGGTGGAGTTGTTTGTAGCATTCCTGACATTTGAGTTTTTTTCTGAGAAAAGACTCGAATCGAGTTGGGTCGAATTCGATTCGAATTTGATTTGAGTTTTCGAGTCAGTAAAATTAGTGGGAGTTTTACATATTCGATTTTTTCAATAAATAATCTAATAGTTGAATTTCGAGTAAAATCGAATTCATGTGAAATTGAAAAAACTCACATGAATTTGAAATGTGACCCTTAATAAATGTGCCTCTAGGTGTTTTGAGTGATCCACAGAAATACAATAGTATGTATAGTATGTATAGAACATAATTGCAGAGTAGCAAGGACACTGCACAACCAAAAGTGCACTTCCCTTTACCCATAATGGAATAGGATTATAAACAATAGCAGTTACTGATATGGAATGCTGTACCAAAATAGTGATTTCATTTACATAAAACATTATATTTCAATCTATATAATCAGATATTAGTGATATCTGAAAAAAAGAGACCATGCCATTGACATTTCAGAGTATTTAGGTGGCATTTACAAGCTGCAGTTACAGTTATATGATAAAGGACACAATCCTTGTTGCTGCATTCATAAAAGGTGCAGTACTTACATTTATACTGTGAGGGGCGCATTTACTAAGCTCGAGTGAAGGAATAGAAGAAAGAAAACTTCGAATTTCAAATGTCTTTTTTGGCTACTTCGACCATCAAATTGGCTACTTCGACCTTCGACTACGACTTTGAATCGAACGTTTCGAACTAAAAATCGTTTGACTATTCGACCATTCGATAGTCGAAGTACTGTCTCTTTAAAAAAAACTTCGACCAAGTACTTCGCCACCTAAAACCTACCGAACATCAATGTTAGCCTATGGGGAAGGTCCCATTAGGCTTCCTAACAATTTTCTGATCGAAGGAAAATCGTTCGATCGATGGATTAAAACCCTTGAATCGTTCGATCGAACGATTTTTCCTTCGATCGATTGTAGGAAATGGGGTAAATCCTTCGACTTCGATATTCGAAGTTGAAGGATTTTACTTCAACGGTCGAATATCGAGGGTTAATTAACCCTTGATATTCGACCCTGAGTAAATGTGCCCCTAGGTGTTGCTTGCCCTCTGTATAGTTGCACTCAATATATATATATATATATATATATATATATATATATATATATATATATATATATATATATATATATATATATATATATATATATATATATATATATATACAGTATATATATATATATATATATATATATATATATAGTTAAAGTCTACATACAAGTATCAATTCTTTTTTATTAACATTGTGTTTTTTTTAGCTTTTGCGTTTTTAAATATAAATATTGATTTACAACACAATCCTTGACATACCTGTATAAAGTTGATAGTGGTCTCTTTGTTCCTAGCTTTGGCCTGTACGGCTTTGGTTCTCCGGCCATATTAATATCTGCAAGAGAGAAAGAGGATTTACAGTTCTGGGATATCGCAAGGCCGAGGATTTATGGCTGGAGATCTGCAGTAAATGGGATTTGCTTTTTCAGCTGAAACCTTCTTATTAGCTTCTGGTAGTAGAAGAAGGTAAACAGAAAAGAACAGAGCAACATTTTACTAATCTAGAGTTTGATCATAAAATCCAAGGGATCTCGTGCCATAAGAGACATCAGAACCCTTTGTTCCATAGTGAGTCTTTGGGGCCCATTCACTAAGCTCGAGTGAAGGAATAGAGGAAAATAGAGGAAAAAAACTTCGAATTTCGAATGGTTTTTTTGGCTACTTTGACCATCGAATTGGCTACTTCGACCTTCGACTACGACCTTCGAATCGAACGATTCGAACTAAAAATCGTTCGACTATTCGACCATTCGACCATTCGATAGTCGAAGTACTGTCTTTTTTAAAAAAAACTTCGACCCCCTAGTTCGCCACCTAAAACCTACTGAGGCCAATGTTAGCCTATGGGGAAGGTCCCCATAGGCTTTACAAGGTTTTTTTGATCGAAGGAATTTAGAGGAAAAAAACTTCGAATTTCAAATGTTTTTTTTGGCTACTTCGACCATCGAATTGGCTACTTCGACCTTCGACTACGACCTTCGACTTCGAATCGAACGATTCAAACTAAAAATTGTTCGACTATTTGACCATTCGATAGTCGAAGTACTGTCTTTACAAAAAAACTTCGACCCCCTAGTTCGCCACCTAAAACCTACCGAGGCCAATGTTAGCCTATGGGGAAGGTCCCCATAGGCTTTACAAGGTTTTTTTGATCGAAGGAATTTAGTTTGATCGATGGATTAAAATCCTTCGAATCAAAGGATTTAATCGTTCGATCGAACGATTATTCCATCGATCATTCGATTGAACCAATAGCGCTAAATCCTTTGACTACGATATTCGACCCTAGGCAAATGTACCCCTTTGTCTAGCATGCCATCTTATACTATACCCTCACATTTTAAGTATTGTTTTATTCTCTCTACATGTAGTAACCCAAATGGAGCATTATCTTTGTAATAAAACAGCTTTGTTCATAAAGTCATGTCCCCAATGATATCAACCCCTATTCTTGCACCAAGAGACAAGGTATTATCTGACAGTTGCAGTATAGGGGCATCCATTACTATACCATGTTCTGCTTATGAATCCTTTTGTTGTCAATAATAACGCACTAAATATTCTCAAACTATACACTTCCACATATTTGGAGCTGCTGTGTAACGCCTATAGAAATGTTCTTTACTTGTTGGGGTGGGACAGAGGAGAGTGTGAACCGCTCACAAGTCAAACAGACTATAGCATCTAAGTAAAGAGAAATTAAATCACTATAGGCTTTAGTTATCTTATATTGCAAAGTATTATATTTATTGGATCACAGTTCCCTACACATTGGGGCAGATTCATTAAGGGTCGAATTTCGAAGTTAAAAATACTTGAAATTCGACCCTCGAATTGAAATCCTTCGAATATCGAAGTCGAAGGATTTAGCGCTAATCCTGCGATCGATCGATCAAAGGATTTTTCGTTCGATCAAACGATTAAATCCTTCAAATCGAACGATTCGAACGATTTTAATCCAACGATCGAAGGAAAATCCTTCGATCAAAAAATCACAGGCAAGCCTATGGGGACCTTCCCCATAGGCTAACATTGACTTCGGTAGGTTTTACCTGCCGAAGTAGGGGGTCGAAGTTTTTTTTAAAGGGAAAGTACTTCGACTATCGAAGTTCGAATAGTCGAACGATTTTTACTTCGATTCGTTCGATTTCGTTCGAATTCGAACGAATTTAACCAATTCGATGGTCGAAGTACCCAAAAAATACTTCGAAATTCGAAGTATTTTTCATTCGAATCCTTCACTCGAGCTTAGTGAATGGGCCCCATTATGTTCTTCTATTAAATTTGCTTCTTTATAAAGCAGAAGGCCATGGTTTTACATTCACAATGAATCTCTGCTCTGCTATTAGTTATGTGTATGAACATCTGTATGTCTTTTTTCTATAATTCATGCTTTTTCTCATGTTTGCAACTGTAAGAGGCCCATTTATGGGTTTTTGCAACCAAGAATAAACTGATGTTCTCTACAACCATGAATACCATGTAATTCATCAAGAAAATTTAACATAAAAAGCACAAACTAAATTAAAAAAACACTGAGCAATGCACTAAAAAATATGAAAACCTCAAAAAATTCGAGTTTTTCGGACAACTACTAGACAATTACGAAAACCTCTAAAAGTACAGCTTCCATTGACTTCTACAGGACCTTGACACCTTTGCTTGCTGAAGTTTTTTTGTGATTTTTTTACACTTCATAAATTTCAAATGTTTAGAGTTTTAGAGAAATAAAAAACGCAAATTTTTAGAGACAAAAATTAGATTTGTGAAAAAATAGCAATTCGAATGTTAGTAAATAGACCCATAAATGTTTTTGTGATAAAAGTGTTAAAGGATTATGAGCTCTTGTGTAAAGTCTGGATTGGGCTGCACCACTGAACTGGAAGAGGAGGTATAAGAATTTATGTTAATACTTTCAGGTAAAATTGTCCTCAAAATGTTTGTATGTTTTTCACAATATCAGAACCTGTGGGTGCAGTTATGAAGTTCACATATGAATACAGGACTGCCTTTCAGGGTGATCCAGAAGGGTAGGTGGTTCTGACATTTTAGTAAACCTTAATATTACATTGATCTGAAATGTCACTTTTTTCATCATCATCATTTATTTATATAGCGCCGGCAAGATATGCAATGCGTTACCTTAGTGATTACAAATAGGGAATAAATGGAGGACAACAAACAAGGGTTACAGAGTACAATAGGATTAGAGGGCCCTACAAATTAGAGTTTACAACGTAAAGGTTAGGGTACAATTGAGGCATTAGGATTTTAGAGAAAATTTCGTGATTTTTGAAGCAGCAATGACTGATTAAAAAGTACATTGAATAAGCTTCTTTAAACAGGTCTTTAGATCTTTAACGCTTAAGTCATTATATATAAAGGAATGAGAATCTAAGGGGTCCGTTTACTAAAGTGCGGTAAATCTGACTTTAAGTTTCCGCATGTTATCGCTGAGAATATTTTTATGCCAGAATATTCGCAGCGACTAAGTTTACTAAACAGCGATACGCTCAGAAGTCATTGAGATCACTTGCAGTAACTACGTTAAAGGAGAAGGAAAGCTAGGGAGGCATTTTATTGCCAATAGATGAGCTGCAATAGTGCAAGCTAGAATGCTATATTTATTCTGTATAATGTTTTACCATACCTGAGTAAAAAGCTCTAGAAACTCTCTGTTTGTTTAGAATAGGAGCTGCAGTATTAATGTGGTGTGACTTCACTTCCTGCCTGAGTCTCTCCCTGCTCTGGGCTCAGATTACAGTAGAGAAGGGAGGGGTGGGGGGAGAGGAGCAAACTGAGCATGCTCTTGCCCAGGGCAATGAGGTTTAAGCTGAAGGCAGGAAGTCTGATACAGAAGCCCATGTGTACACAATAGAAGGAAAGAAATGTGGTGTTTCTTTTGACAGGGGACTCAGAGCAACATTACTTTGGGGGTTTACTGGTATATTTAGATGGACCTTTCTGATAAGGCTTACTTAGTTTTAACCTTTCCTTCTCCTGTAAGGAACCAGCTTACGTTAGCGGTAATTTTAGTGAGTTGCGAATTTTCTGGCGAAAAATTACGTTTTTGCGAATATTTTTGCTATAAAATAGTCTTGTTTTATGGCGGTTATTATGGCAATTTTTACTGTGACATTTATGCCCAGAAATGCACCTTCAAAACTCATAAACTTTATTGACGGATGATTATACCATCCAACAACATTACCGGAGTAACACCAATCAAACATGTCTGCATCATATAAACCCTTCTGCCAATAGAATCATATGAACAAGAAATCATACCAGTCAATCTCTTTGCTTCATAGAAATGCACAGTTTAATGTAGCCAATCACAATGAAACCAAAAAAGCGTAGAGGCTGACGAATCCTTGGACTGTGATGCCGCTGCCATTAATACGCCTCTGAGCTGAAACTGCTGCTGTTGCACCAGATAGAAGCAGAAGCCAAAACATCCTGCCAGCAATAGCTACAGATCTCTCTCCTGTCAGCAAAGAATGATGGGTAAAAAAAAACAGTATTATGGGATATTTCCTGCCCCTTGAGAATTTTCTGGCGAAAAAAATACTTTTACGCCACTACATAGGTGGCGGTAAAAGTTTGCGAATATTTTGGCGTTAATTTTGTCTTTAGCACATTTCGCTGTTTAGTAAACCAGGCGTTAATGTGTACGTAGCGTTATTTTCAGCGAATGCGATAACTGGCAAACAATTATTCTTGCGCAAGAAAATTTGCAAATTTATATTTAGCGCAGGTTAGTAAACTGGCAATAACATATTTGGCGAAAATTCTGTCTATATATTGTGCGAATATTTTTAACGCACTTTAGTAAACGGAACACTCTATATGAAGAAAGGAATTTAAGTCTCTCAAAAAAAAATGTTATGTTTGGAACCAGGCATTTGGTGATTTTTTAACACAATCAAACAAATTAAAAAAGTTCCAAGATTGCCACTGGAATAAGTGAAATTAGCATTTCCGCCTTATTCCTTAAGCTCTGCAGGCAGTACCACTGAGTGTGATTTCCACATACATCAAAAGTCAATACTTGCTTGGCTTGCCATCATCCCCACACAAAAGTAAAACATTCACAGTTGTATTAGCTTCCAGGCATTACTTGATAATCTCTTCTTCAGTTCTACAAACAAATAAATCTATTCCGAGTGCAGCTAAGAAGCTTATGCATTTATTTTGTTATACAATGTAAGGCTCTGTTTGATTAACTGTGAGAGGACAGCTCTGCACACAAGTTTTCTTTTTTATTTTAAAATGGTAGTTCAATAAAGCCTGGCTATTTATTTGAAAGCTTTCTTTAGCATCTCAGAGCACATCCTTGGCAGCCCTTATTTCCACTATAAAGTCCTGAGAGTGTTGATACCCTGGACTTTGCAGTAATGGAGGAACTGGGCAGAAGTTGGTCAGATATCTGGGGTGTGGTGAGAACATGGGAAGGGGTGGCTAGTGTTGTATTTTGTGCATAATACTAGAGCTGGCCATGCATGCCCAGATTTGGTTGGGTGCTTTGGCCAATTTCATTCATACTGCTGGACCATCTGGGCACTTCTGGCCTCCACTGATAATCCCCAACAAGAATAAAACATGTTTGTAGTAAAGCTCTGATCAGCACTTATTCTAGGGGAGCTTTGAATAAGGCAAGAAAAGCAACAGTCCCAGGCCAGGGCAGTTTTTTGCTTACAGGAGCATCGGGATATCAGATAAGTCATTAAAATCACTTAGAGGAGCCTAACTTTTGGCAAGTGATTTTGACTTTCCTTCTCCTTTAAGCACCAGTTTATAGGGTATTTCCATGAAAATTAAGCAATAGTTACTCTAAGAGGGCAATTCACATAAATGTAAAGGAAAATGTTGTATAAAAAATATTGTATTTACACTGATTTATTCACAGACCAATTTTCCGTCATTTTCTACAATTAAAAAAATACGTTTTTAAAAAGTGGGTCTGCTTATCTTTGTGTTGTATGTTTGACAATTTTGAGAAAATCGTCATACCCAAGTCATTTTTGCCAACATTTTTTCAGCCAAAATGTTTTCAGTCAAAATGCCGTAATGATGATGTTGGGAGGAAAAGTTGAAATTGGCTGAAGCACATTAATGGCTGTTTCTTATTGTGTATACAACACTTGTTAATATTTGTCACCATTATGAAAAATCCATAAAACGACAAGATACCTTCTATGAATTTTTACAATTTGGTGACACTTTGAGAACTGTATACTTATTTATACATTTGCAAATTCTCCCTAAATGTTTATTCCTACCGTAGATAGATCAATAGACAAACAGACAGACAGACTGATAGATAGATTATAGATAGACAGACAGATAGATAGATAGACGATAGTGTTGGGTGAATTTATTTGCCAGGCGCGGATCCGCTGCGAATTTCCGTGTTTTGCCGTTAGCGAACAAATTCGCAAAATTCGCCAAGAAATTCGCAAAATTCACCAACATTAAAATATCGACTTTAATGGGCGTCAGAATTGTCGCCAACGTCGGAATTGTTGCCGGCATAAAAATATTTTGATGCAGCGTCAAAATTCGCGTTTCGTGAATTTTTCACCGTTTCGCAAGAAATTTGCACATTTTTCGGCGAAGCGAAAAGGGAGCGGTTCCGCTGCAAATTTCCGTGTTTCGCCGTCATCGAACAAATTCACCAACATTAAAATATTGACTTTAATGGGTGTCAGAATTGTCGCCAACGTCGGAATTGTTGCCTGCGTCCAAAATATTTTGATGCGGTGTTAAAATTTCGCGTTTCATGAATTTTTCGCAGTTTCGCATAAAAATTCGCACATTTTTCAGCGAAACGGGAGAAATTCGCTTATCATTAATGATAGACAGACAGACAGACAGATAGATAGAGCCTTATAGGAGAAGGAAAGGCACCCCTAAATGATTGTAAATACTTACCTGAAACCTCGGGCCAGTGCTTCTATCAGCAGAAAACTGCACAGGTCCAGTGAGCACCACGGAGCGTTCGGCTTCCTTCGTCTTCTTTCTTCAAATTTCCCAGGGCATGCGCATGCGCAGTAGAATGAAATAGCCAGCTTCTTCATTAAAGTTCGGCTTATTGCTCTACTGTACTACTACTTTTGCTCTAACTTTTGGCACCCTCAAGTAAATACAGCCTTTCCTTCTACTTTAGGGAATGGTGACCAAAATTACAGAAAGACCCCTTATATGAAAAACACCCTAGTCGTGAGCATTCCACACCGTACATCCCATACCTGTATATTGTCATTTCTTACTGTAAACTATTTTATAATATTATAATACACAAAAGCCATGAATATCCTGTAAATTATATCCTTATAAACGGTGAGTTCTGATGTCATCAGTTATAAACGGTGAGTTCTGATGTCATTTCTGTCACATGACTCATTGAAATTTGTGTATTATAATAAATAAAGTACCCCCAGTTGTAAAATATGAGGATATTAGAAGTTACCTCGGAGTTCCATGACCTGTATAAAAACACTCGGCCTTCGGCCTCGTGTTTTTATATGGTCATGAAACTCCCCGGTAACTTATAATATCCCTATATTTTACAAAAGGGGATACTTTATTAACTATATAATATATTATATTATAATAGTCCCTCCCTACACCATTGAATGTGATGACTCACTAACGTTTATTATACATAACTAAATGGACCCAAATGTTATGAACACTTGCCACAAAGCACTTCATATCACAAAATGAGACATTTCCACATTTATCCCAATTTTGTTAATAAATTGCACATGGGCGTTTCAAATACGTAAGTGTCTAAATGCAAATCACGTTTTGCAGTGAACAAAAAAAACCAAAATTGCACAAGGACGCTCAAAATATTTTTTGCTGATAAGCCGATTGCTCTTTCAGCAAAATGACAGTTCTCAGACAATGAGTTTGTGATTATTTAACTGTTCAAATTACAATGACCTTTTCGAATTACTCCATGCTTCATCAATTTCATAGTCCCGGTAACCAGAAGACACTGGTGCAGCATTGCCTGATCTGCACTCGCTGGGAAATGCAATCTGTGTAGGTGAATTTGAACCAAGGCAACTGCATTAAATCTTAATGACAGAAATGTTTAACTCAACATTTTTAATGGCTTAAAGGGAAAGGAAAGTCTATACCTAACCTTTAAATAATGGTAAAGCTGTCTGAGTTCCCACCTAAGCCTCTACATTTTCTCCTTTTATTAAGTGCCAACTTTCAAAAGCCATGCACTGAAAATATTCCAAGGGTGACTTCACAGCAGCCATATTGGTTGACATTAATTGGCTAACTCTGATGACACTGAAAATGTGCAGCATCACAATGCAACCAGCATGAGCCGTGTATGTGTGCAACCAAGGCCGGCACAATAGGATGGTAGAATGAGCAATAATGTAAGCTTAGAAACTGCAAAAAATAAATGCAACCTGCAATTGGTGGCATTTTTATATGGTCTATAGCGGGATGTCGAATGAACAATATAGTTATTTTTCCCTTTAATCACACACAGGCATAGCCATTAAATGTGGGAGTAGTATCTATCACAAAGAACTAGGGGCACATTTACTAAGCTCGAGTGAAGGATTCGAATGAAAAAAACTTCGAATTTCGAAGTATTTTTTTGGGTACTTCGACCATCGAATAGGCTACTACGACCTTTGACCCAAACGATTCGAAGTAAAAAACGTTCGACTATTCGACCATTCGATAGTCAAAGTACTGTCTCTTTAAAAAAAACTTCAACTACATACTTACAACCTACCGAGGTACAATGCTAGCCTATGGGGACCTTCCCCATCACTTTTCAAGGTTTTTTTGATCGAAGGAAAATCCTTCGATCGATTAAAATCCTTCGATCGTAGGATCTACGGTAAATCCTTCAAATTCGATATTCAAATTCGTAGGATTTTTCTTCGAGGGTCGAAGTCGAGGGTTTATTAACCCTCGATATTCGACCCGTAGTAAATATGCCCTCTAGTGTCTCTCTTTGGTAGGTTTAGCAGTAGAGTTTAAGGCTGCCCCACTAGTGAAGATGATCCATTACTGACCCTGTGCTGTTAAAGGTTTCTATTGTAGGTCCTTTGTAGAGTGAAAAAAATGTTGCCTTGGCATAGTTATTTAGTACATGAGAATGAAAGTTCAATTTTTTGTCTAAGTGAAACACTTCTAGCTGATCCAGGGGAAGACAAAAACACTCTAAGCCATCTTTGATTTGTCTTGAAGCTTTAAGTAAGTGAGTTTTAGTTATAAGTATTATTTACAATAGGCTTTTCTTTTTTCTTTTATAGATGTTGCAGGTACACAGACTAAGAGGGCCATGGTAACCACCTATACACCTATACCTCTTGTCTAAAAATTCTTTAAAGGAACAGTAACATCAAGAAATGAAAGAATTGTGAGCTGTATAGCCAAGGAGCAGCCATTGCAGCAGAAGACAAATAGTAGATAACAAATAAGCTATAGAATCACATTGTATCTTACAGGGTTTATCTGTTATCAGCTGTGTATCCTGTGCCTTTTCTAATTTTTCCGCTTTGAATGGCTGTCCCCAAGGTTACACAGCAGTTTGTTTATATAAACTATAGTAGTCTTTCTGAAGCAAACAAACCAGTTTTACCAGTGCAGGCCAACAATTTAATACACTTTCATTTGTTGGTATTACTGTTCCTTTAAATATACTCTGAAAGAGCAGAAATAGTAGCATATATACAGTTATGAGATCTCTTATCCAAAAATCTGTTTTCCAGAATGCTCCAAATTATGGGAAGGCCATGTTCCATAATTTCCATTTCAATAAAATAATTAAAATGTTTTTTTAAATGATTTCCTTTTTTTTTAAATTAATAATTTTTTTAAGTAGACTTAAGGTATGGAGATCCAAATTATAGAAAGACCCCTTATCTGGAAAGCCCCAGGTCCCTAGCATTCTGAATAACAGGTCCCATACCTGTACGATATAGGTAAAATGTTTGTTTCATGAATCAGATCAGTAGCAAACTATCCACATACTAAAACGGAGGCCTAAACTTTGCATTGGTTCATTAGAAATCAAACAGCTTAAAACAAATATATCATTCAACCATCATCCTATGTTTTTATGGAACATCTGTTCCAGTATACTGAGTTGAGAGTGTCGAGCTTTATTATCTCATCCACACCAGGAGGGTTGAGATGAAGAAGCCATTATGATTTCTCATGCATCTCCACTTAGGATTTAGGAGTTCAGGCAGATGACAAGTCCCTTACGTTTCTGCTACCCGGACATAGCTATAAAAAGAAACATAAATGCCAAATGTCTGTTTTCGAAGAATTAATAGTTTTCAAAGCAATTTCATGTAATGTACACATAAAATAGTGCGATTCTGATTGATGTGCAATTACTGTGATAATTATTGCCAATTAACCCCCCTTCTACTGATCTGATTCATGAAATAAACATTTTACCTATATCGTACAGGTATCGGACCTGTTAATACCTATAGAATCACATTGCTAAATATCATTTCATGCGAACAGGCTCAATTCATAGCAGTATATTAATTGCTAAGCATAAACTCACATGCTAAAGGCTGGCCATTTGTCACAGTATGATCAATTATTTAAGCATTGGATCAGTATTGTTGGGTGAGGGGGACTTTAATGTTGTGTTTGATGCTAAAGGCAAGCCATTTGTCATAGAGAGCATGATCAATTTTTTAAGCATTGTAGAGAGAGGGGGACTTTACTGTTGGTGTTAGATTACATATTCTTTGCATTCCTTCTTTCTCTGCCAATCAATCTAGTATTTACTCAGCCCATTGTGACTTTAGTATTTGTGCTAACTTCACGGCTAAGGTCAGAGAGTCTGAACAAACTACTTTGCAAGTACCTGAAATGTTTATGGTTAAATAGGCAGATCATTAAATATATGTTGTCATACCCTATTCAGTTTGTTTTCAAAATATTTATACAGTCGGGAAGATTAGATGTCCCCTTTGATACAAGTTTCTATCCCTCATTGGAGATAACAAAGTGATAATATGTACGGATTTGGCAAATACTGCTAATCAGATTGCTTGCCTTTCCAAGCCCTAGAGATTGGGTGAGCCACACTGGTAACCAGGAGATAAAGCCATCAATGACATCTCTTGACATTTCTTTTGTTTCTTCTCCATCTTTGGGTCACACAAAGACTTTCTGGAATTGAATGTATTTGCAGCTGAGTGCCTATGAATATAGATGGCTTCATCGGCACAAGTCCATGGTAGAGAAGCTTTATTTATACTAGATATCCAGGAAGAGCAGAGAAGACACCAAAAGCCACAAGTGGAAAATTCACATAAGTCAATAAAGGGTATTAATTATCTTTAAAAATAGTACATTATTAGCCTGCCTCCTTGGATTTGGGCTTTGGATTTAGCCGGCTGGGTGAAGCTGAGATACCTCTGTATTGACCAAGACTGGTAACATTACATAGACCAGTAAAGATCCTATAACACACAGTACCAGGATAAGAAAGTTGGGTTTGCCATATGTTTGTAGATAACTTGGCTATTACACATCACTTTTCTCCTTCATGTCATAGATGTGGTGGTTTAACCCCCATAAAAGTTCCTAACTAAAGAACACTGCATGTGATTAATGTAATTCTGCTTCTTTTCCTTTGTGATTAAAAACAGGCTCTCCTTTCCTCAGAATTAAAGATACAGCTTAATACCTCAACCTTGCCAAATAACCTTTCAGTTTTCAAGTGCACATTGTGAATATCTATTAAGGCTTTATACGTTTGAATTAGTTTTACTGATTTTCTTCAAACTGTGTTGACCTCATGTGAATTTTAATACCTTTTCAGTAAAATTTAATAGATGCTACTTCCCCAGTGCCACATTCCCTACACAACACAGGGAAAACATACAAGACAATTGTAGCTGAGTATCCCTCTTGGCTTAAAAGTAATCTCATTCAATCTACAGTGTGGTAATAATGTGTTTAGTTATTTATAATTAACATTTAATCAAAGCTTACAGACAAAAATAATCAATAGTATAATCAAAGAAGATACTGTACCTACACAGCAATAACCAAAAATGCAGTGCTTACAGTACATAACAAGGAACGCCTAAATGGATTGGGGTTTTCCTTTCCATCCAGTTTGACCCAATGTGATACAGATAATACCAAAGAGGAGCAAACAACAACAGCACTAGATTTGGTAATCCTCAAGACTAGTGATGGGTGATTTTATTCGCCAGGCATGGATTCGCGGCAAATTTCCGCATTTCCCCACCTGCTGTGAAAATTTGCCGGCAAAAATTTAGATTCAACAAAAAAGTCGCTTGTGGCACGTGTCAAAATAATTTTGACGCCCATTGACTTCAATATGTTTCATAAATTTTTTGCCATTTTGCAAATGTTTTCGGATTTCACAATTTTTTTGGCGAAGCGAAAGGGGATAGATTCTGCCCATCACTACTACATCAAGGCATCATTGTTGACATCCTGGGAAGGCTCATGGCGATTGGCTGCACCTTCAAGTATTAGCTGGGCACCTGTGCATTTCATGCAAAATCAGGAGCGTTCTGCTTCATGCCCAAGATAGGCACGCCCATGGCTGTGTAGTGACATCCTTGAGCTATGTTGTGACTTTGTGGTGCATGACGTCAGTGTGTTGAATTTCAGCACAAAAAAGGACTCCAGAGATCCTGGTTCAATGCCCTAATATAGGTCTTTCTTGGAAAAGTTACTGGGTGCTCCTGAATTGTTAATTTGACTTCATTCTTTGACTCCCAACCTTCTTGCCTTAATTCTGATTTTGCTATTTGATGCCTGCCCTGATCTTTGCTTGGATACAACTACGAACTCTCTAAACCCATCGGATCAGTAGGTAGTTTGGACTGGTCTAGTATTTTAGATTTTTAAAAATAATTAAAGCAACCTTGTGATTTAAAATCCATGAGTTACTACACTGAAGCATACTGTGCCCACATGACTACCTTATTGTCCTAAGTCTTATGTTACAGACATAATGCTATACAGACACGCTGCATAATGTTAGAAACAATTAATATGCCATATTTTAAGAAATACCATTTTTAGATTATATTTTTCTAATTCCTCAATGACTCTATTTCTCTTGTATTCTCAATGTGCAGATTTTACTTTTATCATTTTGCAGGACTGTAAAATCGCTTAGCTTCCCACGGTTCTGTTGTGGTTTAAACTGATGCTATGTTTCAATGTAAGCTTGTCTGCATTCTTTCTGTAGTGACCCTCTGTCCTGGCATTTCCTAGAATTGGCAGCACACAAATAAGAGTAAAAGTCCAGATCAGCACAATCTGTTGCTAGTGGAGAATATAATAGTATATAGTATGGTGCTCTTTGCTTGTAATAAAATGTTTTCTTTCAGCATTATGGAATTTGACCTGCTCTGCTTGAGAGTCATTTCCTATAAAGCATTTATTGCATTTAGCTTAGTTCCATAGCTGAGGGTCAGCATTTCTCTTTCATATATTTATCCCTAGTGTTTTTTTAATATTTGTTTTAGTAATGCATCAGTAAACAGCAGAACCCTTACCTTGCCTATGACACCTTGCTAGACATTGTTCATTCAAAAAAAAAAAAACCCCTTTGCTAGGTTACATCACAGCCTTGATTGTTCAGCTTGCAAAAAGCCATTAGCCTTTACTTACTGTATCTATTGCATTCAATCCTAATTATTAGAACAAAAGGTTGTAACAAACCTTCTTAGTATAGGTATGGAACCTATTATGCAAAATGGGGTTTTCCCGATATTGGATATTAATGTAATTTCGATCAACATACTCTGTCTACTAAAAAATCATGTACACATTAAATAAACTCTATGTCACGGTCGCCACCCAACACCAGAACAAACACCAAGCACCCTGGTCTCGGCTCGTGCTTCACCAGTAGTGTGACCACCTTTGGGCCTCGGGAGGAGCCCTCGGCTTACTTTTATGCCACCTGGACTTAAACGAGAGGTGCAAGATGCGAGTTCTGGATAGGCAGAGGGGCACGACTGTAGATAGCGTCTTTAAGGCCAAAGGTCTCGGTACAAGGAGGAGGCAAATTCGTGGTCAGACAGGCAGAATCGAGGCCGGTAGATAGCAAGGATTGTCAGGCAGGCTAGGGTCAAACCGAGAATCAATCAGATGGGATAGAGGCAGGATTGGAATCAAACAACAGGCAGGAGTCAAACCAGGAAGTCAATCAGGAGGGACAAGCGGAATCAAAGTCGGTTTCAGGCAAGGGTCAGGTTTTCAGAGTTCAGAGAAGTCAAAAGCTAGGCCGGGTCAAACACAGAAGATCAGAACAGATTTCAGACAAACAGGAACTAGCACAAGGCTCAGGAAACCACTTGGAATCAGATCCTATCACGGGCAATGTCTAGCAGCCCAACTGGGCCTTTTATAGCGGTAGTTTCGCGCCAAGATTTACAACGAGACGTGGCGCGCCCTAAGGAACCAACATGGCGGCAGAGACAGACTGGCATGGCGGGCGTCCCCGTTGAACCACTGGACCACCAGGGTAAGTTTTCATTTTCGTTTGGCCTCCAATAAGTATTATTACATCTTAGTTGGGGGTCAAGTACAAGATTTTGTTATTGTAGAGAAAAAGGAAATCATTTTTAAAACTTTGTATTTGATTAAAATAGAGCCTATGTTAGATGGCCTTTCTATAATTTAGAGCTTTCTGGATAACAAGTTTCCAGATAACTGATCCCATACCTGTACTGATTCATTGGACAAGGCCACTGGCTGTACCTTTTGGCATTCTAGATCTACAATTGTTAGACTTCTACTTTTTTTCATCTGGAAGCACAATGACATCTATTTTATCATCGGCCAGAATAGTATTCTCTTTAATCTGTTTATTGGTAGATAAATTCTGCTAAATGAACAGTCTTTTACCACTTCCCAAGGCAGTGAACACAGGAACTTTGTTTCATTAGCAGAAAATAATCATTTGGGTATATGCTTAACACTAGGTAGAAGAATTATTCAAATTCCCTGGCATGCTGTCTGCCTTCATATCTCCCATGCACAGTTACAGTAAACATGTGCCTAAACTTAAAATACAAATGAAAAACAATTGCTTCCAGATACCCAATAGCGATTCACAAGAAAACAAAACGGATATGCCTAGACGTGCTTTGAAGCAAATGCTGGGGAAAGTTTTTTCCTAAATGGACAAAATACCCTTCTTTTGCCAAAAGCTCATTCACAGATTCCCAGGGACGTCAAGCCCCAGAATCCATTGATTTATATGATGGTTTATCAAATAACTGCATTGAAAAATTGCTTTGTAGTTTCTTGCTTGAGGGAGATGAGATTGATTAGGCAGTGGCCAATCTATATATAAAAACAACAATCTCTCTTATCTGCATTCTTCTGCCATGGGCTCCTTCAGGTTTGATGCTGACCCTCTGAAATGGATGGAATTAATCTGCTCCAATGTATTGTAGTTTATCTGTAGAGAAGTGACAGAAATTCTAGGGAGCCTGTTCCAATAACAATGAGTTTTCTTCATTGACTGCGTTCATTGTGTCAACCACTTAATATTAGAATGTAGAATTTATGGCTAGGATAAACAAAAGTAACAGTACAATAAAGAAAAATGATCATGGAAAAAACAAAAAATAAGAGTGTCCTTTTTATTGAATAGCATTATTTGGAAACCACAAGTAGGCTTTTGTTGTTAGTTATGTAATATATGTTATATAATATTCTTAAATCGCAGAGTGGTTTGCTGTGTATTCAGAAACACTTCAAATGAAGGCACGCTCTGCTCACCACCGCTGAATTGTGCAGGATAAAAACTGTATCCTGACTCTCACGTCAGGTTTTTATATACAATAGCACAGTGTAATGAAAAACCTGATCAAATGGTACTGTGACAAGTATGCAATGTATTTAGATCCCTGAGAACATTTTGATATTGTGTGTTATGAAATATTGGCTGCCAGATATGCTTATGTTTGTAAGAAAGTACAGGGGTGTTTTACCTGTCACTTTATATATGTATATATATTGCTTGGATATATCCTGTTTAGTACACTTTTTTTGGTAAAGGGTTTGTTTCTTCTTTAAGGATCAGGTTCTAAAAAACTGTACTCCATACTTAAAGGGCATGTAAAGGCAAAAAAATAAAATCCCATTTTTACTTTCTTTAATGAAAAAGAAACCTATCTCTAATATACTTTAATTAAAAAATGTGTACCGTTTTTATAAGAAACCTAACTGTATGCAGTGAAATTCTCCCTTCATTTACTGCTGTGGATAGGAATTGTCAGACGGTCCCTAACTGCTGAGCAGGGAAACAATCATACTTATGAACAGCAGGGGGAGCCCCCGCCTTACTTCCCAGCCATGCAGAATTCAAGCAGCTTTGTTTATGACAATCCTTAAGCAGCCCAGACCACACTGAGCATGTGCACACTCTTAGTCCTGCAAAGATGTTTAACAAAGTTACAAGATGGTGACTCCCTGTAGCCAACTTTGAAAGCATAAATTATTTGTTTGATTAGGCTTGTGGTGCAGTAAGTTCATGTTTATATTTAGAATACAAAATACAGCATTTCTAGCCTTATTCTATTTTAGACTTTAAGGTGAGGCCTTACCAGGGACCTATAAAGAGGCAAAATTATGTTTTTATTCCTTGAGTTTGTTACTTTTTTAAAATTTGTTTATATTATGTGTTTTGGGGCTAATATACATGTACTTTATATATTGTTCCAGGACATATTAAGTTGGCACTGTATTTATCTTGTGTGCTCTGGGTTATTATCTATAAAATTTACACTACACTTTTCCTACAAGGTGTCATGGGGGATATTTCACATGAAATAGCAGCTGCCTTTATCCTGCAATATTTTTGGGGTATTCTACAGTACAGATGTTTGGCCCTGGGATATTATGAAGGAATCTGTGTAGAAAATGTCTTTAACTACCCTATGCAAACACAAAATCACCATCGTCCTATGATTTATCATGCTTCTGTTCTATCTGAAGTAGTTCATATAATTTCCCCAAATTATGGGTTCACGCAGCACCACCGGGATCACCACCGGGAGTAAAGTGTACTCAAGTGATATGTATTTAACTGTATGGTACAAATGCACCCAGGCCACAACTCATCCAGGGTGTTTTTTGGTTTATGAATCAATACAAATTGATAAATGTTGATAGATTGGTTTGTTGCTCATTGATATGTTCCAACAACAGATTTTGTTCTGTAATGACATGACTAGAGACATTTTACATACAGCATCAATATTCTCTATACCAACAATATCTGTAACATTGGACAAGTGAATCTTCTTCCTGACAATGAGTAATGAACATAATATTCCATATATTAAACAACCATCATTCAATCCCAACATATTATATAGATGGGGTTTGTGTGCCTCATTGGCTTTTTAAAAGAATTCTTATTTACATGTTCTAAAAGGATTAATTATTCCATTTTATGCAATATATATATATATCTATATTACAATGCTAACTGTATAGTTATGTAATCTGGATTATTAGATGCACGAGACTGCACAATAACTAGGTAGTGGTACTAAAAGAATAGTGTATTATGTACAATTTCATATGATGGTTTCAACAAAGAAAAAATTAAACATGGAAAAGACAAGTTTTGTGTCTTTTTAAATCATAGGAAAAAGGCATTAACATCCATTTGATGACGTTCTGTATTTCTAAAATGGATTACAGGTATTAGAATTTTTTTGGGAGAGTGTGACAGTGGTGATGTTGCAAATGGGTAATATCTAGGTGTTGCCAGTTAGAAGCAAGTGAGACCTTGGGAAAAAAAATGTTGTGAACCCACTATGTAAGATATTCTGGTATCCATCTTAATAATTTTTTATAAGTAAGTTTTGCTCCATGTCTGCTCTGTCTGGCTTCCCCTCAAACGGCCCCTCTTCAGTCATGGTCCCTCTTCCCCCTCCCACTTTCACTCTACTGTCCCGGTTTTGGTCTACCCACCCCTATCCCCCTCATCAGCTAATGATGTCACCTATAACAGGCTACAGCAAAAGAACCAAAAAAGACTAAAAAAAGCAGGTACCGTATAAGCCGAGTTTTTCAGCATCCAAAATGTGCTGAAAAAGTCTACCTCGGCTTATACTCGGGTCAGCGGTACCAGACCCGAGTAGCTGAGATTGCAGTCACTTTTAATCATTCCTATAACAACAGTACTCTTGGGGAGAGACTGCAATATCCCACAATGCCCTCTGTTGGTTATATGAAAGAATAACTGTGCGCCCTCTGTTGGTTATATGAAAGAATAACAGTGACTGCAATATCACACAGCGCCATCTGTTGGTTGTATGAAAGAATAACAGTGACTGCAATATCACACAGTGCCATCTGTTGGTTGTATGAAAGAATAACAGTGCGCCCTCTGTTGGTTATATGAAAAATTAACAGTGACTGCAATATCACACAGCGCCATCTGTTGGTTGTATGAAAGAATAACAGTGCGCCCTCTGTTGGTTATATTAAAGAATAACAGTGACTGCAATATCACACAGCACCCTCTGTTGGTTATATGAAAGAATAACAGTGCGCCCTCTGTTGGTTATATGAAAGAATAACAGTGACTGCAATATCACACAGCACCCTCTGTTGGTTATATGAAAGAATAACAGTGACTGCAATATCACACAGCGCCATCTGTTGGTTATATGAAAGAATAACAGTGACTGCAATATCACACAGTGCCCTCTGTTGGTTATATGAAAGAATAACAGTGACTGCAATATCACACAGCGCCCTCTGTTGGTTATACGAAAGATTAACAGTGATGGCAATATCACACAGCACCCTCTGCACATGGTAGTGGGACAGTGGGACAATGCACACAGTAATCCGTTTGGTAATTCTCTGTCACCATCAACTTTGCAAAGAAGTCCGGTTGATCGCTGGGGGGGTCGCTTTGGCAGAATGTGCGCTGCTGGGAGACAGGGCTGTAGTTGTGTCTAGGCTTATACTAGAGTCAATAAGTTTTCCCAGTTTTCGTAGGTAAAATTAGGTACCTCGGCTTATACTCGGGTCGGCTTATACTCGAGTATATACGGTACTTAGTAACAAAGAAGGAAAATCAGCCAGGGGGACAAAAGCATAACAGACTAAAAAGTTAAATTTTGTAGTACATATAGTCAGAGTTCTTTAGGAAATAAAACACTGCACACATAAATTGTAGATTATAATGCATAATGTACCCACTATTTAAATTTAATAGGAATTATGTGACCTGTATAAAATATATGGTAACAAAACTCCTTGGTTACTAATAATATTTATTTATAAATTACAGTAGAGGGTACATTATCCACTATATATTCCACCTGCTCCTGGGATGAAACCTTGCCTACGGCGTAAAACAATTATTTGTCTCACCTTTTCTCCTGAATACAATCTCACCATCAGGATAGTGGCAAACCCTAGATGTCCTGGAATAAATAGCTGTATCATATTGGGTTTAATTAATGTTTAAATATCAACAGATGAGTCTTTTGGTAGAGAAGTGATGTACCCATTGCAGCAGTAGGCCTGATCTAAGCCAGATTGGTCCCCACTGGTGCAGGGATATCAGGTGGTGTTCTCTGTGCCATAAAAGGTGGGGAGAGCCATGTTAGCTATTTTTAAATGGCAGTAGTAGCCTGATACAAGAGATTTCTTAGTTAAGTGAGGGGCTTGTGCAAGAGATACATCTAAGTGACTTATCATACAGAAGGGACCCCTGGACCAGCTAGTAGTAAGATGGATTCTACATTCAGCTTCCCGCAGGAATGAGATATTCACTATGTTAGTCTATAAGTAGAGCAGTCAGAGGTTTCAACAAGCACAGAGGAAAGGTTAATACACCAGGCATGATCCACCAGGGTAAAGACTCAAGTAGGTAGTCTCAGGCAATATCCAACAGACCGCAGCACACTGACACGTTGTTTCTGTGAAGTTTTTTGTGATTTATTGGCTCATTATCAGTAGACAAAAAATGCAACGTTTCGAGTCTCACAGGACTCTTTATCAAGCATGTGGTTACATTCATTACTCTGTGTTAAATAGTGATCAGTGATGGGCGGGGACATCAATGACAATGTAACATACATTGGATACATATAGTGCATACTTATCAGATTGTTAATAACCATTGTATTCCTTGGACAGTGCCCATATTCATTACTTGTATTTCTCAGTGTATCAATCTAGTATTAATTTAAACAAACAATGTTTTCGTATTAACAATTGCCAAACAATAAAATCACTCCCTTGTTTAAAGTATAATCCTTTACACTCAATTTTGTATAAATCGATTTGTAGTATTGGAAGATCTGAGACGCTTGTATTACCTTTCTTGCAACATTCTATTCCATGGTCTCTTATGCAGAAGGTAATGACTGCACTCAGAATTATCCGAATCCCAGACCATTCTTACTACCCTTTAAAAGAAAAAAATAGGTACCGTATATACTCGAGTATAAGCCGTCCCAAGTATAAGCCGAGGTACCTAATTTTACCTCAAAAAACTGGTAAAGCTTATTGACTCGAGTATAAGCCGAGTATAAGCCTAGGGTGAGAAATGCAGCAGCTTCTGGTAAGTTTCAATCAAAAAATTGAGGGTTTCTGCTCCCATTGGAGGTGCTGGTGTTTCGTTTTGGATGCCGGCGACTATTCTTGGAGACTATTCTTGGACGCCGGCGACTATTCTTAGACGCTGGCGACTATTCTTAGACGCCGGCGACCGTTTTTGCGCTTGAACCGAGTATAAGCCGAGGTAGAGTTTTTCAGCATATTTTGGGGGCTGAAAAACTCGGCTTATACTCAAGTATATACGGTAGTCTCAGGCAGTGAAGAATCCCTTAGAAAGCATTTGAAGGTCATTGTATAATGGGGCTGAGATCCCAATGTAATTACTATGACTGCTGTAACCTGGCATTTGTCACAGTTAACAAATTAAAGGTGATTAAAGCCAATAAATGTATTATTTGTTTTAACAACCACTGATGCCTAATTCAACGTGAGAGCCAGACAACCCGTCTACTATCCAATCCACAAGTGCACAACTGAGAGACAGAGTCCTGAGTAACACGCTCTATGCTGGGATCAGTAGAATGAGGTTGAAAAAAGCATTATTTTATTTTACTGGAGCTTTCCCTAAAGCCCCATACTACAAAAAAAACCATGGCTACCCTCAGGAATTAGCTGTCAAAATTCAATTTGAACATTTTGCTCAGAAGCCAGTTTCATTTTACATTTTACAGACTCAGCTAATTAAATGGCCCGCGGTAGTTTACACATCAATGCCAGTGTTGCTGCAGTATAACACACAAAGACGTGATTAATATTCATTATAGAACACTGTGTATCAATACATGATTATTTGACCTCTACTGGTGCCTTTGCAATGTCACAGCTGGACCCTGGGATATATTCAAACCATGATCAGGTTCACTTTAGTATCTGGGACAATGTATAAAATCCACTGCTGGTTCCTTTATGTAAAAGGATTACATGCCAATTCTATACATTACCTTCTTCTACATATTTAGATTTACTACAGTGTTTTAACCCATTGTGCTACACAGATCACTGTAATGTGCATAATAAGCTGGATCCGACTGGAGGGGGCATGCCTGGCATAAGGTGAGATCTATATATATATATATATATATATATATATATATATATATATATATATATATATATATATACTGGACCAAGAAGGACAGCACTCCTAGGATTTAAATAATCGGCATAAACCTATTATTTAAACCCTAGAAGTGACCCTTTGGACTATTATATATATATATATATATATATATATATATATATATATATATATATATATATATATATATAATCCAAGTATGACAATATTCACATATGGAATGTTGAAGGTTTAAGATACTGTTCCTGTTCACACTTATAGCCCAATCCCTTTCCTCGCATCTACAAAGAGGGAGGATGAACTTCGTAAACTTATGGAGGATTCGACTCCAAGGGGCAGATTTACTAAGCTCGAGTGAATAGTTCGAATGCAAAAATATTCGAATTTCAAAGAAATTTTTTGGGTAGTTCGACCATCGATTTGGTCAAATTCGATCGAATTTGATCGAATCGAATGATTCGAATGATTCAAAGTAAAAATCGTTCGAACATTCGATAATCGAAGTACTATCTCTTTAAAAAATCCTTTGACTCAATACTTTGCCAAATAAAAGCTACCGAATTGAATGTTAGCCTATGGGGACATTGTAGATAGGTTTTGGGCACTTTTTATGATCGAATAAAAATCATTTGATCAATCGCTTAAAATCGTTCGATTCGACAATCGTAATGATTTTTATTCGATCATTTGATCGAACCTATTGCGTTAAAATCCTTTGAATTCGATATTCGAATTTCGAAGGATTTTACTTCGATGGTCGAATTAGAGGGTTTTTTAACCCTCGGAATTCGACCCTTGATAAATCTGCCCCCAAGTGTAGTAAAGTGAAAACCATGTTTTTAACAAATCGTTATAATGGCCATAACATTGATCTTGTTCTATTATTCGAGCCTAAGCTGGAGGGGAAGTGAGCTCTTCAAAGTTGCAGAGTTTTGTTGCCGGCACGGGACACTATTGGGTTTGGTGGCCTTTTCGGAACAATATTGCGGGCCCCATATACATTTTACACTGAAGGAAACAGCTTTGATATGTTGCTGAACTATACCCAACATGTTTCTATACATAAGTGTTGGTGGATGTAGTCTACGCCTCATAATAGCTGCTATTTTAAAGAACTATATATCTTTTTATAAATGACAGTTCTTATAGGGCTGCCAAGACTGTTTATTCAATGAATATGGGATACTACATTAATGGGACATAATGGATGGACACTTGGGGTTTGGAAGGGATGTTTGCACAAAATAAATTGCATGTATCGGGGTTTTTGCATTGATTTGTCTACACGGGAGGGTAGCATATTGATTGATACACATTTCATATGTACTAAAGACACATCGCAAAGAGTTTCAGTTTAACTATAACTTCAACATAACACACAAAATATTTTTTATTGATTTTTTATGTACTAATGACACATCGCAGAGGGTTGAAGTTTAACTATAACTTCGACATATTACACATACTTTTTTTCTTTTGGGGACAAGAATGGTTATATACACATATGTATTAATGTAAAAGGTTTTTGTTAAATATAATGCTACATTTATGATTACACGGGGTGAACAGCTTAAATCATTGATTGTCTTGTCTACATCAGAGTAAATGAACTGTGTGAATCTGAAGGGAGGGCTTTTCTTAGTTCCACTAAAACAACTATTTGCATTGGAATAACCACTTCCTTTAGAGATTGAATTAGCAGGGTAGTTTAGTTGAACATCACTCAATATTGCAGCCTATATGAGTTTCCAATAATAAGTGTGGGTTACAAAACCCGTCTATCCACCCCAGCGACTATAAGCCGCCAATGAGGTTGAAGTTTTTAAGGGTTTTAAAGCTTCTAATAACACTCCTCACTTATGGGGTGGTCTCAGTAACTGGGCTTTTCATTTTAGCAAGTTTAAGATGTTAATTAAGTCAGAGGAACAAACTAGTTTTTTGATGTTGATATATTGGTGTGCGGATAAATACTTGCCCCGTAATACAGGATTAGATTATTATTGATAGAAACCGATCCAATGACCAACTAGTATACACTTTGAGCCATTCTCAAGTTTGATACATTTTGACAGATGTTATAACAAGTGATGATCTTTACTGATGGGCGAAATTGGTGCGTTTCGCCGGAAAAAATTTTTTTGACGCCAGCCAATTTTCGTGGCGGTTTCGCTAATTTATTTGCGGGCGGCGAATCGCAGCAATTCGCCGCAAATTCGCCCATCACTAATGATCTGATTTAGATAAGATAGGAGTAAGTATATGTTACAATCAGAACAGTGTCAGTTTCTATTTGTTATTTTATTATAGTAATGTTTATTTTATATAGTATATGTTCTTTTGGAGTTGTGTAGTTGTTTTATGTTTAAAAACTGACGAGCATCATAGATATGCAGGTATAATGTTAATTGATGCTGTGATAGACGCAGCTTAAGTAATATTCACACCTGATGAGGGTTACACGTCATTATTATCTAAGCTATTTCCCGCCAGTGTGTTAGTATAAGGCATATTCCACTGTGTATTTTTATGCTTTATGCTTTGAGAAAGGCCTCGGAGAGGCCGAAACGTCAGCTTATAGCTTTTATTAAATATACACACACATATATATATATATATATATATATATATATATATATATATATATATATATATACACACACACACATATATATATATGTAGTTTATCATTATTTAGCAGGGAGAGCTCCGCAAAGATCTCTATTATCAGTGAAAATGGTACTTTGAGTACTATACCATTTTATATATATATATATATATATGTATATATATATACATATATATATATATATATATATAAAATGGTATAGTACTCAAAGTACCATTTTATATATATATATATATATATATATATATATATATATATATATATATATATATATATATATATAAAATGGTATAGTACTCAAAGTACCATTTTCACTGATAATAGAGATCTTTGCGGAGCTCCCCTGCTAAATGATGATAAACTACGAGAAGAAACTATGAGAAGTTATAATACAAGTGAAAAATATATCAATCTTATACTGTAGTTACAATAAGGCAGATTTAATTGTTTCTTTAATTCCTTATTGGAGGCAAAACAATCATATTGGCTTTAATTAATTTTTATTAGATTTATGGTATGGTGACTTCAAATAATGGAAGGACCCCTTATCTGGAAAAGCCCAGGTCCTAAGCATCCCCGATAACAGGTCCCATAACCTGTGCTTGACTATAAACAAAACATAAACTTGTAACTTGCCCTATAGATTGGCTCACACACAATATCAATATATCAGGCCATCACTGAACAGAGGCTTTTCTTTAGAAAATGATCCGTCTGGTTCTCATATAGTAAAACATCTACAAAAGCAAATAAAATGGACGTGTGAAATAATCATGGAAATGCACCTTGCAAGGAAACATAAAACACTGATGTAATTAACTTACAGCATTATACTGCCAATTATAAAGTTTCAATATTCTTTTACAGAGCGGCATTATTTAACCTTAGCTTAGTCACCTTCATTATGAAAATATTTAAGCCTTTCTGAAATGAGTTATGGAGACGGGGAATGTTATGCTAACTGAAAATGATGTATTTGTTGCTGTGCAGTAAGTTCTAGGGAGAGTATACATTTATTTGTGATACGTGACATGTGGCATGCTATTTCAATAGACCCTGTAACAACAACTGCAGTCAACAGTTTGACTTATTCACACCCAGAGAGAAACAAGTCATTTACATATCATTGTGTTTTGTTTTGTTCCACTAGGCAAGGACTCATTTACAAACAAGTGTGCCAAATTCAGTCCCAAATCGCCACGGTTTTTAAGCCATAATTAAGCTTTTTCCAGGTAATAATGGGCACCCTCTGAGTAGTATCTACACAATGCAACAATACAGAAGCTTGTACCAAATAACTAACAAGTTGTGGTGCGCCATTTTCTTATTGCATTTGGCACCGATGATGGCATGAGGTGAAAGTGGGCAAATTATATGCTTGTAAAACTTATTTTTTAGTCTTATCTGTATTCTTTTTATTTGTATATTTTAATTAATGGGGCTGCACCTTTGGGAAGCCCAGAACAATTGCTTGGGGCCCAATCGCAGTCCAGTTAGGGTATAATCTGTTTTTAAATAGACTTAAAATCAAATTTCAAGGGTCAATTCTAGTGAAAATGTGCTTGTTATTGTAGATATTATTATTATTATTATTAACATGTATTTACAAAGCTCCAACATATTTTGCAGCGATGTACAATACAATACAGAATTTCATACATAGCAACCAATAACGAATACAAGAGGTGAAGAGGGCCCTGCCCAAAAGAGCTTACAATCTAAAAGGAGACAGGGTTGAGACATCAGGGGGCCCATTTACATAGCTCGAGTGAAGGAATAGAAGAATGGGCTACTTCGACTTCGAATCGAACGATTCGTACTAAAAATCGTTCGACTATTCGACCATTCAATAGTCGAAGTACTGTCTCTTTAAAAAAAAACTTCGACCCCCTAGTTTGCCACCTAAAACCTACCGAAGTCAATGTTAGCCTATGGGGAAGGTCCCCATAGGCTTTGTTAGCTTTTTTAGGTTGAAGAAAAATTGTTCGATCGATGGATTAAACGAATTGCGGTAAATCCTTCGACTTCGATATTCGAAGTCGAAGGATTTCAATTCGGCAGTCGAATATCGAGGGTTAATTAACCCTCGATATTCGACCATAAGTAAATTTGCCCCAAGGTGTGGGAATGGGCAAGATCAGAAGTAATCAAATGAAATGTAAGCTTCTTGGTACTCTAAATGAATGGCTTATACAACAAGATTTTCATAGAACTCCCACCTTCTTTTTGTCTGAGGAGGTCAGTGGCATAATGACCTTTGGTGCAGCTAATGGCCCTGGCCTTGCACCCCCTTGGGGAATGCTGGAGCCATGATAAAGTTTTCAGAAGTGTGCAGGCACCCGGATTCAGTTGCAGGGGACCCCAACAGTGGCTGAAGGATGCCTTGAACAAATGATGACTTACAAAACGACCATCTCATAACAAATATACAAGGTGCTTTCTGTGCAATGTATATAATGATGAATATAATATATTATACACAGTATATTGGCCTCCGACTTACAAATGAACAATATTGTGATTTATTTTTTGATTGGGGGGAGGCATTGCATTCCTTAAACCAATGTATATTTATATTAAAGACTTCTCAAAAACGATACATTCTGTCTAACTAATACAATCCTTATTCTTCTATAAGGGGCAGATTTATCTAAGTGAATTAGAGGGAATTTTCGAAGTAAAAAAATTCGAAGTAATTTTTTGGATAATTCGACCATCGAATAGGATACTACGACTTTGACTTCGATATTCGATAAAAAAAACTTTGACTTCAATACTTCGCCAAATTAAACCTGCCGAAGTGCTATGTCAGCGTATAGGGACCTTCTAGAGCATTTTTTAAAGTTTTTTGAAGTCGAAGAAAAATCGCTCGATCGATCGATCGATTAAATCCTTCGAATCATTCGAACGATTTTAATTCGACCGCAGGATACCCAAATTCGCAGAAAAAAAACTTTGACTTCAATATTCGAAATCGAAGTATTTAAATTCGATGGTCGAATTTCGAAGTATTTTTGACTTCGAAATTCGACCCTTGATAAATCTGCCCCTAAATGTTTAGTAAAACATCGACAAAGTTTGTTCTGTCCAAGATACCATGCACATAAACAGAGGTTGTGGTTTAGTTTCTTGTCAGAATAAACAGACACAAGCTAAAGTGGCTTCTGGTAGCTGGGTTGTCAAAAAAATTAGTGCAATGCTTGTTTGTCCTCTCACCTATGATCCTATATCATTTTATAGAGCAAGAAAAGCTTTATAAAAATAGTCTTGTTACAGCCGCTATCATCACTAAGTAAAATTCCACTTTAATAATACAGGAATGGCATCTCATATCCAGAAACCTGCTATCCAGAAAGCTCCAAATTACAGGAAGTCCATCTCCCATAGACTCTTTTAATTAAATAATTCGAATTTTTTAAAGCATTATTTCCTTTTTCTCTGTAATAATAAAACAGTATTTTGTACCTGATCCAAACTAAGAAATAACTAATTCTTATTGGAGGCGTGGTGTTTACATGAATCTTTTTTGAAAATACTACACTATATTTTGCTTCATTTTTCTGTTAGTTTTTCTCCGTTGCCTGAGGCGCTGATCCACTTTTATATACATGTGGAGGCAAAACCAGCCTATTGCGTTTATTTAATATGTACATAATTTTTTAGAAGTCAACGTATAGAGATCCAAATTATGGAAAGACCCCTAATCCAGAAAACTGAAGTTTCCGAGCATTCTGGATAACAGGTGCCATACCTATACATTTTTACGTTCTTATTTCAATATTAATTTCTCTGACATTGGAGCCAAAAGATCCTGGATACCGTGATACTGTTGAGAAATGTCACATCTCATCCTATACAGTTTATCGCATATGAACTCCTCAATGCTTTATTCACTTGTAGAGGATTTTCAAGGATTTATCAAAGGATGGGACAAGTGTTAGCTCCTGTATGCACCGTATAATTGACTATGCATTTAAAAAAAGATCTGTAAAATGTACCTCTGGTGAACTGTGGTGGCCTCTATAAATAAATATGCCCCAAAATGTGAGTTGTCATTTTAATATTGAAGTTGTGTGGCTGTGCACAAAAGACAATATTCTTTAGCTCTTTTGCAGATTGATAATACAGGTATGGGATCCATTTAGCGCAAACCCATTATCCAGAATGCTCTGAATTATGGGAAGGCCATCTCCCATAGACTCAATTTAATCCAATAATTCAGATTTTCAAAATTGCCTTCCTTTTTCTTTGTGATAATAAAACAGTACCTTGTAATTGATCCAAACTAAGATATAATTAATCCTTATTGAAAGCAAAACAATCCTATTGGGTTTATTTAATGTTTAAATTATTTTTAAGCAGACAATGTATTGAGATCCAAATTACGGAAATATCCCTTATCCGGAAAACCCCAGGTCCCAAGCATTCTGCATTATAGGTTCCATACCTGTATAGTTACAAATCTACATAGCTTTTAAAGCCAAACAGTGCACACACATCATGGTGGTGGTGGCAGTAGTAATGTTTTTACAATGTTTTTACTAAACCCAACCAGGTCCCACTTCAGTGTATCTAAACAGGCTTGTTGGAGATGAGACTTGCCCTGGCCTTATTACCTAAATGTAGCGCAATGAGCAGAAACTCTTTCTCTAAAAAGACAAAATAAGTGTAGTGTGAAGGGATCTTCTGCTTAACAGATCTCTACTAATGGAACATAGTATAGTAGAGCAATTGAATTTCCAAGAACCTCCAGTGTGTTCTCATCTTTCTAAAAGGGATCAACCAACCAGAAAAAAACCTTATACACAGAGGAATAACAGGTAGAATGCTGAACACCACAGAATACATTTTAATGTTAAGGTTTTTTGGCACAATAAATGTTTTGATGACCAAAGTTCTTGATTCTGAAATAATTGCAGATCTTTTACCAACATTTTCAAAATGGAAAAGCTTAGAATAGATGCACAATAACCAGTGCAATATAATTCTTTTGCCTTTGGTTCAATAAAATATATTTTAATAGAGGAAGTTCATCAATGTTTATGTTAGGACATCCCTCCAAACTATAAGAAAGAAATGGTGGTTTTTATTTTTTTCTGGTGAGTCTGGTTTGGATTTGGTTCACTATTCAGCCAAATCTGGAGAATTTGGATATATTCAAAAATTATGGATTTGGAGCATCCCTAGAAATTGTTTCTTGCTTCAGTCTGTTCCTAAATGGTATCACAACTATTATTTTGAAAATGTAAAAAATTCCATTTTGAATATGGGTTTTCCATTCTATATGTATAATAATCAGGTATGGGAACTGTTTTGGAGTCTGGTTTGGGTTTGGTTCAGTATTCAGCCAAATCTGAAGCATTTGGACATATTAAAAAATTATGGTTTTGGAGCATCCCTAGAAACCATGGTTTCGTATGATATTTTATCTTGCTTCAGTCTGTTCCTAAAAGCTATCGCAAATAATATTGGGAATGTCAAAAATCCATTTTGAATATGGGTTTTCCATTCTTTATGTATAATAATACAGGTATGGGACCTGTAATCCAGAATACCCTGGAATTGGGGTTTTCCGGGTAATGGATCTTTCTGTAGGGATCTTCATACTTTGTCTACTAGAAAATCATTTAAACATTATATAAATCCAGTAGTTGTTTTGCTTATAATTAGGATGAATTAGGAGTCTACAGGAGACAGCCGTTCCATAATTCGAAGCTTTCTGGATAACAGGATTCCAGATAACGGATCCTATATCTGTATATGAATACAGTATGTCATCATAGCATGTAATGTCAAGAACAGAACTCATATGAGAACATATTTATAAATACCCTATACAGTGGATAATGAGATGAATCATTGGAGCCCAAGCATTTCAGTAGCACTTTGTTTGATAAACATGGACTGATTGCATGATACTCTCTCACTCATATTATTCCCAAATTATAGACCCAGTAGTTGGGCAAATACATTCACAAGATATTGGAGTAAAATCATGCATACACATGCACAAACACACATATAAATATTAAGCTTACAAACAGAGTTTAAAGTGACTCCAGAGACAGACAAAAGCTTAATGTTAAAGGTCCAGCAGCTTCTTTATCACAGTACATATTACATAACGGTTAGATTAAAATCAGGTTCATGGACATCTATGCTGCCTTCCTACGCCTCTGTGCAATAAACTGTAAAAGATATAGATACAGCAATTTCCATAAATAACATGGAAATGAAATGATTCAACCCCAAACCCAGAGTAACACCATGCACATACCTAGTCAATAGGAAATATGCAGTTTCAGGAGTAGAAGAGAACTTGAGTATTGTTATTATTATATATACATAAAGGTTATAAAAGATACAACCTACACCACTTCATCTCTTCCTTAAAAAAATTAAAGAAAAGGACAAAAAAGCATTAAAATGAAAAGTACAAAGTTTGCCGTCTATCTGCAGGAAATCGGCGACACATTTTCAGTTTCTTTGAAGACGAAAAGAAGAAACACCACGAGCATAACTTAAAATTTTCAATATTTTGTGCTGGGGATTCTATAAAGCTGCCCTTTAAAAAAAAAAAGAGAGTTTCCATAGTAACACAGGGAACTATATCTCCTAATAGATCATCCCTCGCTCTTTATGTTGACTGCACAAAAACCTCATCAAGGATTTCTTGCCAGATGAATGTCATTTATAGATTCACGCTTTATTTTATAGCAAAATAGAGAATTCTCTATCTACAAAGAGGCAAATGGAAAATGTACTTACATCGTTGATTTCTGCGTTTGCTCTTGTACATGGTCATTCTGGAAAAGATTCGACGTTTCAAGAAGTAATTCTTTTTTTTTTTTATTTCGTTGCTTAGCAGGAGCACAAAAGGAAGGAGATTGGGCTTTTGCTTTGCAGTCAGGCACTTGGCTCTGTACTGATGGAAGCTAACCAGCAATTTCACACTGTGAGCATGGTTGAAACCATTCGAGCAAAATAGAGGGGAGATGCAGAATAATGCACTGCATACTCATACTGTCACTGGCTTTTATTATTCTAATTCCTGTCTAACCCATGTTGCTGATCTGAATACATTGTTACAGGATGCCAGTGCTCTTTTACATTGTACACAATCTGCACGACTACAAAATATGCTTCACAGTTTATTTGGGCTATTTCAAGCCTATGGCTATTACTTGGTTTTAACTAATTATGTAGCAGATTGTATCGTCATCCATTAAAGCTATATCTGGGTGCTGAGCACTTGAAAGGAGTAGCAGAAAAATAATGAATATAAATTGGCATTTGTCTCCCTTTCAACTATATAAAAATAATGATACTTATGAGGATCTATCATTACTTTGGATGAGCAGGCTTTTAGAGAAAAGACAAGTGCGGATTAGCCGTTGGTATATTTCTCTGCAATTGGATGGCAGTTCTGCATGGGTTAGAAAATTGCACAAAAGATCATTTTATCTTCAGCAATACAGATTTTAAGTGGAATTTCGGATAAAGGCTGGCGTCAGTTGTATCGATTGCTTTAGATTGGCAAGGCACCGGCGCAAACATGGATTCAATCACCTGCAGTTTTAACAATACGCACAATTTGGGGAGCAGCTAGTTTCATTATGCAGGTTTATGAACGTGTGAACTGCAAGAGAAATACATTGTTCCTGTTACAGCTACAGAATGAGTATTGTGGATAACAGAATATGATGGTTCTTAAACATTATTTAACTGTATGTTAATGTAAATTGTAAATGGTAATGTAAATAATGTAAAGGGCAGAGAAACAAGGTCAGATTTCAGGAGATTAGTTGCCCAGCGACAAAACTTCTCTTCTCTTCTCTCTCTCCCCGAACTGTCTTCGCCTTCCCGCCGGCTAGAATGCAAATCACCGGCAGGATGGCACTCTGAAGCACGTTGTTACGAAACGCGTCAGACCTTGGACGACTTCGGAAGCGGAATCGCTCCGAGTGCCATCCCGTCGGTGATTTACATTCTAGTTGGTGGGAAGGCAGGGGAAGGCAGTTCAGGGGGATTAGTTTCCCCCATGAAGAGAAGATTTGTCCTTGGGCGATTTCTGAAAACAAAGTGCTCCGAGTGCCATTCCGCCGCTGATTTACATTTTAGTTGGTGGGAAGGCAGGGAAGGTAGTTCGGGGAGATTAGTCACCCCGAAGAAGAAGAGGTTTGTCGCCGGTGCGACTAAACTCCTCGAATCTGACCACGTGTCTGCCCTAAAGGTAAATTTAAAGTTATCATTGAAATGAATGAAATCAATTAAACAAAACTGCAAAACGGCTGCTGTTTTAATGTACAAGGAAAGTGAAAAGCACTAGGGGGTGCCTAACTGTCAGACCCCCCCACCATAGATTATAAAGGGGCACCTGAAAAGTGGAGTGGACATGACTATGATACGAATAGGGCTCTATGGGGAGGGTGTTGAATTATGGGGATTGTAGTTCCGAGTCAAGACAAGGGAAGGACGGGCAACAGAGGCTATATTAAGGTGGGGCTAAAGTAAGGGGGCAGACATTTTACCTAAAGGTTGGAGACAGCTCCTATGGGAAACAGAAAGGGATGTTGGCACAGTGAGGGTTATGTAGTTGCAGCAATATGGAGGCGTGGTGGGCTGCACTATAGGCAGCCAAAAAAAGCAAAGAAAACTGAAGGAGGTAGTACAAGTCGGAGATAGGCCTTGGGGGGCTAGGCCCGTTTAGGTGCCACAGTATGTGGGGTGTTGGGAACTAGCCTAAGGTTCGAAAATTAAGGTAGGATATTATATTGTTGTGGTTAAATGCAGCCAGCAATGGTTTATTTATGTGTTTATGTATTGGTTAAGAAAATTATTATGGATGATTATTAATTTGTGTGTTTATAGGATTGTTATTCATATTAAATGCTTAATAAACTAAGCTGCTGCCTTTCCACCCAGATTCTTTGTATTGGTGTAAGTTATTGGGGAAGAAAGAAGGGCACAGGCATTGGTTGACCATGTTCTTCTTCACTAAAAACAGAAGTATGCTTCTATCTTGAGCTTAAAGGGATGGTGCACCTTTATTCAGCCGCTCTCTAGGTTTTCAATTTCAGCAAGCTAGTTGCTATGGTCCAAATTACCCTAGCAACCCCACAATGATCTGAACAAGAGACTGGAAAACGATGAAAAGGAAAGGGCCTGCTTAGAAAGATGAGTAATAAAAAGTAGCAATAACAGTACATGTGTAGCCTTACAGAGCATTTGTTTTTTATATTGGGTCAGTGAAAGCTGGAAAAAAGTCAGAAGAAAAAGGCAAATCATTAAAAAAACTATAAAATAACAAATAATGAACACCAATTGAAAAGTTGCTTTGAATAGAATTTTATAACATACTGAAAGTTAACTTAAAGGTGGATCACCCCTTAAACGATGTCCTCAAACCAGCATAATAATTATAATAGAACTAGTAAGTCTGGCAGATCCAAAAGTGTTACTTATTAATCCTTAATACTCCAGTGTGGATTTCCATAGAACATACTACTAGTGATGAGGTCTGAGAACAGTTTTAAGGGTCTCTGCAATTGGGGTATTTGTCAAATTTAAAATTTTGTTACAATAATGTGATAAGGTCAGCTGTGGTTAACCTTATAGGAGTGCTGGGCACTGTGCCCGATCATATTATCAGTTAATAATAAATGGACTAATGAGTACTTGGTCAGCCGTTATGCTTTACTGGCAAGACTATTGAGCTAAATGTCCCCAGCGCAAAATGCTGAGCAGTAAGGCAGCAATGAATGAGAAATCAATTTAAAATGTAAAAAAAAAATCAAATGTTTAGTTGAGTAAAACAAGCTTGGGTTGTAAAGTACCGGCAGATGTAAGTGCCACAAGCCTGATTAAAGGGAAAATTACTAATTGATTGCCTAAATTGACGTGTGGTACAAGATTCACATGCCCAAAAGCAAGTAAATCACAGGAGCAATGGCCACTAGCACAACAAAAACAGGAGTATTTACAATACTGTAAATGAGGGTGCATGTATAAGACATTAAAGACTAGAATTATGGTATATATTTTTTTACCAAAAAAAATGCGCGACTTTTTGGCACACAAACATGGAATTCAAAAATTTCTTAACCACACACTATGCATGTGGTTCTCAGTTCTCTTTCCCACTTCCCCCTAATTTACATATGAAAATTAGGGTTCGAGATTCCGCCCAATCCTAAAATTGTGCATTCGATGCATCCCTATTTCCAACCCCAGGGGGCAAGTGCAAGAGAGTTGATTAAAAATCCGATGCTTCATGCAGAGAGCAGCACCTGTAGACAAAGTCGATTGCTTCATGCACATCACATCTCATCACCCAATAGAGGTTCAATAATCTATAAACACAAGAAAACCCCTCTGCACTTGCTTGCACTTATAAAAGAGCCCTATTGTTTTTTAGGATTTAAAACAGCCCAGAATACATCTGTAGAAATCAAATCAACTGGACTTGCTTTGTTTTTCTTGAAGACGTTTCACCAGTCATTTAACTGGCTTGCTCAATTTAGAATGACCAGCTGGATGACTGGTGAAACGTCTTCAAGGAAAAAACACAGCAAGTCCAGTTGATTTGACTTATTTCTACAGATATACCATGACCTGGATGAATGAGAATCTTCACAAACATATAGCCCAGAATACATACACCTGTACCAAGTGCATATACAATATTGAGGGGAATTCATAAAATGGGGATTTCAGAAAAACATCTTTTGTAGTAAATTTGGTAACAGAAAGGTGTTTTCCATATTCAGAAACATAAATCTGCCAGATTGTGTTCTAAAATAATTGTACTTGTGAAGAATATGCTTCTATTTCACTGTTCAGTTCTCATTCTTTCTTTTACAAACTAACCCCGGAGTAAAACCAGCACTGATTTAGCACAAGTATCCATGTTAAATTGGGAAAATTTACATGACCTCATAACCAATGTATGAACCACCTTCGCACAGATCTAATACAGTATCATTGTTTATAACTGCTCAAGTACATGTTTTTTCACAAAAAAAACAAACATCTGATTACTTCTTAAGATGGCCATACATGGGCCGATAAAAGCTTATTTGCCCGTGTGTGAAGCCAATAAGTTGGCCAGATGTTGATCAGGCAGGACTAAAAATCCCATTGGATCGCAGCCGCATCTGTCCCGTAATTGTATTGGCTACATTATGATCCGATTGTTGGGTCCTAGGGCCCATGATCGGATCAGCCCGATATCGCCCACCTCAACGAGGGCATATTGGGGAGAGATCAGCTCTTTTGGTGAAATCGCCAAATGAGCAGATCTCTACGTGTATGGTCACCTTTAGTGGTTATGCTGACATGTACATTTGGCCAAGTAGTGGATCTGATCCAAGTAGTGGATCGGTCTCGGATCGTGAACCACAGACTGATTGCAGTTTTCAGCCAGTGGGACTTTCAACTAGGGATGCACTGAATCCACTATTTTGGATTTAGCCGAACTGCCGAATCCTTCGCGAAAGATTTGGCCGAATACTGAACCGAATCCGAATACTAATTTGCATATGCAAATTAGGGGTGGGAAGGGGGAAACTTTTTTTACTTCCTTGTTTTGTGACAAAAAGTCACATGATTTCCCTCCTCGCCCCTATTTTGCATATGCAAATTTGGATTTGGATTCGGTTCGGCCGGGCAGAAGGATTTGGCCGAATCCGAAACCTGCTGAAAAAGGCCAAAACCTGAACCGAATCCTGGATTCGGTGCATCCCTACTTTCAACCGATCAATATCTCAAAGATTCTTGCAGTGGCGTAACTAACTATGCAAAAAAAAAATCTTCGGAGGGGCCTAGCACACTGTAAGCCCCAACTGCCCTCCTACCTGTCTACTCCACGCCCACATTTGAAAATTGTATAGAAGTTACTGTCAGCTCTTATTACTTTAAATTAACAAAAGCACACTGATCAGCCATCAATGGTTTATAATATATGACTATCATTTCTTTATATGCTTTATACATAACAGCCAGAAACCAGCACCTAAAGTAACCTATGGCCCCAAAATGATCTGACAGACAGCATCCCATGCTGTCTCCCACCCAACCCAAGAACTTTTTTTTAAATAGGATGTTGTGGGAGTTGAAGCCATGGGTCAGTGCACCAATTTGAGGGTATAGGTACATCACAACAAAAGTGGCCTAGGGCAGCATAGAAATCCCACCCAGAGAACAGAATCTTTTTTTCTCTGCCTGAATAAAATATAAAGGATATATAGCAACTAGTGATGGGTGAATAAATTTGCGCTCCGCGTTTCACCCTGGCGAATAAATTTGTGAAACTGCAGTGAAAATTTGCAGCATCAAAATTATTTAGACACAGATTGACTTTAATGCAGGCGTCCAAAATGACGCAGGTGTTAAAATTCGCGTTCCGTGAATTTTTAGGCAAAGCGAAACGGGACATATTAGCCCATCACTAATAGCAACACTAGAATTCAGATATATGAAGTGTCTGTCCTTTTATATGCACTTAACCTAATACTGTACATGTGCTTAGTAATGAATGTACAATCATGAATTATCTAGAAAGAGCAAGAAAAATCTGAATTCTTAGTACATGTCCTGCTGCATCCCTGTGTCATTAAGCAAATAGCTGCAAATGTCCTCTGAACGACGTACAGTAAAATGCAACATTTACTTTATTGCGGATAAAATCACGCCCCTTAATGGCTCTTCCAGCAGTAACATATAAAAATATTAGAACATATTCACTTCCCATATCTGATTCCATTTCCAGATGACGGACTCACTGCACATCTGATGATGATGACTCTATTAATTTAGGTGCAATACATGTACACCGGCACCTGCTCTAAAATTATTCACACATTAACAATACTCTTAAATTCATGAGGCATCACTGCTTTTCAGCATCCATTACCATATATTGCAGTGTGTCGCGGAAACACTCTTCATATACAAATTCTCCGCAAGAGAAATCCAGCTAATAATTAAACAGAGGATTCTGTACCTATTTGTTACGGTTCTTTACTTTGAAAAAGCAACACACATAATATTTCTGCGTTATAAGAGTTTCTTTATATTTCCTATAATGTATGTGCATGCCATTGACAAAATAATGGAAACACAAGGTGATTTTTTATGATAAATTTAGCAATTAACAAGCGCCATGCTTATGGCTATGCAGAGAAGACAGCTCAGCTTGGTGGCATTTTGGAAGTCTAGAGCGGGGCTCCCCAATCTTTTGTAAATTCAAATATAAAGCTATTTGGAGGGCAATACAAGCATGAAAAATGTTCCTGGGTGGTGCTGTGATTGGCTATTTGGTAGCCCATATGTGGACTGGCAGCCTGCAGGAGACTCTGTTTGGCAGTACAAGCCTGAAATTCAAAAATAAGCACCTGCTTTGAGGCCAATGGGAGCAACAGTCAAGGGGTTGTGAGCAACATGTTCCTCATGAGCCACTGGTTGGGGGATCACTCACTAATCTAGAGGAAAGACATCAATGATAAGAACATTTGTGGTTAAAACATGCTCATCAACCATCAAGATGAATTTCCTACATTAGTTAGACATAGTTACATAGTTACATTGTTAATTTGTGTTGAAAAAAGACAAAGTCCATCAAGTTCAACCCCTCCAAATGAAAATCCAGCATCCATACACACACCCTCCCTACTTTCACATGCAAGATACAGTAAAGCAATTCTGAATCAGATGAACATTAATCTAGAAGAATGGTATACAGATAAGAAGCAGTGGACTACCTAGCAGTGGAATATAGTCAGATGCTTACAGTACATATGCTGCTGTATTTAGTCCATGACTAGTAACATATCAGGCTATTATTGCACTATGGCAGGGTGATGGAACTTTCAATAAACACTTAAACAGCAATATTGACTGAGGTCCAGTTCCAGATTTGTGTTGAGGCTACAAAGACCTAGGCCTAGGGCAGCAAGTTGTTAGGGATGACATGCCCCCCCTGCGCTCGCTAGAGAGGTGGGGTGGTGGTAGGACCAGCACTAGGACCTTGCAGCCTAGGGGCACCCGCCGCTGAAATCCGGCCCTGCTGCGGTCCAGTTTGTTCCAGTCTGATTTATCCAATTAAATTGGTTGTTGAATTCTCCTGTAGCTGGGACATGTGCACCAGGGCCCACTGTTTGATATGATGAGTCTACCTTTATCAGTCAGCAACTAGTAATCTTTGCTTAAAATAGTAATCTATATTAATCAAGCAGTACTGGAGGCGATATAGTAACCCATGTTGGACTAAACATTCACTGGGACATTTTGTATAAATATAAGAAGAAAGTGCCTCTGTTGACACTGAGGAACCCTGGAGCTATCACCAACCTGAATGTGACGGTAGCTTCAAGGATTTCACAGTGGACTGTGTCACCAGGCGCAGCAGGCTTGTGGCAAAAGAAACAGAGCACTCTGAGAATTTGGACCACAAGTTGTGTTTAATTCACAAAAACATGCACGCACAATTGTGGCAAGCATAAATCAGAGGATAGTCGCAAAACGATGGAATAAAAGCTGCATTGTAGGGGTAAAACAAGGTATTTGCATAATGTGCCTGTTAAGTAAATATCTAGTTTAGAACGCAGCACGGCTGAAAGATGAAGATAAAAGCTTTTATTAAGAACGTATGGCTTTTGATCTGTGACCATTGCAATTGTTGCAGATCAAAAGCCATAGGTTTATAAAAAAGGCTTTTTAACTTCATTCTTCAGCAGCACTTTGTCGTATATTAGAATTCAATAATGCAGTTGGCTAGTGGATCACGGGTCAAGCAGATTTTGGAAAGAATTGTGAAGTTGCTGAGTGCTGACTGAATCATCCTAAGCAAATGCCCATTACTATCTTGGCAGCTATATGTTACTTGTTGAATTGTGATCAACGGCTTCTAGCATTAAAAAGGTACTAAAGAGTTATGACTACTCCCTTAACCCCACTTCATTTTCATCTTTTAACATCTCCTAGGCCAAGGCTGTAGGGATATAAAACAACAATATCTAATAATTACACAGGGATCCCCTTGCCAAGCTGGATGAAAGAAGATAGGCACACAGACAGCCCAAAACAAATGCTGCAAGCAAACATGGTTGAAAAATGAACAGTATCAATTGGGGTGGCACTGGTCTCTGTTTGAGAGCACAAATAAGCACTCATTTACAAATACAGCCGCATGTATGGTCACACTAAAATAGAACAAAGTTGCTTCCAAACATGCCAAACAGGCCATCTCACATAGACTCCATTTTAAGCAAATAATTCAGATTTTTTAAATTATTTATTTTTTCTCTGTAATAATAAAACAGTACCTTGTACTTGATCCTAACTAAGCTGCATCAGTCCATATTGGTGGCAAAACAATCCTAATGAGTTTCATCAATGTTTCATTTATTTTTTGTAGACTTAAGGTATGGCGATCCAATTAAATAACGACTCCTACCTGGTAAAGCCCAGATCCCAAGTATTCTGGACAGGTCTCATAATTTGTCTAAAAGAATGTTTAACCATCAGCTACAGTTTAGTGGATTTCTTTATACAGGAGTAGGACATGTTAGAAGGTTTGTGACCAGGGTTTTTTCAAGTAAAGGGTTTGTCTGTAATTTGGATCACCATGTCTTAAATCTACAAAAATTATTATTTGAACATTTAATAAACCCATCAGAACTGTTCTGCCTCCAATAAGGGTTAATTATATCTCAGTTACCATCAATTAGAATGTACTGTTTTAATAAAACAGGAAAAAGGATGTCATTTTTAAAAAATTTAATTGTTTCCCTCAACTGGAGCCTATAGGAGATGGCCTTCTTGTAATTCTGAGATTTTTGGATGGCAGGTTTTGAGATAACAGATCCCATACCTGTAATAGTAAATGTTCTCCTATAAAGACTGATTTTTGCTTCTACAGTAAAATGAAAATGTCAGTCTTGTCTTTTGGATTGGGCATGTTCAAAATAGGCATGGCATCTTTACAGTAAATTTTGGGCATCCTGCGGTGCAATTACACATTGTACCCACTGTTTTGTCGGTGATTGCAGAATATTTGCAGAGAAGCGATGAAATCTGGAGAGGCAGAAAGCAGATACCTGGTGAGAAGCAGTTGTATATTGATTTCACATCCTGACTTTTAACATTTACAAGTGACAAAAACACAAAGATGGAAGATGCCTCAGACTTCAGAAGTAAACAAGATATGTTCTTAACCCTGCACATATGGTCAACGGCTAAAATGTCTGTTGTTTCAGATACGAGCCACAGGAAAACAAAACACAACCCGGTTATACAGGGTAATACAAAGGCTATTTTATATTACACAACCCTCAAAGACAAGCTATTAAGAGATGCAATGGCACACGTTCATGCTATATTATCCATGAATCAATATCTTTCCCCAAGCACTATTAAGCCCCCCCCCCCCCGGAGAAAGAAATTCTACAGAATTTTAGCCTTTGTCTTTTTTACTTCTGCAAATCAAAGGTCAAAAACTTTTCAATACAAAGATGTTTCAATTCAAAGGGTGGGTATATATCATCCCATAAAGAGCAACCATAAGGGGCTAGTTAAATAGATACTGACTAATCTCATCCCCAAGACCCAAATGCTGGCTCTTCAACACCCCCACCTAATCCTTACCCAGTGCACTTCCCTATTTATAAACCTGCACCCACCGCACTCTGATGTCACGGAAGGGGCGGGGCACGAAGGCGCAAGTGTATAAAAAGCTGCCACTGGAGGCAAAAGCGGGGCACTGTAAATGCCTCTAAACCAAAATAAGAATGAAAAAACAGTAGTCATGTCTTGTCCTTTTTTTACTACCAGCCTCTCTATCCCGATTCATTTACATTATTTTGAAGGGCAGCAACTGAGAAGCTTTTGTTTTAAGTAACAATGACTCAATGCTTTACACCATCCAACAGAAAAACATGAAGAATGATTCACAATACACTCAAAGTTCAAGTATCTCATTACTAATCCAGCTTATTTTAATTGAAATCTCATAAGAATGCTCGCCTTATTAAATGGCTGACTTTATCTCTACGCACTCCCCAAGATGGATCTGCATCTTCCATTAACAATGAGTAGTGGAAAGAGCTCTCAGCTCTGAATCCAAGTGCCGTACAGCAAAACACTTTAAATATTTTACTATGTAACGTTACACCTATGTAATTGTGTTCTAAAGATAATAGTTCATAATTAACGGTAATAGAATAATAATTCATATTTATACAAAGATTGGGTTGCCACCCAGCCTGTATTTTACCAGCCTAGCCCACTCCAATTTCCTCCCCTACCCAACTCCAATTTCCTCCCCTGACCCACTCCAATTTCCTCCCCTACCCCACTCCAATTTCCTCCCCTACCCCACTCCAATTTCCTCCCCTAACCCACTCCAATTTCCTCCCCTAACCCACTCCAATTCTCTCCCCTGACCCACTCCAATTTCCTCCCCTACCCCACTCCAATTTCCTCCTATAACCCACTCCAATTTCCTCCCTTGACCCACTCCAATTTCTGTTTAACTTGCCTTCTTTGTCCCTTCCTAAACCCCTCCTGTGTTAACCCGCCCCCACTACATCATCGCCCCATCTTCTTATGGCTTAGGTCCCCCCTCTGCATCATCGGCCTGCCCCTTTCATGTCCTCATCCCGCCCCCTACTGGTATTGAACTTTAGAAAAGTTAGCAACCCGATACACCAAGCTTAGAGTTATGTAAGATGGAGTGCTTCAGGATGCTTTTGTGATTTCTAATTCAGCAGGCAGATCACAATTAAGTTGGAATTGCCTTTATTTCAATAGCAATCACTGGAGCTTTCAGCGCACTTGCAGGTGATGGGACTGTTGCTCAGAATGCTGGTGACAGTCTCGAGTAATTACCCCTGAAATGAGTGATGAGCGACCCTGGCTAAATGCCCTGAATCACCATTTGCCATTGCCCTTAATGTATGCTATATACATTTAGCTCAAATGGCTGATACAGCTAATAATATCATTATTAACATCTATTTATATAGCGCCAACATATTGCGTAGCACTCAGTTTAAAGGACAAGGAAAGGTAGAGCTGTTTACCCTCTATTTTTCCAAAAATGTACAGACCTGGTTACTTACAGTATCTTCTCTGAACCACACTACCGTACATTTCTGGTGCCCGGCATTCTCTATACTAGTGGTCCCTAACCAGTGGTTTGCAAGCAATAGGTTACTCACCAACTCCTTGGATGTTGCTGCAAGTGGCCTCAAAGTAGGTGCTTTTTTTTTTAATTCTAGGCTTGGAGGCAAGTTTTGGTTGCATAAAAAAAACAAATTTACAGCAAAGAGATCCTCCTGTAGCCTGTTGGTCCACATAGGGGCTACCAAATAGCCAATCAAAGCTCTTATTTGACACCCCCAGGTGCTTGCTTGTGTTTACATTTCAGTATTTTTCACGGGTAAAAAAGGTTGGGAGCCCCTGCGCTACACTGTCCTGGACAGCACATGCATGGTACAGAGATTACCAGGGCCTACTGGATTCTACTGGGTTCATTCACTACAAACTGAGCTGGGGAAATTGTAAAGAATTCACAGAACTTTAAAAATTAGCACATTTATCAATGCTCCCTGATTGCCCTAATTTTAAAAGACCAATGGGAGGCATGTGAAGTGATTTTGGTGTTCAGTGTACGAGTCATTATGGTTCTCCAATAGTGGTACCTTCTGATGATGCTTGAGAAACAGGGAGTATCTGATTCCTAAAACAGCTTCCTAACACTTCTCTCCACTATTCACAGCATTATCACTGAATTAAGAAAACAAAATGTCTGTATGTTCCATGGCTGTTTCACCACTGCACTTCACAGATGGAAACAAACAGTGTGAAATGAAGGCATTTGCCTCCTACAAAAACATTTAAGGAAAACAACTCATCATGCCACAATCATTTTCCAGTCGTATTTATGATTGTGATTCATGTTAATGCACACACCTACTCCTTGTTTACAAGTGCTTTCTGATTTGCAACCATAAATTTGTAAAAACATAAAAAGCAGTGAAAAAACAGAAGTAATAAGAAGAAGAGAGAGAGAGAGCAATTCAACAGAATCAGGGTGCACTGACACTGTGGGGCACATTTACTAAGCTTGAGTGAAGGAATAGAATAAAAAAAACTTCAAATTTCGAATGTTTTTTTTGGCTACTTCGACCATCGAATTGGCTACTTCGACCTTCGAACGATTAAACTAAAAATCATTCGACTATTCGACCATTCGATAGTCGAAGTACTGTCTCTTTAAAAAAACTTCAACCCCCTAGTTCGCCACCTAAAACCTACTGAAGTCAACGTTAGCCTATGGGGAAGGTCCCCATAGGCTTTGCAATCTTTTTTTTGGTCAAAGAAAAATCGATCGATGGATTAAAATCCATCGAATCGAACGATTCGAAGGATTTTCGTTCGATCGAAGGATTTTCATTCGATCGAACTATTTGCGGTAAATCCTTCGACTTCGATATTCAAAGTCGAAGGATTTACATTCGACAGTCGAATATCGAGGGTTAATTAACCCTCGATATTCGACCTCAGGTAAATCTGCCCCTTTATGTGGGATGGATGGACTGGCATGGCAACAATACATGTGTACAGCATTTACAATACATTATTGTTATTATTATTGGTGTGGCATATATTTGAGATACACTATGGAGCCATTAGAAAGAAAGCTTAGAAATGACAAAGCCATGTACCATAATGTCAATCAATGCTTCAGTTGTGACTGATTTGCTTTTAATAATAATAATAATATGAATAATAATAATAACAATATAATAAGATAGCAACTTGTACGAGATGGTAACTAGGCAAGCATAAAATGTAAATGCCAAATCAAGCATTTTTTTGTATAAATGTGTTTGCTTGCAAAATTTGTTTCCCCTGCTAGAACTGTGGGCTAATAGAGCCTGTACATCAGTTGGAGGGGAAAAGAAGTATTTTGTGAGATGATCTGAGATTTACCAGCTGATATGTGCTCTTTAAGGTATGGTATCCAATACAGGTAAAGGATTTATCATCTGGAATGCTTGGGACCTGCTTTATCCTATCGTATTGCTATGAAAGTAAAATGCAAGATGTTGGAAATTATATACCTTAATGGAATGGGTAATATAGGTTTTGGCACCACATTGCTGCCAGTGGGTGATGGACCTGATACTGCAGGGGACTGGGTGAAGGGGCTTAAATCAGGGCGACTTTTAAAAAATACAGGTGGGCTGGCATGTCTGTATTTCTTAATACACCAAAATGTTTTGAGTCATATGATTGATGACATCAGAAAGGACCATTATCCTGGTTATTCATCTCATTTGTGCATTAAAAGTTATCTTAGAACACTATTTTGCATTGTACACATATATTATTTGCTTATCTTTAACAGAGGACACAATCTCTATTAAAACTAAACCCAGTTTTTGACCGTGGAATAATAATAGTTCCTATTCAGATGTTTTTTATTTTATTTCTTTAATTCCAGAGAAGCTATTGGACCTAATGTTTGGTTGTATTATAACTTATAATACTTATTTCTTAACTTCCTTTTTTGGTTGGTACCTAGCACTAGAACATTGTTTTTGTTTATGTTTTTTCTCTCTTTTTTCTTTTCTTTTTTTCTGGTAATCTACCGGTACATAGTAGATTAAAACACATGCTTTATCCTATCGTATTGCTATGAAAGTAAAATGTAAGATGTTGGAAATTATACACCTCAACAATTTAAGTGCAATCTTTCTACTATGTTGGTTTTTCCCTTTTTTTTGATATTTTAAATTACTAAATATAGGAAATATTTAAGTAAAAAAAACTAAACCCAGTTTTAACTTTAAAATAAAGCAGAATTATTTGAATAACAATACCTTATTCATGACAATAAATGAGCTACACTGATATATAATTATTGATGGCTGAATATGCACTTTACCAAAATCTCAGCTTTTAATATCTTGTCGTTTTACACTGAATTACACTTTTTCGTACATCAACAATGTATTGACTATGTATGAAATGGTGTGGAAATAATTTCCTAATTTACATATTCATCAATATCAGGGTGAGCAAGACCATTCAGAGCTTGAAGAGAATCGAATAACTGCATCGATAAGGAATCATTACAGCGGTGCAATATAAGAACAACGAATCTCCGTGATTCACTAATGAAAATGCCATTGTCTCACAAAGCCTATTCCTCTTCAAGCGCAATGTGTGAAACCATTTGACTGGTTATAGCTTATAGAGTCGGTGACAATGGCTGGAATTTTGCACTGTTGCAAATAGTTTGAGAGTTTAATAACACAATGCTATTCCAGTGATTAAACTTTTTGTCTCCTTGTCCTTAAAGCAGCATGAAATTAAGGAGTAATTGCTCCCTTTCTGACACTTCTCAATACACAAATAAGTGCCCTACAAATGATTGTCTAGGTTTAAGCGAAAGCTAATGGAAGTTATACCGTAGATCTGCACAAATCTAGTTAGATGACATTTCACATAGTCATCTTACATCCTCTGCAGATAAATGAAGCTACAGATTAGTCTTCTGTTTTATATTTGCATCAAACAAATTAATTTTGTCTTGGAATCTGTGCATAAAGAAGCACAGAATAAGGGTGAGATTGGCAAAATCATAGCATTCCTCGACAAAACACCTTATATCTTGTATCTTATCTACTTTATAAATGCTGATATCTTGAAGGCTAATCAGGTTCTATGAAAATATCATTTAAACTGTCGATTCTGTGCTTAAATGTGAATTTTAATTAAGCAAAAGTGTCATTTACATTTTTTGAAAATATTGTTCTTAATCATAAACAAACTAATAATAATAATAACAACCAGGTCCATCATGCATTTAGTTAGATCATAAACAAGTTCACACCTAGCCTGAGAGTTTTAATATATATTTTAGGTTATTTTATATGGATATATTGCCTTGCCTTATTTTTTATTTTTCTTGTATTTTATTTCTTTATCTTGAAGTGTATAACGTCGAGCATTATTGAAATTGTTGAAATAATGTTTATTGCTGCAATGTGATACATGTAACAATTGCTTTTATACAACTATGTCAACAATTCTATTTCAATAAACACGGTTTCAATAAGAAAAAAGAAGTTCACACCTGATCAGTTACGCTCAGCCCAAAATCATCAGCCGACTGGCTGAACTGGACAGAAAGCATATGAAGGTCCACAATGGTATGGCCATCTTCCTACTGAGCACAAACAGTCTGAATTGTTTCATAACATTCCATCACTAGCCAAAATCCATGTACATAGGGATGAGAAGGCCATCGTACACATACCAATAATCATATGAAATGCAATACATGTATGACACTATTTGCAAGGAGTTGTATGTTTTACCTATATCTGGTTTCCTCCCACACTCAAAAAACAATGTGCAGGACAATTGGATCTCGATTAAACTGACTATATGTGTTTGTGTAAATGTGTGAGGGACGTAGGCTGTAAGCTCTGCTGGAGCAGGGACTGATGTGGAAGATGTACATTCTCTATAAAGTGTTGAGGATTATGTCTGTGCTATATAAATAAAAAATAACAATCAGACTTTCATGTAGGGTTTTCCTAGCCGGTAAAATATCAGCAAAGGCCTGGCTGGTACTACAAGTTTAAAGACAATATAGCGGCTGATAAATTTATAATAACTACCTAATCCGCCCCCAATCAGTTTCTAATTAACCCCTGGTATGCCTCTAATTCACCCATTTCTTCCATTCCTAGCTCTTACACATCTAATTCTACCGCTGAACGACCCTTCATGTTAGGACTGTGACATTTTAGCCCTGCCCATTGACATCACAGCACGCCCCTTGTGGACACACCCCCAGCCCCTGCGGCAACCCTACTTTCACGACTCTTTTGTATTACCAAGACCAGTAGAGCCAATTATTCCAAAATAAGCCGATACTTAAAGTACAAGGAAGCCCTGATCATGAATGCTGGTTACCAAATAGGGCACATAACAAGTAATGCATAGTCTCTTTCACCACTTTCTAGTACAAGCATGTTGCTTCTGGCTGGGAACTGAGCTCCTGGATTTGAAGCATCCACAAAATGGGCAACTTGAAGTCTTGTGGGTCGGTGGGGTTGGGGCCAACCTCGCTGCACCATTTGTGGATCACAGACGGGTTTGGGTTGAGGTCTTCTGCCTTCTCTCCTCCCACCCCGTGACCTCAGACTTCCTGTTTTCCAACATTCGGTTTTATAGGTGTGCACCTGTCTGCCCCCTTTTTGTGATGTCATCTATAAAAAGCTAAGGGAAGCTGGGTGCAGGTGGGCACGGGTTGGGTGCAGGTTGAGCTTTTCATGACCTGCAAATCACCACTCTGCATACACAATTTGCTTGATTTTTCAATGAAGTTAGCATCATGTGTGCATCGTTCACATCATCACCCACCTTTACTCTACCCATGGCCAACAGTATACAGTATATCACTGTTAATGGTGATGCCTTAACACAACACTTCCAGTTGGTTGTTGAGAATTTATGTTGCAGTGAGTGGACACGTTAAATTCAGTGGCAGCAAGAGAAAATTATACCCATGGTCAGTGGGAGGTTCTAGGTGCATATCAGCAGATGAAAGTGGTGTGGATGGAGTGGTAAATCCAAGATGGCAGACTCAAGCTGTAAGGGAATACTAATGTTGGGCAAAGTGAGGGTTTGATGACTTACCTTGTCCTTTAAATATATTTAAAATATTTAGAGAAACTAAACTACTTTGATGTATTTTGAGAAGTCCAAAAATCAACTGAGAGAACAGTATTTTTCGCTTTGATTAGTCTTTGACAGCCCAAGGTTTTTAATGTTTAGTATTTGTATAGTTTTGCCTAAGCTTCTATTGTATGCACTGAATATAAAGCAGAATAAATGCACCTAAATACTTTTGTTGCTAAGCAATATAACCTCTGCTAATGCATTCTTTGGAATCCTCCAGCGCATTATGCTCTTCTCAATGAGCAATTTTAACATATTCACTATTCATTACTAAAACTTCAGAGAAAAACTCCCGTTCTTAGAGAACCAGACAAAAGGAAGAATGTTCTCTGATTAAAATCCTCAGTTTAGCAATAAGACCTTTATTACAACATCATCAATTTTTTTTACTAATTAAAGCAAAGAGAGAAAGGTCATCTTGAAAGGTTAAGGAGCGACAGTAAAAAAGCAAGCATCTTATACGTGAAATACTTTTACGAAATAAAAAGGATTTCGAAATAACATGCGTTGACATGTTTGAAAGCAGTAGATAACTGTTAGTATGTTATAGAGTTACCAATTCAAAGCAACTTTTCAGTTGGTTTTCATTATTTATTTTTTATAGTTTTTTCATTATTTTTTCTTCTGACTCTTTCCAGTTTTCAGCTGGGGTCACGAAACCCAAACAAATGCTTTGAAAAGCTACACATTTAGGGGCCAATTCGTTAACTTCGAGTGAAGGATTCGAAGTAAAAAAACTGTGTTTTTTTTTTGGCTACTTCGACCATCGAATGGGCTACTTCGACCTTCGACTACGACTTCGAATCGAATGATTCGAATTAAAAATCGTTCGACTATTTGACCATTCGATAGTCGAAGTACTGTCTCTTTAAGAAAAAACTTCGACCCCCTAGTTCGCCACCTAAAAGCTACCGAACCCAATGTTAGCCTATGGGGAAGGTCCCCATAGGCTTGGCTAAGTTTTTTTGGTCGAAGGATAATCCTTCGATCGTTAGATTGAAATCCTTCCAATCGTTCGATTCGAAGGATTTAATCGTTTGATCGAACGATTATTCCTTCGATCGTACGATCACAGTATTTGCGCAAAATCCTTCGACTTCGATATTCGAAGTCGAAGGATTTTCATTCCCAGTCGAATATCGAGGGTTAATTAACCCTCGATATTCGACCCTTGATGAATTTGCCCCTTATTGTTATGACATCTTCAGGCCTTCTTCTATTCATATTCCCATTTCTTAATCATATCAATCAATGCATGGTTGCAAGAGTAATTTGGACCCTAACATCCAGATTGCTGAAATTGCAAACTGATAGCCGCTGAATTAAAAGCAGTTATGGGCGAATCTGACCCATTTTGCGTCACCAAAATTAGCGAAAATGTGCCAAAATGCATCCAAGTCTATGGAAGACAAAAATTTTTATGCGTGAAAAAATACACAATTTTTTCACGCATTAGAGTCTGTGGGCATCATTATCACGGCGAATATTGATGAAATTCTGGCTCATCACTAAAAAAAAAAAAAAATAATTCAAAAACCTATTTTCTATCAAATTCAGTGCCATTACAATCCTTATGGTCCTAAGCCAAATACCTCCCTTTAATGCAGTAGTCATTCTGTGTTAATTAGAAATAGTAATAAATATGAAAATGGGAAGGAAAATCACAGAACGATCCCACAATGGAAGACATATACAGATGCCAGCTACAATAGGTTTTCAAAACAACATCAAGCTTCTGTCTACGGGTTACTGCCCAAATGCAAATTTGCCCAGTGTTAGTAAATGAGCCTGTCTGTCTGCTGATTGATAAAGGTGCTGATCACAGCTGTAAAACATGGTATGAAAGCAAACATAATGCATTTTTATGACATCCTTGGCAAATTCTGATTTAAGTGTGCTGCTAGGAGGATATCCATAAAACATGCAATGCTGACAAGGACTGGGGACAGGCTTGAGAACCCATGCAATAGAAAATAATTATCATTTGCTTATGGATTGTGAACAGTTCCAGCTGAATACATGTATACAGTGTTATGAAAACCTCACGAGCTACAAACATTAAAGGGTTACAGATTTGAAAAGAAAGCGTGGATTCTTACAAGAGTTAAACTGATTCTTTGCTATGGTGTGCTTTAGACTCTTAATGCACTGTGGTTTCATCTACTCATAATCAGTATTTATATAGTTCATACAGGAAGATGAATTGTATTGTTATTAAAACACAGCCTTTATATGAGCATTGCACGTAGAGTAGGAAATAACATTATAACTTATTAATAGTATTATGTTCGGTCTTGCTGACTTGCAGTAAGGGGCATTGTGGAGCCTTTAAAGCAGTGTTGGACTGGTACAGCAGGGGCCCACCCAAAAACATTTCACCAGGGGCCCACCAATTCATCTTAGACCAGGGGCCCACTCTATTATTTTCTTTTTCTCCTCACTCATCCTCTATTCTCCTGGTCCCTCTTTCTTTACATACTATAATCTATTATTCCATCTATTTAGCCTCTTTGTTCTCATAGAAAAAGGGAAATAGGCCAAATGTTTCGCAGCATGAGGGTCCACTGACATCTGGGCCCCCGGGACTTTTCCAGGTATACCGGTGGGCCAGTCCGACACTGCTTCAAAGTACACCATAAGCCTCCAGTGGGTTAGAAATTCACATTTGATTCTGTATTCTCTGGTCTGATTAAATGCAGGGGCGTAACTACAGAGGAAGCAAATCTTGCAGCAGGAGGTATAGGGGGCCCATGACACCCTAATTCATATACAATTTCAATAAATATTGGTCAACTTCTAGACATTTTGGGGCCTGAAACATAATTTGCTGTGGGGCCCAGTGATATCTAGTTATGCCACTGATAAGATGTTTATGAGAATTAACCTTTTGATTTGTACTGAAGCAGCTCCCCCCCATATGTGGTTCTAATAAGACTATTGAAATGTGTGGAAGGCACTATACAATGTTATTGCTTGTCTTAGCTAGAATGTAGAGTAACAACAGGAAAATGACAAGACCTTCAGCTAAGAGCCGATGAGCAGATAAACCAGCAACATGTACATAGACAACTCCACTAAAACAGTAAGGACCCCACAAAGTGGGATCCCAAGAAACTATTGGCTTTCTATAATGCAACAGAAACCCAATAGTTTGGCATATATGCACATGCAACACAATCCTCATTCATTATCATATTTGCACATTGAAGGATAAATTCTTTCAGATAAAATACTTTTAAAGGTGTTTATCTAGTATAGGTTAATCTAAAACAACTGGACTTGCTGAGTAATCAATGAAGACATTTCACTACTCATCCGAGCAGCTTCTTCAGTTCAACTGAATGGTGTGGGAAATTCTTGGCAAATAAACTCTTCCACTAATCCAATCACAATGGCCCATTGTAACTCTTCCAAGAGGTGACATCTGAAGAAATTCACAGAGGTGTGGTACTAGATATACCATGACCTGGATGAATGAAAATCTTCATAGTCATATTTTAAAGGGGTTGTACAGCTTTGAATTAAACATTTTTAGTATGATGTAGAGAGTAATTTCAGCAATCTGGAGGCTATGGTCCAAATGACCCTGGCAACCATGCACTGATTTGAATAAGGGACTGGAATATGAATATGAGAGGCCTGAACAGAAACTGAGTAATAAAAACAGCAATAACAATAAATATGTAGCCTTACAGAGCATTTATTCTTTTGGATGGGTTCAGTGACCCCTATTTGAAAGATGCAAAGAGCCGGAAGAAGATGGTAAATAATTAAAAAACTATAAAAAAGACAAAAATGAAGGCCAATTGGAAACTCTTTTTAGAATGAGCACTTCTGTAACATACTAAAAGTTAACATAAAGGTGAACCTTTCCTTTAAAATATCTAGTCACTCATGTTATATCGCTGTCAGGAAGGGACTGTACACGAATGGATAATCTTCAGATTTGGTCTGACGGGGCTGAAATGGCAGCTCAAATCTGCCTAAGTACGAGAAGCTCTTGGGGCAAATGTATAACATTTGAGGATGCCATTTTGCTTCATGTTTTTTTATTCCAGTGATAATTTCTGCCACTTTTTATCTTATCAAATCTGTTAAAAAGAGGATTAATGCCCCATAAATCTTGGGTGACATCATCTACTTCTGAACTCTGATAAGGGTTTTTTTCCCTTTACTCTCAGGTAGCTTTGCACTAAGTAAGTGACTGAAACTTTTTAGTATAATGACAAATATGTTGCATGAAAACTGAGGCCATTGCTGTAAGAAGGGCCTTGTTCTTGGACATCATTTATCCCACGTTTATCCCACTAATAGAGCTGGTTTCACAATTCACTTATTTCAGAAAGAACAGATATTCAGCCCCGTACCGGAGAAAATGATTTTATTTGCTCAAATGCCCTTGTGGGTATGATTATGTGCAAAGACATCACGGCCACTGAGAAAGTGTTTTATGCAACACTTCAGTAATATAAGATGAATCATTAAACCGGCTGAAAGTACCAGTGAGATGGAATCTAAGAATTCAATAGCACTTTATTATTTTGAACATGGTTCTATAATGGCTGGCCTTTAGGGCTCTCCTATTGAATCTGTTACACTCACACCCAGGAGGGCATGTGGATATACAAAGAGAATGTCAGCAACTGTCTTTTTAATGTGAAATTATGAATATTTTCTGTGTGGGTTGGCAGCGGTTCATCGCACTCTGGGGGCTACATTCAAAACAGAAATGTGATTTTGAAAATGCAGCTTTTCTGTTTGGCATGAAATTAACAACATTTATGGCTTCTCTGTTTGTCTCCATAGGTTTCCTTTTTTTAATATAGCTCAAATATATATTCAGGATTTAATTTCCACAAAATTTCCTAAAAGTCATACTGACATAAAAAAGTTATATTACTAAATAATGCTGCTGTGCACTGTCCTTTCCCCTTCTGCAGCCATTCAGTGCATTCTTTTGTTCTGTGATGAGCATGCATGTGATCTTAAAGGCCGTGTCCTATTGCAGACTGTGCAATGCATTGACATTGAGACATTCTCATTTTCTTAGTGGTCAGACCTTTTTTCACCTTAGTTTTACATTTGGAAGCAGAGGGGGAACATTATTAGTTACCTTTTTATAGTGGCATCATTTCCTTCCTTTTTGGCACCAATTCCCCTTTAAATTTCGTTTTTCCCAACTAAGCTTTTGTTCCTTAGATACTGCCCAAGCCTTTAATTTGTTTCCCTCATTTAACAGTAACATGAATGGGTCTTCCTGCCACTAGCCAAGATCTGTAGACCAACCTCAACTAGGATTTGCTTTTCTTTTGTCTGTTCTGTGTAGGTTCTGTGTTGTTACATGTTAAGACATTCAAATGGGCAGCACTCCGATTAAAAGAAAGCCTTTATTTTTCACATGCAGGGCAACAGCAGAGCAACGTTTCGAGCCCACCAGGCTCTTTATGTGTTGTTACACCCACAGAAAGTTTTGAGGCCCCCAACTGTGTAACTGAAGACCAGTACTAGCTTTATGGAAGCGTTGGACTTAACCTGTGATTCCAACCCCAACAGAATTGTTTGAAAAAAGTGAGTGTACAAGAATAAGGCACTTACAGCTGAAAAAGTGTTTAATTGCCACACAACATGTTTCGAGCTCGTGGAGTCCTTTTGTCACATTTAACAAAGGTTTAACTGAACAGGCTCGAAACATGTTGTGTTGAAATTAAACACTTTTTCAGCAGTTAATGTCTTCTGTAAGTGTCTTATTCTTGTACACTCACTTTTTTCAGATTATTCATACACCCTAAGGCTGAGGTGTAAACCAGAATAGTGGCAAAAAGTTTACAAAGTTTTGGGATCTCCAGCTTTATTCTTTACCGACAGCATTGTTATAGCAGCAGTTAAAATTCTGGGACCCCATATCTTGGAAATTACACAAGATACTAGGGATGCACCGAATTAAGGATTCGGCCTTTTTCAGCAGGATTCGGATTTGGCTTAATTTGCATATGCAAATAAGGGGTGGGGAGGGAAATCACGTGGTCACAAAAAAAGAAGTTAAAAATATTTTCCCCTTCCCACCCCTAATTTGCATATGCAAATTTGGTTTTGGTTCGGTATTCCGCCCGAATCTTTTGCGAAGGATTCAGGGGTTCGGCCGAATCCAAAATAGTGGATTCGGTGCATCCCTACAATATACCATTTGTATTCTTCTTTATAAGTTTGTTTTCTGCTTGTAAAAGATACACTGATGCTTCCTATTTGTTGTCTGAATTGTTGATTCCTACATGCAGGGGCGCTCCGCCAATGAGGCGAGTTGAGGCACTCGCCTCAGGCGGCAGCGCCCCCCTGGTTAGCAGGGGCGGCAAAAATGCCGCTCCTGGTAACTAAGAGCCGAATTTCCGGTTTTCAACCCGGAAATTCGGCTCTTCTAGTGCAGAGAGCGCAATTGCGCGCTCTGCATTAGCGACGTGGACCCTCCCCTACCCAGTCCCAGTCAGGAAAAGTGAGTACCATGGGGAAGGGGGGGGGGCGGCAAAACGAAGCCCGCCTCAGGCGGCGAAATGCGCAGGATCGGCCCTGCCTACATGGGGATTTGCACGAGGAATTAATGATTACCATGGTTATTGGTGCCCTATACTGCTGCTGAGCTGCACTGAGAACTCTTTAAAAGGTATCACTACAGAGATGAACTGGCCCCTGCATTGTTTAAACCTCAAATTCAGACTAATCCCCTTTATTGTTCACACCTGTGATATCCCTGCATTGTACACACTTGTGACACCTCTATTATTTATATCCTAAAGGCCTGTACTGTTCTACCTGAGACCCAGACTGAAACTGCCCACATTGTTCACCTGTTCACACCTTATTCAGAACGCTAATGGGGCACCAGCACTCTGCTTGCCCAGTGTTGCCTGTGTGTGCCATTCTCTGCTTGCCTAGTGCTGCTTGTATGTGCCATTCTCTGCTTGCCCTACGCTACCTGTGGAATGTAAGCCTGTTAGGGATTTGTTCTTGGGGTTTCTTAGCATTTGGAAATTGTTGTTCAGGGCCCCTAAGGTGTTTAATCATGTGTTGGGGTTTTTTTTTTGTATTATCCAGAGGGGAGGATGAGGCATATGGATTTAAGAGTAGGTTTTAACATGACTAACATTTTTCACATATGAGTGATGAGGGATTTCCCTGCAGTGAGCACCAACCATTTGTTTTTTTGGGTGTGCTACCACCGTTAATGTGGATATCATCTTAAAAGCTCTTGAGGTAACATGGGTGTGGTTTACAGTGGGTGTGGTTTAAAAGGGGAGTGGCCAACACTGACTTCTATTATCAGCCCTCCACCACATAGGCCAGTAAAATTTTGCCCCTCGGTACCACAAGAAGTTGGACAGCACTGCCCTATAGGAAACAAATGTTCTTGATTGCACAAAGTCATTGGACACATTTAGATAAATTTACATAGGTATTGGCTTTAATAAGATTTCGATTTTGAAAGCTGAAAAGAGCCAGAGGAATGAGGTAAATAATTAAGACTATAAAAAATAAAAAATGAAGGCCAGTGGGAAAGTTGCTTAGAAATAGCCATCCTATATTATACTAAAATTCAACTGAAAGGGGAACCGCCGCTTTAAGTATTGATAAATGAAGAGAAAAGATCAAATTGATGGCAATCCTTTTGGATTCGCCAGTCCGATCCCTTATAAATTAGTTTCTCCATTTTTTTATTCATATCACTGCAATGTAGGCTACTGTCAGAACATAGTGCCTGCGGCACTTTATAAAAATCAGGTTGCTGCTCATTATTCTCCCCATTTAGATATAAGATAGCATCTATGTAACAGTTTTGTTTCCAAATTCATAACTTGTCAGTATAAAATGAATTTCTGGGGAAATGAATGTATGACAAACCCCGGGTAGAGAAAGAATATATTGTAGTTTTCGAGAGAATTTGTGTTTGACAAAGCTTCATATGAATCCTGGCTCTTCTGCTTCATTGGTAATCATTACAAGCATAACTTTTGTTTCTCAATTTAATACCTGTAATTAAAACAATGTTGGATACGAACCTCACCAAACAAATCCACTATAGGGCAACTGCTAATCAACACAGTTCAATAACCTTTAATTAATAATTATGGCAGCAGGAAAAGCAGCCCCTTAGGGTAGCCCAAAAAGCAGACAAGCGCGCATGTTTTCAATGGACTCTAAAACCCAATGTCATTCTGAAAAATATGCCTCATTTCAGACAGATTAATTCAAGTATCTGCAATTGCAGACTTCTGACAGACCCGGTCTAACCCTGCCCACATATAAAATGCTGTAAATACAAGAAAAAGGCAAGAGCTGAGTTAACTGATATTTGTGAAACACGGTTCCAGCCCAGCTGGTAAAACCAAAACCATATTCAGTCAAGAGCTAATCTGTAGCATTTCACTTTGCCGAAAAAAATTGCCATCAAATTTTTTACTCACTCCACATGCATTAAAGTCAATGGGCATTTTTCTTATGGGCGACTTTTTTGTCTCTGTGACAATTTTATCTTGCCGACTTCTTTGTTGCGGCAAAATTTTTTGCAGCAAATTTTTGCAAAATAATTTGCAGACGGCGAAGTGCTTACTTCCTCTGTGAATCCATACCTGGTCAAAAATTCGCTCATCACTAACCATATTCAATATTGTCCACAGGGATTGGGGTAAAGCCGACTCAGTGCATATCATATAGTCTCTAGACAGGGTCAGACTGGGGGCTTGGGGCGGACTGGGGCTACTGGCCCCCCTCCGGCACCCCCTGGCACTCTGGCACTCCGGTGCTGGGTATGTGTATGTGCGTCAGTGCTCAAAATCAAAATTTCACGCGTGCGTACTAGTGTTGCCCAGCGCGCATGCGCAACGCTAGTGTGCACGCGGGAAATTTTGATTTTGCCCCGACCCCCGACAAAGAGGGGTCGCGCGCCACTGGGAAGCAGATCTGGTGCCGGTGTCCCGCCGGCCCAGTCCGACACTGTCTCTAGATGTGTGTCTACATTTCAAAAATGCTAGAAAGTCCTAGAATTAGCAATCCAAAGTGTTTAGACAAACCATTATCCATAAATGTTACAAGGATTATAATGCATGTAAAGTTTCCTAGAGAAAGTCACCAAAGTAGATGGAAGTCCCAATGTGCTATCCTTCAGTTCAGGTAGTGGAGCAGAAGAGTGACATTAGGTGCTGCCGAGTGTTTGGCTGTACAACATATCTTGAGCCAAAGTGGCTCTTTGTAATATAAAACATAGTTTATGGGCTAAAGATCTATTCTGATTGGACATTAACACTGGTAATGCTATGAATATTAGAATAAGAGCTTGGCACCCAGAGATGTGACCTGTGGGTAAAAAAAAAAGAAATGTATTATAAATATTAAACAAAATTTCAGATTGACGTAATTCATGCTATCCTTGGCACTTAGTCATATGTCATAGCCATTAACCTATATGACTAGTGCTGAGGAGAACACAAAACTCTTAGGTCTTAACATGAATCACCTTTTCTACACGCAAGTCTTTTTGTTTCTATAGCAGTGCCCATGTTTATGTCCAATCAGAATACATGTTCACTCCACAGGACTATTCAAGGTGTTTATACTTGCCAAAGTGTCACTTGGTAAGTGTGGCCCTCCCTCCAAACACTTACGTCCCCCACTCTGTGCCCACTCACATCAGAGAAGGTAAAAGATACTTAGACATATTGTCTAAGTCAACAGATATCCTCAAGTTTTGTCCATACAGAAAAAAACACTGTACATTATTTTACTTTGAAATAAATCTTGTGCGATTGCAAAATGTGGCCAGGTCTAGCAATCAATCACTGCAAAGCAATGTTTGAACAGGGGAAACAAGAATCTAATTGGCTGTCAGTTATTTATGACAAATGACATCACAGATAGCAATTCTGGAGAGATTTTCCCATTAATATTGGATCACAGATATCCCTTTTATTTGCAACTAAGGAGTCCCACTTAAGGAGATCTTCATCCAAAAACTGTTTTTGCATAATAAAAGAATATGAATTCCTAAGCTATTTTTTAATACAGATTTATTACATTCTTAAAAGTATTTGTAAATGAACTAATTCATTATTATTGGAAAAGCTGCTGAGAATTGCTATTATTTTCTCTGGGTCCCAGTGGGAAAAGCTGATTTCTGGCAGCAGCTGGTAGTAAAATACATGCTCAAAATTATCATGAAAAAGTGGCATCATCATAAGTACAGTCTGGGACTTCTGATTGCATTGCTGTTATTTCATTTAAGAAAACAGCTAAGGTAAAACTGGGAGAAGCGAAGTGCAGACACGCCATCATGTGGGCAAATATCAGAACTACACAATGGGAAAGACCAACAAATGAAACAATTGCTTTTGTAAGCCACTGTTGTGTCCTATCATCAAGTAAGTACAGCCATCAATTTCATGTTCACCAATCAATTAGCCTGCTTTGTCCCCTATAAAGATTTTTATTAAAATAAATGCTTACAATAAAGAAACAAACCATTTTACAATTCTTAAACTAACATAAAATTAATGGCAGATTAAATAAGTCCACTTAAGATACCCACCACCAGAAGACTCCCTCCCCATTCCACTAATATGAGGACAGCCATCTATCAAAGTCCACCCCTTTGCTTTGTCCCCTATAGAGGGCGGGAGATAGCAAAGGTGCACCTTTAAAGTTAGGATAGGCTTAACCTCTGCTCATTTTCTGGTATAAATGGGGCTTTTTTAAATACAGATCATTGTCTTTAAAGTTTGAGCATGTCACCAGTAAGCAGGATGAATTAAAATTACAGGTACGGGATCTGTTACCCAGAATCCCGCTTTAGATGGAGAAGGCTCTATCTACGAGAATCTCCCATAGACTCCATTTTCAACAAATAATTCCTATTTTTTAAAAATTATTTCTTTTTTTATCTGTAATAAAAAAACAGTGGCTTATACTTGAGCCCATTTAACATATAATGGATCATTATTGGAAGCTATACAATGTCATTGGTTTATTTAATATTTAAATGATTTTTAGTAGACTTAAGGCACGTAGATCCAAATGATGGCAAGTGCCCTTATCCAGAAAACCACAGGTCCCGAGCATTCCGGATAACAGGTCCCATCCCTGCATACTATCACATATTATCCGTTTTACATTCTGACCTCACATAGAAGGGTTTAAGGCAGATTTTACATTGTTATATCTCAAATACTATATTTTTGTAAGTAGTAACAGTGAAAGCCCTGGAAAACAAAAGAAAAAGTGTTTCAGTGGCGTAACTAGGTGACCACGAGACCTGATGCAAAACCTGCACTCGATCCCCCCCTCAGTCTGCCTCTGTGCCGGGACACACACCACACTACTGGGGGAATGGAATTTTACCTTTTTAACCTGGTGAACAATTTCTGATGCAAATTTAGTCGGGAAAGGGGGATTATTTTATTTTAGAGTCTTGGGAAAAGGTCAATTAATTAATGTTATTAAAGACGAAATGCTGGGGTAATGCCAGGGAAGGGTTAGAATCCTGATCTGACTTAATAAATGTCCTTGTGTCTGTAATTAAGCTGCAATGAGACAATAACTATATAAGAAAATGTTATAATGTTTCAGAGCACTGAGGTCCCTTCATGAGACATGAAGAATGATTCAATGTAGCCGGCAAGGTTGATAAAAGATAATACTCCATCAAATTCACCTATTTTTATACATTCTAGCAGTCCTCTTGCAAAGGATGTGAAAGGCAGAAGGGGAGGTCACCTTAACAAAACTAATTGTTGAATAGGTCAAAGCATTGTCTCAATTGCTTTTTGTATTTTCTATACACGTGTTATCTATAATGTAGGTTTCATTTTCCTTCCTCTCATATACGCTGTGTAAGCTGAGCTAAACTTGTATATTAGGTCAGGTCTGTCCAACAGAAGGGCTGTGGCAAGGCCAAGGTCTCAATAGATAAAATATATCAATGTTTTATCATTTTATGGCCCCTAAAAATGTGAAACATCGGATAAGTGCACAACATAAAAAAATCTTTGACAGCATTCCATTTAGTGATACAGTTATCAGCAGCACCAAAGAAAACTGTCAAAAAAAAATAGAATGCTACTGAAAAACACATTATTTGTTTACTGCCCCATTAAAAACCATAAAATGCAATAAATATCAATCTGATTAATTCATTGACTCAGAGTGATTCTGTTTGTTCCTATTAAAATCAATAGGCACATGTCACAGAATCTCTGCTCCCTGAAATTTGGTTACAGTATGGGCAGAGGCCCAGATTAGATTTGATGATAGGAGCCGCAGCTGTGGGTCAGGGTGTTTTTGTAATTGCAAATTCGTTTTTTTTCCTCTAAAATATCTCGCTTTGTTAATTATCTCCTTTTGAACAAACAAACAAACCCTCAAGTAAGCTCTAGCCATTGATCAGCTCATTATGTAGGGCTTCTCAGTAGACAGGTAATCAGTTATATCAGACAGGGGGAGGGGTATCTTGGAGAGAGGTTAGGATGAGATTTGGATATTCCTGGAATTCCAGACTAAAATATTAGTGACATTTAGGGCTAAACATATTTTTGCTGTCATAGATATTATGGGGGTTATGTAATAAAATGCCCAGGAGCAGTAACCTATAGCCATCAATCAGCAGAACATCTTATTGGTTGCTATGAGTTACTGCTCCTGGGCAAATGTAATGCCTTTTTACATTTGTTTTTTTTCATGTTTTGAGGTGACTGCAAGGAAGAACACCAATCCCCCCCTTTCTTTTAAACTTGAATTGCCCAAACAAAGCACTCGGAGGCTAACTTGTGGATGAAGGTCGGACACAGCTTTTATTAATCATGTTTTTATATAAAGATCCTTGCACCTTTATAAACACATATTTCTTAAACCGACTTAAAACCCTTTATTTAACTCAAAGAACACCGATGCCGGCCATTGCAAGAGCAATGGGCATGTGAGAACAATTATTGTTTTTATTTGTTCATAAAGTACGAAGGCAAGGATCAAAACTTTTTCCGCCACAAGGAGTTCATGTACCCCTACACTGAACTCCGACCTCCACCCAACAAGAATAGCGCCCTTTCAACCCCATCTTGTATACCTGAGAGAAAAATATCCAGGCCAATGTCGGTCAAATGAACACCATCTGGACTCATCAAATCCGAATTATCGCCTTCAAGTTGCTGGTGGCGGATGGCCACCCAGCCCCGTGCGCATGCAAAACGTGAGACTCTCATGTTTACCAATCTCCTGGCGCGTTCAATTGCGGCAACGTCCCGTGCGCCACGCCACACAAGCCTGGGGACAATCTCTGACCAGACTATGATTACTTTTGGAAAAAAGGCTGGTAAGCGAGCAAAATCAAATTTTATAATGGATATTAACTCAGCTATCCTAACGTAACATAAATCGTTTCCACCAGCGTGTACTACAAGCACCAATGGGCCGGTGTAGTTCTTGCTGAAGCTAACAACCTCAGGGAGGACATGAAGCCATCGCAATCCGGGTATACCATTCCAGTGCACATGCACCCCTTTGAAGCCGAGATTGAGCCCTCCAGGGCGGGACTCTGCACGCCGCCTGGAAGCCAATTGCCAAAAGTTTTTGCAACTCTCAGTTTTCTATCCTCCTGTCTATCAAAACGTCTTTCCCGGTCTACTGTGGGTTGTTCAGAGGAAATAAGAGACCAGATATCTATGTATTCATTTCGCCAAATTTTTTCCCTGAGCTCATCAGTAATATGACAACCTAGAGGCGTAACCCCACAAAAATGAGTATCTTTTTTTTTTTATCAATTCTTTATTTTTGAATATTAAAGTTATGGGAAAAGGGGGGAGGGGTACAGAAAGAAGGGGGGGAAGGGGAGGGGGTATCCACATATCACGTTGAAACAAGTATACCTTTGGTAACAAGAAACAACAAGTTTTTACTCATGTAAGTGTAGCGATACTGATACAAAGTACATTCAGAGCACAGAACAGATTCAATTTACTACATCGAGTGTCAGCGTAGATGATATACCAATATAAATGTCAACAGAACTATAACAGGTCAATGTTATGCAGATTAAAAGACTTCCTCTGAGATAAAAGTCATCTGTCAGGAGAGTATTGACAAGATGGAGTTAACTAAGCCCTTTTATGTATTTTACCCATGGGGACCAGATTGTCCAGTACTTATGACTTTGATTATGAATAAGGTGAGTTATCTCCTCTAATTGTCTAACTTCTTCCACTTTAGATATCCATTCTTTACATGAGGGGGCCTCCGTGGATTTCCATTTCATTGGTATCAAACTTTTGGCTGCCTGAAGTAGGTGAGCGGTAAGTGGGTCTTTAAGTACATGCCTATCGTCATGGCTCAAATTCAATAGAATGGACTGGGGCTTATCCAGGCTTATCTTATGTAATGTTATATGATTAATGATCCTAAGGACCTCTTTCCAATAAATCTGAATAGCTGAACAAGTTATCCATATGTGTGCATGGTTCCCCTCAAGGGCATTGCATCTCCAGCACAACCCATTACTATTGGGGTACATTCTTTTCAATTTTTGTGGGGTATAGTGCCATCTAGTCAAGAGCTTGTATATCGCCTCCCTGGTTTTAGCAGCTGTCGATGTCCTATAAGTAGATTTAAGTATGTTTTTCCACATAGAATCAGTAATATCTATATTCAGTTCGTCAGCCCATTCTTTGCGATGAGAATCAGGACCCTCAGCTGTATTAGCGACAAGCAATTTATAAAACTTAGAGAGGGGTTTACTAATAATCCCTGGTGAGGAAATTAGAGATTCCCATTGGGTTTCAGGCCTTAGCCAATCTCCATATAATTTAGTTTGCAAATAAGTATGTAACTGATTGTAACCCCAAATATCTCGTGGATGGGAGCCCCATCTTTTTTGAAGTTCAGCCAAAGGGAGTACCTTCCCATTCTTAAAAAAATCCTGTAGTCTGGTTTCTCTGGAACCTAATTTCCCCCATCTAGTGAATGACCCTTTTTCCAGACTCGGAGGGAATTCAGGGTTATTCAACAAGGGTTGAAAAATATGAGGGGTGTTCGTTAATCCCAATCTAAATTTATCTCTATGCCATGTTCTCAGTGTAGCCCCTATCAGGGGATGTTGCCAAATCGCTTTGGGGATGTGATGTTTATCAGACCAAAGATAATTAAGTGGGGGGATTCCTGACATACCATGCTCTAGTTCCCTCCAATCTTTCTGAGTGCCTGTCAAAGACCATTCTTTTATCCTACATAAATGGGCGGCAGTGTAATAAAGAGAGGCATCTGGCAAGCCCAGCCCCCCTTTTTCTTTGGGGGCTATTAGTATAGAATGCTTTAATCTAGGGGTTTTCCTACCCCAGATAAATCTAGAAATCAGCATTTTGATGGACTTAAAGAAGGAGATGGGTACTGGTACAGGTAATACTTGGATAAGGTATAGAAGCTTGGGCATGAGTATCATTTTGACCGCTTGAATTTTACCAAACCAGGACAACTTTAGTTTGTCCCAGGTATCTGTTAGTTTTTTAAGTGTCGACAGTAATGGTATATAATTATCCAAATACAGTTTCCCAAGATCTGCCCTGAATTTAATACCTAGATACTTTATATTGAGCTCGGACCATTTAAATGGTAGGCTAGTTTTCAAGTGATGAATTCTCGCCTCAGCAATGTTGATATTCAGGATCTCAGATTTATTATAGTTCACCTTGAAATTGGAGAGGTGTCCAAAATTTTTCATCAGAGATATAACTTTTGGTAAGGATGTAATCGGTTTCGTGAGAAATAACAAGAGGTCATCCGCAAATGCCATGCACTTATATTCCTTGCCTTTTACGATAACACCAGATATATCTGGGTCGCGTCTAATATAGGAAAGAAGTATTTCCATGACTAAGATAAATAAAATTGGGGAAAGAGGGCACCCTTGTCTCGTCCCATTACAAATTTGCACTTTGGGGGACAGTGTTCCATTGACTCTTATTCTAGCAGTGGGTTCTTTGTAAAGTGCCATTATCCTATGTATAAGCGCAGGGCCAAAGCCAAAACCATATAAGGTACGTTCAAGGAATGACCAAGATACTCTATCAAATGCCTTCTCGGCGTCTGTAGTAAGAACTAGTGATGGGGTGTTGGACCCTTGTGCATATCTCATTAGTGATATAAGTTTAAAAATGTTGTCTTTCCCTTCTCTTTTAGGTGTAAAGCCTGCCTGGTCGGTATGGATAAGGTTTGGTAAATATCTCTTAATTCTATTTCCTAATATCTTAGCATAAATTTTCAGATCAACATTAATCAGTGAAATAGGCCTATAGCTTTGACAGAGTTGCGTATCTTTTTCCAGTTTGGGGAGTATAGTAATATGTGCTTCCTGAGCTTGGGGATGAAAATTATTATGTTCATCTATGCTATTATAGTACGTCAGAAGATGTGGGATTAACTCCTTTTTAAAAGATTTATAAAAAAGTGCAATGTAGCCATCCGGCCCAGGGCTTTTCCCCGCCGATAAGGAATCAATGCATTCTTCAATTTCTGTATAGTTAAAGGGATTGTCCAACTCATTGCTGACATCTCCAGATAATCTAGTGATGCCTGCACTGTCTATGAAATCTTTTAAGATGTGAGATGAGTCTTTTCGCGGAGGGGCATTTTTTAATCGATATAGTGATTGGTAATATTGGCTAAAAGCTTCCGCTATACCCGCGGTATCATAGTGGACCACATTATCTTTAGTCTTTATTGCCATAACATGTGTCTGTGGTTGAATTTTTTTGATTATTCTAGCAAAGTGTTTATTGCATTTGTCACCCAGTTCGTAGTATTTCTGTTTAGTCCTCATATAGCTCTTTTGTACTTTCTGATTAAGTAAGGCCTTAAACTGTAACCTTTTGCTCTCTAAAGCCAGCAATGTTGTTTTCACTATGGATTCCTTGTGAGATAGTTCTAATTGAGAAATTTCCTTAAGTAATGCCGATATCTCCTTTTCCTTTTCCTTTTTAAGGTTACTACCCATTGATATCAAGTTACCCCGGAGTACACATTTGAGGGTTTCCCACAAAGTCATCGATGAGATCTCTGGGCTGGAATTATTGAGTAAAATTGTCTCTATCCACTGTCTTATTTGTGTAATCCTATTTTCAGTGTGTAAGAGAAACACGTTAAAGCGCCATGTATTATCAGCCCTTAACGTTTGCGGTACGATGAATTTCACTACTACAGGAGAATGATCTGATAGGATGATGTGACCTATGTCTGCTGTTTTAAACAAGCGTAACCAATGTTGTGAAATAAAGACATAATCAATACGTGAATAAACTGAGTGAACCTTGGAGAAATATGTGTAATCTTTTATCGTCGGATTCAAAACCTTCCAAATATCTAACAATTGTAGTTCAGATAAGAGTTTCTTTATTTCTCTTAGACCCCCGTAGGAAATGTTGGTCTTCTTGGATGAGGAATCCACTAAAGGGTTAAACGTAACATTAAAGTCTCCTCCTAATATAATGAGGCCTTCCTTGAAGTTATCAAGAACTCCAAGGAAGTGTTTTAAGTAATCCACTTGACCCGAGTTAGGCACATACACATTTGCAATAGTGCAAATTTGATCTGCCAATTTTCCCTTAACCAAGACATATCTGCCCTCTTTGTCTGCAATGGTGTCCAAATGCTTAAATGGGAGGTCTTTGTGGATAAGGGTAATCACACCTAGGGATTTTTTAATCGGGTTGTTGCTCGTATATATTAAGGGATAATGACGCAATTGCAAATTGGGTGCATGACCACTTTTGAAATGAGATTCTTGGATCATTACTATCAACGCATTTTGTTGTCTGCACTGATGAAAAATTTGGGCCCTTTTTACCGGTTCATTTAAACCATTGACATTATACGAGATTATACATCCATCTTTAGTAATAGATTTAGCCATAAGGATCTAAAAATAACATGCTACAATGTTTTTGTGATTTCTTACACTTGTCATTTCCTTGTTGTGTGGGTGTAGAGAACCATGGGGTAGGAGGTGGGATAGAAAGGAAGGTTAAAGGGGTGAACTTATGCCGCAAGAAGCATGTCAGGGCTTCGTCCCTGAGCCATGATGGATATACAGCGGCTAGGGTGCGTTGCACCACTTGAGTGGGGGTGAGTGGCTGCCCAGAGCCAGGTGAAAACATAGAAAAAGCAACGTGGTCGTATATCCGACCCAAAACCAGCTAATTGTTAATCTTAATATAGTAACGCAATGGAGAAAACGAATCTGATCGGGGAGTATTCCTTCAAGAATAGTAAGATAAGACACCAAACTGGGAAATGACACTAGAGAATATGTAAAAACAATAAATGTAACAATTGCAAAGAAAACAACGTAAGAGAATGACCGGATCAATAGTCATAATCGTAAAACCTTTTTTTTTCATTAATATTATTATGTAAGATAACATAAGCGGTAGACATATATACCTGCCTTCTTACGCGCCAAATTCCTATTCTGCGGTAGAAAAACTCACTGAAGAAGTAGTCCCGGATACCTCAAAACTGAGTCCGACTAGTTATTGATCATATATAACAGACGTCATATGAGTAAAAAAAAGAAAGAGCAGAACCGTAGTTGAGGAAGTGTAGTGATGGGCGCAGTCCAAATTCTAAGGTCACAGTCTGTCTCTGTTCATCTTAGGTGTCCTAGGTGTCCTGGGAGGCTTCTTGGAGGAAGGGGACTGTAACCATTCCTCCTGAAGAACAAAAGACATCTCTGGAAGTTTGTAGGTATCCGTGATCCATCCTGGTAATTCCATGGTAGGCAACTTCAGCTTTCTCAAGAATTGGTCAGTGTCCTGTGGGGTTCTGATGGTTGCAGTAATCCCATCTAGGGTAGCTGATAGTGAGAAAGGATATCCCCATCTAAACCTGATATTCTTTTCTTTCAAGGAGTCTGTGATGGGTTTCAGTAGTTTCCTTTTAAGAAGAGTTATCCGTGACAAATCTTGGAATAATTTGATGTTAGTCTCTTCAAAGGAAATTTGGTCAGCTTCTCTAGCTTTGGCAAGAATCTCCTCCTTAACTGAAAAATCATGCAAGCAGCACAATATATCTCTGGGAGCATTCAACGGAGCTGCCTTCGGTTTCTGTACCCTGTGGGCTCTGTCTATCTTTATGACAGATTAAAGATTTGGAGTAGCACAGATCGAATGTCCTCAGCTTGTACAGTTTCAGGGACCCCCCTGATTCTTATATTGCTGCGCCTACTCCTGTTTTCCTGATCCTCATTTTGCCTTTGAAGCTCTTGGATAACCCCTTCTTGCTGCTGCATATATCTGTAGAGGGCCTTTTGGTTTTCATTACCTTTGCTAACATTCGCCTCTAGATAGTCAGTGCGCGCAGCAATGGTTAGTAAATCTCTTTTTATGTCCTGCATTTCCTCTTTTAGTGTCTGCGTGACTTCCTGCAACATTTCTTTTATGTCGCTTTTAGAGGGTAAATTAGCGATATATGAGTGAAAGTTTACCTCTTCATCCACATCGCTATCCGCCTCCGACACGTCCCTGTTATAATCTGTGTCCTCCTCATGTTCCTCCTGAGCGGCCGCCATCTTGGAATCTGCTCGTGGCAGTTTTTTAGCGAGGAACATCGGCGCAATATCGCTCGAGGAGCCTTGTTGTCTGCGCCCAGGAGTTTTAGGCTTGTCCGGCTTCACTTTGTGAGATTTCCCCATAGTTTCAACAATATAAGCCGCTGGTTTGGGTCAGACTGCACGGAGCTCCAAGCCTACGCGTGCATCCAGCTCCGTGTCCAGGCCACGCCCCTTTAAAAAAAATGAGTATCTTTTAATGGGGGAGGTAACACCAACGTGTTATCAGATGTAGTTTGACCTGGAGTACTGTCAAGCTTACCCATAATGGAACGTAAGGCCAGCAGTATTTCGGAATTGGCTGGGTGGTTACCCCATGCACCTAAACAGGATGACTCACCATGAACTTGTGTAGCCGTAGAGGAACCTGGTAATGGTGCGGCAGCGCCGGCTGAAGAGGCCCCTAGTTGGGCATCTGTAGTCCTGCCCCGTGAAGTTCTTTTCTTGGAACGCCTGGAGTGACGATGGCGATGTGTAGAACTGCCAGAAGAGGAAGCAGTCTGTGACGAGTTAGAGCCAGTAACTGACGACTCCGCCCATGAAGAATCAGAACTGCTGTGTCTGTGGCTGGTGGCACCTCTATGCCGTACAGCCTTGCGGGACTTTTTTCCGGCAGTCTGTTGGCAGCAGCACCGACCAGAGCTCCGGGTATCAGAATTGCTGTGAAAAGAGTGGGATCTCCTCTTATGCGTCCGCCCGTGACCCCTGCTAGACAGAGAAGGTGGAGCAGGAACTGGGGGGGATGGACAAATCTGCCCCTGTAAGACGGGAAATGCTGCCCTTGCACTCTCTGTAGGCACAGCAGTAGAGGGTTGAACAGAAATGTGAATCCCAGAATTGGCTGGAGGCGGATCAAAAAGGGGAAGTTCACCCTCTTCTGAGCTGGATGAAAAAACTGCAATATCCAACTCAGAATCCCGATAAACAGGACCAGATGAACGTCCTTTTAGTGGCACACGTCTAGTGGGGGGTTTATTTTGAGTGGGTGGAATGACATTAGGTGAAGGAGTACCCCCGCATCGGTACGACTAGTAGAAGCAGCTGTACCACTGACCTGATGTTTGATATTGGAAACTGTGTGGCTCCCAGCTGATGCCGCTGTAGCGGCTTGAGCTGCGGTATCACTGGTAACAGTGGAAAGGGTAGGGGGTGCAGCTTTGATTGCAGAGGTAGAAAGGGGCCCTCTCCTAGTCCGGGGTGGACTGGGACTTAATCTAGTAGGTGGGCGGGAACGGCGGGCTGGCCGAGTGTTAACCACTTTAAAACCCTGTCTCCTCGATCGTATAGGTGGCTGCTGCCTAGGGTTAATAAACTCCTGTAGCCAATCCACCCCCTCAGCTGCCACTTTGGCCTGCAATTGTTGTAAAAAATTATCAGCCATGATGGCGTTTATTGCCCACAAAAAGAAGTAAAAAGGGGCACAAACAGGGTGGGCAGAGTGAAGAAGGAAAAATTGTTTAATGAAGGGGAAACAGCTTGATGCTGCTGACCCCCTGATCTTACCCAGAGAAACGCTCATTGCATAGGGGAGGGAGCAGGCAAAGAGAGTTGCGCACTTGTGCGCAGTACTATTTAATGTTACGGCGCCGAGCGATGACGTCATCGCTGCGACGCGCGGGGGGCAGGTAAGCTCTCCCCTCTCCCTGCAGTCACGGCGCGCCTCGCTAGGCGCTGCGCCGCACTAGAAGAGCAGCTGTCTTGATTAAATGCTGAACCACAAAGACAGCCTAATATGTGTGTGTGACATAGGGTTGCAACCTGTCCGGTTTTCAGAAGGGCTGGCCGGTAGTGATGTGTGCACCACACGTTCCTTTCCGGGCGGGTGCGTGTTGAGCTCTTCTTACTGCTCTCCCTGCCCGCGACCTACCAAATGCCGGCTTCCGACTTCCGGGTCGACTTTTTATAGAGGCACGCCTCTCACTCCGCCCCTTTTGTGCCGTAATCGGCGGGGCGGCTCAGCGCGGGTCTATAAAAGATACCCGGAAGTTGGGCTTGGGCGGGTGCAGTTTGGGAAAAGCCTGACCCACACATCACTTCTGGCCGGGTCAAAACTGCCTGCTGTTGCTTTAAGCATGGAGGGCTGCTGTGCTGCTTCTGTTCTTGTTACAGTTATAAAACATTGCACTTTATTGAGTATTGAGCAATACTATTTAGCAAGTTATGAAATGACTTTGGAGGACCAACAAAATATGTAAATGACTGCATTACCCCATCCAGTTGAAGTGAGCAACTTGCCTTAAATTAATACCGCATTTACCTAAATATTTGACAAAAATAATTGATAATTATTATATTATATATTATGTAAATTTGATATAATTGAAATGAAAGAAGGGATTGCCAGTCTAACTGGTGCTAAATAAATCAATCAGTAGAATCCAGGAGTCCAAATTATTTGAAATAGTACAAAAAGTCTTTATTTACATTATGTGTAAAGGATAAAAGCCTGACGCGTTTCGTGTCCCCCAAGGACACTTAATCATATGATTAAGTGTCCTTGGGGGACACGAAACGCGTCAGGCTATTATACTTTAAACATATTGTAAATAAAGACTTTTTGTACTAATTCAAATAATTTGGACTCCTGGATTCTACTGATTGATTCACTTTTGGTGTTCCGGAGTGGTGCCTGCCCGATATTCGAAGTTTCTGTGTATTGCTCCCCTTTGCTGAAGGTCTGGGGCATGAGCATCCGGACCAACCGTGGAAAGTGGTAAGCTTGTCCTTTTACTCAGAATATCCATGCTTCCAATGGTTTTCATTTGGTGCTAAATAAACACACAAGCATTTTGTACACACATTATGGTAGGAAATGTTTAGCCATTCTTTGTCTTAGTCTGACCCCTAGTGATCAGTTTATTAACAACACATACAGTATGTTCTAAATGTTTTCCACAGAATTGTGCGATAGAAGGGGTTGCATACATACATAGAACATAGATTACATGCACCTACTGACCAATACAGGAGGTAAAGGGTTCCATGCTCTCAATCCAAAAAAAGTAAATTTTCCATTTTTACTTCGTTTGGCTTTATGTAAATGATTCTACTTTCATGTAAAATCTCACTGCAGTGATTAGAAATGATATCCATATCCCACGTTCATCAACACAGGAGTTATCACTGACAATCAAGCACACGACTGTGTGTCTAAGAGGAGTATGGGTAAATCTTGATTAGGAAAAGGTTCTGCTGATTTGCAGATTCATGGAGTTCATATGAAGGACAAGCCTGAATAAGTCAAGTCCAATGGTGTAAGAAAGTCTTGCTCCTCCCTGGAAACTAAGTCATATTGGAAGTAGAGTTGTTGCCTTTTAAAATAAAACTTACCGGGCAGTTATGGCACTCCAGTGGTGATGTGTGGGCCAGCAGCCTGCAGGTCGTTTGGGTACAGGCCGGCATTCACAAACTCATGCAGGCTGCGGGGAGTTCCGGCTGAATTTTACAATGTGCCTACCACACCTGCAACCTTTCTATGTCTTTCTAAGTCTTTCCTTTTTAAAGCCCTGTTCCATCCATAACATCAGAGTCTATAAATATGGAGGTGGTCACTTGCGGGTGGTGAAAGGGTGGGTAGGATCAAGTTTTGGCCTTTTTTTTCTACCCGCACATTACAGTCCAGATATTATGGGTGGGTCTGGAACGATGGTAGGTGGATCAATAATGTCAGTAGGTGGAGCAATAATGTTAGCGTACCCCTGGCCCACCTACTGATGACATAACTAGTTGGCAGGGGAGGAATAAATGAGTATTATAAATTTAGCAGCAACTACAATGCCGGTAAATTTGTAATACTAGCCCTGGCCTTGGCTGCTGTTTTACTAGTGAAGCCGGTAAAATACTAGCCAGATGTCAACCCTAGATGGGAGGCTCATGGATAAATTCTAAGCCACTACATAAATATTATGTTTCAGTTTTATAAATTCTAGGGATGCACCGAATCCACTATTTTGGATTCGGCCGAACCCCCGGATCCTTTGTAAAAAATTTGGCCGAACCGAATCCAAACCGTAATTTGCATATGCAAATTAGGGATGAGAAGGGGGAAAAATGTACTTCCTTGTTTTGTGATTAAAACCTCCCCACCTCTAATTTGCATATGCAAATTCGGATTCTGTTCAGCCGGGCAGAAGGATTCGTACGAATCCGAATCCTACTGAAAAAGGCCAAATCCTCGCTGAATCCCGAACCGAATCCTGGATTAGGTGCATCCCTAATAAATTCCCTACTTCCCATTTCATCTGTTATATACAGTATTAAACCAAATTCTATGTGGGTTTTTCAGTTTTTTACCTCTGGGCTTATTTCATAGGATCCCACATATGCCTGGTCTAGTGGCAATAAAAATGGAGTCGGGGTCTTTTGTAGGCGGGCATGGTCCAGTGAGGAACACCTGCTGGAAAAAAGAAGCCCAGCCCTGGACAACAGGTGACAGGTTTAGCCAGTGGCAGGAGAACATACATCCCAACTGTCTCCTTTTCTGCAGGACAGTTTCTAAATGAAATGTTCTGTCTTTCTCTATGATCTCCTGTACTGAAGCCAGAAAAAGATATAACATTTCTGAAACATAATTAATTAAAATAAGAGGCTTTTTGGCAGAGAGCCCAGAACACTCAGCAGCTGCACTTGGATACTTTTGTAACAATTAAGATAAGCAAAGATACAATTGTAACAATTTAAGACAAGCAGGTCTTTTGTGAGAACTAACACTAGCAACTTAAAGGGCAATTCACTTTCATTATCAGAACTCTAATAATACATAAAACATTACACTAAAAATCCCAGAAATGTGTTCAAACTTTCATAACCTGCGAAATCTTATAAAAATGGCGCACAGTGCGGTACAACTTTTTGTTCCTCTTTCCATTTTTTTGAAAGTTGGGAGGTATGAGAGAATATTTGTGTTAGTGAGCACTAGGCGTACAAGTTTGGAAGGGCAAAGACTGAACAGGCAGCAAGGGTCCCAACCAGGAGTTTCGTGGAAGCAGCCTTCTGGTGAATAGCTTAGCTAAAGAAGTTGGCTAGAAATGTTGTACATTATGTTTTGGGCTTCTGTACCAGCCCAAGGCAACCACAGCTCTTTACATGTAAAGACCTGTGTCTCCAAAGATGCCCCAGTAGCTCCCCATCTTCTTTTCTGCTGACTCACTGCTCATGCTCTGTGCTGCTGAGCTTAGGGACCCATTCTAGAATAGAGTATAGAATATAAGGCTGATTAGTAATTAATACAGATAATTACTACATGGCAGCACAGAAACCAGTGCCATTAGCATCAGAATTTAATAATCAGCCCTATAGCATCAGTTTTTATTACAGAAAAACCTCATTTTCTGCTGGATAATTAGTGACGACCCCTAAGCTTAGCTTCTCAACAGCTGCTCAGAGCCCACTGAGCATGTGAGTGTCACAGACACTTTCCAACATGGTGACTCCCTGTGACAAGTTTGAAGTCCTGGATCATTGCTGCTATTGACAAGCTGAAACTTTCACAAACAATTTTTTGCAAAGAGGGATCAAATTTTTGGATGTGAAATTGTTTTCTAAGGAGAACAGGGTTAATTCCAAGATATATCGCAAACAATGCAGTGGTAACACTCTACTGTATGCTCACTCATGCCACCCGAGGAGCCTAATAGGAGGGATACCAGTTGAACAGTTCCTACATCTGAGGAGGAACTGCTCAACATTTGAAGAGATTAGGACCCTAGTGGATGACATGAGTGATCGATTTAGAGAGAAAGGTTATGGGAGAGACAATATTAAAAGCAAGAACTACAGACAGAGACTTATTATTGACCCCGAAAAAAAAAGAACATAATGCACAATACAATAATAAGATACTGTTCATCACCAGATATAGTAGGCAATAAAAACAAATAGTCAATGTGGTTAAAAAAATTCTTACCAATTTTGTATACAGATGATGACTTTTTCGAGACATTGAATCAAGGAGTGGGAAGTGTGGCCAAAGGAGCACACACCTTAGGAGATTTATTATCACCAAAGTCAAACAAACCCACTTTCTAAAAACTAAAGCTTGCTATAAATGTGGGAGTAGTCGTTGTGTAACGTGCAAATATATTAAAATCTCTCAGGAATTCAGGTCCACGGTTACAAATACAATATGTAGTATCAAACAATTTATTAACTGTAACAGTACAGGAGTAATATATTTAATAACAAATGTAACAAGCAGTAGGTGGGGTATACTACAAGGTCCCTTAAAGAGAGAATACGAGAACATGTTAATGAGATTAATAATATCAAGTACAGCAACAAAACTAATGTCACTAGACACTTTATGGAATGCAATAATAGTAATCTTAAATACTTTTCTGTACGAGGAATTGAACAGGTTAAGACAGGTATAAGGGGAGGAGATATTTTAACTAAATTGTATAAGAGAGAGGTATATTGGATTTTCTAACTACTGGTTTCAAATTTTGTATTTGATGTGACTTGCTATGTATAATTACACTGTATACATTTTTATATTATGTATTTCAACTTTGTAAATTGTATTTAACTTCTCAACCCCGGAACATGGAATATGTAGAATTGGAGAGACGAAGGGGCACATTTACTAAGCTTGAGTGAAGGATTTGAATGAAAAAACCTTCGAAATTCGAAGTATTTTTTTGGGTACTTCGACCATCGAATAGGCTACTACAACCTTCGACTTTGAATTCGATTCGAACGATTCAAACTAAAAATCGTTCGACTATACGACCATTCGATAGTCGAAGTACTGTCTATTTATGAAATACTTCGACTACATACTTCGGTAGTTTAAACCTACCGAGGTTCAATGTTAGCCTATGGGGACCGTCCCCAGCATTTTTCTAAGGTTTTTTGGATCAAATAAAAATCGTTCGATCGAATGAATAAATCCATCAAATCATTCGATTCGAAGGATTTTATCGTTCAAATTGAACGATTCGGATTAGATATTCGAATTCGAAGGATTTTACTTCGAGGGTCGAATTCGAGGATTTATTAACCCTCGAAATTCGACCCTTGATAAATTTCCCCCCCCCCCCCCCGTGTTTCTAACTAAATTGGCCAATAGGCTAGGTTCTAATTGGTTATTTATGTAACAGATGTATCGAATTGTGATTTGTGAATTGTTTTAACACTGGGAGGGTTTATCTGAAATTGAGTATAAATTTCTGGAGACATGTGCCTATGACTAAGTGCTGGGTAAGCATGAAACGCGTTAGGCTCCATGTGGGGTTATTTTTGATGTTTTAAAATTGTGGAATAAAAAAAATATTTATTTTTAAGCAAAGAGCATGCTTATACACATTTTTGAGAAGTTTGATATACCTCTGTTTGGTCACTAGAGGTCTATAGCATGCCATAAATTGACATTTACTATATATAGTTCTGTATCCAAGGTTTGTGCATGTGCACCAACAAGGAGCATCAAGTTGGGGATAGAGAGATCCCATCGAGGGTGGTGGGACGGAGGGTGACCCAGGTGACAAGACAGAGAACCTAATGTTTTGAGAAGTTAATGCTGCGTAATTATCCTGTGAGTGCTGGGAAGTCTGGTTGCTGGGACCATAACAGTTAGGGGCACATTTACTAGGCTCGAGTGAAGGATTCGAATGAAAAAAAACACAGAATTTCGAAGTTTTTTTTGGCTACTTCGACTACTAATCGAACGATTCAAACTAAAAATCGTTTGACTATTCGATAGTCGAAGTACTGTCTCTTTAAAAAAAACTTTGACTACCTACTTCGCCAACTAAAACCTACAGAGCACCAATGTTAGCCTATGGGGACCTTCCACATAAGCTTTCTAAGATTTCTAATCGAAGGAAAATCGTTCGATCGATGGATTAAAATCCGTCGTATCGTTCAATTCGAAGGATTTAATCGTTCGATCGAAATAATGCGGTAAATCCTTCGACTTCGATATTCGAAGTTGAAGGATTTTACTTCGATGGTCGAATATCGAGGGTTAATTAACCCTCGATATTCGTCCCTTAGTAAATGTGCCCCTTATTGTTGAATGTAAGGAACAACTGGAAGTGTGTGATTGGTTTGAAGGCCCCTAGTATGCCTGCTGGAAAATAAAGTGTTCTATTTTACAAATGGTTGCCTATCATGTGTGTGTCCTTTTATCTATGGTGACTCTGCCTACAAGCAGACCCCGCGGTTGCAGGGGGCCCGAGCGACAGGGGGGCCTGGAACACGGAATTCAGAGAATTCATCTGATCTTCAGTTCTCCACAATAAGACAATATTCCAGACTGACGCTAGGTGGCACAAAAGATCTTCTAAAAGAAGTAGAAAACTTGTATATAGAAAAATGGTTCTTGGTTATATGAACGTGCATTAAAATCAACAAAAGCTGTCCTGATGGGTGTATAATGGCACACTGTACAGAGTGAAGCAATTTCAATTGAAATGCAGGAAAATCTTGATTAAGCCCGTATTCTCTCTTTCACGAGAAACAAAAAGCTTAGAATTCTAAACCTGGCCAAATTGGTTTTACTGATCTCTAGCAATGACCAGAGAAGGGAGGTGGGTGTCAACCAAACAGAAGAATCACCCCTGCCTGGATACTTTCCTCTCCCACTGGAACTATTACTTCTTTGGAATTGGTACTTTATTTGGTATTTTTTGTGTGGCTGTTTATTGCGATTTTTGAAGCATTAAACGTGTAGTTCAATTTAGAGTTTCATCTGCTATCTAATTGCCTAGGTGCCAGTTACCCTGGCAACTCAGACGTGGATTAAGGATTATAATGGTAGATGAACAGGAGAGGGACAAGAAACAACTGGAATGTAAAATAACACAAAATCAGTTCCTTGGCTGCTGGTGGTCAGTGACCCTGACAACTTTACAAAATGGATCAAAATAAAATATTGGATGTAAAAAATATACCTAAATAAATGAAAAGTAACACATAGGCCACTCTCTGACATACTAAAAGTTCATTTAAAGGCACATTCTCCCTTTAAGGTTTTGGCTGGTCTGTAGTCAGCTATAAAAGGCTGTAAGCTCTTCAGCTAATGAGTAAATACTTTGCTACTGGAGGATTCAATGATGCTGAAGATGGCTTGTTGCTTATTGATCTGTTACTGCATAAGAAATATCTTCTGGAGAGGTCAGCGTGTTTGAAATTCATTTTTGCCATTCAGTTTGATATCTGGGCTATGGAACACACAACTTTCTTGTTCACTACTTCTCTCTCTCTTGAAACTACCCCCGCGTATCTGCCTCCTGTTCTACTTGCCTCTCCACACTCACAGAACTTGGAAATGGTGACTAGAAAAACAAGAATAATGCCTAGGGCATGATATTTATATCTGCTCTACTCATACATCTTCAATATGCGGAGAGAGTAAATCATTAATTACATCAGCCATTACCTTTATTCCTGAAAGAATCTAGTAAGTTGCCAACGATTCATCATGTTACAGAACTATGGGGCCTCAATGAGCAAAGTACTAAGGAAGTATAGAAATAGATTTGATTGGGAGAATAAAGGCAATTCTGACTATTTTAGATAATAAGCACAAATCTGACTTAGTCATTTCAGTGATGCAAAGGCTAGGATTCACTAAAGAACAAAGTCTAAAGCAGTACCTACTGTGTGATATATAGGGATGCACCAAATCCACTATTTTAGGATTTGGTTGAATCCTGAATCCTTTGTGAAATTTTCGGCTGAATATTGAACTGAATCTGAACCCTCATATGCCTATGTAAATTAGGGAAACAAAGGGGAAAGAAAAAAAATTGACTTCCTTGTTTGTGTGATGAAAAGTCACGTAATTTTTTGAATTTAGATTCGGTTTGGTCAGGCACTTGGATTTGGCCGAATCTGAATCCTGCTGAAAAAAACAGAATCTTGGCTGAATCCTGGATTCAGTGCGTCTCTAGTGATATATGAATATACCATACCTCCCAACATTGTAAAAATAGAAAGATTTGGTGCGTCGAGCAATTTTTTGACCACACCTGTTTTTGTGGCCACACCCCCTAATTACCATGTCAATTTTAAAAAATTTGGCAGGTTGTGAAAGTTTGAACACATTTCTGTTTTTTTATGTGTTATTACAGTTTTGCTAATGAAGGTGAACTGCCCTTTAAGCTGCAAGTCAGTTTCCCCAAGAGACCTGCTTATCTGAAATTGTTACAAAAATATCTAAGTATCTTTTCAGGGCTCTCTGCTAAAAGCGAAAGTCGAGACATTTCAGTAACAATTTGGGACTGCGGACTGAGCTGTCAGAATTGAGACTGTCCCTGAAAAACAGGTCAGTTGGGAGGTATGATATATAAATTGTGGCAATGTATCTGGGAGGATACAATTCTCCCAGAATGCCATGTGAGACAGAGCAAATGTGGAGAGGAAAATGTGCTGTGTTCACTGAGGCAGTAAAAGCCAGCACAGGTAATGGGATTAATGAGTCATCATCTATAGAAGGATGGTGGAAAAAAGGATGTGATTCAGTTCTCTGTCCAGAAAGGAACCAGAAAGTGAGTAACTGCAGATGAGGAGAATGCAAGAGTAACTTTTCTGGGTTTCCCCCAATAGTGGCACCATCTAAGAGAATTATATAAACAGACAGTGGATCAGTCTTTTCTGGTTTTAGAAGAAGGAAATTTAAATTGATTGTTGCAAATTCTGTATAAAATCAAATGCCTTGCTTTGTGGATATCCCTGCTGTGACTAAAACACATGCAAATACCTGTTTGCATTTACCCTGGGAGTCTCTCTCCATCTATCTATCTATCTATCTATCTATCTATCTATCTATCTATCTATCTATCTATCTCTGTCTGTCTGTCTTTATAATCAGAACCATCATGCTACTGTATGGGTAACAAGATGATCACTCCTTGGTGCTCCTACAGATATGCCCCGAGCCAGTGCAGTTTTCATCAAACAGAAGCACTGGCCAGGAGTATCAGGTAAGTGATTATAAACACAAGGGGGTTCATTTATAAACTTCGCACATGGCAGATTGGTTCGCAAAGTGAATATATTTGCCCTGCACCTGTCACATTTATAAAGCTGAGTAAGAGTGTGCAAACAGAATTGCAATTTTTTTTTCCCACAATGCCAATGTCTATAACAGCTTTTAAAATATGGCAAAAATCTCAATAATGTGCGAATATTATGTGCACACTTTGCGTTTGAATTACACCACAACTTTGGTGGTGGAAAAAATATACGCAAAAAAATTTTCGCAAATTGAAAATTTAAGTTGCTGTCAATGCAATTTTCGCGCACAACAATCTCGCACAGTGGGCGCACTCATGCAAACACCCGTCTCATTTGCGAGCCAAATGTGAATTTGCAAAAACCGGAAAGACAGGCAGAGCAGTGCAATATATTAGCGTTCAGGGCAATACAACCATTTGCAAATAAATATGCGCAAACTTTATAAATTACCCCCAAGGGGAGGGTCTAACATTTGGGATTCCCAGTGATTTCACCTTTCTTCTTTAGAGTGCTTGCGCTCTTTTATACTTGCACTGTGTGGCAATGAGCCAATTGTGCTCAGTCACACTGGGTTCAGATAAAACAGGTGCAAGTAGGTTTTGTATTTTACATCTGTCTTGAGCAGGCTGTAATTCTAGAGCTCCCTTTGCATGTTGCACCAAAATATTTGGCAGAGCGCATAATAACTCTGGAATGGTGGATAAAATATTTAATTGTGGAAAAAAACTGATTTTGTCAATATGTCTTCAAGTAGTGCGCAAAAAGTGAGCCCTACTATGTGAGAAAAATATTTGGCACATCCTGGTGGCACAGTAAACATACACCCTTAAAAGTTCACCTAAATTTACCTTCAGACTAGACCATCCCATCCAATAAATTGTGCCCTTTAGAGGATAGATCTACTGTATTTTCTATTTAGGCACACACATGCATGTGTTCATTTTTTTTTTAGTCTTGCAGCTATATATAACATACATAGTAAGTAACATAGTTAGTTAGGTTGAAAAAAGACACACGTCCATCAAGTTCAACCTTTTAACTTTTTTTAACCTGCCTAACTTCCAGTTGACCCAGAGGAAGGCAAAACCCCATCTGAAGCCTCTTCAATTTGCCTCAGAGGGGGAAAAATTCCTTCCTGACTCCAAAATGGCAATTGGACTAGTCCCTGGATCAACTTGGACTATGAGCTATTTCCCATAACCCTGTATTCCCTCACTTGCTAAAAAGCCATCCAACCCCTTCTTAAAGCTATCTAATGTATCAGCCTGTACAACTGATTCAGGGAGAGAATTCCACATCTTCACAGCTCTCACTGTAAAAAACCCCTTCCGAATATTTAGGCGGAACCTCTTTTCTTCTAATCGGAATGGGTGACCTCGTGTCAGCTGGAAGGACCTACTGGTAAATAAAGCATTAGAGAGATTATTATATGATCCCCTTATATATTTATACATAGTCATCATATCACCCCTTAAGCGCCTCTTCTACAGAGTGAACATCCCCAATTTGGCCAGTCTTTCCTCATAGCTAAGATTTTCAATACCTTTTACCAGCTTAGTTGCCCTTCTCTGCACCCTCTCTAATACAATAATGTCCTGTTTGAGTGATGGAGACCAAAACTGTACGGCATATTATAGATGGGGCCTTACAAGTGCTCTATACAGTGGAAGAATGACCCCCTCCCTTGACTCTATGCCTCTTTTAATACAGCTCAAGACCTTATTTGCCCTTGACTGGCATTTCTTGCTACAGCCAAGTTTATTATCTACAATGACTCCGGCAATCACAAAGAGTGTGGTGCCCCTGCTGATTCGTGCCTAGGGCAGTGATGGGCCACAATACAGTGTTGCTTATGACTTTAATACTTAATAGGGTATTTATTATCAGATGTAGGGACGTTAGCAAAAAAGTTGCCAAAAGTACTTACCTCCCAACATTTTTGAAATAGAAAGAGAGACAAAAAAAATTGCCATGCATAGCGCAGTGAAAATGTTTTGACCACGCCCATTTTTGTGGCTAATTACCATTTCTAATGCTAATGTTCATTTACCCAATGTGGCAGGTTATGAAAGTTTGAACACATTTCTGTGGTTTGTATGTGTTATTACAGTTGTGCTAATGAAGGTGAATTGTCATTTAAGCTGCAACTCAGTTTCCCCAAGAGACCTGTTTATTTTAAATTGTTACAATTACTTATTTATCTTAAATTGTTACAAAAGTATCCAAGTGCACCTGGTGGCTCTCTGCCAAAAGCCAATTAAGTTAGAAAATTTGTATCTTTTTCTGGCTGTTCAGTGCAGGAGATCAAAGAGAAAGTTGGGACATTTCAGTAACAATCCGGGACTGCGTGTTGAGCTGTCAAAATCGGGACTGTCCCGCTCAAAATGGGACAGTTGGGAGGTATGTAAGTAGGTTGTATGCAAAGTGCAAAAGAAGGCCTCAATCTGATATTTTTCTTTTTTTTTGCTCTTTCAGCATTGATTTAGGTCTTTTGGCGTGGGGGCACATATTTGACCCTCGAAGTTAAGTTAAGATTTAGTGCTATTCGTTCGATCGAACGATCGAAGGAATAATCGTTTGATCGAACGATTAAATCCTTTGAAACGAACGATTTTCCTACGATCAGAAATTGGCTAGAAAGCCTATGGGGACCTTCCCCTTAGGCTAACATTGATGCTCGGTAGGTTTTAGGTGGCGAAGTAGATCGAAGTTTTTTTAAAGAGACAGTACTTCGACTATCGAATGGTCGAATAGTCGAACGATTTTTACATCGAATCGTTTGATTCAAAGTCGAAGGTCGAAGTAGCCAAAAAAATACTTCGAGATTCGAAGTATTTTTTTATTCTAATCCTTCACTCGAGCTAAGTAAATGTGCCCCTTAGTGTTACCACCACAAACACAGTGTTAGTTGTATTTGTCAGCAGTGTATTGGTGAGGGTGGGAGGCATGTGGATCTGCCCCTCTCTTGTCCTCGCTAACTTGTGCTTCATTCAGACGTGCACGTTTAAATTAACTTCTAGTATGATGTATGGAGTGATATTCTGACACTATTTGCTATTGGTTTTCATTTTTTATTATTTGAGTTTTTTTGTGTTATTTAGCTTTTTATTCAGCAGCTCTCCAGTTTGCAGTTTAACCAATCTGGCTGCTAGGGGAACGTTGCAATAACAATAAATCTGTAGCCTTGCAGACCATTTGTTTTTGTTTTTTCTAAATTGGGTCAGTGACCCTCATTTAAAGGCTGTAAAGAGACAGAAGAAAAAGGCAAATAATTAAAAAAACTATAAAAAAGAAAAAAAATTAAGGCCAATTGAAAAGTTGCTTAGAATTAGCCATTCTATAACATACCAAAAGTTAACCTAAAAGTGCACCACCCTTTTAATGAGTGGCCGAGGCCATAACAGGGCTCATGATATCTTGAACAAAACTGGCCTGAGACTCCTGGGGCACAATCGCTTATTAGTGATGGACAAATTTCTCCCGTTTTGCTTTGCCGAAAAATTAGTGAAACTCGAATTTTTACGCCTGCGTCAATTTTGACAGCCCTTCAATGGGCGACTGAATAGTGTTGATGCACGACGGTTTTGATGCGAGACACTTTTGCCTGCCGAATTTATTCGCAGGCTTATTAAATGAGCGCTAAAGGGCTCTTGCGCTTCTTAGTGTTCTAGCACTTGCAACCCAGGGAAAAATAAATGACTTCTTATATGACGGATTATTTATAGGCTGCATTTCACAACTGCAATACAGGAAAACCAGTTTCCATGCAATGCTAACTGACTTATTGGCTGAATTAGGCACATTCAAGCAAGACTTTTATTACGTATATCAGTTTATCAAGCGTATTAGATTGTCGTGTTTTCTAAATGCCACAACTATGAAGCCTGTCCGGAATTAGTGATAAGCATAATTCATTCCAGCTGCTTTCGTTCATGGGAGCTGCATTGTTATTTAACATGCTGGATAATCATTTCTGTGATCACTCGGCTTGTCAAGATAACAATGGCGAGACACAGAAAAGGTCAGACTGCCATATAATTGTTAGGCTGTACGAGCAACACTTCCTATGTATTGCAATATACAGTAGTTCTAATGATAAATCGAATTTTTCCTCCGGGATGTTAAAACAGTTACATCAGCTGTACAAGGAAATCTACATTGATGTGCCACTTTATCTATTGATGGTGCAGCCACACACATGCAGTAATGATAGGTTTGAGCCTGAAGCACAAAGGGAGGGAAAACAAAAGGCTTTTGTTTTAGTTTTTTTTTATTTAAAGGAACAGTAACACCAACAAATTAAAGGGTCTTAAAATAATGAAAATATTACGTTATGTTGCACTGCAACTGGTAAAACAGATGTGTTTATCAGAAAGACTACTATAGTTTATATAGACACGCTGCTGTATAGCCATGAGGGCTGCCATTCAGGGCACAGTTTACATAGCAGATAACAGATGCAGTCTGCAGAATCCCATTGTATTCCATAACATAGCTTATCTGTTATCGACAAATTAACCTGTGCCTTTTCTCCTTTTTCAGCTTGAATGGCTGCCCCCATGGCTACACAGCTGCTTGTTTATATAAACAATAGTAGTCTTTGTAAAGCAAACACATACTTTTTCCAGTGCAGAACAACATTACATTATATTTGAATTGCTTTATAACACTTTCATTTTTTGCTGTAGCTGTTCTTTTAAAGGGGATGTTCACCTTTAAATTAAATTTTAGTATGACGTAGAGAGTGATATTCTGAGACAATTTGCAATTGGTTTTCAATTTGTATTATTTGTGGTCTTTAAGTTATTTAGCTTTTTAATCAGCAGCTCTCCACTTTGCTATTTCAGCTATCTGGTTGCCAGGGTCCAAATTACCCTAGAAACCATGCATTGATTTAAATTCGAGACTGAAATATGAATAGGGAAGGACCTTAAAAGAAAGACGAGTAATCAAAATTAGTAGTACGATAAATGTGCAGCATACAACACATTTATTTGTAGATGGGGCCATTGACCCTTATTTGAAAGTTGGAAAGAGTCAGAAGAAGAAGGGAAATAATTAAAAAAAATATACAAAATAAATAATGAAGAGCAATGGAAAAGTTGCTTAGAATTGGCCATTCTATACTTAAAGTTAACTTAAAGGTGAACCACCCCTTTAAAACATAGAAAATGTGTAATGACTGTACATTGCAAAGTTGCTGAGAATTATGTTTTCTTTTATCAGGCAAAAAAATATTTTTTGGGATGACATTCCCTTTAAAGGTGAACCACCCCTTTAAGCATGCACTTTAGTCACCTAAACAACGATGCCAGAGAAGTCAACCTAAACGTATCAGGCATTGGGGATCTGCAGCCCTGTACATAGCCAAAACATTTTCAGCGATACATGGAAGTGACATCACAGGGGGTGGTCTGTTGCAGGAAGTGACATAATGGTGCATGCGGGAAAATGCTTTCTTGAAGTGGCTTAATGGTACCTCATGCTCAATTGCTCATTCTTACTTCACTAAATGCTTACTGTGCAGGCAAACATGGAATCACTGGAGAACCTGGGGAATTCACTATGGCAACAAGAGACCAGGGGAGGGGCCAAACAGGGGTAACTCCCAAAGAAATAAGAGGAGTTGACAGCTATGCAATGCAGGGCTCTACCATCCACTTACTCTTTATAAAAATATAAAAGTCATTATGTGCACACAGACTCCTCTATAAATTCATAGCAATAATAATTGTGAGATGTCATATTGTTTTCAGTGGCACATGTTGAATACATGACACATGCAGTATCAACGACTAATTCTAGTGCCGTTCTCCTATTCCCTAATCTCATAGTTTTCTTACTGTGAAGGTTTTCATTGGAGCATCAGTCACAGTATGCACAGAGAAATACTTAAATATGAACCAAACGAAATACCATTCATGTTTCTTTCAAAAAAATTAAATGAAAACGCTTGTCTTTATTGTAAATGAGAAATGTTTCCTGCATTACACCACTTAGGAGCTCAGTGAAAAGGAAAGAATCACATTTGTGCTTTATACGGCACCTGATGGCATTTTTACAGCCATCTAACATTTTTGTAGGTCTTCCAGGCTGTGAAATTGATGGAAAGGCCATCAGACAAGAAGCCAAATAGTTACATTTGGCTTAATCCTGTCCTTACTTTTACTATCACTCTCTCATTCCTGGCTGACAGTTCCCAGCTGTTAAATTGGTCAAACGATCTCAGGATGGATAAAGTTTTAAACAACGACCGAAGCCTCAACAGTGCATAGGCTCCCAAACACAACATTTCCATTACAGGAAAGTATCCCAAGAATAACAAGAGCTAGTATAAATAGTGATGAGCGAATTTATTTGCCAGCCATGGATTCGTATCGAAATTCCGAACTTCAACATGTGCATATTTTTTCGTGACGAAAATTCGCTGCGGGGAAATTCACAGAGAAAAAAAGCCTGTGAGAAAAAATGCAGATTGACTTTAATGCATTAGGAAAACCGGGCAGAATTTCCTGAGATTGACACGTCGATCGGCCAATCGCCAAGTCATAGCCCCACCCCTGACATCACAGTCCTGCCCCATCTTGTCATGGCCCCCGCAATTTAGTTTCTAGCCAACAGGAAGGCATTGCAGGGGAGAATAGTCGCCCGAAGAAGAGGACAAATTTCCCCACATCTCCACGTGTGTCTCTGCCCTAAGGCTTGTGGCAGATGGGGAGATCAGTGACAAATCTCCTCTACTGCAGGCAACTAATCTCCACATACTGCCTTCCTGTCGGCAATTATACGAATCGCTGGTCGGATCGATTCGGATTTCCGAAGTCGGCCAAAGTTGCCCTGTCTGCCACTAGCCTAATGCAGGACAAAAAAGTTGCTTTAAAGAAACACCTATTGACTTTAATGCATTTAGACAAAAAAAGTCTACATAAGAAAAAATGTCCATTGACTTTAATGCATTTGTAGCAAGAAAAATTGTTGGGCGCGGAAAATTTATTTCTATGCGTTTCACTAAATTTCGCAGTTTCACAAATTTTTTGACAGTTTCGCTAAACTTCTGGACAGATTTGCTCATCACTGACCTCCAGAATATGAAAGGACTTTTAACAGGGTTTCATCAGGGCATGACATTGATGTGGTTAGAAGTTTCTTAATTGCCCCAAAGGATTTTTTCAGAAAATGTGAAGTATTTCTGTAACCTTCAGCACAGTGAAGCTTCTGCCATATGCAACTCCCAGTATACCCATGTCAGTATTTACTATATACTGTAGGCACCAATATAGAGAAAAAATCACTTATCGAGAAAAATTCACCCAACTGACACTATAAGCTCAATCTGGAAACCCAACCAGTACATGTGCAGACTGTAGCCAATCGGCTATAGGAAGAGATGGAATGAGGTTCTAAATATATTCCTGGGCTACCCATATCAGATCAGCAGAATGAGGCAAGGACGGCCGAGAATAAAGATGGGCTTTGCTACATGCCCACAGGCTATGATGGAATATTTAGCGGGTTATCAAAGTTCGAGTTGTATTTTAATTTTCTAGGGTATTTTTTAATCAAAACTTGAATTTTCTGTTAAAAAAAACGCAAATTTTTTGATTTTTTTCAGTTCATTATAACCTGAAGCTGGAAATAGCTCGAATACGAAAATATACTAGCTAAAACCTGTCGAGGTCATGTAAAAATCAGTGGCAGAGGTCCCTTGAACTATTTGAAAATGTTAATAGCTTTCATGATGTTCGGGGTTTTTTTTGGTGGGTTTCGCTAGAAAACTTGATTAATTCAAGCGATTTGAGTTTTTTATTTGCCGAAAACTCAATCAATTTGAATATTGGAGTTTTTCACCCCGATTACAGTGATTCGAGATTTTTGCATTCAAGTTATTTCAGAAATAAGAAACCATTCGAGTTGTGAGTTCATTCAAGGTCTAAAAAACCTCACAAACTTCTAAAACCTGACCTTTGATAAATAACCCCCTTATTGTATAGCTCCTCCTCTTCACTCTTAAATACTTGCTAGTTACTAAATCCTGTTTCCCCTTGTTACTCAGTCTTGTATTTAGGAATGGGCTCTTCAAATAAACACGCCTCCATGTGGGAGCTCTGAGCGTTTATATATCTCAAGTAAACGGTTGCCATCTGTCCAATTTTGGCCCAGACAGCCCGGTTTTTTGAAGGGCTGTTCGGGTCAAAATTTGCAGATTGGTTTTCCAAAATAGGAAAACCGGGCAGAATTTCTGGAGATTGATGAGTTGACTGGCCAATTGCAGAGTCATAGCCCTGCCCCTGACATCACAGTCATGCTCCATCATGTCATGGTCCCGCCACATAACGGAACCGTCTCCCCGCCGGAGTTCGCCAAGGAGAAAGGTGGCAACCCTAATTTAAATGGAGGGAGACCAATTGCTGGTTTCATGTTCCAGGAGGATGATGGTCCTGGAAATTTGGGGAATATCAAAGACATCCACACCTGTGTTTGAAGTGTTGGAAGGATTGCCAAAGATCTCTTCTCAGAAGATAATTTTATCTTAGTTGGGATCAAGTAAAAAGTACTGTTTTATTATTACAGAGAAAGAGGAAATCATTTTTAAAAACGTGAATTATTTGATTATATATGGGAGATGAACTTCCTGTAATTCTGAGATTTCTGGATAACGGGTTTTTGGATAACAGATCTTATACCTGTATTAGGTTCTTGCTGTTGCTGTCTACCATGTACCATATCCTACGAGCTTGTTAAGCTCCTCTTCATAAGGAATGATTGTGATCTGTTTTCCCTGGGAATAAATGAGAAATAATTGTAAAAAACACTGCTCTATTACTTAAGAAGATTAGACTAATTTTGTCTTTTTCGTTGTATTATCTCCGTAAATGAGTTATTCTCTCTTTGGTTAATTTAAGCAATTAAACTACATAAACTAAATGTCGACTCCTATATCAGCTTCTATTCAAACTTATTGCTATTGTGACTTCATGTTTTGTAACAATTATTAATGGTTTCAGAGCCCTTGCATTTTAAGGGGCCTTAGCAAGCTCATTGATATGCAGGAAATATAATTTTTTTATTAAACACATTTATTCAGGTTAGCATGCCTCGTATAAATGAGATTCTGTTTTACAATTATAGATTTATTATTGCAATATATTTTATGCTATGGTATGTTTAGTTATATTTGGGCGTACACAGGCAGATAATGGCAGGAATTCTGTGTGTATTGATTAGACATGGTGGCATATACAGTATTTCAATGCAGATGTGGATTAAGTGCACCTTGGGCCCTGGGCTGTATTAAAGTCATGGGCTTCCATTGAGAAAGGGTCAGAAATAAACCTAGCACCTACCCTCTTGATAATGTTCCAAATCATAACTTAGGGGCAGATTTATCAAGGGTCGAAATTCAAAGTAAAAAATACTTCGAAATTCGACCATCGAATTAAAATACTTCGACTTCAAATATTGAAGTCTAAGGATTTTTCACCGAATTTGGCCATGGAGCAATCGAAGTAAAATCGTACGAATCGAAAAATTAGAACGATTTTAGCGTACGATCGAACGATTTTACTTCGATGTGTGAAGACTTGGTTGTAGAAGGTCCCCATAGGCTAACATAGCACTTCGGCAGGTTTAATTTGGTGAAGTATTGAAGTCGAAGTTTTTTTAAAGAGACAGTACTTCGATTATCGAATGGTCGAATATTCGAACTTCGAATCTAAGTCGAAGTAAATTCGAAGTCGTAGTATCCTATTCGATGGTCGAAGTATCCAAAAAATTACTTCGAATTTCGAATTTTTTTGTTTCGAAAATTCCCTCATATTCACTTTGACCCTTGATAAATCTGCCCCTTAGTGTGTGGGCCCCCCTGATTTGGGTTCTCCCTGAGATGTGGGTACCATCTAAATCATCAATTGCATCATCCAACTGCATAAAGACCAGATTGTTGCCTTTATTGCCACATTTGGAAAATTAGTTGCTTTATAATGATAATTACTGTCATTCAGGAACCTCTTCAGGCATTCCATACTATGTATACTCTCATACTGGTGATCTGAGCAATTTCTCACACATTTCAAACTGGGCTGTAAATACAATAATGTCTGACTCCACTGGGTTCTCCATATATATATATATATATATATATATATATATATATATATATATATATATATATATATATATTATGCAAATGTAGGGGACTGGTAAATTATTTCCCCAGTATTATTTAGCAGGCAGTCCCCTAGTGTTATAGACACCTAACTAGGTCCTAAAATACAGTTAGGAGGGGGGACTGTTTCCTATTCCTGCTTTAAGCTATGCCCCATGTTGTTTCTCACAGTGACCAGTAGATGGCACTTTGCTAAAGTATAAAACCCTCTGAAGCCATGCTTTCAGTGTCCATCTTGTGCTGGCTCTAGCCTGAGCAGGCAGACAGAGCTCGAGTAGAACCTAGACAGGTCAGGTCTAGTAACGATAGGCTATTCACCTTCATAGGTCACTCTAGGAGTGACAGACAGTCAGGATATTTAGCTGAGCAGCTTGAGGCTCCTCCGAAGATTGTGAGTAGGATTAAGATCCCGGTTACTAATTGCCCAGAAGTAGGGACTAAGTGTACAGACCTAGGGTAGAGTTTCCCCTCAGGTTCCACTTAGGGAAAAGGCTGAAAGCTGGGTGTACCTCCTCAAGGCTGCATTCATTGTCTTTGTTCAGGAGGGGACATATTGACCAAAGGTGCTGTGAGTATTGCCTATCCAATGTTGATGTATGATCCTGCATGTTCTCTTTTATGTACACTCCATTGAGGATTGTATATGTTTAATAAATCTGTTCAATGGTTAAGTTATAAGAATCACAGGCAACCAATTATTTGCACCCTGAATACAGTTACAGTTGCATTACACCCTGCTTCCACACCACTATGACGGCTTACTCCCTAAGATTGTAAGGTCTAATCCGGAGCACATTTATTGGGAGTGGAGTTTATAGTAGAGTAAGGTGCACTCAATTTACTATCCAGAAAATCAGAGTAGTAAAAAAGTATGTTCCCATTACTGTTATTACTTTAATTCTATGTCCTGCTACTAATTATACTCAGTGATATACATACAGTACAGATATGGGATTCGTTATCTGGAAACCCGCTACACAGAAAGCTCCTAATTAAGGAAAGGCTGTCTCCCATAGATTCCATTTTATCCAAATAATCCAAATTTTTAAAAATGATTTCCTTTTTCTCTGTAATAATAAAACAGTACCTTGTACTCTATCCCAGATAAGATATAATTAATCCATATTTGAATCAAAACCAGACTGTTGGGTTTGTTTAATGGATACATGATTGTCTAATAGACCCAAGGTATGAAGATAAAAATTACAGAAACATCTGCTATCCGGAAAACCCCAGGTCTCGAGTATTCTGGAAAATAGGTCCCATACCTGTACTAGACATAGCAAGTGCCACATTCCAGGGAACCAGTCCTGACAAAGGATTCCAGAAGCATTGCAGTATGGAAGATTATTCCTTGTGCACATATAGGTACAGACAGTACAAATATCTACTGTACATTAATAAATATGTTATTTCATATAAATCATATAAGTGTCCGGTTCTTGATACTGTATTTACATTCAGTGTTTGGAGTTTCCATCTAGATAATTCAGAAATCATTATGTATTCTCCCACTATTGATTGTAATGTTACAAGGCATTTACTTTCTGACCTTATAAAGCAATACAACTTTATTCTGTCTGCGGTAACAATGAAAAGTAATGATATAATAGCAGCAGATTGATTAAATAATGCATTCTGGATATATAACAACCATTTCCAGAGTTCTTACACCTGTCCTTTGTGGCCACAAGCAATAAATAGCTAAATATTGCTTAGTATTACAGGCACACGGTTGCCTAATAACAAAGGTATAAATGCCGTGGGCTGATTTGAGAGATTATGAGCAAGTGCTCAGAAATATTCAGTGGGGAAACCTAAACCGCATATTAAATATTGAATTCTTATTCATATAAATGCTACATTCGTATAATGATTGCATTAAACATACCCTATTAATTAAAAATGCATGGAAATATAAACAGCCACTCCTATTATCTATGTTGTGCCACGTGTGTGTGTGTGTGTATGTATATATATTTATATATATAGTGAATAAAGTACCCCCTCTTGTAAAATATAAGGATATTATAAGTTACCGAGGAGTTTCATGACCATATAAAAACACGAGGCCAAAGGCCGAGTGTTTTTATACAGGTCATGGAACTCCGAGCATCCTCATATTTTGCATCTGGGGGTACTTTATTTATTATAATACACAAATTTAAGTGAGTCATGTGACAGAAATGACATCAGAACTCACCGTTTATAACTTATGACATCAGAGGATATATTTTACAGGATATTCATGGCTTTGTGTATTTTGTTTGACATAACTTTTTGTCGTAAAGTCCTTGGAGTGGTGTCGCTTTGCATTACTATTTGTTTCCTTTTTGGACTAGCACCCAGGTCTATACCTATGGCTCACGGAGTGTGCTCCATATGAACTGTATATATATATATATATATATATATATATATATATATGTTGAATAAAGAAACCATACATTTGACATGTTTGTAAGTGTAATCTATTATTTTGATTTGTACAAACAGTTTTTACTAAACACCTCAAAAATGACATTTGTCTGTGTTTTTTTTTTTTTTTATTCAAAATAGATAGGGTATGCACACTCGCAGGGAAACAATCATACTTATGAACAGCAGGGGGAGCCCTCGCCTTACTTCCCAGCCATGCAGAACTCAAGCAGCTTTGTTTATGACAATCCCTAAGCAGCCCAGACCACACTGAGCATGTGCACAGTCTTAGTCTTGCAAAGATGTTTAACAAAGTTACAAATGGTGACCCCATGTAACCAACTTTGAAAGCATAAATCACTTGTTTTATTAGGCTTGTGTTGCAGTAAGTTCATGTTTATATTTAGTATACAAAATACAGCATTTCTAGCCTTATTCTATTTAAGACTTTACATGCCCTTTAAGGACCCCAAAGAGGTGTTCAATAACATTACGGGGCAGATTCACTAAGGGTCGAATTTCGAAGTTAAAAATACTTCGAAATTCGACCCTCGAATTGAAATCCTTCGACTTCGAATATCGAAGTCGAAGGATTTAGCGCTAATCCTTCGATCGCACGATCGAAGGATTTTTCGTTCGATCGAACGATTAAATCGTTCGAATCGAACGATTCGAACGATTTTAATTCAACGATCGAAGGAAAATCCTTCGATCAAAAAAAGATTAGCAAACCTATGGGGACCTTCCCCATAGGCTAACATTGACTTCGGTAGGTTTTACCTGCCGAAGTAGGGGGTCGAAGTTTTTTTTAAAGGGCAAGTACTTCGACTATCGAATGGTCGAATAGTCGAACGATTTTTCGTTCGATTCGTTCGATTTCGTTCGAATTCGAACGAATTTAACCAATTCGATGGTCGAAGTACAAAAAAAATACTTCGAAATTCAAAGTATTTTTCATTCGAATCCTTCACTCGAGCTTAGTGAATCAGCCCCGTCAAATGGGCACTATTGTACCTATGTTCACTAGCCTTACAGGGGTCATTAGCCAAAGCAGAAACCCAGATCCTGCATTTCCTATAAAGTTAAAAACTTAGCTTGACGAAACGCTTAAGGCTTTTGTTTTTATACATGATGTAAAATAAAAACTTTAAGTATTATTTAAACTTTGGGCTCCTGGATTCTACTCTTTGGTGTTCCGTATTGGTGCCTTCCTGCAATTACAATTTCCTGTAAGTTATTCTAAACACAAAATGAAAGGAAAATTGGGGACAAGTTTTTAATACACGTGCATTTCTCCTCTTTTGTTCTTAAGTGGTGCTTCCACTTCCCTGTCTCTTGAGTGAAATTTCTAGTTGTCTAATCATGTCAGTTGAGTTATAGTAACATCTTGCCCTTTAATTCAACCCACACACAGGTATTATGCGTTACATTTATATGCAGGTTTGGTGGTGGAGGCACACCCTCACTTCATCAGATATAAATTAATACACATGCAGGTGCACAGTGATAATCCTCTCCCCTTAAGGGCTGGACTCCACAAACGTGTTTCGTCTCATCGGCGCCCGGCGACACAACACAGACGACAAGTCAGGTGGAGTTGCAGGCGTCAAGATATAATTGAACTGATTGAGGGCACCAAAGGGTGTAGCGAGGGTGCCAATGACTGGGAGGAGGGATGACAGGCCAGGGGATTGGTGATTGGTGGTTTTAGACTAGAGTATCATTGGTGGGAGCAGAAGGGGAGGGCAGTTATTTATAGCAGGGAGTGCCTTACCTGCTTCCTTTTCCCTCAGGATCCTGGAGCGCTGTTATCACACATTACCAGGTATGCCTCCTCACAGTCAGGGAAAGTCGCAGGTAAAAACTACATTACATCCGACGAGACACGACTGTTGGATGTGAACGCAGAAAGCAGCGGCTTCATCCAACAGTCTGACTGTGTCGTTTTTACCTGCGACTTTTCATTCAGTCCAATTATATCTTGACGCCTGCGACTCCATCCAACTTGTCACCTATGTTGTCGCCGGGCACGGATCCGACAAACACGCTTGTGGAGTCCAGCTCTAACAAACAAAGATCTTAAAGGACCAGTAACATCAAAATATTTAATTGTTTTAAAGTAATAAAAATATAATGCAATGTTGCCCTGCACTGGTAAAACTGGTGTGTTTGCTTTAAAAACACTACTATTGTTTATATAAATAAGCTGCTGTGTAGCAATGGGGGCAGCCATTCAAAGGAGAAAAGGCTCAGGTTACACAGCAGATAAGCTCTGTAGAACATAATGGTGTTATCTGTTATCCATTATTTATCCTGTGCCATATAGTCTTTTTTGATTTCCACCATTGCTACACAGCAGCTTGTTTATATGAACTATAGTAGTGTTTCTGAAGCAAACACATCAGTTTTACCAGTGCAGTGCAACAGTACATGATATTTTCATTACTTTAAAACTGATTTTTTGGTGTTACTGTTCCTTATTCAGGTGTCATTAATTATCCTCCCTTGCCCAGGAATTTAAAAAGCACTTTATGTCACCTAAACTACAAGTCGCAAGTTTCATAAAACAATAGTTTGTTATTAATATTAAACAGTATGATCAATACATTGCTACATTACTGTACTACATTTTAGCATGTGAATTCTTACATATAAGCATTCAACATTTTGATGTGAGTGATGTTCCAATAACACACTCACATAGTTAGATGCTAAAAATACACTACATTTTTCAGCAAATAGGGCAATCAACCAAATTGAGTAGCCACATGGTATTCAATAGACTATACCTAGTTAGCCCATACCTAGTGGCCATAAACATTGCATTGACAAAACCATATCACAAAGGGACTCTTATTGGCGAGGAAATATTTTTTGGTCAGAAGTCGTGAGAGGTTTGATAAATCTTGAATATTCGAGAATCGAGTAGCGTTATTCTAATATTGATTACGCCAATTCAATACGAACTACTCGACAACCTCAAATATATTTGACATGTCTTTGATAAATATCGAGTACAGGTACAAGTACTCGAAAAACGTCATTCTTGAACTTGTGCCCGTAGCTGTGTTTTAATTCCCTCCAAATACATTATTCAGAGATAAAATTAGAGAGGCCTTATCAGGCCATAGTATTGATCAGCAGTCCATGATGTTAGTTGACTGCACCTTGTCACACATTGACCTTGGATACAAGCTGTAGCCTATTGGTTGCTCTGCAATAAATATCACTTTTGCAGCGCAAGACAAAGTTTTTGACTTATAAAATCATTTTGCCGTCTTTTAGACTGACACATGTATAATTTGGGCACAAGCTCTTCAACCTCTTTCTGTTTGATCTGTCACATCAAAATGCATAAACATAACAGTAGAACAAAATATGCACTATATGACCAAAAATATACGGACACATTGTTACTCTTAAACACTGCTCTAAAAATGACAAGCCTTCAGTTGAAGCACTCTCTGCTCAGTTTCAAACTGTCACCAGTAGCAATGACAGCCAGGCCTGGACTGGGAATCAAAATAGGCCCTGGCATTTCAAGTACACAGTCCCCCACCAGCCCACTAAATAATGAGTGTCTGTGGGATCATACAGCAGCCACTCTGGCATTGGCCAAAACTCACAGGTAGTCTGGGCCTGATGAAAGCATAGCACATGTGCAATGCCAAGTGTTGGCTGGAGTGGTGTAAAGATCACTGCCATTCGACTCTAGAGTAAATGACATTGCCCTATCCGTCAGTCAGATTAGAAATTTGGCTCCGGCAGATCCCAGGAGATTACTACCTCTCTGAATACATAATGCTGATTGAGAAATTTCAGCAGAAAGGACCGTATTCCATGGTTTGGGCTACTGCTCTGGATTTTGGCAGTAGCAAACCTATGTGTGCCAACTCTGCGCTTCCTACTTTATGGCAACAGTTTGGGGAAGACACTTTCCTATTTCAGTACAATAGTGCCCCTAAGCACAAAGTAAGGTCTGTACAGAATGGGTTTGCCGTATAGTATATATCAGATTTTTTTCTCCCCATAAAAATCTTTCAGGGAACCCACTGAATCTTGAAGAAAGTTATATATTTTAAACCCATACACTTAGGGGCATGTTTACTTAGGGTCGAATATCGAGGGTTAATTAACCCTCGATATTCGACCTTCGAAGTAAAATCCTTCGACTTCGAATATCGAAGTCGAAGGATTTACCGCCTTTCCTACAATCGATCGATCGAAGGAAAAATCGTTCTATTGAACGATTAAATCCTTCGAATCGAACAATTCAAAGGATTTTAATCCATCGATCGAACGATTTTCCTTCGATCAGAAAATTGTTAGGAAGCCTATGGGGACCTTCCCCATAGGCTAGCATTGATGTTCGGTAGCTTTTAGGTGGCGAAGTACTTGGTCGAAGTTTTTTTTAAAGAGACAGTACTTCGACTATCGATCGAACGATTTTTAGTTCGAATCGTTCGATTTGAAGTCAAAGTCGTAGTCAAAGGTCGAAGTAGCCAATTTGATGGTCGAAGTAGCCTAAAAAAACATTCGAAATTCAAAGTATTTTTTCTTCTATTCCTTCACTCGAACTAAGTAAATGTGCCCCCCAAATTGTGCATCAGCCTTGCCCAGTAGCCATTGGATCAGTTATCTTTACAGCCCTTAATAATATCTTGTATTATCTAACATTATTTAATTCAGTGGATTGAATATACCCGTACATTAATGGTTTACATAAGCGAACAGAAATGATATAAAGTGTTTAAAAATACTGTTGATAAAGCCCTAGTATAGTAGAACTCCCCATTTAACAATCTTCAGGAGAGCAGAAAAAAATGGTGTAAAATCAGGGAAAATATAAAATCAGGGTAATGCATTATGCATGCTATATTGGTGAAACCATAAAAAAATGAAATGAAGGGAAATGTAAAAATCAGGGGATGTAAAATTGTTCTTTTTGGCCACTAGAGAGCAGTGTGGCATTAACTTTCCCATGAAGTGATTTTTTTAAAACTAAAATGGAATAATAGAAGGTTTTATAGCAAATACCGCATTTAATAAATATAACAGAGAAGCAAAGTTTGCTCTGAAAATGTAAATGTAAACATTTAACTTGCATGTGCATCGAAGGGAAGAGTCTAGGAGGAAGTTAACTGCATGCTTTAAATATCTGTCATTGTACAATGCTGTCTGCTCCACTGTAGCCTGCTCGTTGTCATGATTTAGAACAATCCTTAAGGGCTTTCCTTCATTCTGTGAAACTGTGCAATAAAGTATTTTGTCCAAAATAATCATCTGTAACTTCTGTCTCACCTGAGGCCGTGCAGCGGGCAGAACAGCCAGTGCCCCTGCACTCCTCCATAATTTAAATAAATTGGCATACGCACATTCTGCTCGAAATACAGTTTCTTTCAAATAATAACTGCAGTTTTACTATTAACTCCATGCTGGATGTAAGGGTGTTTATCATCCCTTCTATTAGGGTAGGGATAAAATATAAAAACAGGTATGGTATCCATTCTCCAAAAAAAACATTATCCAGATAGCTCCAAATTACAGGAAGGTCATCTCTCCATTTTACCCAGATAATTCAAATTTTTAAAAAATGATTTCCTTCTTCTCTGTAATAATACAACAGTACCTTGTACTTGACCCCAACTAAGGTATATTTCATCCTTTTTGTAGGCTAAACCAGCCTATTGGATTTAATTAATAATGTTTAAATGATCTTTTAGCAGGCTTAAAGGGAATGTAAAAGAAAAAAAAAAGAAAATCTAATTTTTACTTTTCAATAATGAAAAAGAAACCTATCTCCAATATACTTTAATTAAAAAAATGTGTACCGTTTTTATAAGAAACCTGACTATATGCAGTGAAATTCTCCCTTCATTTACTGCTGTGGATAGGAATTGTCAGATGGTCCCTTACTGCTGAGCAGGGAAACAATCATACTTATGAACAGCAGGGGGAGCCCCCGCCTTACTTCCCAGCCATGCAGAACTCAAGCAGCTTTGTTTTTTCCCTGCAGAGCAGTCGGCAACTGCAGTCCAATTTGTATTGGATTTTATATTTGCCTTTACATCCCCTTTACCGTTTCCAACTCCAGCTGCAGGGACAAAGATCATGGAGCCAGATTTAAAAAAATTGTTCTATTTGGAGGATTATTTTGCTGAAGCCACTGGTTCTGCAGTGCTGGAGAAAGTTTGTATTAAACAATACAAAAACTATAAAATCCACATTAGATTACATGAAAACATAGGACCCAGTGCAGCCTGCCTATTGTGATTATTGATCAGTCTTGCTGTATCGGCTTCTGGCAGATATTATTTGTGCTGTCTTGATAATTTATGACGATCCCTAAGCTTTAACCTCCCAACTGAAGCCCAGACTTTACCATCTGTGTAGTCTCACCTATAGAGATGAGACCACAGGGACATGTCAGCACATAAATTGCAAATTTGGAAATACATGTATAGTGTCCCCGTAGCTGTACAGATTGTCCAGTATGTGGATGAATGAATTCTTTACCCTTGAGTACATATGGGCATTGTACAAATTCCAGGCAGGGGAACATGCCTTTTGATCTACCATCCCAAAAGGTATTGGCCTCCCTAGGTTTAACTTTCATTACCGATGAGGTGACCTGTGTCCCCAGGGCCGGAACTAGGGGTAGGCAGAGTAGGCACATGCCTAGGGCGCAAAGCTTGGGGGGCGCCAGACACGTACCTTCCACTACTGCCTACCCCAGTCCGGAATGCATTACGCAAGATATACCAGTGCTTTTGCGAGGATGTCTAACCCTGTGCTGGACCTGTTGTATTACTTTCTCCAGGTATCCCCTTTCTCTAAATTTGTGGCACATAATCTATTCCTGTTTATCTTTTTCATTTTCCTCACTCACTAATCTATGTACCCTCGAGAGTTGGCTGGTAGGTATAGATTTCTTAGTATGAGGTGGATGTTGGCTGGTGTAATGTAAAATTTGGTTCCTATCTGTCGGTTTAGTGTACAATGAAGTACAGATCAGATGAAGCATAAATCATTTATTTTATTAGGCTTCTGGTGCAGTAAGTTCATGTTTATGTCTAGTATAGAAAATACAGCATTTCTAGCCTTATTCTATTTTTACTTTCCCTTTAAGGTATGGAGACCCAAATAATGGAAATATCCCTTAACTGGAAAACTCCAGTCCAGAGCATTCTAATACCAAGTCCGATACCTGTATGTGTATATATATATATATATATATATATATATATATATATATATATATATATATATATATATATATAAATATATATATATTTAAATATTCACAAATGATGCGCACTCCGTTCCTTCATATTCTTTTTTCTTTTATTCCATGATATATGTTACATTAACGTTTCGGTTGTGGTCTTCAACCTTTGTCAAAATGTTCCCTTTAAAAACATAAGTATCAAAAGATTACATTTAAATAGATTAAACCCATCCCACTTCACATCAAGGACTGATGTCACTTCCCCCCATGTCCCAAGCCAGGGAATGCTTGCATAGCAACCCATGAACTCGGGAACATGGGGGGAGTGAAACATCACCATGATACACATAAAAACACATTTGTATTCACATCCATCTTTTTTGTATTATTTTAAATAAACACTTCTATATATAAACTCCCATTTAATAAATATATCAAAATTTATCGTAAATCCAAAAAACAATTCAAAGAACAATATTCGTTAAGACCTTTCGGAAATAAAGTACCTAATTTTTTTATCCAAAAGGATTCTCTTTGTAATAAGATCCTAGATCTATCCCCTCCCCTCCTAGGCATCGGAACATGATCTATGGCAATGTATTTGAATGTAGGTAATCTGTGTCCTAATTCTAAAAAATGTTTAGCTACAGGTTTCGTGGTCTTTTGATCTCTAAAAGCTGTATTGATGGCAGACCTGCGTCCATCCATCCATCCTCAACCGTAGTGTTAAATCAGTCTTACCTACATAAGAAAGCCCACATGGGCAAGTGATTAAATATATTACATGTGTTGTGGTGCAAGTTATGTAATGTTTAATCTGTAAACGTTGTCCAGTCTGTGGATGTGCAAAACTTGTTCCTGGCGTCATATATCTACATGATGTACAAGTTGGACACCTGTAACATCCCAATTTATGAGTGGACAACCATTGTGTCTTTCCAGTAGATGCAACATAGCTTTGCACAGGATCACTGACAACCAATAAATCTCTCAAATTTTGTCCCCTGCGATAGCCTATTACAGGAGGGACTGGACAAATCTTACCCAATCTGGCATCTGCCTGTATAATTTTCCAATTAGCTTTAATGGCATGTCCCAATTGAGGGGATACTTTATTGTAACAAGTGGAGAACACAAGATCAGGTTTCTTCCTAACAATGTTAGATTGTATCTTATTTCTTGCCTCTCTTAGAGTCTCATCTAGCACCGACTGTTTGTAACCGCGTGAGAGAAATCTCTCACACATTTCTTTCAATTGCTCCTCACATACATCTGTCTCAGAATTATTTCTTAATACACAACAAAATTGTGACAGTGGAAGTGATCTCTTTAAAGCAGGAGCATGGCAACTTCTTGCATGTAATAACCTGTTACGATCTGTTATTTTACGATATAATGAATAATGTATTCGGTTACCTGTTAATTGCAATTTCAAATCCAAAAATTCTATTTCACTGTCACATTTTGCCGTGAATTTGATAGTACCTGGAATCTTATTCAATTCGTCTACCATGGCCATAAATTCACTGCCCTCACCTTTCCATAAAACGAATATATCGTCGATGAAACGTTTAAATAGTAATATATGTCGGCCATAATGTGGTATGATGTGTGTCATTTCATACTGGTACATGAAAAGATTTGCGTATGAGGGCGCCATTGGGGCCCCCATCGCCGTCCCTTCAATTTGTTGGTAAAATGTTGATTCAAAACGAAAGTAGTTAAATTTAAGACACATTTCAAGTAAAGTGAGGGTAAATTGAATTGGTGGTCCCATATATTTCTGATTACCAATAAGTGTTTTTTCAATGGCTAATAAGCCAGCTGTATGTGGGATGCTCGTGTACAAACTTACTACATCAATTGATGCTAACATTAGTTTATCCTCACTCCTCAAGTCCAAAGTTTTAACACATTCCAAAAAATGAGGTGTATCCCTTAAATATGTCTCGGTAGATTGTACTACAGGCTGTAATAATTGATCAATATATATTCCCAGCGGGTGTAACAAACCATCACGTGCGGACACTATAGGTCTGCCCGGAGGGGCTACCAGACTCTTATGAACTTTGGGCAATGTATACATTACAGGGCATTTTGGGTGTGTCTGCTGTAAATAATCAAATAATGTTTGTGTGATCCAGTTATTTGTCAAAGCCAGACTAAGTAAATTATCGATTTTAGATTTATAGGACCAAACGGTCATTATCTAATATCTTATAGACCTTCTTATCCGATAATTGAGATAGCACTTCTGCTCTGTAATCACTATAATTTAGCAAAACTATACCACCCCCCTTATCCGCAGGACGAATAACCAGTGATGTATCATTGCGTAAGGTATCAATTGCTCGTCTCTCTGCTAATGTTAAATTGTTATAAACCCGCTGTTGTTGAACCTGCAATTTGTTAGCCTCATTATCCATAGCATTTTTAAATAATTTTATTGCTCCATTCTATATATATATATATATATATATATATATATAAATATATATATTTTTGTTTTTGTTTTTTACATTGTTAACAGTTTTTTTTTTATTTTTCACATCTTGCCCAGCTGGTACCCATAGTTGCAATTCCTTGCACATTCAGAATGGATTGGATTGTGTTGCATGTATTGTATGCCTTTGAATTTATGCCATAAAGCTAAAGTCCAGTAGAATATTCAATTTGAGCAAAATACCTTTCCCCAGCTGAGCTTTGCCACTGAATGGAAATGTGTGTCTGAAAGGCCTGCATCCCCCTGAGAATGTCAGTAGCGAATATGTAGACTTTAATCTGACATGCACATGAGCTACACGGTACAAACACTGGCAGCAATGTAGAAAATTTGTTTTTAATTCGCAACATAATCTAACATTTATCTTGGATTTTCATCATACCCATGTTGTTAATATCCCCTCCTGAAAATGCACTTTTAATACCCAAAAAACAGCCAAGCAAATGTTACAATGGCTGATAATAATAATGAGACATTTATTTTTTCACTTGACCTAAACTGAGTTAGGAGGATATTATGAGACACGGGCCACAAATTGCTGAAAAGATCATTTTCTCTCCTGCCAGCGAGTTATATGACTGTGGCTATGCATGTATTATTCCTGCAGCCGTTCAGGCTTTCCCGATATCGTAGTTTATATACAGTAGCATAATGTATTAAATCTTATGTGACATCACAATTGTGTCACATTGCTTATAGTATAATAGTATATAGTATAGTATAATAATAATGATATATGCAGTGACATTTGTGCAATTTTTCTTAAAGCGGTTGTTTGAGTTAACTTAGTATGATGTAGAGAGTGATCAAGAACACAGTCCCCAAATCTGCAATTGGTTTTCATTTTTTATTATTTGTGTTTTTTTTTAGTTATTTAGCTTTTTATTCGGCAGCTCTCCAGTTTGCAGTTTCAGCAATCTGGTTGCTCAGGGCCAAATTACATTAGCAACCATGCATTGATTTGAATAAGAGACTGGAATATGCGTAGGGGAGGGTCTGAGAGAGAGAGAGAGGAGTAATAAAAAGTACCAATAACAATAAATTTATAGTGTTACGGAGCATTTGCTTTTTAGATGGGGTCAGTGATCCCCATTTGAAAGCTGGAAAGAGTCAAAAGAAGAAGACAAATAATTTAAAAACTATAAAAAATAAATAATGAAGACCAATTGCCTAGAATTGGCAATTCTATAAAGAATACTTAACGGTGAACCATCCTTTTAAATAAAACAAGGAGGTAAAAATGCCCTAAAAGCAAAAACATTTTAAAAAGACTCACTATGTTTTTACTAGGGATGCACCGAATCCAGGATTCGGTTCGGGATTTGGCCAGGTTTCGGCCTTTTTTAGCAAGATTCGGATTCAGCCAGATCCTTGTGCCTGGCCAAACTGAATTGAAAACCTAATTAGCAGGTGCAAATTAGGGACGGGAAGGGAAATCACGTAATTTGTTGTCACATAACAATGAAATAAAAAAAAGACTTTTTCCCTTCCTGTTAATAATTTGATTATGAATTGGGTTCGAATTGGTATTCGGCTGAATCTTTCATCAAGGATTCGGGGAGTCGAAACGAATCCCAAATAGTGGATTCGGTGCATTCCTGGTTTTTACCCACAAGGAATTGTTTTTCCTCAGAATTACACTAGAATACTATATATGCCTACAATATAGAGAGTGCTCTTATATGTGTCTGTTTTATTAAATAGGATCCTTGTTGGTACATGGCACAAAAACTGAGTCAGTGTTTCTTGTTAGTCAGTGTTGGTTCAAGGGGTGTCATTTCCAGCATGCTAATGTTGTTTCCAGAAACCATGTTGTACAGCTCTGCCATATCAGTTTGGGTATTTGGGGAAGATTTACTAAGGGTCGAAGTAAAAATTCAAAGTTTCGATTTCAAATTTGAATTTTCAAGTTTTTTTTATGGCCAAAACTGTCAAATTAGACTAGGGAATTATTTTAGCCTATGGGGGACGTCCTGTGATCAATTTGGAGTTGAAAATCCTGAAAATGTAATTTTTTCTGACAATTCAATTCGAGTTTGCGGGTTGATTCCATTCACCTGAGTTTTAAAAATTCTTATTTTTTAATAAATTGCAGTTGGTCGAATTTCAAGTTCATGGGAGTTTAAATAACTGCCCCTTAATGTAAATCTCCCATGTTTTTTTCCAGGCAGCAACGTGAGAGTGAAAGGCAGAGGGGCCTCTGACATATAAAGGATCCTGATTGCTGGAGAAGTGTGCTGGCAATAACTCATTTATTCAGCATACCTGTCCAACTGGAAGTCGTGTTTATCACACACTCAGGGCTCTTACACATGAGCCTTTTCTCATGCTTTCCCCTGCTGTGTGTGTTCACATGAGTTAACAGAGCCCATTCCTACAGAGGTTGCACAAGGAACTGTTGAAAACAGCAAGTTGCGTTCCTCCTGCATTTGGTGATTTTGTGTCCCTCTGTGAGTACAGATTCTATAGGAAGAATGGGTTCCCTTTTTGAAGAATGAATAAAAATAAATGCACGAGAAAACACTTGTGTGTAAGAGCCCTTATAGGATACATTTTCCAGACCATGTGAAAAATCAGGACGCATCTAAAAAATCAACTACAATGACTTCATTTGATTTGATTGCATTAATCAGTTTGCAAGCAGCGCAACCTCAGCATCTTGCATTTATCAGACCTTATTATTAACCTTATTATAATACTAACGTTACATTTTAAAGTCATTTTATTGCCCATGCTTTCTTACTGAATATTTAGCTGCTGTACCAAACTGCACTCACAAGTACTGTATGGGATTTGTTATCTGGAAAGTTCCAAATACTGTAACGAGAAAGCCATCTCTCATAGATAGTGATGGGCGAATTTATTCTCCAGGCGCAAATTCGCGAAATTCCCGTGAAACCACCGTCAAAAAAAAATGGACACCGGCGTCCATTTTTTTGTGCAGGCGCATTTTTGCTGGCGAATTTGCGCCGGCGTCAAAAAAAATACGCCGGCGTCAAAAACGAGATGCCAGTGCCGTTTCGCGAATTTTTCGGCGAAGCAAAATGCACCAAATTCGCCCATCGCTACTCATAGGCTCTATTTTAATCAAATTATTCCGATTTTTAAAAATGATTTCCTTTCCCTCTGTAATAATCAAACAGTACAGGCATGGGACCTGTTATCCAGAATGTTTGGGACCTGGGATTTTCTGGATAAGTAGTCTCTTGGATATTTGGATCACCATTTGCCTGCTAAAAAAATGCAACCATTAAAGGGATTATTTACTAAAACTTGAATTTTTCTAGTTGAGCTTTTTGGGGTAAAAACTCAAGATTTATTATACCCCGATCTGAAAATCTGCCTGGTCAAACCTGTCGAGGTCATGTATAAGTCAATAGCAGATGTCCCTATTATACCCCAATTTGAAGATATCGTGGCTTGTGCTGAGTTTAGCCCGATAATCCGTAAAATTCTGGATTTTCAAGAAAACAAGGATGGGAATTTGGTTGAGCTTCTTTTTTTTAATTAAAATAATGACATAAAATCAGATTTTAGTAAATAAACCCTTAAGTAAACCCAATTGGCTTGTTTTGCTTCCAATAAGGATTATTTATTTCTTACTTTGGATCAAGTACAAGTTACTGTTTTATTATTACAGAGAAAAAGTGTAATTTTTGTAATTAGAATGGAGTCTATGGGAGATGGCCTTCCCGTAATTCAGAGCTTTCTGGATAACAGGTTTCCGTATAACATATAATGAATCCTATACCTGAACCTTGTACTTGGTCCTAACTGAGACATAATTCATATGTATTGGATGCAATGTAATTCTAATGGGTTTATTCAATGTTTAAATGATTTTTTAGCATAGAAAAAGTATGGTGATCCAGGTTACGGAATGACCACTTATCTGGAAAACCCCAGGTTCCGAGCATTCTAGGATTACTGGCCCATAATTGTACTTGTATTCACACACAGTATAGTAGTAAGAATAAATATGGACTGTTTTAACTATAGACCTTTCCCTTTCCTCTCTGCATAAAGTTATGCAGGCTAATTATTTATAAATGGCTGCTTTGCCAGATGTTAGTGCATACAAGAATAAGCTCTGTGGTCCATAAAGGCAAATTTAGGATTTTTCATTTTTTTTTTTTCAATGCACAATGATACATGAGAATCATATCATATAGCTCATAAACCTTTTCTGCTCTTTAATTCTCATGTGCAATTATGAGCAAGGGCTTAGCCGTTGAATCTCTTCACTTGGCATGCATCCATAATAGCTATCCATGTTTCAGATGAGTGACCCCCCATTTTTACATACCACCCACTTAATGTTTCAGTTTGGTTAAAGCTTAAATCCCATGAGTACATCAGTTGGCCATGAATAAGTTTCAGGGTTTGTCTATTATGCTGCAACAACAGGGAACATTTTTTTTTCTAGATAGATATAAGTAATATCTAATAGTTTCCCTATTTCATGTAACCATTAGGTTAAATGCAGACAGACCACTTTCGTACAGAATGGAAATACTAGTGAGTGTCACCAAGGAAACATACTTTTTCCAAACATGCATTATCTATAAATCACTCTAGAGGCCCATTTATCAAAAGTTGAATTTCGAATTCATGTGAATTTTATTTAATTTGACTATACCCGCATTTCGACTTGAAGGTTATTTAAGAAAAAATTTGAAGATCTAATATTCAATCGAATGGTTCTGACCCAAAAATTCGAACCGTATGCGATTCGCATTCGATTTGTTTTGATTCGTAAAAATTTAAGTTTTTCTCCAGAAAAAAAACTTGAATGTCAGGAAGGCTATTAACATCTCCAAATGGCTCAACGGACCTCTGCCATTGACTTGTACATGAATTCAGCAGGATTTAGGTGGAGAATATTCGAATTAGGACTGTTTCCATTGTGTGGTAAATTTTACATTCGAATAGGGGATTACAATGCTAATGTGTGAATTTTGACACTCGAAAATTCAAATTTGAATTTACTATTCGACCCTTGATAAATAAGCCCTTTACAGTTTAAGGGATTGTTCACCTTCCAAACTATTTTTTAATGTGGTTCAGATTGTTCACTGGACTAGACTTTTTTATTAAAATTGCTTTAAATATTTTATTTTTGACCATTTTCTAAAAAAGGTAAGTTTAAAGTTTAATATTCCTGTCTCTGGTGTTTGAGTCTGGTGGCTCAGTAAATCACTTGCAGATTCTGAACTGTTTCAATTTGCTACATTAGTTGATACATTTTTCAGCAGCAACTCTGGAGTATTAGCAACGATTGTATCAATTCTAACAGCTGCCTGTAATGAAACTCAAGGACTCTGCTCAGCAGAGGCAAAGATAAGAAATGTATCAACTAATGTATCAATAAAGAACAGTTTAGAGTCGGCGACCCCCCATCCCAGAGCTGCTTTAGAAAGACACAACTTGCTCCCATCTTTGTTGTTGGTCTCCCTATTCATTTCATCTTGTTTTTTGCAACTGGTGCAAAGTCCAGATCATACTTTGAACTTTGTGTAGGGCAAGCCCCTGGGGGGCACAATACTGCTCCTTAGCTTACCATCACTTGTGAGCAAATGTGATTATTTTCCCTCAAGCTCCTGTTTGTAGATATAAATCCAAGAACATACAGGTATGGGACCTGTTATCCAGAATGCTTGGGATCTGGGGTTTTCAGGATAACAAATGTTTCCGTAATTTGGATGTCCATACCTTGTCTTCTAAAAAATAATTTAAACATTAAAAAAACCAAGGGACTGATTTTGCATCCAAAATATTATTAACTATATCTTAAGCTGGCCACAGACGCAAAGATCTGATCGTACGAATCAACGTACGATCGGACTTCCCCATCTCCCGACCTGCCAGTAAACATTCTGATCAAATAAAGTACAAAAGAACAGATCAGCCGATGTTCTGCCCCTGACAGCAATCGTACGATAGAAAAAGCTAGTGACAGTCTCCCACTGAAAATCGTACGATCGCCAATACTATGGGAGATGGCCTTCCCATTATTCAGAGATTTCTGGATAACCGGTTTCTGGATAACGTATCCCATACTCAATAGAATGCAGGGCAGCAAATCAACCCCAAATATCACCTTCAGGCTAGGCCTCCCCATTCTCTGGTTTGAGCCCTGTATGGAGGGGGAAGTTTGTCAGCTTGGGGGGCATTAATATGATAGGGATCATTAAAGCCACAGAGGATCCCTCTGTCGGAACATGGCTGGGAGAGACCTCTCTCTTTGCTTATATCGCCACACTTTGCCAGGTGAAAATTCACCAGAAAACCTCTAATTCACTAAAATGCAAAGTTGCATCCAGGGCGCCGAACGATGGCGAAGTTTCGCTAGCGTTGACAAATTTGCATATGGCGAGAAGTTAAATTTCAATGGGCGCATATGTTGCTGCAAATACATTACACTACACAAGCCGAGGGAACCTTAATAAAAGAAAATAAAGTTGTTATATTGCCCTACACATGAGCCCAGTCTATAGTTTATGTGCCATATGTTAGGAATGTAGGGGGGAAGCCGGGTACTTTTTTTTTGAGGCACTCCTATCTACTCTATTGCACTTCGCCTGGTCTGGCGCAAAAGGTAACGTTCATTAAAATTCAATCTTAGTGAATTTGCATAGTTACGTTCATTCACCAGAGCGAAAATTCGCCTGGTGTTAGAGTGCGAAGTATCGCTAGAGTCTATCGCCTGTGCTAGCGAATTTACGCCACCGCCCGTTAGTAAATCGGCGAAGTCCCGAAATGATGTCACCAGCGTTAGTCACTTCGCCCTTTAGTAAATCTGCCCCAAAGCTTTGTGTTGCACAAAAACACTTGTGTTATTTCAGGTTAGAGAGAGTTAAATTAAACTGTAAAACAAGAATAAATACCGGGTAATAAATGGAACAGCTATTCAGATTTAATATTTTATATCTTTAAATGGTTTAATTGGTTTGGCTGAAGGTATTTGTTTCATATTCAGCGCAGTTCAGTGCTCATTTATTAACACAATAGACTCCTTCCAGTCTCCCTTTAGCTTGTCTGCTTTATGTCTCCAGCAGCCCAAAATGGTTTGCTTCTCCAGCCTTCCTGCACTTACACTTTATCTATGTTATGCTTTTACTGTTCTCTGTGAATTGTAATATTGCAGGGTTCTCTCACCTACCGGCAGTATCTAAATAAAAATGTACATAAAACCCTGTTCCTTCCTCCCCTACTGTCTGACTTCTCACTAAACTGCAATTTCTAAAAAGTACAAAGGTGTCTCTTCTAATATTGCTCAAGGTCTGTGTCGCCTTTATCATTACAGGCCGCAGATTAAATTTACGGTTTCCCCGAACACCTCGGAAATTCATCACACTCTGCTTTTCTGGATGACATTTTATGTTAAAGGACCAGTAACACAAAAAAATGTAAAAACATTTTAAACTGAGCTTTCAACTGCAAAACTGTTTTATTGTAAGCTATTGTATACATCCGCACCCATTTATTCAATGTCAGATCCTTTGGGGTTCATTTACAACATAAAAGCACAGAATACTTTTTTGACACGTCTTTTTTTCCAACAACACAGCATTTTCCCCCAGAATTCCAATGTTATTGCTGGAGCCCAAACTGCAGTAGCGTCCACCATAACTGGAGGCACTTGGCACTGATATAGACATGATTTTTAGCAAACTATGCTCAATTTCCATTCTAATAGTGGGCCCTGCATAATTTCTGGTGTCTGGCCTTATTAGCAGCATTAGCATCCAATTTATTAAGTGCAAATCAGTTGCATTTATGGACACAACCTTCTAGAGGTATCAAGGTTTTACTGTCAAGTCTAGGCTAGGGTTTGTTAGCATGTATGAGTGCAAGTACCTCTATCTATTGAGTTAGTACACACCTAATTTTGCTTCCCACTTTTCCTTTGCAGTTCTGCATGCGGACATAAATGAGAAATGGGCCCTATGGAAGAAATCGGTGGAGTGTAAGTCCTATCCTACCCCCTTTGTCAACCTAGGCCTGATCAGCCCTTTGGTTCAGAGGGGTCTTGAAGACCCAAGTCAGTCCCAAACCAGCTTAGATTTAGATGACATCACAGATGATATTATAAGAGGGCAGGGTCCAGAAACATTATGCCACACAAGGCTAGCTTTCTGAAGCCCAGACACCACATGTGATGGTAACCTAAACCCAAAGTGGTGGCCCACTTTCTGTGCATGAGAAGTGAAACTGCCTGATAATACAGGACTATGCACTGATGATGTGGAATTACATCTAAAGTACATTCTCATCCCCAAAGTGCCATAAAAAAATAAATCATGCTAGAAATGCGTAACACCCTGCCTGGAGTTGAACCAGGGACCTGGTGTTTCGCTGTCTGCAGTGCCAATGCTCTATATGAGCAGAAAGCTAAGGAGTTGGTTCACTCCTATGGCTATCCTTTGTAATTGCAAGTAAGCATGGCTTGTTTCACCTGTTGTCAATCTGGCCACAGCCATTAGTCTGCCTATAAAAGCCCCTGCTCTGCTCTGACTCATTGCTCAATATAGGTCTAGTTCCTGACCCTCGACTGGTTTTGACCTTTGCTGTATAGTAGTAGCAGACAATATTTCAAGAGCAAAGAATAAGAACACTCACCTAGTGGCTGGCCCCCAATAATCCGTGAGTTTTCTCCTGAAACTGCAGCGCGTGCGTGTCTCTCGCTGATGTACTGTACGAACGCATATCCTTTATGGACTGAGCAACCCACAATCTTTCCATACTTTGCAAATATGGCCTCAATGTCAGCCTTTTTGACAATGCCAGTGTTGAGGTTGCCAATGAAAACTCTTGAATTGATGGATTTTGGATCATTCTTGTTTGTGACATTGCTGGTCTGTGTTTTGCCAGTCATTCTGGTGTCTTGACAGTCACCTTGGATAAAAATACAAAAAAAAGCACTTAAAAAATGCATACATGTTGACATCGTTTTACTGTAAATAGAGCAAATTCTATAGAATACCAGTATATTTAATTGGTTCAGTAAATGATATATCATGATAGTTTGATATACAAATATACCATATTATGAATTGTATTTTATATATAGTAAGTAGGGATGTAGCGAACGTCGGAAAAAAAGTTCGCGAACATATTCGCGAACTTGCGCAAAAATGCGAGCGGTTCGCGAACGGTTCGCGAACCCCATAGACTTCAATGGGAAGGCGAACTTTAACATCTAGAAAAGACATTTCTGGCCAGAAAAATGATTTTAAAGTTGTTTAAAGGGTGCAACGACCTGGACAGTGGCATGCCAGAGGGGGATCAAGGGCAAAAATGTATCTGAAAAATCTGCCTGTGTGTGCTTGGAAGAGATAGTGTAGGGGGAGAGCTGTTAGTGATTTCAGGGACAGATGATAGTAAGTTTGCTGGCTAGTAATCTGCTTGATACTGCTCTGTATTGGAGGGACAGAAGTCTGCAGGGATTTGAGGGACATTTTAGCTTAGGTAGCTTTGCTGGCTAGTAATCTACTGTTCTCTTTAAACAACTGCCATACGTTGACCTTGTAGGCATTGTTTGCCCAGTTTTTTTGGACGCAGCCACTGAAGCACAGTTGCCAGAAAAAATATGCCATATAAATGCTGAAAATAGTCATTTTTCGCCATACGTTGACCTTGTAGACATTGTTTGCCCAGTTTTTTTGGACGCAGCCACTGAAGCACAGTTGCCAGAAAAAATATGCCATATAAATGCTGAAAATAGTAATTTTTCGCCATACGTTGACCTTGTAGACATTGTTTGCCCAGTTTTTTGGTTGCAGCCACTGAAGCACAGTTGCCAGAAAAAAATATGCCACATAAATGCTGAAAATAGTCATTTTTTGCCATATACGTTGAGTCAACGTATGGCAAAAAATGACTATTTTCAGCATTTATATGGCATATTTTTTCTGGCCTCTGTGCTTCAGTGGCTGTGGCCAAAAAAACTGGGCAAACAATGCCTACAAGGTCAACGTCGTTGACCTTGTAGGCATTGTTTGCCCAGTTTTTTTGGCCACAGCCACTGAAGCACAGAGGCCAGAAAAAATATGCCATATAAATGCTGAAAATAGTCATTTTTTTGGTCGCAGCCACTGAAGCACAGTTGCCAGAAAAATTATGCCATATAAATGCTGAAAATATAAATTTTTTTGGTTGCAGCCACTGAAGCACAGAGGCCAGAAAAATTATGCCATATAAATGCAGAAAATATGCATTTTTTTGGTCGCAGCCACTGAAGCACAGTTGACAGAAAAATTATGCCATATAAATGCTGAAAATATAAATTTTTTTGGTTGCAGCCACTGAAGCACAGAGGCCAGAAAAATTATGTCATATAAATGCAGAAAATAGGCATTTTTTTGGTCGCAGCCACTGAAGCACAGAGGCCAGAAAAAATTAAACCAGTAGGGTTTGCACCCTAGTTTGTAACGGTGGCGGAGGGAGGAGGAGGACGCTAAAGGACAGCTGTGTGTGGAGTCATGAGGCTTGAAGAGAAGGACAGCTGCATAGAAGTCAGAACAAGTCTTCCGGCGTGCAGTAACCCTCCGAGATCCACCCCTCATTCATTTTAATAAAGGTCAGGTAATCGACACTTTTGTGACCTAGGCGAGTTCTCTTCTCAGTTACAATCCCTCCTGCTGCACTGAAGGTCCTTTCTGAGAGCACACTTGAGGCTGGGCAAGACAAGAGGTTCATGGCAAATTGTGACAGCTCTGGCCACAGATCAAGCCTGCGCACCCAGTAGTCCAGGGGTTCATCGCTCCTCAGAGTGTCGATATCTGCAGTTAATGCCAGGTAGTCCGCTACCTGCCGGTCGAGGCGTTCTTTGAGGGTGGATCCAGAAGGGTTGTGGCGCTGCCTTGGACAGAAAAACATTTGCATGTCTGACGTTACAGACTGGCCAAAGGGCTTTGTCCTTGCAGGTGTGCTCGTGGCAGGATTACTGGCACCTCTGCCCCTGGAATGTTGATGAGTTCCTGAAGTGACATCACCCTTAAAAGCATTGTACAACATGTTTTGCAGGCTGGTTTGTAAATGCCGCATCTTTTCGGACTTGTGGTATGTTGGTAACATTTCTGACACTTTATGCTTGTACCGAGGGTCTAGTAGCGTTGCGACCCAGTACAGGTCCTTCTCCTTAAGCCTCTTGATACGGGGGTCCTTCAACAGGCATGACAGCATGAAAGACCCCATTCTCACAAGGTTGGATGCAGAGCTATCCATCTCCGCTTCCTCATTATCAAGGACTGCATCATCCACGGTCTCCTCCCCCCAGCCACGTACAAGACCAGGGGTCCCCAAAAGGTCACCACTAGCCCCCTGGGAAGCCTGCTCCTGTTGGTCCTCCTCCTCCTCCTCCACAAAGCCACCTTCCTCCTCTGACTCCACTTCTGGCACCTCTCCCTGCGTTGCAGCATGTGCCTGGGTTCGTTCTGGTGATTCCGACCAGAAATCGTGCGCTTCCAGCTCCTCGTCACGCTGGTCTACAGCCTCATCTGTCACTCGTCGCACGGCACGCTCCAGGAATAAAGCGAAGGGTATTAGGTCGCTGATGGTGCCTTCGGTGCGACTGACCATATTTGTCACCTCTTCAAAAGGTCGCATGATCCTGCAGGCATCGCGCATAAGCACCCAGTAACGGGGGAAAAAAATCCCCAGCTGTGCAGATCCAGTCCTACCACCCAGTTCAAAAAGGTACTCGTTGACGGCCCTTTGTTGTTGCAGCAGACGTTCCAACATAAGGAGCGTTGAATTCCAGCGAGTCTGGCTGTCAGAAATCAAACGCCTGACTGGCATGTTGTAGCGCTGCTGAATGTCAGCAAGGCGTGCCATGGCTGTGTAGGAACGTCTGAAATGGGCCGACACCTTTCTGGACTGGGTGAGAACGTCCTGGAATCCTGGGTACTTGGAGACAAAACGTTGGACTATTAAATTTAACACATGTGCCATGCAGGGCACATGTGTTAAATTGCCTAGTCTCAACGCTGCCAACAGATTGCTTCCATTGTCACACACCACTTTTCCGATCTGCAGTTGGTGTGGGGTCAGCCACCGATCGGCCTGTGACTGCAGAGATGACAGGAGTACAGATCCGGTATGGTTTTTGCTTTCCAGGCACGTCATCCCCAAGACAGCGTGACAACGGCGTACCTGGCACGTCGAATAGCCTAGGGGGAGCTGGGGGTGCACAGGTGTGGAGGAGGAGAAGGAGGACCCAGCAGCAGAGTAAGAAGAAGAAGAAGACGAGGTAGAGAGCGATGGAGGAGTAGAGGTGGTGGCAGAACCGCGTGCAATCCGTGGCGGTGACACCAACTCCACTGTTGTTGTTGAGCTACCCATTCCCTGCTTCCCAGCCATTACCAAGTTCACCCAGTGGGCAGTGTAGGTGACATACCTGCCCTGACCATGCTTGGAGGACCATGCGTCAGTAGTCATATGGACCTTTGGCCCAACACTAAGTGACAGAGATGCGGTAACTTGGCTCTGCACATGTTGGTACAGGTGTGGTATTCCCTTTTTAGAAAAAAAATTGCGGCTGGGTACCTTCCACTGCGGTGTCCCAATTGCTACAAATTTGCGGAAGGCCTCAGAGTCCACCAGCTGGTATGGTAAAAGCTGGCGGGCTAAGAGTGCAGACAAGCCAGCTGTCAGACGCCGGGCAAGGGGGTGACAGTCAGACATTGGCTTCTTACGCTCAAACATGGCCTTCACAGAAACTTGGCTGGTGGCAGATGACTGGGAATGGGAACAGGTGGTCAAGGTGGAAGGCGGAGTGGAGGGTGGTTCAGACGGGTCAAGGAGAGCAGAGGTAGAGCAGTAAGATGCTGGACCAGAAGGAGTGTGGCTTTTAGTTTGCCTGTTGCCTTTGAGGTGTTGCTCCCAAAGTGCTTTGTGCTTGCCGCTCATGTGCCTTCGCATAGAAGTTGTACCTATGTGGCTGTTGGGCTTACCAAGGCTCAGTTTCTGACTGCACTCATTGCAAATTACAATGCTTTTGTCAGAGGCACACACATTAAAAAAATCCCACACTGCTGACTTTTTGGAAGTGTGCGATCTGGCGGTAACAGTAGAAGTTGGCGGAGTTGGCGGTATTGGCGGCAATGGCGGGTGCGTTGGCCGGCTGAACACAGGTGCCGATACATGTTGTTGCCCTACTGATCCCTGCGGGCTGTCCTCCCTGCTTCTTCTAAGTCTTATTCTCCTACTGCCTCTCTGACTCTCCGTCTCTCCATCTGAACTACCCTCCTCTTGCTCTCTTCTACTAGGCACCCACAAAACATCAATCTCCTCATCATCATTCTCTTCAGATGCATCAATTTCTTCTGACACATCACAGAAGGAAGCAGCAGCGGGGACCTCCTCCTCATCACTCATTATGTCCATCTCTATCGTGTTCTCTGCCAGAATTAAATCTGGTGTAAGGTCCTCATCTCCTTCATCTTCTTCTGGCAATAATGGTTGCGCATTACTCAGTTCAAGAAACTCATGGGAAAATAACTCCTCTGACCCCAGTGAAGAAGGGGCACCGGTGGTGGAGGAAGTGTTACGTGGGGTGGCCATAGCAGTGGAGGATGAGGAGGATGTTGTGGTAAAGTTAGAAACGGTAGAGGATGGGGTGTGCTGTGTAAGCCAGTCAACTACCTCTTCAGCATTTTGGGAGTTCAGGGTCATTGGCTTTTTAAAACTGGGCAATTTGCTAGGGCCACAGGATTGCATAGCAGCACGGCCCCTAGCACGGCCTCTGCGTGGCGGCCTGCCTTTGCCTGGCATTATTTTTAAAAAAACAACAACAACAACAAAAACTCAGTTGGTTTTTCTGGAAACGATAATACACACAGCTAGATGGCGGGTTGAAGAAAACACTGTGCAAATAATGCCTACAAAGTCAACGTATACACTACTACAGCGGTGGATACGGATTACGTAAAATATATGAATGCTGCTTGAAAAAAAGTAACTCAAGTGGTTTTTCTAGAGACGATAATATTATCAATATTTAGACAAAATGTGAACAAGGTCACACAGCTCGATGGCGGGTTGAAGAAAACAGTGTGCAAATAATGCCTACAAGGTCAACGTATACACTACTACAGCGGTGGATACGGATTACGTAAAATATATGAATGCTGCTTGAAAAAAAGTAACTCAAGTGGTTTTTCTAGAGACGATAATATTATCAATATTTAGACAAAATGTGAACAAGCTCACACAGCTCGATGGCGGGTTGAAGAAAACAGTGTGCAAATAATGCCTACAAGGTCAACGTATACACTACTACAGCGGTGGATACGGATTACGTAAAATATATGAATGCTGCTTGAAAAAAAGTAACTCAAGTGGTTTTTCTAGAGACGATAATATTATCAATATTTAGACAAAATGTGAACAAGCTCACACAGCTCGATGGCGGGTTGAAGAAAACACTGTGCAAATAATGCCTACAAGGTCAACGTATACACTACTACAGCGGTGGATACGGATTACGTAAAATATATGAATGCTGCTTGAAAAAAAGTAACTCAAGTGGTTTTTCTAGAGACGATAATATTATCAATATTTAGACAAAATGTGAACAAGCTCACACAGCTCGATGGCGGGTTGAAGAAAACAGTGTGCAAATAATGCCTACAAGGTCAACGTATACACTACTACAGCGGTGGATACGGATTACGTAAAATATATGAATGCTGCTTGAAAAAAAGTAACTCAAGTGGTTTTTCTAGAGACGATAATATTATCAATATTTAGACAAAATGTGAACAAGCTCACACAGCTCGATGGCGGGTTGAAGAAAACACTGTGCAAATAATGCCTACAAGGTCAACGTATACACTACTACAGCGGTGGATACGGATTACGTAAAATATATTATGGCTGCTTGAAAAAAGTGACTCCGGTGTTTTTTCTGGAGACGGTAATATTATGGATATTTAGACAGAATGTGAACAAGGTCACACAGCTCGATGGCGGGTTGAAGAAAACAGTGTGCAAATAATGCCTACAAGGCCAACGTATACACTACTACAGCGGTGGATACGGATTACGTAAAATATATGAATGCTGCTTGAAAAAGTGACTCCGGTGTTTTTTCTGGAGACGGTAATATTATGGATATTTAGACAGAATGTGAACAAGGTCACACAGCTCGATGGCGGGTTGAAGAAAACAGTGTGCAAATAATGCCTACAAGGCCAACGTATACACTACTACAGCGGTGGATACGGATTACGTAAAATATATGAATGCTGCTTGAAAAAAGTGACTCCGGTGTTTTTTCTGGAGACGGTAATATTATGGATATTTAGACAGAATGTGAACAAGGTCACACAGCTCGATGGCGGGTTGAAGAAAACAGTGTGCAAATAATGCCTACAAGGCCAACGTATACACTACTACAGCGGTGGATACGGATTACGTAAAATATATGAATGCTGCTTGAAAAAAGTGACTCCGGTGTTTTTTCTGGAGACGGTAATATTATGGATATTTAGACAGAATGGGAACAAGGTCACACAGCTCGATGGCGGGTTGAAGAAAACAGTGTGCAAATAATGCCTACAAGGCCAACGTATACACTACTACAGCGGTGGATACGGATTACGTAAAATATATGAATGCTGCTTGAAAAAAGTGACTCCGGTGTTTTTTCTGGAGACGGTAATATTATGGATATTTAGACAGAATGGGAACAAGGTCACACAGCTCGATGGCGGGTTGAAGAAAACAGTGTGCAAATAATGCCTACAAGGCCAACGTATACACTACTACAGCGGTGGATACGGATTACGTAAAATATATTATGGCTGCTTGAAAAAAGTGACTCCGGTGTTTTTTCTGGAGACGGTAATATTATGGATATTTAGACAGAATGTGAACAAGGTCACACAGCTCGATGGCGGGTTGAAGAAAACAGTGTGCAAATAATGCCTACAAGGCCAACGTATACACTACTACAGCGGTGGATACGGATTACGTAAAATATATGAATGCTGCTTGAAAAAAGTGACTCCGGTGTTTTTTCTGGAGACGGTAATATTATGGATATTTAGACAGAATGGGAACAAGGTCACACAGCTCGATGGCGGGTTGAAGAAAACAGTGTGCAAATAATGCCTACAAGGCCAACGTATACACTACTACAGCGGTGGATACGGATTACGTAAAATATATTATGGCTGCTTGAAAAAAGTGACTCCGGTGTTTTTTCTGGAGACGGTAATATTATGGATATTTAGACAGAATGTGAACAAGGTCACACAGCTCGATGGCGGGTTGAAGAAAACAGTGTGCAAATAATGCCTACAAGGCCAACGTATACACTACTACAGCGGTGGATACGGATTACGTAAAATATATTATGGCTGCTTGAAAAAAGTGACTCCGGTGTTTTTTCTGGAGACGGTAATATTATGGATATTTAGACAGAATGTGAACAAGGTCACACAGCTCGATGGCGGGTTGAAGAAAACAGTGTGCAAATAATGCCTACAAGGCCAACGTATACACTACTACAGCGGTGGATACGGATTACGTAAAATATATTATGGCTGCTTGAAAAAAGTGACTCCGGTGTTTTTTCTGGAGACGGTAATATTATGGATATTTAGACAGAATGGGAACAAGGTCACACAGCTCGATGGCGGGTTGAAGAAAACAGTGTGCAAATAATGCCTACAGGGCAAATAATGCCTAAAAGGTCAACTTATACACTACTACAGCGGTAGTAAAATAAAAAAAAGTAAAATAAAAAAAAAATGAATATTAAAAAAAAAAAATTAAAGTTGGTGCTGCTGAACTACTAGGAGCAGCAGATTAGCACACCAGTCCCACTCCCCAACACTGCTAGACTAATAGCACTGGGCTCTTATAGTAGTAGTAGTAGTAGTAGTAGTAAAACAACAAAAAAATAAATAAAAGCAGTCCTTACAAGGACTACTGTTATTGCAGCAGTCAGCAGATGAGATCAGAAGCAGGACAGCTGCCCACTGCAGCTACATACAGAGCACTGCAGTAGAAGGTAGATTACTAGCCAGCAAAGCTACCTAAGCTTAAATGTCCCTCAAACCCCTGCAGACTTCTGTCCCTCCAATAACAGAGCAGTATCAAAACGATTACTAGCCAGCAAACTTTCAACTGTCCCTGAAATCACTAACAGGCAGCAGCTCTCTCCCTACACTATCTCTTCAGCACACACAGGCAGAGTGAAAAAAACGCTGCAGGGCTTCGGTTTTTATAGGGAAGGGGAGTGGTCCAGGGGAGAGCTTCCTGATTGGCTGCCATGTACCTGCTGGTCTGGGGTGAGAGGGCAAAAAAAAGCGCCAACAATGGCGAACCCAAAATGGCGAACGTCGCGCGACGTTCGCGAACTTCCGGCGAGCGCGAACACCCGATGTTCGCGCGAACAAGTTCGCCGGCGAACAGTTCGCGACATCTCTAATAGTAAGCTTTGCCACATATATATACTGTATACTTATTGGAAGGATGATAAATAAGTCTACTTTATGTTGCAGCTCTCTGGTATGTAACTATGCAGCTTCGTATTAAATCAGTTATGCAGCACCTCTGTTTTATGATTGGCTGAAGATAGGAAGTGAAAATTTCTGAATGAATTTGGTGCTTTTCTTTAAGAGGCACCACATATGTAATAACAGCACAACTTGTTCTAGCAGGCCTGAGCAGGAACAAATGGAGCTGTGGTTGGAGCTGCCAACGTTTCCTTTTTATGTGTCCAGTTTTGGCTTGGATGGAGAGATTTGGCCAACCTAAGCAGCAAATTCAATATGGGTGAAATCCCTCCCTAACAAAAGACCAACTAATTAGCTGTAATAATCAACAAGAATTTCATTACAGCTATAGGCACAACGCAAATGAGCTTTCTCATTTATCCCAATAGTTTAGCCAAACTGTTGCTTTGTGATACATGGTGCTTTTGGGCACAGTTGATAGCAATTTGGGGACAAAATGACAAACAGCCATCTCAAAGCTACATCTTACTGCAGCTACTGACGAAATAAACAAAGAGAAATAAACAAAAGCCATACAGGCAGCTAATAGCAGCAGTTCATGGAACTCACACATTATATTGTTTCAGCAAGCTTTTTATGTTCAATGACACACTTGTAAATTCTAGTTAACATGAAACTTTTGTATTCAGGAAGATAAGGTCAAGGAGACACTTAACAGATTGCAGGGCTAATAAAATATATGAGAAAAGAGTTCAAGACTTTATTATTAACTGCATATCTGAGATGGAGAGAAATGATATATAAACAGTCAAATACCATAAACTGGGTCTAGAGCCAGATGAGTCATTTAGAAAACTGATTTGCATATTCCATAAGGGGCCAGGCAACTGCGCTATCTGAGATACTTACTCATATGTCCAGAGCCCCAAAATACTTACACATACTTGTTACTGGAATTAAGAGTGCAGTTCATTCTCCCTTTACCAATCATGGCAACATGAGTAATTAATGGCTACCTTGGATATCAAATATGTTGCAGGTGGGGAGCGTCCCCTTTTCTTTATTGTGACCACCTGATGCACATGTTCAACCTCTACCCCAACTAACCAACTTTGTAGCTTGCTAATCTGGGATACATAAGGTAGGGACATTTTTCATCTAATTTCCCATAGGGAGATGGTAAAAGAGCTATAGTTGCCTTTTCGCTTTGGAAAACACCCTCAGAAACCTAACCAGTCTTATAAGGTAGGATCAAAATTAGGTACAGGACAGAGATGAGGACAAGACCAGAAGCCATGGTAAAACTAGCAGCAGAATGCCAGACAGACAACGGGAGTTATATCAGGAATAGGAACCAAGTCAAGAATCCGGGTGGCAATGATGCCAAGGACCATGGTGAGGAATTCAACAATGAACAGCAAACTTAAAAAATCACATAATGAGACCTATAACATAAACTCACAAAATGAGACTTATAACAGGCACAGCTCAGAGTTTGAGTAATGGGTTTACATATATGTTTGTTCAGGTAATGAACAAACTTTATGTAGTACCACTGAAAGTGACGCATAAAGCCTGAAAGCTGCCTCTGAAATCTAAATTTAAAGCCACATAGCCAAAAAGCACTATGTCTATGGATCAAATCTGACCAAGGAGAGGGACTAAAAATACAGAGCATGTTGTGCAATACACTGTGGCTTACAAATGTTAAGAAAACAAACATATAGTATTGCCATCTGTGGTTTTGACACATGCAGTATAGTTTTTGTAAGTGCTTCCTAGTTCTGTGCAAATTGTCCAGGTTTTAAAGATCTGGAGACTGGAGAGGAATGCTAATTATGGCATTTTTGTTTGGGACCATGTTCAAGCCACAGAAAGGGAAGGGCTTAGATAGAGTGCAGATAAATAGGGTGGAGGTTGATGACAATATGATGGAAACTGGATAGAATATTTTCATCTTTTCTAGCGTAGGGATTATCAGGAACATGAAAGGTCCCATTTTCAAATTCCAACATTTTATAATACTAATGACGCAAGATTAGTAGAAGAATGATACAAATTCAGAAGAAAGTAGGGCAATACTAGGTAGTATGTATACTAAGTGGAGGCAAAACCATATTATATATTTATTTAACATCATGTTGAAGACGATCCTTTGCCTCCCTAAAGACGTCTTCATTTCCAAAAATGGTAAAGCTTTTGGAAACAAAGGCATCTTTAGGTATGCAGTGTATCATCTTGAACATTGTACAGTTGCAGAAATAGAGGTTGCCCTAGTTTGCAACTTACAACAATAAACCTAGGTACAGTAGGGGAAATCTGCTACTATGGCTACACATCTTGGTAAAAAAAATGGCTGGTGCTGGCACAAGTTTACGTTTTCAGTCATAACATACATGCCAGGGAAGTTGTTGATCCATCTGGTGGATTACAGGCATATATACCTGGAGATATGGCCAGTGGAATGCATGATTATGAGCAGATTGCCAAATGGAAGATTGTATCTGTCATTATGTAACCTGCTTTAAGCCATGAAAATTCCCTCTAGAGTGTAAATGTTAGGACTACAGTACAACTACTGTAGTACAAATTTTTGTATTTTTGAGAATGCAAAATAAAGTGCTGTTTTTGCAATAACTTTTCTAAATCCAACTATTATAAATCTATCAAATCAAGCATTCGCTGTAAGAATTTTTAGCGCTATGGATTTGTAATTGCTACTGTCTAATTATAATTGGCACGTGAATGGCATTTCTGTTTGTGGACATATCTGAATTCTCTAATCAATTAATGAAACAGTAATATATATATTGGTTTTTGTTATAATATGCATGTCTAAAAATGTTAACACCAATTCCCTGATATTAAACTTTAATTTAGATTTCTTTAAACGTATTTAACTAAAATTGGCTTTATATAAAACAGCTGTGAAGGCCTATTTATATGGCCAATACTAACTTTTTGAAACTGAGGCCTTTGCGTTGCAGCTTTCAGACCAAGCAATGCATATATTGTCACATCTGTGCACATAGACCAGTAAAATAACAGACCCTGAGTAAAGGTAGTTGTCTACCAAATATAGATCATTATTCTGCTGTGACAGCAATGTACAAATAGCATGCAGGTGCAGACCAAGATACAAGCTTGTGAGAGTTTTATGCTCATTAAATGCTAGAATCTAGGCCAACTTGTACCTGATGAAGAAGGCACTGTTGTATCATTTACACCAGAACACACTTTCAGCCCAGTCTCAAAGTTTCAAGGGTGGATGTTGTGATGCAACAATTCTTTATAAACCAACAAAAAGAATTTCTCTCACTTCTAGGGAAATAGCAAACTTGAGTTACCTTTACAAAGGTCAAATTGTTTTTTTTTTTCACTAAATAATGAGATTAAATCAAAAACTTTAGTAAATAATCCCCTAAGTGTTTGATGTTACCATAGTTGGTGGTTATGATGAAATTTATTGTATCTGTTATATAGTATATATGCTAGCATTGCATTTGAGTTGAAAGAATGATTTATAGAAAAGGCCAAATGTAGTTTGAAAAAAGTTTTTTCAAATTTATAGACAACAACAAGGTTGTAAGTATTGAGGGTTTTTTTTGTTAAAATGAATTGAACCAATGTTATACATTATTCATTGTTTCTATTAGAACTAAATAATGCTGTTCCTTATTTGAATATTTTGGTGCTGATTTGTCTACAATTCTTGGACATATCTAGGTTTGCTATAAGAAGATAAAATCTGTGTATCATTTTGAGTATGTACATATTCATTCTAAGGTCTTGACAGTACAAAAAAAAATTTCTGCTGAGTTTAGGCAATTGATATATATGTTCTGGGATGATGAGGTCTATGTAGAAGTTGCAATGGATGGGTTGAAAAATGCTGCCGACAGACAGAATTAGCAGCTCATTGGCCTGTATATGGGGCCTGTCCAACAGTCTACCTGACCAATATCTGTCCAAAATTCCGGCAGATACATTTTGAGCAAATCCTGTTGAGTAAGGACCACATTGGTGAGTTAATGGGGTCCTATCCTGATGGATCTCAGTAAACTGCACTGACATCCAATCAGTGGCCCATTGTCAAATGATTGAATGTTGGGGCCTAATCAAGTTACGATCACTCTATTTCAGTGGGTTTGATTAAAAATATTAAATCATAGTTTTACATCTCATCTACAACTAGTATATGTGGTGGGAACCATTATATATTGGGAGAACCAGAAGGAAACCCTAAAGTCAGGAATATGTTAATGGGAGGGGCTACTTTGCCAAATAAAAGCTGCAGATGTAATAATTATAAAATTGCAGCTATACATACCGGTATACTAGATTTCCTTATAGATCATCATCATCATTTATTTATATAGCGCTGTCGAGATACGCAGTGCTTTACTGCAGTTATAGCAAGCATGGAATAAATGGTGGATAACAAACAAGGATTACAGTGTACAATAGGATTAGAAGGACCTAGAGATTAGAGTTTACAAACTAAAAGGTTAGGGTACAATTGAGACATTAGATTACATAAACACTTTGTCATTTTTGATACAGCAATGATTAATTAAGGTACATCGAATAAGCCTCTAGATAAAATAGCTTCTAGATATTAATAGGAGGCTACCTGCAGCATGCAAAAATGCACCCTACCTGGTCCTCAACTCACCCACTGAAATCCCTTCCTCTATAACATAACTAGCTATCTCTAGCTAACCTTATCTTTAATTCAACACAGCTGTAGCCCAGGGCCTGTAACAACCTCTCAGAGAGGTGAGGCTGCAGGAAAGACCCTCAGCACATGGTGCTACAGGTATATCCTTTTATATCATGGCACTGTGAACTAAACTGAGTTACAATAGACGTAGGAAAAGAAAGACCATACTGCCTGGGTACTGAAAGGACCAGTTAGGTGTCCAAATAACCAAGGGGAACCTGCCTTGGAGATGCCTAACCCTCAGGGTCTCTACAATTATTTCAGATTTCTACATAGAAACATTCTATTCTGCATCAGAACTGGAAGTCTGGTATCATCAATTTCTATGACAAGTGTAACCTCCCTTTCTACTAATGAATCAGGGAATTACACAGGGCAGTGAGAATACAAGAAAAACAGAGAGAAGTCAGAGAGAATGGGTGCAGCCCTTGCTAGGTTTTGGAAATGAGAGATGTGTCGAGGAACAGGTTGTGTAACATGCAGTTTGGTGTGTATCTGGAAATTAATTTGGTGATGTAGAGTGGGGCAGAGTTATAGACTTCATTGGTCATTAGCTTGAATTTTCTTTGGACGAGCAGTGGAAGTGGCAGGGCAAAGGAGGATTGGTTACGGAGGTGGATAAGTCTAGCGGCAGTGTTCATTATGGCCTGGAGAATTAATAGAGAGTTACAGTAAGTTATATGACGCAAGACTGAATTAGAATTTTAGTGGCACTTTGTGTGATAAATTATTGTATTTTTGGAAATATTCCTTAGGTGAACATGGCATGATTTAGTAAGTGACTGGATATGAGGAATGAGGGACAGGACAGAATCAAGGATAACCTTGGAGATGGGGTGATAATGGAGTTGGTAACTGTGGTAGACTCTACTTGGATGGTGTAGATGGGGGAAAGAGAACCATTTGTGTCTTAGAGATGTTTAACTTAATGTAATGTTGGGATATTGAAGTAGACACACATATAAGTAGGAAGAGAGTTTAGAGCTCTGGGTTGAGATCAGTAGAGGATAGATAGGTCTGAGTACCATCAGCATCGTAGGAGAACATGTACAGAGCCTTGGACCTTAAAATGTATTTTAACAAGGTCTAAGATAGGAAGCTGCTGTGGAAAATTTCAAGGCATTGGGCATAATTTAAAGGAAATATAAAAAATCAAGACAAAGTCTATTAGCTTTTAATTCTCATTATGTACTGTATGAAGTATGAAGTTTATCAAAGCAAAAGCTTGATACTAGTGCCCCTTATATTGTGCATACTAAGTGACAGGGAACTGCATAGATATAAGCAGTATATTGAAGCCTTCCAACATTTTCAGAAATGATCTTGCTTCTGTTACCTACCCCAGGGATAAAACTAGATCTACATATGTTGGGAAATTTTGTTTGAATGTCAGAATAGCAGACGAATGAAGCAAAAAGAATAAATAATAAAGATAGTATCTAACTGCCTGGAAGGTTGGCCATTTATTAGTATGACTTCAATCTTTAATGCACAAGCCTCTAGGGCAAAAGGCATATTAATAACCATTAAACAGCTAAGCTTCTAAACCAGTGGACATTTGGATTGAATTTCAGCAAGTTCCACTTATTTGGAAGTAAGATGGATATTGGAAAAAAATGTGAATCTCTGCTACGGCATTGTGGCAGCATATGGAGTTAGCAAAACTAAGATTTACTGAAGGAATAAAGACAACCCCAGAATACAAAGATATTTCAGAAACAAAAATGTATTTGATCAATAAAATTTTTTAAGAAAATGTATTTTATTGAAAGACAATAATCCCAATAATTTTGCTCTTTTCTGGAATAAATACTTTGAACCCCACAATTTGATTGCTAAAATGTTACCTTAAGACCTAGAACACCCAATTAAGTGCTTGCTAGATGAGATGTGAGTTAATTTAAATGCCCAGCAAATGTTTTAAATGTTCAAAAGCGCAAAGAACAGCACAAGCTACCATTTTTTTTGCACTTTGCACCCTGCACTTAGATAAAGTGCTGCATGTCTCTGTGCTTCAAAATGGAAGACAAAAACCAATGTTGAATACAGAGCTGTGTGGATTAGGCCAGCTGCTTTCAAGACAGGTGGGTGAGGGAGGAACATAGGTGTTCTGTCTCCTGCTCTCTACCCAGTAAGTATCAGTAATAGACCTAGATTAGATATTCTGACTATTACAAGTAATACTGTACAAAACCTAGTTGGGCTAGTATTATAATACAGGAGCTAACTTGCACTCAATGCTTTTATTTCTTAACTTGTAGTTTACCTAGTACAGGTTATCCAGAATTTCGGAACCTAGGTTTTTGGATAGGGATCTTTATGTAATTTGGATTTCCATATCTTAGGTCACTTAAAAAATCAATTAAGCAATAAATAAACCAAATAGGGTTGTTTTGCTTCCAATGGATGCATTATATCTTAGTTGGGAACAAGTACAAGGTACTGTTTTATTATTACAGAGAAAAAGGAAATCATTTTTAAAGATTTGAATAATTTTATTAAAAAAAAGTCTATGGGTGATGGCCTTTCTGTAAATAGGAGCTTTCTGGATAATGGGTTTACAGATAATGGACCCCATACCTGTAGAAGGGTGGTGAAAAGTACAGTAACTAGTGATTGGTTGGTGTGGGTAAAAGTTGGTTTGGGTAAAATCACTGGTGCTGCATGTATCACCTACAGTATGTTAGTAAAATTAACATCAGTGTATTGCCATAAATACATGTTAATATTAATAATAATAAAAATTAGTGTATTGCTAATAGTTCCAGGCCTAATCATGGTGCTTGTATGACTGTGGGGAGACAGTTACTCGTGTATCATAAAATATTACCATTGCAGCAGATTTAGATAACATTAAAGGGGACGTAAAGTCTAAAATAGAATAAGGCTAGAAATGCTGTATTTTGTATACTAAATATAAACATGAACTTACTGCACCACAAGCCTAATCAAACAAATGATTTATACTTTCAAAGTTGGCTACAGGGAGCCACCATCTTGTAACTTTGTTAAAAATCTTTGCAAGACCAAAACTGCGCACATGCTCAGTGTTGTTTGGGCTGCTTAGGGATCGTCATAAATCATCATTATTTGTTTAAATCTGGCTCCATGATCTTTATCCCTGCAGCTGGAGTTGGAAACAGTAAAGGGGATGTAAAGGCAAAAATAAAATCCAATACAAATCTCTACAAAGTCTCTGACTGCACTATAGGGGAAAAAAACAAAGAAGCTTGAGTTTTGGGATTTTATTTTTATTGCCTTTACATGCCCTTTAAGGACACAGTTTACCCTGTAATAGGTGGAGGTTGGCCACAGCTTTTGTTGAAACCATTAACAAAAAAACTATAACCATCCTTGGCATGTTGTACCACACGTAGGTTACCCCATATGCAGTGACGGACTGGCCCGGCGGGACACCGGGAAAAAACCCGGTGGGCCCGACCCTCATGGGCCCCCGCTGGGCCAGACCCCCTCTCCCAATGCTCTTTTTAAAAAAAATTCCACGATGCGCAGCGCCCTGTGCGAGGGGGACGGGGGGGCCTGTAGGGGGCCCTGGACTGCAGTCCCGGTGGTCCCCGGGCCCCCCAGTCCAACCCTGCCCATATGCCAGCCACCACAACCTAAGTGGGCATGTAAAGAGAACTCTATTGACCATAGCCAAATGGCACGGACCAAGAACAATTACCTGCCAGCAGCTGTGACTATATAATTCTAATAGTATTACATATACAGGTTATCCAGAAACTCATTACCCAGAAAGTTCAAAATTACGGAAAGGCCATCTCCCAAAGACTCAATTTTATCCAAATAATCCAAATTTTTAAAAACAATTTCCTTTTTTCTCTGTAATAATAAAACAGTAGCTTGTACTTGATCCCAACTAAGATATAACTAATCGAGGAGACCCCGAATAGACTTCTGTAGGAATATTCAGTGGCTTGTTTTAGTGAGTCCTACATGTACTGTACACTTTGGTTATTATAAGGTCTACTGCTCTCATTTATTTGTACTAAGTTCACTCGGTCCTAATATTGAGATGTAACTTGCTATTTACCCTGTACTGATTGTATTAGATATGTCAATATTGATTTACCCTTCCCTGGTCCCCCCCTTTTTTCTTCTTTCTGTATCCTTTTTCCCTCACTTTTTGAAAATCAATAAACAAAGATTTGCAACAACAAAAAAAAAAGATATAACTAATCGAATAGGCAAAACCTGCCTATTGGGTTTATTTAATGTTTACATGATTTTCTAGGAGACTTAAGGTATGAAGATCCAAATTACAGATACGTTATCCAGAAAACCCCAGGTCCCAAGCATTCTGGATGATAGGTCCCATACCTGTATCATAATTTTGAAAACAAAAAAAACAAGTCCCTTGAAACCTGTTTTTTTTTATAAATAACAAATACAATATACTATGGGGGGGGGGATAATCAGTCACTATTATGGGAGACCAGGTGCCAATGATGTTGCAAAATGAGGATGGTAAGTGACTTCCCCTTTTATATCAGCCCTCCCTTAGTGCCCTTAACCAATCCTTCTCCTATACAACATTTCAACAACTGAAATAGATTAGTTTAATAGCGTGGTAGGTTTTATTATATGTTAAAAAAAAAAAGAATTGAAAAGGAATTGAAAGGCACTTCATATGGTAAAGACGAACATCTTAGACTATATCATATTGATTTTTTTAAGTGTACATGCTGTACTTTTCCATCTGCCATATACAATGCCTAATGTTTTTATAATCAGTTGAATTGACAATCAAGGCCAAGTAGGGAACAAACTATAACAATAAATGTCTTTTATCCTTTTGTCCAGCAAATGGCAGTTAGAATGCATTATCTTTTCTATCTTGTTAGATACCATTGACTGTTGTTGAGAGAGCAGAAAAGGTTATACTCTGTTCTTTACTGCAATCAATGCATTGCTATCACAAACTAACATTTTTGTCTGTCTCTTAGAATCCAGGCGAACAAAGAAAGAGAAAGAGCAAAAATTGCCAGTTCAACCAGAATAATATAGCGTCTTAACAAAATTAGAGAGCTGTTTCTTATGTATTCCTGTGTGTCCCAGTTTTGTGGATCATGTGATATGTCAGTTCCTGTAAACTGCAGACTGCATGGCCTATATTCTTGGTAAAGATGCATAAATACACACACAATCATTTATGTGTTTCCAGTGCATGTCCCTTTATAGTTCTATGGTCCTTGAAAAAAAACAACAAAATATTTTTTATATGAACAGGGAATTCACATGGCATCTGTTTAATTAAGATACAATGGGTCGGCAATTTTTTATTACTATACTAGCCAGTGACAAATAATAAATACAGTGCCCTGGACACATTTGTTTCAGTTGTTATTGTTATGCTGGTGTTGGGATATTTTGAGAGTTATTTAATGAATTTGCATTGGCCTATTAGTTTGTATATAGCAATTATTGTGTTTTGTGACTTTATATTGTAGGACTAAAGGTGGTTAATAGATAAAAAGCTGCCTCTTGCCCCTCCAGGTAGAGTCAGCAGCCTATTGTCCCATCAATATCTGGCCAAAAATCAACCAGTTATCTATTGGCAGGTTTGGAAATGCCATCAGGCTAGGACCGCATCAGAGAATTGATGTGGTCCTCATCCAACAGATTCCCATTGGCCTTGACAAATCTATCCTATCATTTTTAGATGTGAGCTGAATTTTACTCATGTACCATCCTTTCTTTCTACTTAAAACAGAGACAAATAGTATCAGTCATTACTCCTGAACAATGAACCACTCCTGGGAGTGCCAACTTAAAATACATTTAGGAGAGGGATAAACACTGTTGTTACTCTTCAGGTAAATGGATATTTTTTTAAACGTAGGTTTATTTAGACGGGAATATATAGTCAAGCCATTTAGAACCGGTACTGAAATGTTAAATTTGTATATGCAGACATGTCCAAATAAAAATGTACACAATTAAAGCCAAAAACTAGCAGTTTGCCTTACTCTACCAACATGGTAAGGCTCATTTACTGTGCCATATTTTTCCCCAAAATTTGTCTAGTGTTAGTAATGGATGCAAGATGCAGGGGAACCCATTTGCATCCGTTTTAGTGCCAACTTGCTCCAAATTTACATTCAATCTGGACCATAAACAACAAGTTCCAGCACTAGCTTGCACTCAAAAAGCAACTGTGCCAATCTTTACTGCATCTTCCTTTCTTCTTCTTTACATCAAAGAATTTATCATGGAGCCACAATGGCCTGAAATACTACAGTGCCAAGTAGAGCAAATGTACATAGGAACCCAGAGTGGAAAGTTAGCACTCATATCAACAATGATAGTTACCACTAATACTGACTTTAAACCTGCACTGTAATGTAGGGCTGACATAAGTGGAAGTCAGAGGCCCTGTAGAAATAGGGGGGTTAGCCACACTGTATGGTGCATCTACTATGCAGACTGCAAAAGGGGCATGGCTTTCACCTACAGTTCCTGGGGGGCTGTGGGCAAAATTGAGCATACCCAAGGCAAATCAGGGGTGTGGACAAGCCTGACAAATAGCTGGCTTTGTTTTTGCTATTGGGGTTCTGTTCCACTTAGTTAGCAGGCCCAGGGGCCCAGGGTTGGCAGTAGGATAATAGTTTGGAGTGGGCCCTGTAACCTAAGCAGTATCTCTAATGGTGACCCTGGTGTAACCTTATTAGGTACTTCTCTCAGTGTTGAGCCTACTTACTTGAGTTACTAAATTATGGGTAATAACTCAGAGAAACTTCCTGTTCTTCTAATTACTCCATGGGTATCACTTTAGGAACTAGCCCTCATACTATTTAGTCCTTGTTTAGGGGACTCTCCTTCCCAAATTCGACGGAGGCGTACCCATTACCCAGATTTCCACCTTGGATGTCCTTAGGCAGCTTGCACCTGTCCACCCATCCTCACAAGCGCATGCACAGGAGCACTTGAGATTACACGTACAGTAGTTGAGCTGTGTGTCCCCATTGCTGCATAGAATGTGACTGGGCGGCATGCTGCCCTAAAATCTTGCCATCCTAGGCCCACCACCACAAATCTGGGCCTGATTACCCATGGACTTATCCTATCCACGAGGTCTTCCTTGCTTCAGACTCCTGGCACAATCCATCATTGTGACTTTGAACATAATAAGGGGAATTTATAAGGAATTTCTAACCTCCCCCAAGACAACAACATGATGGGGAACACCTCCTCTCACCCAACTGTAAAAGAAGGATACATTCTTACTCCCTTACATACCTATAAAGAGTGTAAATCCATGTGTTGTAGATATATAAATGCAACTAAGTACTATAGGTTTTAGTAAGAGGTAGGTGAGTCTTCATCAAGCTTAACCTTGTGCCCTTCTGCATAAGTCTAACTGGATTCTTCAAACACATTCATTATCTCATAATACCTTTCTGCATCTGACTTGAAATACAAGCTGAAGGTGCACTGTCCTTCTTAGTATTCACTGCATCCTCTCCCCCACATTTACACTTGTAGATATGTTCACTTTTGATATATTCACCTTTTGGCAATAACAGTGCTATTATTTCACATTCATTTCTGTTCCTGTGCTTGATATGACACTGTATACAGTGCACTATGGGGAGCCACATACATTTATCAGTTCAGACAAATGATTAAATAAAAGTTTAAATAATTATTTTGTAGGATAATGCATTTGTTGAGACTAAGAAATACATTTAAAAGAAAACATAATTATATATCTATAGCTGATTTATGGTTCATTGTGAAGTGCTATACTCTTTCTTAATCTTCTAATCTTGTTTTTTAATAATTCCTCACTGTTCCTAAAAATAATGTTTTTTCCAAAAATAGAATAAGAAAAACAGATTTGAGGGGGGAGAGGGCCACAGGTTGGTACTATGATGTGGCAATCAGCAATTGCCTGATAGCTGCGTCACTCTAGGAGAATCCTGCCTGGTTTTCTTAATTTGGAAAAGCGAGCAGGCAGTTTTGACCGGGGCAGCCCTTGAAAACTGGCTGTCCTGGATAGGTGGCAATCCTACTCATTAACAATCTCAAAAGTGAAACACATTTCGATTGATCCAGAACACTATATAGAAATAGAAGGAAAGTGGTCACCAAACACAATTTGGCCACCTAAATGATAGACCAAGTCTGGCTGATTTGATTATTGTCCCGAAGGCCAACATTTGGATCATCCTGTTGGAGGAGGACCTCATCAATGAGCTGTCTGACTATATTTTAAATAGCCGTATAACTCTCAAGCAGACCCATTGTTGGGCCCCATGCATGGGTTAATAAGTTGCTAACATGGTCGGGAGGGACAGAGGCAACTTGAACTATAAGCAACTTTATGCGTAAAAAAATAACAAAAAAACCCAAAAAACTGCATTTCTAAATAAAAATATTAAGAACAAGACATTGGCTAATAAAAGTAAACTAATATAAAAGTACTTAATAAATACTACTCCTGTTTTCTTTTTTTCTAGAGTAACCAATATGGTAAATGAGAAAATAGGAAACATTTCATAACTCATTATTTAGGTGCAGCTGTAAATAGTTATAACATTTGCAGACATTAACATACATTTGCATTTGTATCTGTCCGAATTGTTTTGCTGCTTAGCTTAACTCCAGTGTCCCTAATTTACTGCAGCTGCCATAGCATGCCTTTAATGGAGATTTACAAATCCGACTTGCCCGAAGCTTCAAGCCCTTCATTTTAACCAGTTGTCACTTAAGAGGTGGCTGAATAAGCAACATCATACCAATTTAAATAAGCCTCTGAATATGGCTTCTGGGAAGCCTCAGCTGCTTAAGCAATAAATTGCGAGAAAAACGCATCCCTGATAAATGATTTTATAAAAGTACACTCTGCAACCAGAAAGAGAAATGTACAAATATATAAAAACGCAGTTCTATTTCTTTGCTATTTATCTTTTAAGCACATCTAACAGGTATACAGTATTACATAGGGACATATTCAGTTCAATAAGTAAAAGTTCATCTTATTGAATTATGTAACCCCCCAAAAAATATATAATCAGATAAACTTTTCTCATCAAACTGAATTTGGCCATTTTGTGTTACATGGTCAGTGTATGTTTTTGTTGTTGTTTTTCTTTCTTTTATAGCCCCTCTACTGTTCCACTTTCCTTGGGAAGCTTGGCAAAAAATGCCAGTGGTGGCATGGTGGTGTCTGTGCAGAATATAAACCAATGGTAGACAAGTTTGACTTACATATAATAATAGTACAATATTCAGGTTAGGGGCCGATTCACTAAATTCGAGTGAAGGATTCGAAGTAAAAAAACTTCGAATTTCGAAGTATTTTTTGGGCTACTTCGACCTTCGACTACGATTCGAAGGATTCGAACTAAAAATCGTTCGACTATTCGACCATTCGATAGTCGAAGTACTGTCTCTTTAAAAAAAACTTCGACCCCCTACTTCGGCAGATAAAAGCTACCGAAGTCAATGTTAGCCTATGGGGAAGGTCCCCATAGGCTTGCCTAACTTTTTTTGATCGAAGGATATTCCTTCGATCGTTGGATTTAAATCCTTAAATCGATTCGAAGGATTTAATCGTTCGATCGAAGGAATAATCCTTTGATCGTACGATCGTAACATTTGCGCTAAATCCTTCGACTTCGATATTCGAAGTCGAAGGATTTCAATTCCTAGTCGAATATCGAGGGTTAATTAACCCTCGATATTCGACCCATAGTGAATCAGCCCCTAAGTGTCAGCCTCTCATCAGCAACAATCAACTTTCAGATAACCATTTGTACTGCTTGTAGCAACAGATGTCCACAAAAATAAAGCTACTTCATGCCATACATATCTGAATTTCTTAAAGTGTGAGCTTGGCAAGAACAATGCTACTTCTTTACCATAAAATGTACATTGTTTGCTTGATAATAGAGCCTTGTTGTCAGTGAGTGGTTTTACTGCCATAATAAAGTAACACTAATATATTATGATTCTCCCTGGGCTCTTGACGAGACTGACTGCTTATGTCATAGATTGATATTTGAAGTACCAGTTTCGTGAACTGAATGCCATGACTATCTAAAAAAATTTCGCTCACAGTTCTTGGTTGTGGTGCAACTGGAGACATTCTAAGCAGATCAAAGGGGTAATATACCAATCCCCCAAGCAGGGCCGGAAATAGGGGTAGCAAGAAGAGGCAGCTGCCTAGGGCGCAATATTAAGGGGCACTGGGCAGCTAACTCTAAAACTGTCTTCTGCCTACTCCTAGTTGGCACCTCTCAGTCTTACTTTTTCCCTCTTAACACCCTCCCTTCTCTTGTTGCTCTCCCTCCATCACTCAGCCCGACCTCCCGTCTATCTCTTCACTCTCTGTCCCTCACGCATGCGCACACGTGGGCCGGGGCTTGCCAGCCAGGGGTGGGGCTTGTTGGCCAGGTTGCCTAGGGCGCCCAGCCGGCCCGGCCCTGCAACAGAGTGTTAGAGCAAGAAGGAGTGCAAGAGCGCCAAGCACTCAGTGCAGAGAACAAGTTCAGGTATCACAGGCTAGTCCTGTCCTTTCCACTTGCCCTATGGCAGGAGAGGATCCTCTGCTGCTCCATAATGTGTACATCTGAATGATATACAAGTTAGGGGGAGGCCAGATGAGGGGGGAGGCTGCCCCTCATGAATACAATGCTGTAGTTTTATGGAAGAGCTATATTCATAGGGAAACGGCTGTATTTGTTGGGAGGCAGGTCTCTGACCTCTGGAACGGAAAACAGAGGCCTGTAGCATTTGTGAAGAACAAAAGGTAGCAAGGTACATAGTGCAAGAAAATGGCCAATTGCTGATTTTTTTGCACTTTGCACACTGTGTTATTTATGGTAAATGACTACTTACATTTTTGCCATTTAAGGGGTCATTCTGATCTACGTTCAGTTTATTTTGTCTCTCACTTAATGATACAAGTTTTCCCTTTATTATAGCAGCTAACATCAAATTCCTAATTGCGGGAAATTTTGCACAATTATTTCTAACAAAAAAAAAACCACAGGAAGAATGAACTGAGCATCCATCATTCAGGTTTAACTAAGCTTAAAATAAAATGAAAGTATGTAATTATGTTTATGCGTGTATATTAGTAAACCTGTTGTAGAGATTCCATTCAACTTAAATAGACATAAAACTGATCACTTTAAAGTGATGTGACGTTAATGGATATTAAACACGACTGACAGTAGTTTAGCAGCAACAAAACGATTCAAGCTAAATAAATGTAATTAAGGTATAGAGCTGGCGTTGAAATTTATGAGAATATGCAGCAAGGGAAACAGCGCAAAAATTTTTTTTAAGAAAAGTGTGTCTGATAAAATACATATATATTCAGGCATTAAAAAACAAATCTGTAGTCAGGATGAAAAGTTTGCTTAATATATAAATACAAATAAAATAAACAAACCCATATTTTTAACTGCTGCTGAGAATAATTGGGGTTCATAAATGAAGGTTTAATTGTGCACATTCTTTGACTTAGAACTAAAATTAGTTTCTCTACTACCATTATGACATGATGGGTTACTTTATATATTATTATATTTCACAGATATAATTATACTACAATGTGAGTATTACCATGAAAACTAGTGTATGGGTAAATAAATTTGATAGGCGCGAATTTGCAGTGAATTTCAACGAAGTTTCAACGAAACAAAAAAAAATATTTGGACTTGCTGACGCTAGCGTCAGAATTGACGCCGGTATCAAAACTAACGTGGGAATCAAAATTAGGGTTTCGCAAATTTTTTGCAGTTTCACAAATTTCTTGGGCAATTCACAAATTTTTCAGCGAAGTGAAATGGGACAAATTTGTCCATCACTAATGAAAACCTCTTTGGAGTTTTCCATGACCATCAACAGTAAACCACTGGCACTGGCATAATGTACTACCTAAATCAATGCAATAGGGACATCAGCTTTAGTAAAGTAACAATACGGAGGTGTCTTTTATCAGATCTTCTCTATGATCAGCCTTGTGCTGATTGACTCATTTTTTCAATTGGCCACTCAAATTGTAGTTCAAAAAGGTATGATTAAAAACTTAAGCAATTGATTATATCAAATAAGGGACCCATGTAGAGCCATCTTACAAGTTGCACCATAAAGGCACACGTTCTCAATTCGTTCAGTTCTAGAGTCAAGCCTTTTATTTTTAAATGTAGGACATTTTTGGAATTTAAATTGCCTCCAGACACTTCAATTGCCTCCAGACAACCCATTCTTATAATTTTAAATAATTGGTGTACTACATTTTAAAGGTTAAACATGGCATTGTCTGCATCTGTGATAATTACATCTAATCTCACATTGCTGCAATTGTATTCCTCTACTAAAAAAGTCAAAGTTACTAAAGTGAAAAATATTTTGTGATATGCATAATATAATTGTGTGTTGCAGAACAATTAAAAGTTGGACAGTTTGCTAGAGGAAATCAGATTATTTATAGTGCTTAATGAGGATGTAGGTTAAGGGGAAAGGCTCATGTACCCCCACCCCGTCACTCCATTCAAGCAGATTATTATTTATTCCAATAAATGTAACACTGTGGAAAGTTTTTCTCCAGTGTGCTGTGTTTTGGAGATTGCTACCTTTACAGACAAAACACACAATGAACGGTATTACACAGTGTGATAATACGTAATTTACACTTCAACCAAGAGTATTTTCTGCCCATAGGTCCGCCATTCAAGCTGGAAGTCACGGGCAAATTAACCTTTTCCATTGTCATCAAAATAAGACATTGATATTGGAGTATCTGTGGTTACAATACTCAATCTAGAAAATTTATTATGACTCAGGACGCACATGCTAGAGCACTAGTGCTCTCAAAGTACTTGCACTCTGCACCAAGTGCTGGACTGGATATCAGGTGCTAGGTGCAGAAAGCAGAACCTGTACTCCCCAATTTATGCCTGTGTGCTTCCCGCCACCAGCTGGAAGTACTGTATTCATGGGGGGAGCAAATTCAGCAGAATGCAGCAATACATAGAAGTGCAGGACAAAGCTCTAAGTGTGTAAAACATGTCGGACTTTGGCCATTTTTTGAACCATGCCCTTCCCTTAATAAATGACCCCTTTTATGTTAAAAAAAATAACAACTGTAAATAAACAAAATAATAAGCTATAATGTTTGCACTCTGGGGCCTGACTTTATTTAGGGTTCCATTTCCAGGTTAAACAAGAACTAAACCCTAGATCCCCCAGGGCTCACGTCTCACAAATAGTATAGGGCAGGCAGAGTAGGGCACACACAGGGAGCATAGGGCAGGCAGAGTATGACACACACAGGAAGCATAGGGCAGGCAGAGTATGGCACACACAGGGAGCATAGTGCAGGCAGAGTATGGCACACACAGATAGCATAGGGCAGGCAGAGTATGACACACACAGGGAGCATAGTGCAGGCAGAGATTGACACACACAGGGAACATAGGGCAGGCAGAGTATGACACACACAGGAAGCATAGGGCAGGCAGAGTATGACACACACAGGGAACATAGGGCAGGCAGAGTATGACACACACAGGAAGCATAGGGCAGGCAGAGTATGACACACACAGGAAGCATAGTGCAGGCAGAGTATGACACACACAGGAAGCATAGGGCAGGCAGAATACAGCAGGAAACAGGGAAACCTATCAGAACAACTCTAAAATAAACAGTTAATACAGTGCTACATACAGTGACACAGTGTTGGCGCCCCTTTGTCTGAGGTGTGAATAGATGAACAATATGGACACTTTCAGTCTGGGTCTGAGGTGTGAACAGTACAGGGCTTTAGGAGTGTGAACAATAGAGGTGTTACAGGTGTGAACAATGCAGGGAGGATTACAGTTATGAACAGTGCTGGAGTTTATACTTTGAATTTGAGGCATAAACAATGCAGGGGCCAATTAATCTCAGTACTGATAATTTTTAAAGCCTACACAAGGTAAGCAGTCAGAGCAAGTAGACTTTTATGTGGGGAGCCACACAAGGGGGGTCGAGGGCCGCCAGTTGGACAGCATTGTAGCACTGACAAACATGTGGGAGTTGTAAGCCATGTGCAGCTTCAGATAACAGCAAGACATTCATATTAATATGGCAGACAAACAATGCTGAATGCAACTTCACTATCAATTTTGATCATAATAACAGTACCAAAATGATAATTATAGTATTGCTCTACTCTACATCACAAGACTGGGTGTTTTGACTGATCTAGTAGTTCCAAAAAAGTACATTTAGGCTAATTGGCCCCTTATGGAAAACATATTTTTAAAATGCCACTGGTTATTACTTCCATAACCACATATGGCTGGTGCCAGTCACTGATGAATTTGTTTCTTGAGCCACTAAAGAGAAATAAATTGTAGCGCTGTATTGCCAAGCTTTGGTCCCTGAGCTTGGAAATAAACGACAGGTACATTACTTTCCAAACATCAACGGTGAGATGCAATTTGCTTATTTCTACTTTACTTCCAGAATCAATAGATCTGCTTCCAGAAAGCAGACTTAGTGTTGTTTTAAATGAAGAGTCCATTTACATACATGATAATGTGATGCTAACAAACCTATTATGAAAGGAAACATCAAAAAACAAACATTACTTTAATTTTTGTTGTTGTTTTTTTTTTTGATGTTTAAGCTTCCCAAAAGTTAAACATCAATAGCTTGTTGCTACACAAATTACATTTATTTATGTTGTTTTCACATTTCAAAGCCTAGATTTTTCCCTACTTCTAAATGAAAGTGCTTAATTAGTTTTAGAATCTGGGGTGGAAATCTGCCATACACTAATGGAAGCAGCGTAAACACACATATCAAGGTCTCAGGCTGTTTAGCGTAGTGCTGCCAAAACACAGTTTTAAGCTGAATTCCTGCATAGAGGATTGCACAGATGAAATTCTGAAGTGGTGGTGTCTAAGATAGATGGTTTCCTTCACAAGAGAATTTTAGATACGGATCGAGAGAAAAGCAGTCTTTGGAAATTACAGGCTGATAAGTGTTTGGGCATTAATTTCCAAGAAATATTCTTTATCTCTCCAGTTTAAAACCTTGAAAAGTTATATAAAATGCATACAATCAAACACATATGTTTTAAAGGAGAAGGAAAGCTACAAATGCATTTAATTGGCAATAGATTAGCTGCAATAGTGCAAGCTAGAATGCTGTATTTATTCTATAGAATGTTTTACCTTACCTGAGTAAAAAGCTCTAGAAGCTGTCTGTTTGTTTAGGATAGCAGCTGCAGTATTAGCTTGGTGTGACATCACTTCCTGCCTGAGTCTCTCCCTGCTCACTTATAGCTCTTAGATTACAGTAGAGAAGGGAGGGGGAGAGGAGCAAACTGAGCATGCTCACGCCCAGGGCAAAGAGGTTTAAGCTGAAGACAGGAAGTCTGATACAGAAGCCCATGTGTACATAATAGAAGGAAAGATATGCTGTGTTTCTTTTGACAGAGGACTCAGAGCAGCACTGCTTTGAGGTTTTACTGGTATATTTAGGTGGACCTTTCTGATAAGGCTTACTTAGTTTTAACCTTTCCTTCTCCTTTAAGGATTTTTTGATCATATATGTCAGATTTTCTATTTCCCGTGCTAAGCATTTAAAAATAATAGTTTTATTTAGGGTTTATACTTTTTTTTAAAATTCTTCCACAAACAATCTGCTTTGATGTCCCTAATTTTCTCTACATTTGTGTACAATGTATTAGAAACATGCACAAAAATGCTGAATCATATTTTGTAGGTTCCCACCCCAGGCAAGCTAGAGTGAGATGGAGGAGAATACTTTTCTACATACACCAAAAAGGTCAGCTTGGAGGTACAACCCTAAAAATGTTACTTTTTCCGGAGATCAGAAACAAAATGGTTTAAAATGTTATATATTGGTGGGACCTTGAAAAAATCTGGGTATGTAAAATTGAGGTTTTAGTCTTAAACTGGCAGCAAAGGGGAGCATTTGATTAGGAGAAGTCAGTTGTATTTGCTCAGATCTTGTAGAGAGAGACTAAGCATAATTAAGCAAAGAAATCGTTTGAAGTGAAGGTAATTTAACAAATCTGATTCATCTTTAATGATGTTAGAACAAGATTATACATGAACTTTTTTCCCATCAGCAGTTTTATCAATGACTATGCATATTTGTACAGTGCCCAGGTTTCTGTTACATTGTACCATAGGGAAACAATAAAAACAATACACTGTATACCAATGTATGAAGCCACAGCTCTCTAAAGTATAGTGTTTGAAAGCTCTTCTGTATGCCAGCATAGTAAACCCCCATTCTGGTTCAGTGGTTTACCATCTAATCTGTGCCTTTTACATTACTTGGAGCCTAAAATACCCTTAATAGAAGGCAACAATGGCCAAAGGGTTGGGTCTGCCAATTCAAGTGGACATCAGTGGGACTATCCAGAACACCTTTGTTGCTCCTCATTGCTTCATTCAATAGGAAAACAACCTGTGGTGAGTAGCAGGTATATTATCAGACTGGGGTTCCTGGGGCCAACCAGGTCCCAGACTCAAGGGCTCATCCCGCTTTGCTACACTACTTACTTACGTCAACCGAAGGGGGAAAAATGGAAGGGAGATTAAGGGCACACTGCCCAGCCACCAACGCTCCCCACTTCGCTGTGCTACTTACTTACTTCACCTCCAGGAGAAGATATTAAAGATGGCCATGCATTTCATGGTGGAACACATGGTCATCTTATTCTTGTTTAAAAATTCCCAAAGTTGAGCATTGGCGGTTGGCTTGCAGATAGGTAACAGGGCTCAACAGTGTTGGGGCCCACCGGAATTCTTCATGGTATCCAGTGGGCCAGTTCAGCACTGGGTGAGCACTATTCAAAGACAAAATGCTAGGGAACGTGGTCTACCATAAACAGATGGCTCTCCACTGTGTGATTTCAGGCTGTAAATTCAATAGTAACTAGAAGTGTAAAAACTTATAACGTTTCTTACAGAAATCTTTTTGACAAACTTAGCTCCAGGGAATGAGAATCTGTAGTACAGTGTATTTTAGTTAATTAAATGTTAAGGAGATGCATGAATCGGGGCTACGAGGCAGTGGGATGCAGAGATAATCAGTCAGAGAGTGATTAAACTTTCAAACTATTGTCACAATAAAGAACACTGAAGTTTAGCCTATGCTATGCTTTATTTAAATAAATGGAACTCAGGTTTTATAAATCACAGGGAAAGCCATTTACTGCTTATTGTCTTAAGAACAATGTGGTTATTTGTTCAATGGATAAAGCAGTTATACACAATTTATGTGAACTGATCAGGGGAAAACAGATTTTGAAGATATAACAAAATAAATGTATGGGCATGTTATAAAATACAGAAACAGACGGTAGTCTGCTTGATAAAATACTACAAATATATATATATTCCACGAAGTAATCTCGCATTTAAACAATAAAATCTTTTATACTTTTTTAAGACCTGCGAGTGCGGATCTGTTTTAGTGGATTTATATATATATATATATATATATATATATATCTACACACACACAGTAGAACCCCCATTTTACATCCCCTAATTTTATGTTTTCCCTCATTTTACATTGTTGTTTTATTTTGTGGTCCCACCTATATATTTTGCATAATACATTTCTCTGATTTTACATTTTCCTGGATTTTACACCATTTTTTTCTGGTCGCCTGAAAAACGTAAAATGGGTGTTCTACTGTATATATATATATATATATATATATATATATATATATATATATATATATATAAATATAAATATATATATATATATATATATATATAGATATATATAGATATGTATATATATATATATATATATATATATATATATATATATATATATATATATATAGATATAGATATAGATATAGATATAGATATACTAAATTGTTGAGTAACCCCACAGAGAAATTAGGAAAGAGTAAAGTGATTTGTTAAATTATTGGATTTCGGCCAAGATGTATGAATGAAGGTACACAAAAATTTACAGATACCTCCGGGTCAGCATATAATTTAGTATAATGACTCATTAAATGAGGTTATTATGGAATATGCGGATGTTTTATTACAGACATGCATAAGACTGATGAGCAGTTATATAATGGATACTAATGATGTTCTCAATATAATTGAGAGCATAAATTTGCCATTGGATAACATGCTCCTTGTCACAATGGTATAGAGGCAGTAAAAAATTGATATTGGATAATTCTTATTATGATGGGCCCCCAATACAGTTTGTACTGTCCCTGTTAAGATTTATCTTATATAGGAACTATTTTAGGTTTGAATACAGTATGTATGTTCAATGTACAAGGACGGCTATGGGTTCAAAGGTTGTGCCATCTTACGCTAATGCATATATATATATATATATATATATATATATATATATATATATATATATATATATATATATATATAAAGTAGTGTAGAGGCCAGCACAACTCGTCAGTGGGTCATCTTTGCCTGGGTGCAATAAGCTCAAAAGTTTAAGTAGAGTAAAGAAAAAGCTCGCACTCACAGGGCTTATCACAATCAAAAAAGGTGTTCAAAGGGAGAAAGGCTTGAGTGTGAGCCGAAACGTTAGTTGTTTTTTGATCCAAATAAACACCTTTTTTGATTGTGATAAGCCCTATGAGTTCGAGCTTTTGCTTTACTCTATATATATACATATATATATATATATATATATATATATATATATATATATATATATATATATATATATATATGACTTTGAAATGAATTACATATTGGGTCAGACAATATGGAACATTTTCCTACACAACATGTTTTATACATGTTTTATATATGGACAGGGACAGCTGACCAACTACAAGTATTTTGTGATAAATTAAACACCGTAACCAGTCAGATCAGATTTACGATTAAGTTTGGTGTTTCTGAAATTGAATTTTTGGATGTACTGGTCACAAAAGGCCAAGAAAAATGGAATACTTCTATTTATATCAAGGATATGGACAGAAACACCTTACTGCATTATCATAGTCATCAAACCAGGCATCTACTAGACCAGTGATCCCCAACCAGTGGCTCGTGAGTAACATGTTACTCACCAACCCCTTGGATATTGCTCCCAGTGACCTCAAAGCAGGTGATTATTTTTTTTAAATCCTGCCTTGGAGGCAAGTTTTGGTTGCATAAAAAACAGGTGTAGTGCCAAACAGAGCCTCCTGTAGACTGCTAATCCACATAAGGGCTACCAAATAGCCAATCACAGTACTTATTTAGTGCCCCCATGGACTTTTTGTTGTAAGTGTTGCTCCCCAACTCTTTTTACATTTGACTGTCTGTGGCTCATGGATAATAAAGGTTGTGGATCCCTGTACTAGACTATATGCTAATATCCCAATTGTTAAGGGTTGTTAGAATAGACCATAACCTGCATAGATATACGTTTTGGGCTAGAGGATACCCTAGCAAATTGATTAATCAATTCAATGAGCAGAGTCATTAAATTGTGAAGATGTGCTTCTGGGGTCTGAGAGACCCAGGAACAAGGATGTGGGAAAGGATTGTGTATACTATACAAGTAGATATAGTTTCTATAGTGAAGCATTGCGTCAAAGTGTGTTAGAAGTGTGCCCACTACTTACAACAGATGAAAATGTATCTCTTAAGTTAGCAAAACCAAGGTTCAGTTACACTAGGGGAAGAAACCTTAATGGGATACTATCATGGGAAAACATGCAACAGTTAATAGTGCTGCTCCAGCAGACTTCTTCACTGAAATTCGTTTTTCAAAAGATCAAATGGATTTTTTTATATTTAATTTTGAAATCTGACATGGGGCTAGACATATTGTCCATTCCCCAGGTTCCCCCAGTCATGTGACTTGTGCAGAACAATGGGAAGGTAACCAGATAACAGCTCCCTGGTAAATATAAGAACATCACTCAATAGTAAAAATCCATGTCCCACTGTGGACTCTCTCTAGGGCTCAGGACAAAAAACAGGATATAGACCAACACACTGTACCGAAACATTGGGCTGAGGCAAAACATGACCCAGCAACACTTAGGTGCATGTACAGTAAGTCCCCATCTTTGCCATTTTTTCCTGTACCATTCCCTGTTAAGACTAAGGTTCCCACTTTTACTGTGAGTTTTTACCACCCCATAGGTAACTGGGGGTTGGCATCACAGGGAGGGGTTATGACATTTGGGGTGGGTTTATGACATTGCTCGAGCAGGGTTATGATGTTGCAGGGAGGACAGTGGTTGGATCCAGTGGGCAGCTGTGGTGGATTTGGAGGATAAAGAGCTATTGAATTTGGAAACCAATTGGTGAAGGAGGTAGAACATTTACCAGTATTGCAGGTAAGTTTGTAATACCAGCCCCAGCCTCAGCAGGTTATTTACTAGCTAGACTGGTGAAATACCAATCAGGTGACCCTTGCTCTGTCCCTACAGGAGGTTTATCTAAAGGTGACTCCCAAAAAATCAAGGATGGCCAAAGGGTCTAAACACTATAGGAATATGAGTGTAACACGGAAAAATATCCTCAAGAAGAAATCACACATAAAAGTAATTTAATGCCACGTCGTAGAAAAAATGCAAGCCCCACTGTGACAATTTTAAATGCAATTTTCCTGATTTTGCAATTGCAAATGTTTTAATATCTAATGCACATGAAGTAGGTGCAAATTTACACTGGAATTGTGTGTGTGTGTGTGTGGGGGGGATGCTAAATTATTGGTAAAAACATGTTGAATTGTATCATAAGCACAGGGATATATTTATTTTAATTTTGAGAATTTCCATTCATCAATTTACCAATGTGTGTGTGTGGGGGGGGGGGGGGGGTCAGATAATTACAATTTTTGAAAGAGACAAACTGTTTAGAAGATGTAGTGCAAAGTCAGTACATCTCATTTCTCACTAACCTGACTATGGACCATCTACCTGAGCTTTGGAAACATACAGTACACAGAATATCTGACAGAATGATTCATTCATTATTTTAAATTAGACCTAACATTAAAATTATTGAGTAAAGACTTTTCTACTCAAAAAAATCAAGTTTGATTAAACTCAATTGAGTTTTTTTTTCACAATCACAATTTATTTTCTAAGTGCTAGCATATTTGGAAGCGCTTGTTGCAGAAAAAATGTTGATTGCAACAAAAACCATATTACATTAAAAATGTATTTAAATGTTGAAAATACACCCACTCTCACTAACTTACAAAGAAGGTTGTTTAATTTTTTATTAATTCAAAGTTTCTAGATTTCTTTTTATGAAATCTAAACAATTCTAGCTCTGAATTTTTGCCAATATTTGAGATTGCCATGATTTTCTCAAGCAGCAGAAAAAATGCAAGGCAAACACTGGAAATGAGCAGCCGAGGGGAAGACAGTTTGTATGGAGGGCATCACTCATAGCTAAATATCACTTGTTCTGTGTTAAATTATTCCGATGATTGTGAAACATTAAAAAAATTCCCATCAACCACCTCCTGTAGCATCAGTAGAGGGATGCTGGGAGGTAGAGCCCTAAAGGTTGCTTGCCCCTGGGTTAATAATGGCTTTGGATGTATTTTATTAAATGCTTGGCTAAAACTTTCTGCTAGGAAATGTAGTCTCCATACCTTTCACTCTTTTTTTCCCCTGCCTGTCAGATGCTTTGAGTCATGTTAGCCTATTTACTTGTGTAAGTTTTCATCTGATTTAGTACAGAACAAAGATTATTTCCTCACATGAAATAACATGACCTTTTACAGAACCACAAGCATGACAGTACTGAAATGACAAAGGAACATGCACTGTTAACATTATATTCCAGCGTGACTTGCCAAGCTAACCTTTCCCCAGCTGAAATTCACAGTGGCCAACTGCTCATTTCACTAGCAAACTGGCATTTTCCCAAGCCACTGCTGCTTTGTTGAGCCCTGTGGTTACACTGGTGGAATGGGCCATAATCCAATTAGTCAGGCTGCATACAGAGTCATTCTTCATTCGGCTTCAGTCACTCACAATGCAAGACATCTCACAGATACACGCCTTGTTCTTTCTGAACCTTTAATTGCTTAAAATAAATTAATCACCTACTATAAGACAGCAGAAAGAATCTTAACTGACAAGATCCAATTTTCTTTCATCACGCCTGACACCGGACCATTACTTTAATCTTTTTTTGCCTAATAAAAACAACACAAACTTAAACTGTGAAGCGTATTTTGCATAATATGCAGATAATTTTGGCTGCTTGATCACAGTTCAGAATGACAGAAAAGACAAATAGGCCACATTTTCAGATTAAGCATTACATGAATGTTTTATTTGTACTGAAATGTCATTCACTGACCTATGTTTAAACCCTATGATAATGATATATCCCAGCACAATATGCTCATAATATGCCCATAAATAGTTCAACAAGAGCTGCAATATCTTCTAATTAATAGAATAGTGCAAAGATATAGAAAAATATATATTTGATAATTTTGAGTCCTATTAGGTGCACTCAAAACTGGGAAACATCTGCCTGGGTGCTGGTTAAACAATTTAAGTAATAACAGCTCACAAACCACAGCCAGGGAGTTTCCGATGTCCTAGTTGTATTTCTTGTAGGTAGGTATTTCTTGTCTCCAGGGGAAGTATTTAGTCATCCCCATACAGGACAAAAAATTAAGATCAAGCACCACATAGGGTGTACGACTACACATGTGATATATATGATCACTTGCCCGTGTGGCTTAGCCTATATTGGTAAGACAGACTTGACCCTTAGAATTCGGATGGATGGACATAGGTCTGCGATCAGCACGGCTTTCAGGGATGTTAAGTCAATGAAACCGGTGGCCAAACACTTCCTTGAAAAAGGCCATAGACTACCTAACTTTAAATATATTGGAATAGACCATGTACCTGAACCTAGGAGAGGTGGTAATAGATCACAATTGCTATTGCAGCGTGAAACCTATTGGATTAGAAGATTAAATACAATGGCACCGAAGGGCCTTAATGAACAATGTTTTTTCAACTGTTTTTTAAATACACGCTAGAGCTGCAGGGTGTTCATAGGTTCAGCGATAAGGTTTTATCCGTGTAGTATTTATTAAAAAATGTTTTGATACATTTTAGGTAAATTGTTAGTGGGAAGACGTTTGATGTGTGGGTTGAACTTTGCATAAGGGGAGGAGCTGCATTTATGTGGGTTATTTAAGGGGTGTAATGGTAATGGTTGTTTGTCTTGATAAAGGCTCTAGAGGGGAGCCGAAACTTCGATTTTTTACCATGCTGAAATAAACTACATTTTTATTCAAGTCCCAGGAGTGCGCTACCGTTCTTCTTTATACATATCCAGATCCAGGGGGACCCAGGAGGTATAGGGGCCCCATGAGGCCCTAATTCATATACAGTTTCAATAAATATTTGTAAAACAAGTCCACCTCTAAACATTTTGGGGGCCTGAAAGATTTGCTAACAATGTGAAGGGACCTTGTTCTCAGACTAAAAAATAATGGGCCTGTTTGTCTGACATAGGTGGAAGGAATGCTTTTGGAGGGGATAATAGGAGATAAAACACTTGAATGCATATTATATTACTATATGTTTGTGCCAGCTTGGTTTTATGCATATTAAATCTTGACAAACAAAGCTAGGCCTTCTAGGAGAAGGTGAGCAGAAGCCTACAAATTGGGATGGCAGTGGATGTGATCTACTGAGAATTTGTAAAGTATTTGATACAGTACCACACTGAAGGTTGCCAAATAAATTAAGGAAAATTGGCCCGAAAAATATTGGTACTTGGATACAGAACTAGCTGAAGGATAGATTACAAAGACTGGTGGTAAATGAAACTAGTGGAGTACCACAGGGATCTATCCTTGGCCTTTCATTTTTTAATTTGTTTATTAATGACCTTGAGTTGAGCTTTGAAAATAATGTCTCTGTTTTTGGTGATGATGCTAAATTGTGCAAAACTATAAGTTCCATGCAGGATACTGAACGTTGCAGAAAGATTTGACAAAATTGAAAAACATGGCAGTTGAGGTTCATGTAAGTAAAGGTAAAGGTAAGTAAAAGGTAAATGTAAGTTATACACTGAAGGGGGTATTTACTAAAATCTGAATTTATATCATAATTATAATAAAAAGCTCGACCAATCTCCCATGCCCAATTTTGCCTTCTTTATTAATAATATAACTTGAATAAATACGATCTGGATAAAATCGATTGAAAAACTGAATCGTAAAAATTTTCTGGCTTTTTTCACAAATTGCTCGTTTTTTTGTGTTTTTGCCGAAAAAACCCAAAAGATTGGATTATTAGGCTAAACACGGAGTAAACCGCAATAAATTCAAATTTGGTTAGGTATATCTCCTATTGACTTATACATGACCTTGACAGAAGGTCCCCATAGGCTTTCCTAAGTTTTTTTGATCGAAGGATATTCCTTCGATCGTTGGATTTAAATCCTTCGAATCGTTCGATTCGAAGGATTTAATCGTTCGATCGAAGGAATAATCCTTCGATCGTACGATCGCAGAATTTGTGCTAAATCCTTCGACTTCGATATTCGAAGTCGAAGGATTTCAATTCCTAGTCGAATATCGAGGGTTAATTAACCCTCGATATTCGACCCTTGATGAATCGGCCCCTAAATCTCAAAAATTCGAGTTTTTCTTCACAAAAAAATGGTGTTTTTGCCACAAAAATCCTGACCAGATAAATTTGAGTTTAATAAATAACTCCTTAATCTTAGTGTGTTGGGAGCATCCTTAACTGAGAATGATTCAGGGATTTTTGAGGATGTCAAAGGTGTAACTCTAGGCAGTGTCTGTCTTGTATAAAAAAAAGGGCATTAACTTGAGAAATAAAAAGATGTGAAACTAGACAGGCAAAAGGAATGTAAGAATAAATCTATGAGGAAAGATTATCAGTTCAAGGCTGTTTTCTGTGGAAAAAATACACTTGTGTGGGGACATGATTACCCTTTACAAGTATATAAGAATGCATTATAGACAAGAAAGATCTTTTTTCTCATAGAAATGACCAAGAACAAGAGGCCAGCCCTTTAGACCTGAGGAAATGAATTTTCATTTGAAGCAGCGCAGGTTGTTATATAAAGTGCCTTGTGAGGCAACTTCGGGCGACTATGTATGGCTTGCCCATGCAAACACTTTTTCTAAATAAACAAATATACCTATGCTCTATCTATTGGGCAGATATACTAAAGGGCGAAGTGAGTAACACTGGCGACGATTCAACTCATTACCGATTTCAGGGACTTCATCGATTTACTAATGGGTGCCGGAGTCGCTTCCCTAGCGAAGGAGATAGATGATGAGGTGATTCGCACTCTAACGCCAGATGACTTTTCGCTCTGGTGAACAGACGTCACTCCGCAAATTCAATAAAATCTGGATTTTACTGAATGTTACCTCTTTGGCCAGACTTGCCTTCGGCAGCTCAAAACAGGTGAAGTGCATAGAACTTCCTCAATCTTCAGTTACTTACATCATATTTTTTGAGTGGAAAAACTTCTAAGTCCAAAAAACACTGACATCTTTTCATTTTTTCAGGGTGATAGGTTGCAAAAGTGTTTAAGATTTTTTTTTTTGTGTAACCGGTTTCCCCCATATATTTTATAACATATGGAACATTATTTTACACTGGGCTTTTGTGTAGGGCATTATAACAACTCAATTTACTTTATTAGGGTTCCCTTGGCATGTGTAATGTATTAGATGCAGCATGTAACATAAAAAAGTCCATTCAACTTTAAATTTCCCGTTGTATGCAAATTAGCCTGAGTGCAAGACCTCTAGAGAAGTTGCGCTTCTTCGCTTTGATTGGCTCACATTGCCGAAGTAACACTACTGAAAATTCGCCAGCGTCCGACGCACAGGACAAAACTTCGCATTTTAGTAAATTAACGTTGTCTGAGCAAATTTTTACCTGGTGAAGTGTTGCGATGGCTGCGAAGCCGTTGTTGGCAAATTTTCGTCGGTTAGTAATTTTGCCCCTATATGTCTCAGGTAGAATACTTGCCACCCAGTAATACTAACACAAGCAAAATCACACTCAGGAGCCTATTTATCATACTGTGTAAATAAACGGAGACCAAATACACCACACGTCAACAGGCAATGACCCATAAAAATGGCACACTTGTGTACTGATTTTCAGTATCTCTGAGTATAAATCCAGTGTTAAAGTAAACATCCACTTGAAAATGCTATAGGAAAATATGGAGTTCATCCACCACATTTTTTTTCCTGCGTATTTGTTTCAAGAGCTAATTCGGACAGAATTGAATCGATGCTTTAATAGATTACACAGTTTGATAAATCGGCCTCTCAGTCTCTGTCACGGACACAAGGAAATCACTTGTCCTCTGAGGCGGAGCCATTTTCTAACGCAGTCTCTCTTACACACACAACATCATGTGACCAGGCTGAGGCTCAGTGTACAGTTATGAGGCTGTATCAGATACCAGAGAGACCTGTGCTGTTATCAGGAGACACAAATCGGCAGTTGCTGAGATTCTAAACACCCTTATGGGAACCTGGGGCACTTGCTCTTGCCCTGCTTGAGGGGAAAGCACCAGTTGGGCGGAAGCCTATGGTTCATGGATTTGCAGTCCTCTCAGAATACAATGAAATTAAATAACTCATAGCGCATAAAATAACACATATATTTTCAAGGCTACGTAGCAGGTTTAAATAAAATCTATGTATGGCAAAATGTAATTATTGTAAATATAAAGCCAGTGGGTCTTATTTATAAACAGTGGGCAAATTTGCACCTGGGCAGTAACCCATAGCAACCAATCAAATGCTTGCTTTCATTTTTCAACCTGCAGCTGGCTTAAAAAAGCGAATCACTGATTGGTTGCTATGGGTTACTGCCCAGGTGCAAATTTGCCCAGTGTTTAGAAATGAGACACAGTGGGGCTCATTTATCAACACTGGGCAAATTTGCCCATGGGCAGTTACCTATAGCAACCAATCCGTGATTAGCTTTTTGAAACCAGCTGCAAGTGGAAGAATGAATGTAGCTATCTGATTGGTTGCCATGGGTTACTGCCCAGGTGCAAATTTGCCCACTGTTTATAAATAAGACTCACTGGCTTTATATTTACAATAATTACACTTTGCCCAGTATTGATAAATGAGCCCCAGTATCTTCTGGCGGAGGGTCAGGGAAACTAGTATTTATGAATGAGATATTAAAAGCTAAAATACTAACTCTTGCAAATTGCAGATGTTTCAGATGGGTTTTTGTGGAAAGACAAAGCTTCCATTTCAATTTCAAATCCAAAGGGTTTCTTCTGTAATTTGGGGCTCCATAACGTAAGTCTACACTTAAACATTAAGGGTGTCATTTACTTACCCTCATTTTATCTGGTAGGGCTTTTTGGGGAAAAAACTCTCATTTTTCACGAATGCTGCAAAAAGCAAAAATCCGCCATCTCAGACCTGTTGAGGTCCTGTGTAAGTCAATGGGTGAGGTACCTATCTCAATTTTAAGTTATGGTGGTTTGCACTGGGTGACTTTTGCAGGGTTTTAGGCCAAAAATTCGGGGAAAAGAAAATCCAGCGATCCAGTCCGTTTAATTTTATCGAGTTTTTCCATGATCCGATTAATTCAGGTTATTTTATTAATAAATAAGGTCAACTCGAGCATGGCTGTTTGGTTGTGTTTTTTTTAATAAAATATGAAATAAATTCAGATTTTAGTAAATAACCCCCTTAAATATTAGGATTGTTTTGACACCAATATGGATTTAGGCAGTTTAGTTACGATTAAGTACAGTACAAGCTACTGTTTTATTATTACAGAGGAAAAAGGAATCATGTTGAAAAATGTTAAATATATGAATACTATAAACTCTGTGGGAGATGGTCATCTCATAATTGAAAGTTATTTTGGATAACTGTTTGACAAATCATTGGCATTAAAATCCATGTCACAAGTCAAGTATGGGATCCCCTATTCCATACTTGACTTGTGACATGGATTTTAATGCCAATGAATTTCGCCGTATGAAATTGTCTAATTACTTAGCTAAATCATTGATCTAATGTGTTCTTTATACACACTTACATATAAGTGAATGTTTTTTTTCAATTGTGCCTCATTTAAGTTAAGGTTGTTTTAATACAAATAAAATTCAATTGAATACAAATAAAATCATTTGCAATATGATGACACTATGGTGGTTATTTACTAAACTTCGAATGCAAAAATCACGAAAGATTTTTGATTTTTTTAATATAAAATCGGACTTTTAAAAAAATCACGAATTTTTCAGAATTTATTAAACCCTGAGAATGGAAAAAGTCAGAATCTGAAGATCCGGCATCTCAGCCCAGTCGAGGTTGCATATAAGTCAATGGGAGAAGTCCCAATGATTTTTTGATGTGCGCTGGGTTTCTGGCAATACCCCAAAGTTTTCATGCATTGCATTTTCGGGAAAAATTCTGAGTTTTCGGGTGAAAAATCCGAAAAAAAACGTGAAAATCAGATTTTTCAAGATTTTTTCCTGTAAACAAAATTTTCGGGAAAGTGTATTAATAAATAAGCCCAAAAAACCTGTGCGGATTTGGTCGAAGTTTCTTTCAGAAAATACTGCGATAAATTCGGACTTTGATAAATGACCCCCTTTATGTTTCTACTATGCCCGCAGAATGAAAAATAATTTCCAAATGCAAACTGACATCATTTTAACATCAGCAAATGTACACAAGCAAGACGTTATTAGTTAGGGAGTGGAACAGGAGATGTAATATTTATCTTTACATTTCAATAATCTAATAACAGTGATTGACACTAAATGATAGTCAGGTAGTCTGGCCATATCAAATATGAAAAAAAAATACTCATTTACATATTAATGACACGTTTGACCGATACACACTCATTTAAATGCAAATTTTCGTTTGATTGATAAAATGATCACAGGCACATTTAAGATGGGAAATAGAAGGTCCTTATGCATTCCTGTCTGAAATGGGCATAAAAGCCTCACTAGTATTATCTGACTTAGCTGCAGTATTAATTATATTTGATGAGGCTGACAAAGCGTGCTTAATAAATGTAGGGTGGCAAAACTAGTGCTGCTAAAAGCAACGGATAAAATCTCATTACACAAAAACAGATAACACCATTTTATCTCAGCAGTTAGCAAATTAAACGAAGTTTGCAAGTCCTGATTTCAACTAATCTTTTTAGTGATGTCCTGTAAAGTGTGTTAATTCGATGTTGGCTTAATAGAAAGAATACATCTAATAACTGGAACAATTAAACAAAAAATATAATCATAATGTTGCAACCTAAGCAAACACAGAGCAAAACATTCAAGTACTAAGGTAATTTTTTTTTAAATGCATTTAAAGGTAAATTAAAGCTTGATTGTGTTTTCAGGTTGTGTACCAGCCCAAGGCCGACATAGCTTTTAGCATGGAAGATCTGTGCCTTCAAAGATGCCCAAGTAGCTCCCCATCTTCTTTTCTACTGATTCACTGCACATGCTCTGTGCTGCTGTCACTTACTGAGCTTAGGGATGGACACACAATATACAGTTTATAGAATATAAAAGTCATGATACAAGGCTGATTGGCAATTTATTCAGATTTTCAGTACATAGCAGCTCATAAACCAGTGCAATTAGCAGCAGAGTTTAATAATCAACCCTGTAGCACAAGTTTATGCTTGATGATTTGCGACAACCCCTACAATAAGCTTCTCAACAGCCTCCCAAACCATGCTGAGCATGTGCGTGTCACAGACACTCCTAACAAAATTCAAGATGGCAGCCCCCTGTGCACAACCTTGAAGAACTGAATCATTCGGAGATGCAGAAATGTTTAGCCTGCTACATTAATTTCAGTATTTAAAAAATATATTTCCAACCATTTTCGTTTTGAGAGTTAGTTCACTTTTAAGAGTGACTATCCCTTAAAAAAAAATTTTGCCTGATGGAAAAACTATTTTTTCTTGTTCTTTAACTTTTAAAATCAAGATGGCTGAGGATATTATTATGGGAAACTGCTTTCTTTATACTTTCAAAAGCGATCAGAAGCCCAGGTCTAGAACTTCTAACTAATAAACACTTATTCACAGTCAAATAATAGCATCGCTCCTGTTTTACACTGACATGATAAATCTCCATCCAAGCACAGCACTTAACATGGTATCAGGGGACAGGGGCCTGTCTTCTTATCATGTTTTCGTGATTGATGCATTTTTTATCAGGGTTTTATGTCTGTTTTGTTAAGCGTTTCCTAAGCTCTTGATGCAAGGTTTATGAAAATATTCGCCGTATCAGAATAACTGTGCTGCATTTTGTCTTCCTAACAGAACATGCTCATTGGAAATAATCAGTATGAAGTAGCACCACCTTTCCACTTTTATTCATTTACCCAATAATTAATATGGTGAATAATGTACCCCCTATTGTAAAAAATATAAGGATATTAAAGTCAACTAGGGATGGGTGAATTTATTCGCAGAGTTTTGCCGCTGAAATGACACCCATAGACTCCGATAGAAGGAAAAAAATGACGCAAGTCAAAAAAAAATGTTGCCGTGTGTCAAAAAAAATGTCACCCATAGATTTAGGGGCAGATTTATCAAGGGTTGAAGGGAATTCTCGAAGTAAAAAAATTCGAAGTAATTTTTTCGATACTTCGACCATCAAATAGGATACTACGACTTCGAATTTACTTCGAATTCGATTCGAAGTCAAATAGTTTGAATATTCGATAATCCACGTACTGTCTCTTGAAAAAAATCTTCGACTTCAATAGTTCGCCAAATTAAACCTGCTGAAGTGCTATGTTAGCCTATGGGGACCTTCTAATGCACTTTTTAAAATTTTTGGAAGTCAAAGTAAAATAATTCAATAAATAAAACAATTTGATCGTTCGATTTCAATTCGATGGTCGAATTTCAAAGTATTTTTCACTTCGAAATTCGACCCTTGATAAATCTGCCCCTTAATGTATTTTGCCAATTTTTTTGCCAGAACGAAACAGGTCAGATTCGCTCATCCCTACCTATGAGTTCTAACCATATAAAGGTACCAGGCTGAAGGCCAAGTGCTTTTTTAAACAGGTTACTTCCATGACCTGTACTCGGCCTGTGGTCTCATGCCTTTATATAGTTATAGAACTACTTGGTTACTTATAATATTCTTAAATGTACAATTGGGGCAGCACATTATTCACTATATAATACAAACGTTAATGTAGAATTTGTTGTATGCCTTGTGCTGATGAGAGTTATAGAAGCTCCCATGGCAAGTGTCCCTCCAGTGCATATCAGAAATCCCGTTTATTTGAAGAGTACAACAAAGTCAAATACCATTCTTTGTCAGAAATGAAATTTTGTATGGCATCTCTCACAAGATAATTGAATGTCCTTTTTGCCACAAAAGGCTTTCTTATCAAAGTGTTAAGCCTGATAATACACTTTTATTACTCTTACAACCATCTATTTTGTAATATCCTCACACAAGATATACTGCAGGCTCTTTGGTATCAAGACATAATGCATTATAGAAGATATATATTTCTCCATACAAGAGAAGAAAAGTCTAAACCACCTAAACCCAAGTCCAAGCTTTCCCATAAAATTGCTCTTTCTTTATACATTGTGTGCAATGATGTTTTATTCTGTTTCCACAATATTCCACTTAAGGAAACCCTGTTTTAACGCTTAGGACAAGAGAGCTACTTTGCAAACTATAATTTAATTTTTAGATGTCATGTATTGATGCATAGTCTCTTTTTCTGCATAAATACAAGTATGTCTTCCAGCCAATACCTGTTATTTCCTAATGTAAACCTTGCAACTAATGTCTAAAAAAACATTCACAGAATTCTGAGCAGTCAACACCCCTGATGACTTTTCTCAAGGGAAACAAATAGAAAGAGTCTTGACGAAGGCCCCAATGTGGGTCAAAACTTGGACACAAAGGGGCAGATGTATCAAGGGTCGAATATCGAAGTCGAAGGATTTTGCGCAATTCATTCGAACGATCGAATGATTAAATCCTTCGAATCGAATGATTCGAAGGATTTTAATCCATCGATCGAAGGATTATCCTTCGATCAAAAAATTGTTAGCAAGCCTATGGGGACCTTCCCCATAGGCTAACATTGGCCTTGGTAGGTTTTAGGTGGCGAACTAGGGGGTCGAAATATATTTTTAAAGAGACAGTACTTCAATTATTGAATAGTCGAACGATTTTTAGTTCGAATCGTTCGATTCGAAGGTCATAGTCAAAGGTCGAAGTAGCCAATTCGATGGTCGAAGTAGCCAAAAAAAACATTCGAAATTCGAACTATTTTTCCTCTTTTCCTTCACTCGAACTTAGGGAATGGGCCCCAAAGAAATGTATGAAAGAACGTTGATGATTCCCAAGATACAATGTGCTGGTCCATTTGAAAGTATGTACACACTATAAAACACCTAATAAGGGGAACATTTCTCAAATGTATAAGGTTTTTACTTCATAAAAGAAGACTTGTTTACCAGGCACACACTGTTTGTATCTCGGAGTCTCTCAGAAAGAAAGAGTTCCCTTGCTTTATTCAAGCTAATTCAAGCTTTTCATTCAACTAATTTGTCAGCGATGTGCTACTTAAAATAGAAACATATACATTATTCATAAGAAAAAGTTAGCTTTCATTTTTTTGAGATATAAATAAATGATTATGTACACAGAGTATCCTTTCTATGTCTATTGTCATTTGTATGCAACTATAACTATAGTCTTTTAATGGAACAAATGTCACAGTTACAGCCATTACCACACCAGTGGAAAACCGCAGTGGTCCTACAACAATGTAAAATAGTGTGTCATTGATATCACCTACAATTAATATTCAGGACTTATCCCCAAAATAAAAAGTTATATCAATGATAAATCTGGAATAGGCTCTCCAACTAAAAAATGATGATAACTCACCACACACAGGAAGAGGCCCAGGTTCACCGCCCTGAGCCCTCAGCATGGGGAGTGGACAAAACCGAAAAAACTTTAGGAGCAGGCACTCAAGGACACATGAGTATAATGATGATACATCTACTGTAACCCACATGTGGGAGGACTCCCAGTGTCAACTTTGCAATTGTGTGATTAGATGTGAACTGTCTTTCAAGTGTCCAGGAAGCCTAATGACTAGCGGTTGTAGAAAATAATCTACAAGTTCTGAAAGTGGCTCCCCTAGGGATCGCATACCTGCAATAATGGGTCTGCCTAGAGGAGGAGCTGGGTGCAGTTTTTGGATTGGTTGTTTTTTCTAATTGGTGCAGTGTTTTGATTGGTGTATTTTGTTTAAATATTTGAAGCATGGCTCTGTAAAGATAGCCTATGATTAAGTGTTTATCACACGAAACACGAAAAGCTGTGGACACAAACTCTTCACTCTGAATTTATCTGCCTGGTGGAAGTTTTGCCTTCGTGAGTGCCTGCTCCTAAAGTTTTTTTCGATAAAAAGTCATACATTTATATCATATTGGAAATAGTTTATAAGGTAATTAATACAAATGCACTGACTGAAGTAAAAACCATGAATAGGCACCAGGTATGGAAAAAAGAAGAACAAGGTACTGTAAGATATCTGGTACAATCTGACCAACATCACCACTAGTCCTAACCACAATCCTATTAGGCATGATCTGGGTTGTGTATTGGAGTCACATCAAGATAACCTATAGAGTTGAAATTGGCAATAGGCACTTTATGTTCCAATACAAAATGATTGTCTGTGCCTCCATTTAGTTAATATAAAAAAACAAAAGAAAAGAAATGCCCCCAACTTCGAACTGGCCTCAGCAAAGATTGTTTTGCCCTGTAAGAACCCAAAAACCCAAAAACCAAGTTAACTTTTTTTGTTTATGCATAATGCAGAGGCTTTTGTAATATGTAGCCAATTAGTCTTTAGTTCTACCACAACCTATGCCTTCCTAATGTGTCTCATGCAGATTTGGCCTTTGTTACTTCGTTAAGAGCTTCTGATAGGTTATCAATCGCCATACGCTTATATATATACCTTCTGCCTCCAAGACTAATTACATTTACATTTGGTATTTTTTGGTTCAAATTAAAGCAAATTGAAATCTTTTATGTTACACAACTTTAAACAACAGGCAAATTAAAGTGACACATGTTTTGGTTCCAAGATTATACAGTTTGTCAATTGGGCTCAAAAATTAGTATATGGGTTCCAAGTCTGTATGGTATTCTGCCTAAATCTGTGTGCAGGATTTAGTATTAGTCTGAATACAAATATAAATGGATTTTGAGCACCCCAACAAGCAATACATATCCACAGGTGTAACTAGGTGTTACTGGGCCCCCAACAAAATCAATCTAGGGCCACAAAACATTGCTACCAAGTAATTGCTAATTAATTAGGGCCTTACTGGACCCTCTACACTCCTGGGTCTGCTTCCTGTAGTTACACCCCTGTACATATCCTTTAGCATCTTAATCTCTACACAACCCCTATATATAAATATATAGACTGTATATACAAATACAAGAGTCCTCTGCACTCAATCCATTATCAATATATTAAGAACATTGAGACATTTTGTGCCTTAAGCTACTAAAAAATTCCTTACCCTTTAAACAAAACAGGGATTGTTTGTTCATATTTGCAATAAATTCAAACTGTCCAACTACTGTAAGTCATCCTGTGAGGAGCGCCCGACAGCACTCCTCTCTTCCGTCGTGCCACTTGCAAGATGGCGGCACCCAGGGGAAGACTATGTGTAGCGGTGTGGTAACATCATCATGCAGGCACGTGACGCCAGTGTCAACACGCAGAGCAATGGTGCCAAATTCAAACTTTAAAAGCCGGCAAAAGACCTCATACACAGCCCGTGTATAGGATTTGTATTCTGCATTTCTGTATTCTGCATTCCTGGGTGTGCTATTTTTGGACTGTTTCCTAATCTTGACCTCGGCTTTCCTTCTGACCACGAATCTTGCTGCCTGCCTTTGACCCTGCCTGGATAAAAGACCATAAACTTCGTTTAACCCTTTGGATACCTTGATTAGACTTTGTTATCCTATTTGGTTTCCTCCTTGGTCCTGACTTCCGCATCAGATCTGGTAAGGCCCTGACACATCCCTGGTCTGGCCAGTCCTACACTTACTTTCATCAGATTAATTCAGAATTCTAACGCTTCATTATACTTCACATTGTGGAGAGCACAATGTTCCCTTTTATGTTATAATATATATATAATTCTCCAATGAGTATCTGCACTATAAGGCAATGTAGGATAGAGAGGGGTGCACGGTAATTTTTGCATACACCAATAGTTTCCAAACCAGCACTCCCTTTAGTGAAAAAATGTAATTTTTATTATTACATGGTATCTATTTCCAACGTTTCGGTCCCTGTTTTTCCTTGAAAAAGGTCCCAACAGGGACCGACACATTGGAAATAGATACCATGTAATAATAAAAATTACGTTTTTTCACTAAAGGGAGTGCTGGTTTGGAAACTATTGGTGTATATATATATATATATATATATATATATATATATATATATATATATATATATATATATATATATATATATATATATATATATATATATATATATATATATATATAGTAAATTGTATGGCCTACTGTAAGTGTTGAACAGAATGCACATTTAACATAAAGTTAATAGTTGATAGAGTGATCTGTGGCAGACACTATTTTTGGAAGAAACATACTAAAAGTCCAGTTTCTGATTAGCAAAGGAGGCGTGCCCCTTTCTAAGAACACCCACTGTTACATTATAGAAATGAGGAAATTTCAGTTAAAAGCTTTCTGATATAATCTTGCAAATTGCAATAGGTAATGTAATGTCTATGATCATGAGAGAAAAAATTAACCTTTCTGGATTATCTGATTATACCTGGCTTTTTACATAAGGATAGCATTAGGCCGGCAGTTCTGGAAACAAAATGTTCTCAGACTGTGTGCAAAGAACTAATCCTCCCACACAGACAAAGAAAAGCACCATATAATACTGCAACTAGTGGGCTACAAAGAGTGTAACAAAGAACAGGTAATATCGCTATGCTGAGTGCATTTACAGGAGGGCAATAATTGCTCCCCCGAAGACAGTAATGTGCTATATGCCCTTCATAGCCAGCATCATCAATAGCTTCAAGACATTACACAGATGTGAGCTTTCAGTGAATGTACTTATAGTGTATTTATAAGATGGATTGCTGAGGGGGATACAGCAACTTCACCATTTCAGCTATTATACAAAAGTTTTCATTGATTAGATTTTTTCATGAGATAAAAGTTATATTTAAGGTTGCCATCTGTTTGGTTTTGACCAGTAAGATTTTTTTTAGGCATGTTCGGGTCTCGGCCTTGTGAATCCCGAACAATAATTTGGCGAATAAATGAAAAAACATCTAACTTTTATGATACTCAACATGATTTGTTTTCTATCAACATGGCTTAGTTATCATCAAGTACCAAAAATGTAAAAGACAGCGCCGTTAAGCTTTGATCTGAAAAATTTGTTATCATCAAGCAGAGTTTTTTTTTATTATTACAGAAAGAAAAAGCCAAATCAGTCAAAAAAGTTGGAATTGATAAAAATAGACAAATAAGACAAGCACAGCTCCCATTGACTTGTATCAGATCTCAACAGTTTTTACAAGGCAAAGTTTTGTATTAGACTTTTTTATGGTTTTTACACTGTAAATAGTGAAGGGCGAATCAGTGCAGTTTCGCTTCGCTGAAATATTTGTGAATTTACGGCAAAATCTGCAAAATGGCGAAAAATTCTCTAAGGCTAGATTTATGAAGGGTTGAATTTCGAAGTACAAAAAACCTCGAAATTCGACCATCCAATTAAAAAACTTCCAATATCGAATTCGAAGTTTTTTTCAACAAATTTGGCAATCCTGCGGTGGAATAAAAATCAAACGATTCGAACGATTTTTGCGAACAATCAATGTGTAAAGACTTAGGAAAATGTTGTAGACGGTCCCCATAGGCTAACATTGCACTTCGGCAGGTTTAATTTGGCGAAGTATTGAAGTCAAAGTTTTTTTAAAGAGACAGTACTTCGATTATCGAATGGTCGAATATTCGAACGTTTTTTACTTCGAATCGAAGTTGAAGTAAATTCGAAGTCATAGTATCCTATTCGATGGTCGAAGTATCCAAAAAATGAATTTTGAATTTTTTTACTTCGAAAACTCCCTCTAATTCACTTCGACCCTTAGTAAATCTGCCCCTAAATGTATTGAAGTCAATGGGCAGCAAAATAATTTTGATAAGCGTCAATTTTTATATGTGCGACTATTTTTATAAATTATCGGATTCCTCTGATTGGGTTGGATCTTCTATACTGGATAATTGAGGAGATCCCTTTAGATGAAGTGTTTATAAAAGCAGGACAGGGAGAGACGAGCTCAGCCAGAGAGGGGTTCCAATGAGGCAGAACTCAGGACAATTAAACCAGTTTCCGTTTAATGTGTATTTAATGGCATGTCCTACACTATATCAGGCCCATTATACCATATCTCTCTCATCATATTTATATATCTATTATAGACATATATAGATTCAATCTAATACGTGTGCATTGCAGCTACTAGTTTGTTCTGCAGTAATAAATTACTAAACTAATTACCTAGTAGCAGGCAAGCTGAATCATTTAGAGGGGTAATTAGCAATCAGATTTAATGAGCACTTGAACTATTTCATGTCATACTGTATTTAGCTTCCCTGCAGCCTAAAGGAACTGAATTATTTCTTCTACTTCACAGAGGGCATTAGTGTTATATTGAGTGCATCAGCCCATATTATTACTCTCCATTGTTTAATTCTTCACTGGACTGATCACTGATTCTTCCTGTCAAACTTTTCCGACGTCTTATGGGCACTTTTAAGCCCATAATTATTTAGCTGCGTGAACCCTAAACAAACTGACAGGTTTGTGCATAAACATTATTATTTTTTTCAATGCTTGAATGTAACATTTTTGATGTCTAACAACCATTCCCTCGTATTTGTAAATTCTTTACAAAAAAAAAAAAATAATTTGATTCAAATTTGTGTATACCATTTACACATAATTTACTATTAACAAATAAGGTTTTATGTTTGCAACCATGCAGAATAGTTTTAATTTCCAATAATCAAGCACAAAATTGAGTTTATTGTGTTCGCTTAGCCTTTGTTCTTATTTTTCTTATTAATAGAGACAGACTGCAGCTATGCTGGTGGAAAGAATGGCAGCTATTTTCTAAGACCATGTTTATACTACAATTGCATAGGGACTATCTCTCCATGAATAATCTTTCTATAAAATGAAATTAAATATACAATTAAAAGTGGTGCTTAGTAATTTCATCAGCCATAATTTGTGTTTACTAATGTCACAATATTTTGGGAACAAATGGAATGCAATACAGATATGGAACCTGTTATCCAGAATGCTTGGGACCTGGGGGTTTTCAGATAAGGGGTGTTACCATCATTTTGAACCCCATATCTTGTCTACTAAAAAAACCTGAAATTAACCCAAGATCCTTGTTTTGTCTCAAATAAGGATTTATTATATTTTAGTGATGATCAAGTAGAAGACACTATTTTATTATTATAGAGAATAAAAAAAACATTTTTTTTACAAGTGTAATCGTTTCATCAAAATGGAAGATGGCCTTTTCGTTATTTGGATCTTTCTGAATAATGGGTTTCTGGATAAGGGATCCCATACCTGTATTTGAAATATAAAAATATTGGAATCCAGCTTGGATTTTCATGGACTGGACTCTTTTGCGGCTCCTAATATCCTTATATTGCACAACAGGGAGGGCTGTAAGTCTGTACATATATTCTAGGTGAAGCAGAAATTGAAATCTCATAGGAACACACCATGCCAACTGCCCTATTTTATTTCAACTGCTCCATTTTGTCATTTAAAATAATTGCATTGTCTTTTATGTTAAATTCTACACTCAATGAAAATCTGTTTATTAATTTAGTCTATTGGTCTCTTTCATTTATTCACCATAAAAAAAAAAATCCATTGACTTTAATACATTTGTAGCGAGAAAAATTGCCACGAGTAAAACAAATTTGACGCCAATTGACATTAATGCGTTTCGCAAATTTTGGGACGGATTCGTTCATCACTAGCTATGATTATCTTAGTTAGCCAATAAAGGTTATCACCTTTATACCACCTGTTAATTTATTTAGATAATATCCCTCTTTCTCTATAGATAGATAGATAGATAGATAGATAGATAGATAGATAGATAGATAGATAGATAGATAGATAGATAGATAGATAGAAAAAAAACAAATGGACTACATGAGTGTGAATAAAAAAAAACCTTAAGCAGAAAACCCAATAATCCACACACACATTTTTCTCTATGAAAGAATTGTAGCATTCCCATACAGGCAGCCATGTGATAGCTTGTCTAGACTATGCAGGTGTAGATAATTGCTGCAATTACATAGATCTGAACAGATAATGATTAAGAATAATATAGTAAATACTAAGGTTTCACTATCAATTATATGAAGGCAAGAGAGGTAATTGAATTGAAGCATTTCTTTTGCTATATTCAGCTATTAGTTCATTTACTATAAAATGATCTGATTTGATCTGATTTGGGATATCATAAGAAGGTATTGCAATACAGAGCTTCCCATATGTATAGCAGAATCAAAGTCACATTGATACAAAGACTGATCTGCCAAGTTTCCAGTGGATCCAACAAGCTGACCCCGAGCTGAAACCTACAGGGCAACTGTTTCTTAAAAATATGAGAGCGGAAAATGAATATCAGGATCCCAACTGTATTGTATAATATTCTCCTAAAAAACATATACACTAAGGGGGTTATTTATCAAAGTCCGAATTTATCTCAATATTTTCTGATCAAATCTGCTTTGGTTTTTTATGCTTATTTATTATTACATTTTACCAAAAATTTGGTTTGCAGGAAAAAATCAGATTTTCACGATTTTTCATCCGATTTTCGCGATTTTTTGGGATTTTTCACCTGAAAATTCTGATTTCTTATACTTTTTGCCAGAAAACTCTGAAAACATTGGGGTATTGCACAAAACCCAGCACACATTATAAAAGTCTGATTTTATAAAAAAAAATTATTTATGCATTCAGAGTTTAGTAAATAACCCCCTAAATGAATGTAGCTAAATAAGTATCTCAGATCTTATAAAGCCTCCTATATTGTTTTGGTTTAAATACTACTAATTAATTTAATTGTTGATTTCTGACAAAGAAGTCATTTTCAATGCACTGAAAAGCAAAGTATAATACTGCCTTTTTCCAGAATACTTTGTAAGGCATCCGCTTAATTATGGAATGCAGTTTTGGGCACCCATTCATGAAAAAAAAGACATTATGCATCTGAAAAGAACATAAAGGCTGGTAACAAGATTAATATAGCAAATGGAAGATTTAATTACAATGCAAAAGTCTGCCAAATTGGTTTGTTTACTCTGTAAATGCTGCACCTATGAGGAAAAATGATAAATGCAAGCTGATTGAAATGCAAATGGCTTGTAAATGTCCTGCACAGGCAGAAGAAAAAACAGACGTGACCACTAATTTCATTTGAGAAGTAGGTAGTTATGAACCACAAAGTTCACTTTATTTCACCCCAAAATGTTAAAAGGGCTCATTTATATCCATAAAAGCAATGAAAAAAGTGCAGTTTTTGGTTTCATGTCTCTTCTCCCAAAATGCAGTGTTTCCCCAACAGAATTATAACTGTACTCATCCTTCTTGCAGCTCACTGAACAGAGTTAATCACCAACTGGTTGCTATGGTTTACTGTGGGGGTGCAAACGTGCCCAACATAAGTAAATTAACTGAAACAATGTCCAAATAATGTGAGGGATGCCAATAACCCAGGGGACGTTTCTGTACACATGCAAGTTTAAAGAATTCCTGTGTGAACAGGGAGAGATTCGGGCAGGAAGTGATGTCACACCAAGCTAATATGGCAGCTGCTATCCTAAACAAACAAAGAGAGCTTCTAGAGCTGTTTACTCAGGTATTGTAAAGCATTCTGCAGAATAAATTTTGTATTATAGCTTGCACTATTGTGGCTAATCTATTGGCAATAAACTACTTTGGTAGCTTTCCTTATCCTTTAATGATGTCACTGATGACATCTAGCTGGATAAAGAGTTCAACATTCATGTAAAAATGCATTGAGTTTCCCTCTGTTTTGGTTTACCCAAAGCATGCATTTGTATTTTCTTTCAGTGCTTGCATGAGTTTACACTAAAAACATACAGGCAGGTCTGTTGCCTCTTAGACTGTAAGCACCACTGGGGGAGGGATGCATGTGAATGGTGTATAAGCTCTGTACAGCACTGCAGAATATGTTGACACTATATACTGTAAATATAAGTATAATAAAAATAATTACTTCTACCCAATAATAATATGTTGTTATTTGAGCACTTGTGATGCCTAACTTTTATTTTAAAAATAGCCAATGTTAGAACACTGCTGGGGCATGCATTACATCATGCAGATTAGGTCCAGTCAACTAAAGCTGGCCATGACAAGGGGACTCCTCAATTTGACCCTTCGCCTTGAGCTATCCCGATGAACCCCATTATATATACCTTAATGAAACCAGGAGACAGATGTGGGTGTAAAATGACCACAGCATTTATTCACATTTTATAAAATAAATAGGACCTTGCCAGCTTAACCCAAGGCAATATTCTAAAGCCAGAATTTAACAAGAGATTGTACTATGCTCTGCTGCCAACATGAGTGGAGTTCAGCAGCCCTGCTGCCGGACCTGCAGTGTGTCGATGATAGGAAATGCAAGCAGGTTGCCCACTAGCACAAGCAGTAGTAGTGTCTGTATCAATCAATCAACCGTGCAGTCACAGGAGAGAACCTTCTTTCTCCCTCTTCTAAACTTACTCTGGCAAGGTCCTACCACTGCTGTGACAAATAAAACTTAAAATATAATATCATATGTGCACTGTTTTGATCCAGAGAAAGACAAAAAAACCCAGCCCGAAGCCAGTGCCAATTACTGTATGCTTCAAGAGGGAAAAAATTCCTGCCTGACCCCAATGGCGATCTGAAACATTTCCTAGATCAACATCATTCATTTAACATAAATTATTACAATCCAGACTTTCATAATTAAACTGTATAAAGATACAGAAACCATAAAGTAACAGCACATTCAGAAAAAAACATCCATATTCCGTTATTAATAGATAATATGAAAAGATAAAGAAAAAAAAAAAGAAACTCCTGACATTTCGTAAAATATGCAAATTGAGGGAGGGTGGGATGTTTTTACCTGCTCAGATGATAAGGATGTGAACTGCTTCTTCCCCTGACATCACATCCCTCTCTGACTCCGCCCCTGGGCCTAGCATTCTCCTTCTTTAATTGATTCATTCTCACCTAAACACAGCTACGCTATGTGATTCTGCCCATATCTAACCTAGTCCAGTATAATTTGGCTGCTGATCATTTGGATTCCTTGTCATGCAGTCCTTGTACTTATAGCTCCAGGGCTTTCCTTACTGCTCACTTGTAGACCTCACCAAACAAGTGGATCTCTCACTGATGTGCCCATCCTGAGGTGGGCAATATCAGACTGACCCAACTGTTGGGCCCTAGGGCCTAGAGATTAGGTCACAAAGACAGAGATACAGGCTGCTATTGCGGTCCCTGCTTCAAATTTTAATCTTTAAACCCGTCCAATCTGGTCGTAAATTAGCCAGATATCAACTGGGAAAGCCCATAGGAGGGCCTCATACATGTGCCAACTGTTATCAGCTGTATATCAGCCCACTCGTGACCACAAACACCCACATTAATTCAACCATAGATTATTTTAACTGCTATAGTTTACTAAAAGGTGATTGTTGCAATGTTTTTATGTTAAAGTTGTAACAGATATCTACCAATGAAAATATAAGGGAAAAAATATAAAAGATTACTTAGGAAAATAGTTAAAAATCACTTTATACAGTAAATAGAAAGTTACACATTATTACTGTATGTAAATCTATTTTCGAGAAAGGGGCTAAAAACCTATACATTGCTGTATGTTGTCTGCTGTTCACCCTACTATATGTAACATAGTTGCGTTCTTTACAAAATTCCAATCACGCCTTCTGTTTTGATTGTTCCCCCCCCCACCCGTTCATTTTAAATCATATTGAAATGAGATTTTCATCAACACCTAAAGCAAACCATAAATTACTTTGCACTCAATCAGCTTTCAGGTTTAATTTAATTTTAGTGGTGTAATTTAAAGACTCGGGGATATAAGGCAATTGTAAATTGTGTGTTTTTAAAACCTGCTTTGCAAAATGGCTTTTAATTTATTAATGGGTAAAGCATAATTAAAAACTGAAACTAAAACCAGTGAACAGATAATGGCTGAAGAAAGATACCTAATTTGCTGAATCACCAAGGTTTATGAGATGAAATACAGAGCGCAAAGTATGGTTTGATGAAGCCATAAAAAAACATAATTGCTGACATGAAGGTATTATGTAATGAATCAACCCCATTGTTTGCTGACTCAGTTATCTGGCTTGATAAATCAGGTCTGGAAACTGACATGAAACACAGGCCACAAACCACGCCATGAGTTCTATTTCTCAAACAAGGAAAACACAATACATCGAAGCACATTACCTATGTAATAATCAGTGCCGGAACCTACGGTATGGTCACAAAAGGAAGGTAAAAGCAATAATGATCAGCTTCTCAACTCAGTCCATCAGTCCTAAGAACACAAATCACTGACTAAATAGAGCAAAAACCCTGTCACAAGATATTTAAGTCCACCAGGGTTTAGGCCAAGGTCAATAGCTAGTCACATTGTTTTAGATTTCAAGTGACAAACGGTAGAAACAAGTCATTTATCATTGTGAAGGAGAGACAAAAAACACGTGAGACTGACAAAGTATCTCTTCGGTAACCTTTGCTGACAGTTCCTTTCACTTGCTGCATTGGGGAAACACAATCCTATTATTAATGCAAATGTGAAATGAACAAACCTAAAGATTTCTGTTGTGTTAACAATAATAAATAGTAGAACTGTCTCCAGTAAATGGCTCGTGTACAGTACACAATAACTCAATGGCTATACTAAAAATCCTTTCTTACAGCCTGACTAAAATATCAATACATGGCTATCCACCAACTGCACAGCTGAGCAAAGAAAATGAATTTTAATTTTATTTGAGGTTAACTTGAACATGCAAAATTAGAATTGCAATATCTGAAGAAAAGTTTGTGGTCTGATGCTTAAGTGGTAATTGATTGCTAGATCTACATCTCTTTCAAAACATTTACTAAACTGTACTCTGTCTAAAACATACTGCATGTATATTATTGGCCGCATTTGATTACATTTATCATCATCATCGGCATCATCATTTATATATTGCTGACAAGATACGCAATGCTTTACCTTAGTTATAACAAACAGGGAATAAATGGTGGATAACAAACAAGGGTTACAGAATACAATAGGATTAGAAGGCCCTACAAATTAGAGTTTACAAACTAAAGGTTAGGGTACAATTGAGACATTAGGGTTTTAGAAACAATTTTGTGATTTATGATACAGAAATCATTGATTAATTAAGGTATAATGAATGAGCTTCTTTAAACAGGTGGGTCTTTAAGGTGTTTGAACGTTGTGCAGCTGAATACGACAAGATTTTGCTAGTGTTTGGATGTGTGGTGAAAAAGACAGATGCAAGTCTAGGATTACTCCTAGGCAGTGTACCTGTGTGGTCGAATGAAAGGTGGAGTTGTTTACTGAGTGAGTGATATCTGAGGGACAGGAGAAGATCTTGGAGAAAATATGAGTTCTGTTTTTGAAAGAATAAGGTACATTGAATAAGCTTCTTTAAACAGGTGGGGTTTTAAGGAGCGTTTGAAAGTTTGGAAAGAAGGAGAAAGTGTAGCAACTTGAGGCAGAGAGTTCCAGAGAAAAGCAGAAGCCAGAGAGAAGTCTTGTAGACGAGAATGGGCAGAAGTGATGAGAGAAGAAGTGAGGTGAAGGTCAGAATCAGAGTGAAGGTTGCATAAAGGAGTCTATTTGGAGATCAAACATGAAATATAAGGAGGGGCTTCACTGTTAAGGGCAAAGACACACACGAAGATTTGGGGAGATTTATTCGGCCGGCAAAAAATCGCCTCTTCTTCGAGAGACTAATCTCTCCAAACTGCCTTCCCGACGGCTAGAATATAAATTGCCGGCGGGATGGCACTCGGAGCGATTCGTTTTCCGAAGTTGTCCGAAGTTTCTTCGTGAGGCAACTTTGGGTGACCTCTAAAAACTAAGCCCTCCTAGTGCCATCCCACCGGTGATTTAGATTCTAGCTGGTGGGAAGGCAATGTTGTGCAGCTGAATATGACAAGATTTTTCTAGTGTTTGGATGTGTGGTGAAAAAGACAAAAGCGAGTCTAAGATAACTCCTAGGCAGTGTACCTGTGTGGTCGAATGAAAGGTGGAGTTGTTTACTGTCAGTGATATCTGAGGAACAGGAGAAGATCTTGGAGAAAATATGAGTTCTGTTTTTGAAAGAATAAGGTACATTGAATAAGCTTCTTTAAACAGGAGGGGTTTTAAGGAGCGTTTGAAAGTTTGGAAAGAAGGAGAAAGTCTAGCAGCTCGAGGCAGAGAGTTCCAGAGAAAAGCAGAAGCCCAAGAGAAGTCTTGTAGACGAGAATGGGCAGAAGTGATGAGAGAAGAAGTGAGGTGAAGGTCAGAATCATAGTGAAGGTTGCATAAAGGAGTCTATTTGGAGATCAGAGATGAAATATAAGGAGGGGCTTCACTGTTAAGGGCAGAGACACACGCGAAGATTTGGGGAGATTTATTCGCCCTGCAAAAAATCGCCTCTTCTTCGAGTGACTAATCTCTCCGAACTGCCTTCCCGTCGGCTAGAATATAAATTGCCGGCGGGATGGCGATCGAAGCTATTAGTTTTCCGAAGTCGCCCGAAGTTTCCTTGTGAGGCAAATTTGGGCGACCTCTGAAAACTAAGCGCTCCTAGTGCCATCCCACTGGCGATTTAGATTCTAGCTGGTGGGAAGGCAATGTTGTGTAGCTGAATACAACAAGATTTTCCTAGTGTTTGGATGTGTGGTGAAAAAGACAGATGCGAGTCTAGGATAACTCCTAGGCAGTGTACTTGTGTGGTCGAATGAAAGGTGGTGTTGTTTACTGTGAGTGATATCTGAGGGACAGGGGAAAAACTTGGAGAAAATATGAGTTCTGTTTTTGAAAGATTCAGTTTCAGGTGTCATTGTGACATCCAGGAGAAGACAGCAGAGAGGCAATCTGTAATTTGGGAAAGGACAAAAGGAGAGAGGTCAAGAGTAGACAAGTAGAGTTGGGTATCATCAGCATAAAGGTGATACTGAAGTCCAAATAACTAAATATGTTTTCCTAGCGAAGTAGTATAGAGCGAGAACAGAGAACAGAGCCGTGAGGAACTCCGACAGAGAGGGGGAATGTAGTAGAGGTAGAGGTACATTTAATTTGATAAGAAAAACAAAAATGTCAAAATATTTAAATTTTTATAAATTAATTTCAGGCATATACAGAATATATTACACCTTTTAATGATTCATGCTGAGAAATTCTACATATATAACATATATTGCTGTATATCTTACCACTTATCAGTGGATCTGAAAAACATATGTTTGCATTATACACATATGAAGTGCTGGCTGTCCCAAATTACCGGATGATTTATAAATTAGGATATAGGGATTTGTTTTATATCAAAAAATGGCAACAGTAGTATGAGCAAATATTTTTGGGGCTGGTGTTTCATGGCACAATTTGCAGTTTCAGCAGCGGTGAAAATTTTTGCTAAACAGGGCTAGCCTGTAGATCTAAGCTGTTAGATGCCTTTTTTGGATGAAATTGGGTAACATGGGAGCCTTTTTTTCCTCTCAGTGGATAATAGCACAGTGGAATGGAGCTTCTGTAACAAAGTAGGGAATGTATATGCTATTGTAGAACTTAAAATGTTTTATCCGCAATGGAATTTTTCCTTGCTGTTGACTCCAATGAATATAGGCAAAATGTGTCTTTTGTCAATTTTTCCATGGGTTCTCAATTTTTACCAGCAAATCTGCCCAATTTCACTCATCACTTATCAACAGATACAGTATTTGAGCCATCAAATTAAAATTGAGTATCTAACTTGAAGTATTTCAACAAATAATTGATAATTAGTGGCTCATCTCTCTCTTTCAGTCTCTCTATCTAATGTATTTTATACTCATATTTTATTAACTATATTAATTTATATTTTATTATGCTAACATATAGTTCCATATTTAGAGGCATATTTATACCACATTTCATACACAGCATTTCTTTGGTACTGGTTACCAGTAACCAGGATAATTAGACCTGAGCAAAATTTGCTCCTTTGAGTATATTCATTCAAACCGAATAAACCGCTCCATGCTCACCCTCCCATTGGCTGCTCCTCTCTTTCCCTGTTAGGTGCTCAGTCCGCAGCGTCCCCACCGCTCCATGTCAATTCAAAACCAAATAGATGGACGGCACTCCATTCAAGGGTCCAACGCGCTAAGCATTTCGGGATACAATTCCTTAATCATAGGCATCATTAAGGGATTGTATCCCGAAACGCGTAGGGTGTTGGATCCTTGTAGGAGCCTGCAATAAATTTGCTCATTCCTTGAATGGAGTGCCATCCATCTGTTTGCCTTTAAGTATATTACCCCATTATTCTGTACAATGAGAACTACACAGCGAAATATTGTTTTGCGGATTTCTAATACACTAGTGTAAGCTTTAGTTGATGCTGCCTCTTTTTTTTTTTTTTTTCAATTTGCAGGTTTATTGTGCAATAAAGGTATATATAACATTGATACGTTGTTTTTGAGGAGCATACAAAAAAAAACCCACATAGCAATATCGTAAGTTATACAGATTGAGGTAACTCAAGAAAAATAAAAGATAAGAGTAGCAAAACCAAAGTAAGAAAAAAAGAAAAAGAATACACGGCAGTACATGGCAAAAAATCAACTATGCATGAAATCACAATAGGACAGGGCTTTTAGCAGATCATGGGAAGCCCTAGAAACAGAGTCATTCAGGTAGAATGGTTCAATCAGCCGAGATGGGGTGCCACGGATCCCATATCTGGATGCTGCCTCTTTTTAAAGTAACTTCAGCCCCCACAGAGGTTCACTCCTTGCCTTTTCACTCATGTAGTAGATAAATACTCACTGAATACTCACTCAATTTTTATAATTGTTATAATTATTGCACACTTACATTTGCCACAATTCAGTGCATTCTGCAGTAAAACCTATAGTGAATTTTTGCAGTTGCTATGATAGAGTTAATGGAGAGAAACACGAACTCAGGGCTAAAACATCATATCAGAGACAAATACCCCTGTATTTGGATCAGCAGCTGATTATTAAATGAGACCCAATGAGCTGTATGCAGCCTGGAGCGTGCCTGAAAACATTTCTGCTCTAAATCTTTTGAATGTACTAGTGATTTAATAGATACAAGCCAGATTCCATACCAATGACGCTTCCCACTGTTCACACATGATACATGTTAGAAGTAGAAACAATCTGCTAGAATTGTAGTTCATAATTGAACAGGATTTTTTGAAATGGGGGGGAATCTGAAGATGCAGATAACCGAAACATGGGCAAACATGTTTCCACCTCAGGCCTCAGAAGCTGCAGAATTGTGGAAAAAATTATAAAATGTTTACCAGATGGTATAACATTCCTACTAAATAAAACAGAATCACCAGGCAAAACTACACAATGCTGGAAATGCAAGTTATGTCAGGGATCCCTACTCTATATTTTCTGTGACTGTAATATCATCAAGACTAGTGATGGGCAAATCTGTTGTGTTTCACTTCGCTGAATAATTTGCGAATATCCCGTGAAATTCGTGAAACGGCAAAAGATTTGCGAAACGGCGTCTCATTTTTTCAAACTGTTTACTGTTAACTCTCTCACTTCTGAGAGGGAACGCATATTGTGCAACTTCTTAAATATTCAAATGAGGAGATATTATCCTTAAGGAGGTTTTTTACTATAACATCCGAATTTTTAGTGGAAAAAAATCTCTAATATTTTGAGATTTATTATACCCTGAGGATGGAAAAACTGAGAATTTAAAAATCTGCCATGTCAGACCTGCCGAGGTTGTACATAAGTCAATGGGAGAAGTCCTTATTCTATTTGGAAGTTTCTATCGTCTGCGCTGAAATTACCCCAGAAATCCGACTATTTCATAGAATTTGTATTACTTCTACAAATACCTAGGGACGCTGATTTATAAAAATTGAACAGGACACAGGAAAATGCTATAATAAGTTGACACTGAGAAAATGGCAGCTGCATTTTTCCGAACCTTCCTAAACCAGTCAGTGTAAAAAGGGAAGAGGAGTAATTCACTCAGCATATTTAAGTTTGATTTAGTGCTATTTGATTGGTTCATTGCTATTCTAGCAAACTTTACCATTCCTTTAACAAAGCTGATTAATTACATTTAGAACTTTTAAGTCTGAAGCTTAATGATTCAGAATAAGTGTCCAATACCATTAAGGCTTTATGGCTGAAATGTACTTTAATTGGCAAAACCAAGTTAGATGCTAAAAGCTGATAAAAAGGGCTTTGTTTGTTCTCTCACTGAAGTTCAATGTATTGAGCAAGAACAGCAGTTCCTTTGTGAAATGTAAGTTTCAGATATGTTTTGCAATAGCTCATCAGTATTTTAGCATAATATGACAGATTAATTTTTCTATTTCTTTTAAGGAAAAAAGCAGATGGAAGAGGAAGAAAGGAAAGAAAAGATATTCAAGACTGCAGCTTATGTTGTAAAGCACAATCAAGTTATCAAAACTAAAAATCAGGAATAACTGGTCCGAGTAAAACTAATCCGTATCAAGGATCAAGGATACAAATAAGAAAATATGAAAGTTTATCAATAAATGTGAATACATATTCACAAAGGAGGCTAGACCATGTGTTATCCAATGTACATCCAAGGAATATACAATGAACAAATGTCTAAGTAGTAGCATCTGTAGTACAACAGACTTGGATGCCAGAACTTTTTTTTTTCAAACATTTGGGCAAACATTAAATTAAAATGTACCCAATGTATAAGTATGCTTTAAAAATGAAAGGAACTATTGCGAAAATTAAAATTTAATAGAAGCTTCTTCATACTAAAATAAGACATTTTCTGAATATAATCAATTACACATTCAGAAAAATCAAGTTTTTCTTCACTCTCCCCATTCTTTATTGGGAGTCTGATTGTGAATAATAGGTCCAATGCAACTTTGGGAGGGGGGCTCCTTTTGCCTAGAAGATGTATTAGATGCAAAAAAATGTGTTTGTGCCAAAGTCCGTTTTTTGCTATATTTAGTTTGTGCTGGAGACCATTGAACCTCTAACACTGAAGCTCTTACACATCTGCCTGAAAATAGAGTCCCCCCTAAAAGATATATTGGATCTAACTGTCAATGCCACTCTATCACCCAACTTTAGCAAGAATACAAAATGAAGAAAAAACAAATGCTGAGAGTGAAGATGTGAAGATAAACATTTCACCAACCAGGATTATTTTGGGCAGGTAACGGGCTCAGATATGTGAAAGATCTCTATAATGAAGGGGAACTAAAAAGTTTTATGGAGATACAGGGCATCCTGCCCAACAAAATATGTTACTCAATTTCGATATGATCAGCTTCAGCACGCTGCTCAGGCACAATTTCCTAATCCGCAATCCACAATAGTGGCTATCACCCTGGAAACAGCTATACAGCTTGAGGTGGTCGCTAAACCCCTTTCTACCATTTACCATAACTTATTGGCACCAGAGGAAAAACGTCCGCTTAAATGCTTCCAGAAATGGATCAGGGACATTGAAAATCTAGATGAAGAGCAATGGGAAGTGATCCTACGCCACATGCTAGCCACAACAATTTCAGCCAGGGACAAGTTGATACAATTGAAATCGGTCCTATTTAACGCTGGAGCGTCTCCATCATATGGATCTTACAAGAGAACGAAACTGCACTAGAGGGTGTGGACACCCAGGAACGTGGTTTCATGTGGTGTGGACGTGCCCCAAATTGACTCGATACTGGACGAAATTTTCTCCTTCATCTCCAAAGTTCTGGTTCTCCCCATAAAGCTACACCCCAGTTTGGCACTGTTGGGGTACACAGGAGGTGTAGTGGACTCAGTCGAAATTAGGATTTTACTCCAGCTGCTGATGTTCTATGCTAGGAAGATGATTGTTCTTCGGTGGAACAAGAAGGATGCACCCAAGATGGTTGATCGGAAAGACCTAATTAACAAGGCCCTACCGTACTATAAAGCGGTATATATGTCTAGCGGATGCACGGATAAATTTATAGCTATATGGATGATATGGGTTTTGAACCCAGATACAAATAGTCCGCACGTGTTTTGAATGCATGTCTGTACTGGCAGCACAGGAATTTAGTCATGTCAGATGCTCGATCCCTCCTCACCCCACACTCTACTTAATCTCCTCTTTTTTTCTTTTCTTTCCTTTTCCTCCTTCTTTTACTGTAATTATGGTCTCTGTATGATTTTATTTTCTTGAACATTGTATGTTCAAATTTGTTTTGTGTGACGAAAACCAATAAAAAAACTTTGAAAAAAAAAAAGAAGATAAACATTATTGTTTCAGAAACTGTACATTTTTTTAAGTGATTATATTTAGAACGTTTCTTATTTCAGTATTACATTTTCAATTTCACAATAGTTCCCCTTTAACATAACCTCCTTTTTCTATAAATGTTCAGAAGGAAGTACAAAAGGAAGAGTATCCTGTATGTGTCAGGACTTACCCTGGTGGTCTAGTGGGCAGCGGGGTCCACCGCCGATTCTTCGGCGTGGATGCCCACTGCTCAGCTCCCTCTTCCTCCTATGCCGGTCCTCCTAGGGCGCGCGCACCTCGTGCGCGCATTATTTAAAGGCGCAGTCGCGCTGGCGTGATGACGCCAGCGCGCAATTGGCGCGAAATTCAAATGTATTTAAGGGGAATTTAGGTTTCAGCAAGTTGCCCGTTGTTATGTTAAATTTGCCTTGTTCCTGGGTGTTGTATTCTACTTCTTCTGACTGATCTATTGTGTTTTGACCCTTGCCTGCCTGAATTACTACTCTGAACTCTCCAATCCTGATCCTGCCTGTCTGGACTGTTCTGACCTCTCCAACCTGACCTTTGCCTGGCCATCGACTATTCTTCGCTCTCAATCCTGATTCTGACCTGTTTGACTATTCTACTGCTTGAGCTGGCCCGGCCTGCCTGTTCCTGTGGCTTCCTATCTTCCAGCATCCTTGTAAAACAGTCGTGCCCCATTGCCTGCCAGAACTTACGCCTTGCACCTCTCGTTAAGTCCAGGTGGCATCTGAGTACGTCGAGGGCTCCTCCCGAGGCCAAAGGCGGTCACTTAACTGGTGAAGTCGAGCCGAGACCTGCTTGGCATCTGTTCTGGTGTAGGGTGCCGACCGGGACAGTATGTTTGTATTTACAGTATAAGAGTTAAAGTAGCCATTAGGGTTTAAATAAGATAATCCTATTCATTTAGCATTAAAGGGGAACTATTATGAAAATGTAATATCGTAAAAGCTTCATCATACGGAAATAAGACATTTTCAAAATATAATCAAATAAAAATGTTGTCCTGTTTCTGAACTAAACAAGTTACTCTTCACTCTCACCCTCTTGGTATTGGTGTCTCTTCATTCTCTCATAACGCAGGAGTTTTTGACAGTCAGGTCTAATATAGCATTTGAGAGGTGCTTCCTATGTTTGAACTCTTTTAAAATCACCAGAAATCCTGTATCTCTACTGGCAGGATTTGTGCCAGTCAGTTATTGTTTGCACTGGAATCAGTTGAGCTAATTCAGCTAATACATCTGCTAGGAGAGGAGGAACAAAAAATACAAAAAGGATAAAGAAGGATCAAAAAGCACAAAATACTGTCTTGATTAAAAGTGGTAAAGACTATAAAAGACTTGCAAAGCCTAACTGAGAATACTGCAGTGTAGTTGTAGGGGGGTTAGGTCCCCATAGGCTTGCCTGTGATTTTTTGATCGAAGGATTTTCCTTCGATCGTTGGATTCAAATCCTTCGAATCGTTCGATCGAACGAAAAATCCTTCGATCGATCGATCGCAGGATTTGCGCAAAATCGTTCGACTTCGATATTCGAAGTCGAACGATTTTAGTTCCCAGTCGAATATCGAGGGTTAATTAACCCTCGATATTCGACTATTGATGAATCGGCCCCCAAATGTATCTCATTATTAGAAAAACTACAACCAAACTCCCATGCTCGATTTGACCTTGTTCATTAATTAAAAAACTTGAATTCATCGGATCAGAAAAAAAAATTATAAAATCAATTGAAAAACCCGAATTGTCCATTTTTTCAGACTGTTTTCCTGAACCACTCGATTTTCTTTGGTTCTTGCCTGAAATCCCTGATTTTCAGGCTAAACTCAAAGCAAACAACATCTTCAAATCGGGATAGGTGCCTCTCCCAATGACTTATACAGGACCTCGACAGGTCTGAGATGGAGGATTTTCAGATCAGCCTTTTTGCAGTATAATAAATCTCGAAAAATTCAAGTTTATTTTTTTCATTGAAAGTTTTTTGGTTTTGCTCCAAAAATCCCAAACAGATAAATTTGAGGTTTAGTAAATAACTCCTTAGTATTTAATGCACAAAAGGAAAGGCTAAGAAAAGATGGGACTTTTTTAACCTTACGAATGAATAAAAAAGGATGCGAACCGCATCACAGCTCACCGGTTTCCATGTCCATCCAGACGATGCCTCATGCGAGACGCTGGCACCTCCTCGCCGGTATGACTGCTCAGCAACTGAATAATGCATAATAAAGCATAATAAAGCCGATATTTGGAAGAAACAGCTTGTGTCCTTCAATGAATGTCCAGTACAGCACCTGTGTAAGCGGGATCTTCTGTTGCTGAGCTTTTTTACCCTTACTACCGTATGTTTAACCTTTGCTATGCATGCAACTAGAAAGTGAATTTAGGTTATTTATAAAGTTTGCACAAGGCATATTTATTGGCAAATGGCTTTATTGCCGTGTTTTTTCCTGAACGCTGAAATATTGCATTGCTGTGCCCATGTTTCCTTTTTTTTTCGATTCGCATTGCGCAAATATATTCACAAATAAGATGGGTGTTTGCGAATGTGCAAAGGTTGTTGTGCGTGAAAATACTGTTAGGTAATTTAAATTCACAATTTGCAAAAACTGACTCCACCACCAAAGTTGTGGCATACCTCAAATGCAGAGTGTGTGGAGAAATATTCGCAATTTGTGATTATACCACATTTAAAAAGCAGTGCGAATTAAATTTTGCAATTCTGTTTGCACATTAAATACAACATTCTTATTAAATATAATCATACACAGGGCAAATATTTTCACTGTGCAAATCATTCTGCACTGTGCAAAGTTTATAAATGAGATTCAAATGTGTTGTCTTTTCTTTTCAAGTCACTACATTTCATGCAATGCCCTATGGATTACAAACTGTGATCTATAGCACTAGTTTTTTATTCCCATTGTTCCCCTGCCATCACAACTAAAGTCAAGGACATCTACATGAGGTAAAGTTGTAGTTGTCGTTCTCTGTTTCTGATATGTGCATCTGGTATGAGATATCAAATCAGAATTTATTTAAGGATGCAACTGTCCTAGAGGTAACAGAATTCATTCATTCATCCAAATTCACCCATCACTAGTTATTTATCAAAGTCGAGTGTTAGAGATTTTTTACATGACCTCAAAATCGAATGGTAAAAACTCCAACGTCTATAATTCGAACAACTGTTACCAACTCAAATCAAATTCGAACGCAATTCGAATCAAGTTTTTCTTCCAAAAATGGATATTAACTTCTTCAAATAGGTCAGCAGACCTCTACCATTGATGGTGGTGGCCTATCGAATTTAAGTTACTTGCAGGGTAGGGGGATGATAAATGTTGGATTGAAATTCGAATTCGAGCTGGTGGTTTTAAATTTGAACTTGTGAGCTTTGACCGAAAAACCAACTCGAAAATTCAAATTTACCATTCAAGCCTTAGTAAATCTGCCCCTTAATATCCTTCATTACTTTTCATTTATCGCCATCCCCTTTTAAGTCTAATAAAGAAGTGCGTTTAAATCTCTAATATGTCACCCTTTTTCCCTTTGTATCGTGTCCTATTTTTAATTCCGTTGCATCTTCCATTATTAATAATATTCAGTCTGAGACAGAACTGGCCTGAAATTTTGCATTGTGCAGACTGCTATAAGATATGTACATACAGTATTTTTCCCCTCACACCAACAAATATTTTTCATCTCACTTTCATTATGTGCTCTTGTAAAAGCTCTCACTTTTTATAGCAGATGAATCCAATTACAGATCCAAGTTTGTTTATAGGGCTGAAAGCCAGATTCTTCAAAAACGCACAAGTTGCTGTGAATTTTACTCATAGAAATATTTAAATAAAGACACCAATAAACAAAATATTTAGGGGGTTATTTATTAAAGTCACGAGTTTTTGTGAGACTTTTTACAGTCAAAACCCGAACTTTCAGGTTAAAAAAAATTACAATTTTTGGGGTTAAAAAAAAAACTTTTTATTATACTCTGAAGTAGAAATAGCGCAAATTCAAAAATACACCAGCTAAAACCTGTCAACGTCATGTAGAAGTCAATGGCAGAGGTCCCTTGAACAATTTGTAGATGTTAATAGCCTTCATGATGTTCAGGGTTTTTTTGGTGGGTTTTGCTAGAAAACTTGATCAATTCGAGTGATTTGAGAATTTTTTTTTGCTGAAAACGCAACAGTATTTGGGTTTTTCATCTCAAATTCAATCATTCAAATTTTTTCCATTCAAGTTCTTTTCATAAATCAGAAAACATTCGAGTTGTGAGTTTATTCATGGTTTATCTGTCCTGGTAGACAATTTCCGTCAGTCTGCTGAAAGGAAGTAAAGAGTTTCCCCTTTGCTGTTGTGATTGTTTTTCCAATCATCTTAAACAAAAAGAGTAAATTAATCATACAAATGTATGACCACTTGAGTATCTGTCCATTTGGCCCATGGGTACAGTACAGGTCAGTCCATGCATGGCTACTTTAATAATAAATCCCAAGTCAAGTTAAGCATGTGCTTAAATTCTATACAAATACAAGCAAAATATTTAAGGTGCATTTAAAAGTCAGGATAAAAAGTTTAAATTTGTCCCAATTTACTTTCTGCCTACTAAATACAGATTAGGATATACAGTTAGTTGTAATACCGTCCTTCTTCCTCGTTAACTTCGTTATACTATTCTACAGTCAAACGCCAATTTTAAGTTTTCCAGGGGACTGAAAAAAATGTAAAATCCGTAAAACTGTAAAATGAGGGTATGCAAAATCAAGGTTTTCCTATAAAAATGGTTTAAACTACAAAAAAAGACTTAAAATGGAGGAAAACTGACACTTACAGAGGATAAAAAGGGGGTTTTAATGCTAATGGGACAAAATTGTTATGTAAATTACAGGACTTAAGAAAACCGACTTAAGAAAAACAAAATGCAGGAAAACATAAAATAAGGGGATGCAAACTAAAATAAGCGTATGTTTGACTGTGTATTGCTGACCAGAAAACAAAGTGAAATAGACTTAAGGTGGGGGAGTATAAAGAATTTAACCAAAAAAGAAACAGTTAGCAAACAATTCACATAGCAAAGACATTTAAGGGCAGATTTACTAAAGGGCGAAGTGACTAACGCTTGTGAAAATTCGCCAGTGTGACATAATTTCGTTACTTTGCCGATTTACTAACAGTCACTGGCGTAACTTCACTAGAGAAAGAGATAGACTCTAGCATACTTCGCTCCCTTACGCCTGGCGAAGTTGTGCTCTGGTAAATGGATGTAACTACTCAAATTTAATAAGATGCGGATTTTACTGAACGTTACCTCTTTCGCCAGACTTGCCTTCACCTGGACCAGGGAAGTGCAATAGAGTATATAGGACTTACTCAAAAAATAGGGAAACAAAATAGTCCCATAAAAAAAAAATTGTCTCAAAAAACATTGGCGACTTTTAATTTTTCAGGGTGATAGGCTGCAAAACATATGGCACATAAACTATACACTGGGCTCATGTGTAGGGCAATATAACAACTCTATTTTATTTTATTAAAGTTTCCCGGGCTTGTGTAGTGTAATGTATTGGCTGCAACATATACGTCCATTGAAATTTAACTTCCCCTCACATGCAAGTTAAGCAACACTAGCGCAACTTTGCTTCGCTTGCCGCAATAACGCTAGAGCTACTTTGCCAGCGTTCGGTGCCCTGGACGCAACTTCAGATTTTAGTGAATTAGTGTTGTCCTGGCGAATTTACGCCTGGCGATGTGTTGAGATGGAGGTTAGTAAATTTGGCCCATAGGGTCCATTTATTAACTAATGCTACCTTTTATAGAGTGATACTAGTGATGGGTGAATCTGACCCATTTTGCTTCACCAAAAATTCGCAAAACTGCGAAAATTAACCAAAATGCATTGAAGTCTATGGACGTATGATTTTTTTTCCTCCCATTGGAGTCTATGGGTGTCATTTTCACAGCAAAACTTGAAACGCCATTTTGTAGTAAAATTGTAAAGACATTCCACAATTTTTACGACTAAATCAAAGAAATGGATGGGACCTCAAATTTAATTCTGAGCAATAAATTGTGATGCTCAATTTATACATTTAAATAGGTCTTACACCAATTTAGTTTCTTACAGTGTACAGATATAGTCCTGTTGTGAATTCAGTTATTATCCACTGAAACATAATTTCATGTGATAGAGGGATGGATAAGTCAGCAGAGTTAGTTTTGAAGAACATAAGGACAGGAATTAGGAAAGAGCAATCAGAAGAGAAGATGTCTGGCTTTGGCAAAAACACAAGGGAAAATGGCGTGCTTTTTTGGAACACAATTTCCATCACATCTATGAAAACAAATCTATGAAAGAAAAGGAAACAAGCTAATGCCATTAAACAGAAAAGAGCCATTTGGCAGTCACTGTTTATTTAGTTATATTATGCTGATTATAGACATTTAGTGATGAAAAATAAACTGCACCAAACATAATAAAAAGAGGACGAGCCACTGGAGATAAGATGAGGCTGCGAAATGGATACTGATATCAAACAGAATGATCACATGAAAGGAATTAAGTGGGAATATATATTTCATGGAAATTGTTTTTGACAGAATGAAATACTGCAGATTGAATGGAAACAGGTGGAAGAGCGGCTGCAGAGAAATAGTGGCTAAACAAACAATAGGAACACCTGAGCTTGATCTCCGAGGTAAAACAAATACGCTTTTCCTTTCCTACCAGACACCTATTCTATTATTCCACACGGAGGGGATTTTGTTTTTCAATTACCCTGTAATGCACATTTTTTTTCTTTTGCAGAATGGAAGTTTCCATTTGTGAAGTCATTTCATTGCAAATCTAATCACGGTGTCTATTTTGATGGATGGATTCTAAAACATCAAAATGTTTATGCATTCAGAATGTTTTAAACCCCCTACTAAAAACTGATTTCGAAAATGCCATACAACATTTGAACAGTTATTTTTTTGTTTAAGAAATAAATATCTTTTTTTTAAATGAGAAGGATCTCCAGCCATTGTCTGGACGTTGAATATGGTGGGTAATTTAAATCATCGACAGGTGGTGTGCAAGTGGTTGTATAGCTATGGAATCCATTATCCAGAAACCCATTATTCAGAAAGCTATGAATTAAGGAAAGGCTGTCTCCCATAGACTCCATTTTATCCAAATAATTCAACAAGATTTATTTTTTCTCTGTAATAATAAAACTGTAGCTTGTACTTGATCCAAACTAAGATATAATTAATCCTTATTGGAAGCAAAACCAGCCTATTGGATTTATTTAATATTTTCATGATTTTCTAGTAGACTTAAGGTATAAAGATCCAAATTACAGAAAGAAGACAGTTATCTGGAAAACCCTGTGCTTCTTTCTTTTTTCTAATGATCTTTTGAATGGCATGCACCCTCTATTTCTATCTGGAAACCCCAGGTCCCAAGCATTCTGGATAACAGGTCCCATATCTGTACATTATTTAACCTAATGGTTAGGTTAGCGGCACTACTCCCTCAACAGCTAAACTGGGACATTTTGGGGAGTTTTTGTTTTTTAAAGTGACAGGAAAATGAAAATGTAACTTGCTTTCACCACAGGTTATAAAAAGCATTTGGATAACAATACAGAAAATCTTTTTTTCTAGGTTATTTTTTTAACATACTTATGGGGGAATGTAATAAATGTCTCAAAGAGCAAAACAATTTGCACAAATAAGAATAAAAGTTTGCATTTCGCAATGTAATACTCTTTCTAAAACTGTTATTGCATTGCAAATTTCAATTGTGCATTGCCCACTTTTTAGAAATGCTTGAAGGGGTCGTAATCTATTAGAGCAAACATCACAACTTTTTTATTAAAAAGTTTTGTTACATTCACTGCGCACTGGCGCAAACTATAAAATTCGCAAACCTTCTCCCCTTGTTGGAAGTGGTCACTAAACAGTTTCCGGGTCCGCAAAAGCTATATTACATTTGTGCAAAGGCACATTTGTTCACAAAAAGTCATAACTTTTTGAATTGTGAATTTTTTTTTCAGTTTTTTTTTCTATTGCTTCAGATCTAAGAGACTGTTCTTTCCCCTTCCATCATTCTTACTCCTTCTTGACCTACTTTTGCATGATCCTTGCACACAGAGTTGCACAGTGATTCATTTAATATGTTTACAATCTACTGTATTGTTACTAAATATTGTAATCAATCATTTTGTATATCTTTTGGAGAGATGTGTTAGACTTCTCCATGAATTTTTACTGTAACGCTCCTATAAAAATAATAACTAAAAAAACCTTTTATTTCCTTGAAAGTCACAGGGTGCTGGTTTCAAATGCAACGTTTCAGAAGACTCGGCTTGTGTGCTGCGTCTCCTGGGAATTTTTTTGACAGACATGACTTCAGTGAGGCTGTAGCTTTAAGCTTTAATAAATTGGAATCCCAGATGGGACCAGTGACCTTAAATTCACTGTCATGTTTATGTGTGAAGATTAAAAGATATTATAAGGGCCCTTCTGGTAAATGATGTGATACAAGTACCACATGGTATGATCCAAGGCAATTTAGCATTGATCAGAATTTGTAAAATTATGATAAATATGTAAATACATTGATATGTTCTCTTCTTCATATACTGTAGGCTAATCAGGGGCATCTGCTCTGGTTTTTAACAGTTCTCACTTGATCTCATTAAAGCATATGAAAATAAAAGCATTGTCTACAGCTCAGCCACAAACATAGTTCACGTTGTATGATGAGCGACAAGACCTTGAATACCAACTGTCTACATGACATTACATGTAGGTGAATTATGAATTTAAGGGCAATGGCACGTAGGCTGAGAATCAAATAAGGTGATTTTGAGAATATGTAACAACAACAAGATTGCGAATGGAAACAGATGGAACAAATGGAAACAGCCATTTTACATTGTATATGAAAGCTCTTTGTATGCTCCACTCTCCATTGTGCACTTAAGGACCTATGGCTATTCTCATGAGTACTTGTCCAACCACCATGCCAAATCAACTCTCCAATATGTATGGCCAAGCCCAATCCAACCTACTGCATCTCTGATCTTCAACCTCAGCATTAGGTATCTGCAGGGCCGCCATTAGAAATCACGGGGCCCCGTACAACAAAATTTTTGGGGCCCCCTGGGCCCCGCCCACACTGACGACCAAGCTCCGCCCCATATCCCGCCCACATCGCAGTTAAAAGACCACACAGACATCAGCGCTAAAAAAGTAACCCCCCCACACACAAGTTGTAAAAAGCTATTGATGGTCAGGGCCCCCTTATAAAAAAATTGGGGCCCAAAAAAAAAAAAATTAAAATTTTTTTTTTTTTTAAAAACATTGGTGGCAGGGGCCCCCTGTTAAAAAAAACTTGGGGCCCCAACAAAAAAAAATGTAAAAAAAACTAAAAAATAAACAAACATTGGTGGCAGGGGCCCCCTTCTAAGTTAAAAACAAATTGGGGCCCCAAAAAAAAATTTGAAAAAAAATTAATTTTTTTTTGAAAAAAAAAAAAACCATTGGCGGCAGGGGCCCCCTTACAAGTTAAAAACAAATTGGGGCCCCAAAAAAAATTTAAAAAAAAATAATTTTTTTTTGAAAAAAAAAAAAAACTGGTGGCAGGGGCCCCCTTACAAGTTAAAAAAATTTGGGGCCACCAAAAAGAAAATTAATTTTTTTTTTTAAAAAAAAACCCAAAAAAAAACAATGGTGGCAAGGGGCCCCTTACGAGTTAAAAAAAAAATTGGGGCCCCAAAAACAAAAGTTTTAAAAAAAAGATTGGTGGCAGGGGCCTATAGAATATTAAAATAATACATTGGTGGCCAGGGGATTAAAAAAAAAAAAAAACACAAACTGGTGTTCAGTAGAATTGAACTCATGGCTTCAGTACTTCAACTTCGCCTCCTTTCGTGACTTCGGGTCTTTTCACCGCTTCAGGACTTCGGCTTCGGCTGTTTTCGTGACTTCGGGTCTTTGCGCTGCTTCAGGACTTCGGCTTCGGCTGTTTTCGTGACTTCGGGTCTTTTCGGCGCTTCGTGACTTCGGCTTTTTCCGTGACTTCGGGTCTTTTCGTCGCATCGGCTTCGGCTTTTCGGCACTTCCGCATTCGGCACTGAAGAGGCAAGACGTACGGCTCGGGCGCTCGTAAGGGGGGCCCGGATCTTCAAAAAAATGCAGCGCTGCCGGGCCCCCCTTCATGCCCGGGCCCGGTACGCTTGTCCCCCCTGTCCCCCCCTGATGGCGGCCCTGGGTATCTGTCCAGACTACCACCACTAAATATCTGTCCTTCTGCCCAGGCTACCACCAGTTTCTCACTTTTGGATGAATTATATAGCACTCATTTTTACAATACTTATTTAAGATGTAACAGTAACCCACAGCAACAAATAATATTGTTTTTAAACAGGCGACCAGTGAGTACATGCTGATTGATTGATAAAATATTCACTTTTCTCACTAACCACAGTTTCAGACTCACATTAGGGGGCAGATTTATTAAGGGTCGAATTGGAAATTCTAATTTTCCAATTTGTTTTGGTCAAAACTCTCAAATTTCAATTGTGAACCATCCAAACTCGATTCGAGTTTTAATTTGAATTAGAATTTTGAGATTTATAGTACTCTGGCCCTTTATGAACTCAAATTTGACTATTAGCCACCTAAAACCTGCCGAGTTAATGTATAAGTCAATGGGAGACGTCCAGGGACCAATTTGGACATGTTAGTATCGAGTTTAATCAAATTCAATTTGAATTTGTTTCTAGTTTTCGAGTCAGTAAAATTCATGCAAGTTTTAGATATTGGATTTTTTTTATATAAACAACCCCCTAGTCGAATTTCGAGTATATTCAAATTTAATACATTTTTAAAAGACTCACATGAATTCAAAATTCGACCTTTAATAAATGTGCCTCCCCGTATTTATTTTAGTAATTTAGCCACTTCATGGAATGTTCTTTGATACAGAAATATTGTACATCATGTCACATAAAACATCATGAGCTTGTAATCAGCTTACCTTTCCTAATGCAAGTTAACTCGCCCCCTCAATCGCTCATCCAAATGTATTTCTAATGACTGTTTAAATTGTTCCTTTTTGAAATATGGGCCTGTAAAACAAATTATTGCCATTTTGTAAAGCCAGTAATTTCAGCTATATACAATAAAACAGTTAAAAGACAGAGCATAAAAATCAAAGAAAAATGGAAAAGAATATTACCAATTAAACCTGTGTAAAATACAGCAGGACTATCAGAATATGAGGAGTAATTAAGATATAGCAGAATGTGATCATATGAACAGTACTTGCTTTACATCTTGAATGAGAGAGTGAGTATTAGTAAGTAATCTTTATATCTGATAAATACACTCTCCTAACATATAGTTATGCAGAATATGTAGCACTTTATAATACTATCATACACTTGCTAATACATATACTAGTTATAGCCAGCAACCATATAATTTCATTTGCAGGCACTGGGATGACATAGCCATAAGATCCTCATTATGATATTTCAACCCAAATTCAATTCATCACATATACTGTAGATGGCTGCTGTTAAATAGTACAGTTCCCTGTGCAACTTTGGGGCACCAACTGGTCACCATAGCTGCACTACCTTGCATGTGCCAATTAGCTCACTAGTGAAACAAGGATTTGGCATCCTTGGGAAATAAATCTATATGTGGCTGTTGTACCTCTAGAACTGTACAGCAACATATGAAAAAGGCTTAAACTGCAGGGGTTGTTTATCTTTGAGTTAACTTTTAGGGGCAGATTAACTAAACTCGAGTGAATAGTTCGAATCCAAAAATATTCGAATTTCGAAGTAAAAATCGTTCGACCATTCGATAATCAAGGTACTGTCTCTTTAAAAAAGCCTTGACTCAATACTTCGCCAAATAAAAGCTACCGAATTGAATGTTAGCCTATGCTCCACTGGTGCTTTGCATTTCACTCTTGCTCCATCTATCCCTACAGCAAATATGCCCTAATAAAATTCTTACTATGCAACCTGTGCCTAGACTGCTAAGTGGTAGCCTTATATAAAGCTGGACTTTCCTAGGGTTTTGACCACCCAATAGCAATTAACTGCATAGACTACTGCAGTACAGTTAATTTCTACAGCCACCGACATTATACTGTATAAAATCAGCTTATGTAGAACCAAGGAAGATGATCAACAGGAACAACATTTTGAGTGAATAGACCCTCATCCTCAAAACTTCAAAAACAAATTGATCAGCAACTGACCTGGCTATGCTTTAAATCCTGATGGGTGAGCCTCAGACCATAAGGTAAACCCTATATGAAAAGGACATTTTAGGAGCAAAACTGGGTTCCTCACTCAAATGCTTTTCGATGAGAAAGTAAATGTATCTATAGCAAGGCTAATATCTTAACTGTAAACACAACCAAAAAAACCAAACATACCACAAAACTAAGGCATAAAGACAAAAATTATTGCAGATGCTTTACACAATGAGAAGAACATTTCTGTATCTTCTGTTTAGTCCACACCAGTACCAGCAGATGCAAAGGAATACCATATGAGCTGTACAGGATGTTCAGAAAACATTCTATTATAGGTCAACAAAGAATAATGGATCATTTTAACAGGTGGGCTATGGTGCATCTATTTGTTGTAAAGGTGACATATTTCACATTTCTTGCAAGGAACAATATATTAGAGCTTTTTTCATGTACAATCTAACTCCTTAAATTCTTTCATGTTTTTCTTATGTTGTTGAAGCCACACAGAAAATGTACAATCATACTTCTCTGCACAAATCTTCTGCTAGAAATAAACTCTGTAGCTCAAAACTTTGTAGCTAACATACCAGTTTAGAGTTCAAATTATGAGGGCAACAAAGGCTGAAATTTCAGACACATCTACATGGCCAGCATCTCTGTTCTACCTTGTTTTATGTCTCTCAAAGTAATATTATATTCCCTCTCATGTTGTATTTTGTGGAATATTAGTTTTTTAGGATTAAAAGACCAAACTTTACAGCAGATAAATGAGATGGTTATTAGGAAGGGCTTTTACAAAATTATAAAGCACAAGCCAACATTTCAAAGACAAGCTCTGACAAGTTTGATTACTGCTACAGGTCAGGGCTCTGGTGATTGCCCAGACTTGCATTCATTTACTATTAATTATTTGCTTATCCTATTTGTGAAAATATAGTATGGGTCACTTGTTCACTTGATAAACTAATTTAATTGTGTGCCTATGGAATAATATTATTATACTTTAAACATTCAGCATATTGCTGGTATGTATTTATACTATAAGGACATAATCTAAAATCAAGAGTTAATACATTATTATAAGTACATTTCTGTTCATGAGCATTAAATCATAAAACATCAACAAGGGAATTGTATTTTATACTGCATAGTGGGTACTATATAGTATAGTAGATAATGTACCCCTAGGGTTGCCACCTGAATTGACACCAAAAAATATAATACCGGCCTGGACAGTCGTGTGCAATGTTGGTAATGTGAGGGGTGGGTCTATGAATCAATAGGGGCAGATCTCAGGATGGATTTTGGTCATAGAAGAGATGAGATTCCTGCAATAGGAGCTAAATTTGGGTGGATCTTGGCCTATTGGTTCTGACAAGTGGCGGAACAAAGAGGAATTACAAATTTACCCGCAAATCTATTGCTGGTGAATTTGTAATACCGACCCCTAGTAGGTGTTTTACCAGCTAGGCTGGTAAAATACCGGTGGTTGGCAACCTTATTCACCCCCTGAATGTAATTTATAAGGAAAATAGAAATAAACAAGGAGATTCGGGACCATATAAAAGGTCAATAGGTCACAAAAATCCATGGTGACTTCTATGAGGAGCTGGCACTTTGTTGCAGCACAGGCGTTTTGCAAACTAGTCTGTTTTTGGAATGGCTGATCTTTGTTCCTAATGCAGCACTGAAGATTTTACCCCATTACCTTTTGTTAAGAAGTCTTGCCGCAGTGGAAGAATTGCACCAAAGCAAAATGTCCTTCAGTCAAATCATTAATATCATCAGAGGGGGCTTGTCAGTCTCTTGGTTTTGCAATGGTATTTTTTGCAACATAATTTATGTGCTTTTTAGATGCATAATATCATGGTTGTTATATCTATTCCCAAATACAGGGGCAAACTACTCTATAAGTGTATTTTTATTAAAATTATATTTATAAAATAAAAATACATATTTTAAAGGGCAGTGTATTAATGGTTGAAGTGACAATTCAAATTTTCGAATTCAATTTTTGGTCAAAACTCTCAAATTTGAATTGTGAATTATACAAACTCGATTCGAGTTTTTATTCGAATTTCAAGATTTATCATACTCTGGCCTATTAAGCACCTAAAACCTGCCAAATTACTGTATACGTCAATGGAAGAGGTCCAGGGATCAATTTGGTTATGTTTGTAGCCTTCCAGAATCAAGTTTTTTTCATTTCTGAGCTACCTAATCATTTTTTTCCAGACAGAGAAATAGATGTTATATCTACTTAAGTTTCTAACAGGTTTATCATCCCCTTGCATTCAGACCCTTGCATATACACATTTAACTATCAACATATTCTTTCATTATAAATTAAAAATGTTAATACTTTGGATAACAGTTATTCATTTTAGTCAAATATTTTACTTAGTTCTGTATGGTTTGTGGTAACTCTACATTTTCTCTTATTTTTCTAACCTTCAGAAAGTAGGACAGGCAAATTTTATGGGGCTGGGTTTTATCACCCATGAAAAAGTTATCACTGGTTTTATATCTCATGAGAAAACAGACTGGATTATCCTGCATGAGTTAACTTTATCATATGCTTTCATCACCCAATTTCCCAAAAGATAATATGAAAAATTGGGAGTAACCCTTTGACAGTCAGTATTATATACCATAACCATAACTTACTTATTTAAAAAAAAAATCCAATGTGAATTACATTTTTAACAATATTGCATTAAAAGAAACAGTGAGGTATGTTATCATTTTATCATTTTTAGTCCAATGATATATAACTTTACATAAGTATAATGCTGTCCAATATCTTGTTGGCCCATTTCCCATTAGGCTGGATTTTAGTAGAGCGATGATGTCATAAAAAGAAGCTCTTGAGATAATTGGAAACCAAGGAGGACCTGTATTAGTATATACAACATCTTTACTATACTTTATTAATGTAACTTTAATTAACCATCCATATATTATAGGTAACCATTCAAAATCAGATAAAGCTGGTGGAAATCTGACATTCTGTTATTAATCATCAAAATATTTACTAGTAATTTATTTTATCCTTTCTGATTTATTTGTGCAACATGTTGCCTGTAAATACACAGTGTGGCATATATTAAATAAACAGTGTCTGTCATTATTTTTATGTACATACTGTACGTTGAAGACCTGTATTTAGGAACCATATAGGTTTAACTAATTGCACACATGCACAGCAGCCATTCTTACAATTAGATTCTGATTAATTCAAACTTGTTAACACTAGGTTAGAATACCTGATCTATTTTGAAAGCACAGTTGTGATATCTGACCCTTGTACTTGCAGCCAACCTTTCCCTGATTACAAAAATTGTAAACATCCTGTTTCTAATATAATTAGGTATGTGCATGCATAATAACAGCAACTTACACAAATATGCCTTAAATGTGATAAAGGATTAAAAGATGGGTTGTTCTAGCTGAAATAGGTTCCGACGTGATGAGAATAAATGCAGGCATCACGTTGGATGTGCCGAATCTAATGTAAGTAATACACGACTGTCGGATGAAGACGCAATATGCAGCGTTCATATCCGACAATTGTGTCGTGTTGGATGCAATCAGCTTCTACGTACGACATTTTTACTACTTACATTCGATTTGCTCTAATTAATCAAGTTTTCGAGTGAAAGCCACCAAGAAAAAGGACATCATGAAGGCTATTAAAATCTTCAAATGGTTCAAGGGACCGCTGCCATTGAGTTTCATGACCTTGACAGGTTTTAGCTGGTGTATTTTTGTATTCAAGCTATTTTCAGCTTCAGGGAATAATAAAACTTGATAAACTCTAGTTTTGAATGAAAAATACCTAGAAAACTCACATTTTTCGGGTTAAATACAACTCAACATTTAATAAATATGCCTCTTAATGTCTTTTGTTGTAGACTGAAGGTCTTGGAAAATAATCAAATAAGCACAAAATTTACAAATAGAAGCAAATTTTATGAATGCGTCAATTCATCAGAATGTTTCAACCACTAACATTAGTTTATCTAATACAAATATTAATGGGCCTATTTAATTTTTTATTCATTATTTCATTTATGAGGTTTAGAAGTTGTTTCTACTTCCAATAAACTCACATATTAAACATACTCTGCTTATTTATGAAGAAATCAGAATATAAAAAGCCAGGTTGAATACAGTCATGAAATAAAACCTCAAATTCCTTCAATTTGTAAAAAAAATATAGCTTGCATTTTGCTAAGGACAACATTCATTGACTTCTATATGAACTCGCAAGCTTTTAGATGCTGAAGTTTTACATTTGAACTCTTCAAGGTTTTTTTTGTGCTTAATAAATACCAAACATTTGAGTTTATATATACAGTATATAATAACATTTTAAAAAAATTCAGCAAGAAAATTTGAATTTGTGGCAAAAATTTGAACTTTGTGTAGATGAAAAGTGCAGGCAAGTTGCTGAAATTAATTGTTCCAGCATGGAAAACAAACTGTTAAGCCTTCGCTCCTTCTGTTACTGAGCAGTAAGCGCACAGCACAATGTTGAGATATCGGCCCCTTAGGAATATTGTTTACCTTTCAGGTTCTCAACTGCTTTGGCTTCCAAATAGTTTCACTTACTTATCAGCACTATTGCCTATTTTTAATTCCTTTATATTTGTCCTCAAGAAGTGTCCTTTTGTAAGATTATAAAAAATAGCAATTATGTTAATATTTCGTTTACCAGATTCATTGTTGGTTGATGTTTGCTACTGTTAAAGGCTTCAGAATGACTCCTACTGATTAACTGAATTAACTGGAGGATTATGTGAACACTCTTTAATGACAATGACAACTATTTCACTGCTCTATTGTTTTTACAGTTGCAGGGAAAAGCAGCAACCTTCAGGATGTCACAGAGGACAATCTGATTGTAATCTGCATGAGCAGAAAGATTCTTGGAAGTGTCCTTTCCATGTTTGAGATGCTTGCTTTCACTTAATATATTGCAGATGAGTGGTATGTCATGGCACTGTCATCTTTAGATCATTTCAATGTTGAGACTGGTGGACCATCCCAAGACATGTACCTGCATTAGGATAATTAATGGGGTGGTTAAACATTACATTTAGTATGTTATAGAATGTCCAGTTCCTAGCAAATTTTCAATTCATCCTCATTTTTTTTAATAGTTTTTGAGTTGTTTCTTTTGCTTTATGGGGGAATGTAAAATTGGTATCTAACGCAAAAACTAATTTGCAATTCATTTGAACTATGAATAGATGTTCGCAAAGGGAAACATTTTGTTTCTGCGAACACTTTGCCCCTCACACTACAGTAGGATAGTGATTGCAAATGTTATAGTTTGCGATGTATGTAATAAAACCTCTTAATGAAAAAGTTTATAGTTCCCAATGCGCAATTAAGATTCATAATTCAATAAAAGCCTAATGAAGAATATTACACTCCGACATGTGAATTGTTATTCGTAAGTTTGTTCTCTTTGCAAATTTTATTACATTTCCCCATTAATTGCTTAAAACTATTGAACAATATTTTGCAATAAATAAAAAAATGTATCATTTTGGTAGAAATTTTAGTTATGCCTGTTTTCCTTTAAATATAAAAATTGTTCTTATATTTTTTCTTATAATGTGTATTTAGTAAAGATATGGGACCTGCTATCCAGAATGCTCGGGACCTGGGGTTTTAAGGAAAACAGATCTTTCCATAATTTGGATCTTCATACCTTAAGTCTACTAGAAAATCATGTCAACATTAAGGGGCACATTTACTAAGGTTTGAATTTCGAAGTGAAAAAATTTTCGAAATTCGACCATCGGATTGCAATAGTTCGATATTCGAAGTCGAAGTTTTATTGATTGAATATGGCCTATTTGATCAAAGTAAAATCGTTCAATCGAACAGTTAAATCCTTCGATTCGAACAATTCAAACGATCTAATCGATCGATCGAACGATTTTCAAAAAAAACTTCTAAACTTCTGACTTCTAAAAACGTAACCAAATGTTGGCTATGGGTTCTAGGTGGTCCACATAGGTTAACATAGCAATTTGGCAGGTTTAAGGTGAAGAAGTGTCGAAGTTTTTTAAAGAGACAGTACTTCGATTTTCGAATGGTCGAATATTCAAAGTATTTTCAATTCGAGTCGAAGTCGAATTTGGCCTATTTGATGGTCGAAATACCCAAAAATTACTTTGAAATTCGACATTTTTGAATTCGAATTCACTTCAATTCCCTTAGTTAAAAAAACCCAAAAGGCTTGTTTTGCTTCCAATAAAAATTAATTACAGCTTAGTTTGGATCAAGTACATGGCATTGTTTTATTATCAAAGAGAAAGAACATTTTTAAAAATTTGGATTATTTGGATAAAATGGAATCTATGGGACATGGATTTTCCGTAAATTCCGAGCATTCTAGATAATGGGTTTCCAGGTAACAGATCCCATACCATGTATGTAATGACACCACTAAGCACCATAAATAAAGAACTCTTCATGGTGTTTTTTATGGATTATGAGTATTATAGTGTTATGATACATTAGCACTATAAATACACTTAAAATCTATTTTGTTTGAAAAAAGGGAATGAACAATAAAAGTATAGGTAAATTATTTTCTCAATTTTCTAGCAGCGAAATAAAATTATCTGCAGCATTAGCAGTTGAAAAAAGGACTAAAGCTAACCTCCTGCTGCGGTCCGCCCCTGATGAATCCTATGGAACAAAATTAATTCCTGTAATCCTGATGTTTGAAACCTTGCCATAAGATAGAACATTATGTTTGTTGTGTATTATTTTAATTTACTGAATGCTTAAATTGTTTTTCCGCAGAGGGTAAGGATTTGTGCAGCTTTACATTCTGCTAATTCTTCCAAGTGAAGTCATTGAAATGTAAAAAGCTTTTGCTAAGATACTTACAGAAGGTCATATTTAGAAAAGATTAATATTGTTTTTCTATTGTGAGGTCATGATACAGTTAAGTAAAGTGCTGAATAGCACAGAGCTTTTTCCTAAATGATGTTCATTTGCAAGAATACAACTAACGTTTCAATTTATTAAGCTTTCAAACCCTTCTAAAGGAGAGCTTTAAACGTTGCCCAACGCTTTTTCTTTTTGAAGATGTTAATTGGAGCAATTTTGTTTAGGAGGGAGGCAACAGAACCAAATACAAGGAGGTAGTGTTTCCCTGGTTTAAGTCTAATGTGAGAGTGACTGGTACCCTAATGTACAAAGTTTTTTGGGAATCCCATATGACAGTCACAATTAGATTTGTCCACAGGCAGTTGTCATGAAGCGTGTTTAATCCATTTGGTTTACTATCTAAGAAGTAGATAGTCTGGGGATTAGGGAGTTTAGGGATGGGCGATGGGATGTTTCGCTGCAAAAATGACGCCCGTAGACATGTATGGCTTTGTGCGTCCACAAAAAAGAAGCGCATCAAAAAAAATTTAGTCCTGCGACAATTTTTTTGACGCCCATAGTCTTTAATGGGCGTCGGCGACATTTCGTCGGCTGTGACTTTTTGGCACTAGTAAGCAGTATGCTGTGATTATAGTTTCTTGCAAGATCTAGATGTTTTGAGAAACTATCTTATTTATGTCTGTAGGCAAGTGTTACATTGGCAAGTGCCCTCAATAACTGGAATGTCCAACCTTTCTTACCCGTGAGCAACATTTAAATATAAAAGGAGTCAAGGGGCAACGTAAGCATGAAACATGTTCCTGGGGGTGCCAAATAAGGATTGTGATTGACAATTTGGTAGCCCTTATGTGGACTGTCAACTTACAAGAGGCTCTGTTGAGCAGTGCACCTTGCCCCCAAGCCAAGAATTCAAAAATAAGCACTTGCTTTGAGGCTACTGGGAGCAACATCCAAGGGGTTGGTGAGTAACATGGTTCTGATGAGCCACTGGTTGGGGATCATTGCTCTATAAGAAAGGGGAAGTTGTAAACACTGAAAGGAGGTTGTTTTCCATGGGATTAGCCTTCCTTGGTGATAATAGAAAAAAATACAGTTTTCACAGACAAGTATGAGTATGATGCTAAGCCTTAAGATGGTTTGTCTTTGCCTGTGTGGAACTTTGTTAATTTATCCAAGTGAGTGCATAACAGTGGTAAAGGGTACAGTGAGAGATAATACTGCAAAACTCTAATTAGATTCTGTTAGCTTCAATGTGTAACATAATTAAGTGCTTGAGTAACATAATGAAGTACTTCTAAAGCATATGTACCCAAAAGATGATCGTTATCGTTGAGCTTTGACATTAAGCAGCTCATAACAGACAAGCACTGTTCAAAAATATATCCATTAGATTACCCTTTTTGGTTTTCCAAAGTGCCCCTACTCAGATTTTCTTTTTAAATACTTGGATTTGGATTTGTTTTTAATATAAGTATCTTACATTTACAATTCTATAGTCTTGCCGGATTTGCTGTTCCTCTGCAATAATATGATTTTGCCTTGTAATTGAAGTTATCTAACCAAAAATGATTCCATGCAGATGGTAACACAATTATGTTGGGTTGATTTATTAATAATATTGCTTGAAAAAGTTACTTACTTATGTAAGTTTTAATACAGACACTGTTTGCATCTCAACATCTTAAGTCTACTAAAAATCATTTAAACATTAATTAAACCCAATAGGATTGTTTAATTAATGTTTAGGCTCTGTTATATAATTACATGGAAAAAGGAAATCTTAAAAAAAGGTAATTATTTGATTAAAATGGAGTCTATGGGAGACGGCTTAACAGTAATTAGGAACTATCTGGATAATGGATTTCTAACGGATCCCATACCTGTATTTTAATATAATTGAAATCTTTTTAATGGGCACTGTAGTAAAATCTTGACAATTCCATTGGAGGTTTCTGCAGATTTTAATGGGTCCTCTTCATCAAACTACACCTTAGTAAGGTTTGATCAAGTATCTTTTACAGTTACCTCTAATTTAACCGGATATTGATAACATAGATAAGTGCACCCCAAGCTAATACGCCAATTGTTCGTTTCTGAGATGGGAGGCCTCTGTTCTTGAGACAAAAAAAAAACTGTTTTGTACTGCAGACAAAAATGTACTGCTTTTTATAATTTTTTTCTCCAGTGTTAGCCTCAGTTGAGATCCGTTCCAAACTATTTTTCCATTGCCCCACTTAGTAGCGAATTCTCAAGTTCTTTACCTTTAAAGTCTATTGGAGCCTTTTGCAATTCACCAGAAATTTCAGTGACAGAGGATGAGAATAAAGTTATATTTTTGACGCATTAAATTCAGCAAGAAAACCCGAGAAGAATGAATTTTTATAAATCTCCCATTAACTGTGCGCTAAGGATATTACCAAGAAGGTGTCTATTATGCTCCTCAGTGGGTTGCTCCAGTCATTCTAAAAATCTAAAACATCTATACAGGTATGGGATCCGTTATCTGGAAATCCATTATCCAGAAAGCTCAGAATTATGGAAAGGTTATCTCCCGTAAACTCCATTTTATCCAAATAATCCAAACTTTTAAAAATGATTTTTCTCTGTAATAATAAAACAGTATCTTTTACTTGATCCCAACTAAGATATAATTAATCCTTATTGGAAGCAACACCAGCCTATTGGGTTTATTTCATGTTTACATGATTTTCTAGTAGATCCAGGTTACAGAAAGATCTGTTATCCAGAAAACACCAGACCCCAAGCATTCTGGATAACAGGTCCCATATCTGTATCTGCTATGAATGCTATTTACATGTATTATCAATACAGGACATAGCTAGACTGGATGTTGACTCTCCTCTAAGAGCAAAGTGCATATAGTCCTATAAATATTTAAGCATACAATAGTTTCTATGCATTTATTAAAAGATGTAATCCATGCTGTGCTCCTGTATATCATAAAAAGGCAGCATTTTCTTAATTACTCTTTCCTATCCACTAATGTAGCTATAATTGCTTCCCTGCAGTGAAAACCGTGACGCATTGTCTCACAGTCTAGCACTGTTTACTTGGAAAGCCTTAATGATCTGTTAATTAGGTCGTAATTGTTTTGCCATATATTACAATAGTTTGCAACTGCTGAAGTGTGCCTGAATTATCTGTCTTTTTACTTTAAAGCTGAGGTAACATGATACTCATTTCAACAGTCTTCAGCATTATGTGGATTATACACATTATATCTATTATACTATATTCTATCTGAAACAATGCTATGGGGCAAATTCACTAAGATCCGAAGTTGCGCCGGTGACAGCTTCGCCACACTCCACTGCACTTCGCCAGGCGTAGTTTCGCCAGCGCTACCCAAATTCACTAAAATGTGAAGTTGCGCTCAGCGAGGCGAACGATAGCGAAGTTGCGCTAGCGTTAATTCATCAAGCAAAGCGAAGTTACGCTAGGGATGCCTAATTTGCATACGGCGCCAAGTTAAAGTACAATGGACGTATACGATCTTTTTCAGCCTATCACCCTTAAAAAAGAAAAAGACGCCAGCGTTTTTTGGGACTTAGAAAAAATTTAAACAATCCCTATCTACTCTATTGCACTTCACCTGGTCTGAGGTGGCGAAGGCAAGTCTGTCGCAAGAGGTAATGTTCAGTGAATTAGCGTAGTTACATCCCTTCGCCATAGCGCAACTTCGTCTGGCGTAAGGGTGCGAAGTAGTGCTAGAGTAGGTCCACTTCGCTAGTGAATTTACGCCAGCACCCGTTAGTAAATCGGCGAAGTAACGAAATGACGTCACACTGGCGAATTTGCCACTTCCCGCTTTAGTGAATGTGCCCCTATGTCTTTACACCTTCCATATGGAGCAGTGATCCCCAACCAGTAGCTTGCGAGCAACATGATGCTCACCAACCTCTTGGATGTTGCTCTCAGTGGCCTCAAAGCAGGTGCTTATTTTTGAATTCCAGGCTTGGAGGCAAGTTTTGGTTGTATAAAAATCAGATGCACTGCCAACCAGAACCTCCTGTAGGCTGCCAGTCCATATAGGAGGCTAGCAAATAGTCAATCACAGCCCTTATTTGGCACCCAAGAAGTTTTTGCAAGCTTGTGTTGCTCTCCACCTCTTTTATTTTTGAATGTGGCTCACGGGTAAAAAAGGTTGGGGATCCCTGAAATTGAGCATTAGGAAATGAGCTATAGGCTACTGGCCAGGCTCAATTTAAAGTAGAGCCCTGCTAGGCACACAGTATCTTACTATCCCAGCTGATAAACATAATACTGTTCTGTACTTTTTTTTTCAGAATAGCCAAGAAAAGTCATATGCACAATTTTAATTTTGGGGTCCCTACAGGCCACATACTTAGGTAAATCCATGTATACCAGGCATCAACCAGATGACTACTAAAATGGAAACAGCAAAAGAGCTTTGCTATAACCAGAAAGAGTTGTTGGGTGAGGCTCATTATAATAGTGGGCGTGACCTATAATTGTGGGTGGGGTTTATTTTTAGCTTGCCATGCTACACACGGCACACATCCCTCTAATTTTTCAAGCATTGGGCAACCCAATATCATTATTATAAATTTTTTTTTTTTGTTTTTCTTTATTTTTCCAATAGTTTTTATTGTATTTATATCAATAAATCACCAGATTAACATAGGGCAATGTTAACATTCAAGATCAAATTTTTTTTTTGCAGTAGAAATATTAACACTACTTCTAAATGAGTATTCCAGGAACAATTAATGAAAGCCTAAGAGAATTTCAATACCATTTTGGACCTGGAAGTCAAAGAAGATAAAATGGTATAGTAATGTATCCTCACGGATCCAGTGTTTATAATAGCTTACTTTGGTTAATTAAATACATGCTATTGGAGCAGGAGACAGAGGAGAAGAGAAAGCAAATGGTGTGTCTGTACCACCCAGTGATGGTTGAGGCAATTGGTGAGTAAAACTCACCTTGTGCATGAGTGCAGGTTTGAGCAGTACCTCACCAGTAGTGATGGGCGAATGTGGGCCATTTCGCTTTGCTGAATAATCCGCAAAACGGCAAAAATTTTTTCGAAACAGTGAAAGTTTGCGAAATGCATTGAAGTCAATAGGCATCAAAATAATTTTCATGAATTATGAAAAGATCCCTTATCCGAAAACCCCCAAGTTCTGAGCATTCTGGATAACAGATTCCCATTCCTGTACTAATAAAACAGACATCTGGCAGTGATTTGAGAATCGCTTCACGCAAAATAGTGGAAGTGCATTGAAGTCTACTGTAGACAATTTTATTTATGCGCGAGTTGCTGCAACAAATTTATTTGACACACAACTATTTTTTTCACCCTTTGGAGCCTATGGGAGTCATTTTCGCTGTGAAACTTGGTGGAAAAATTCGCTCTTCACTACAGGCCAGCTCTTAGGACACACTACTAGGATGGTCTGGATACTGGAGGCGTGTGGAGAGCAATTTTATTATGGAGTTTGTATAGTAAGAACTAGTGATGGGTGAATAAATTCAGCAGGCATGGATTCGCAGCTAATTTTTACGATACTGCATTGAAAATTCGCTGTCTAAAAATCCAGCATCAAAATTGGGGTGCGCATAAAAATTGACACCCATCAAAATTATTTGGACGCCCATTCACTTTAATGCATTTGGACAAATAGTCACTCATATAAAAATTGTGGCTCCCATAAAAATTGTTGGGCATCAACATTTTTGGACATTTGGGCATTCAAATCAGGCCAAGAAGGTATGGTTTGTAGTTCTCTATTGCACATAAAAAGTATTTAACCAATGAACAAAGCTAAAGCCTGGTCTGGACAAGAGAATAAATCTCTTAAAGTCATGCAGACAAAATAAAGCATATACAGTAGGTGCAGAACCCAGGAGTTGTATCTGGAAGAAAGTGTTCTCTTGTATCTAAAATATGCTTTATTTTTTCCACTACTATAAACTTGTCTTTTCTATTGTTATGTCTAACTTCCCACATATTGAACATTAGTATGCTTTCTAAAGTCACTCTCCCAGATTTTTGTGATTTTGAGGTTTTCCACCAGGGTTTTACTATATTTTATATGTGTGTGCGCAGGGCCGCCATCAGGGGGTCACAGGGGTTACTCTTGTACCGGGCAGGGCCCGGCTGTGCTGCACTTTTCAAAATAGACGTTCCCCCTCCCCCCTTGACAGCACTAAAGCCGCGCCTCACCTGCCGAAATCCCGAACCACCGAAGTCCTGAAGAGCCGAAGTCCTGAAGCGGCGAAAAGACCGAAGCCACTAAAGGAGCCGAAGTTGAAGTCCCGAAGCCATGAGTTCAGTTGTACAGAACACCAATGAGTTTTTTTTTTTTTAATTTTATTAAACCGCTAGCCACCAATGTATTATTATAATACTCTATAGGCCCCTGCCACCAATGTTTTTAAAAAAAATATTCTCTGGGGCCCCAATGTTTCTTTTTAACTTGTAAGGGGGGCTTTTATGGGGGGCCCTGGTTACCAATTGTTTTTTTTTACCTTGTAGGTGGGCCCTGACCACTAATGTTTTTTTTTTTAACTTTTATGCGGGGCCCTGGGGTCACCGTTTTTTTTTAACTTATAAGGGGGCCCTCACCATCAATGAATTTTTTATAACTTGTGTGGGGGGGTTTACCATTTTTAGCGCTGATGTCTGTGTGGCCTTTTAACTGTGGTGTAGGGTGGGCAGGGACTGGGGTGGGGTGGGGTGGGCAGGGCCCAGGGGACCCAGAAAATTTTGTTGTATGGGGCCCCGTGATTTCTAATGGAGGCCCAGTATCTGCATACAGAAATATAAAAATACATATACTCACTCATATCACACACAGAAAGGCAAAAATACAGTAATCACCTAATTCTGTAAACCAAGGATTCAAGAAGAGGAAACCACAGGAAGAAAAACATAATAATCCCCACTATTCATGAAAAATGGGAATGCTTTAACATCTTTTGAAATGATGATTTAATACAAAAAAAAAGAAAAAATTTGAGATCTCTGTAAGAGAGAAACCTAGTAGTATTATAATAGTATTTATTCCAAATCCAGTGAAATGCTTTTACACTGCAGAGAGGCACGCACAGCAATCTGAAGCAGAGGAATAGCTAACATTTTCCCAATTTAACACACAGAGAGATATATTAGACAGCAACTCAATGCTTTATATCAGACTGCAAGAACAGTTTCATTCCACCTACTTTAATAGATGGAAACCACTAGGTGCCTAATATCAGATGCGGCCCACATGAAGAATAGTCCCCTTTTGTTTTGCCGAATGAATTGGTTCATTTTATAAATATAAAATCATTCAAACAAATAAGGTTGCTTAACTATTTCTATAATTGTTTATTAAAGAAATTAAAAATGAGAGAAGGAAAGTGGTAGTAACCACACAGTATCTGAATATTTTAACCTTCCAGAATTGATTTAAAACATTCAATTATCATTAAAGTGCATCAATTGGTGAAAGTGCTTAGTGCTTCATAAACCGTGTAATCAATTAAGTGCTAACACAAAACCAATGAATATTTCAATATAACCAACAATTAATTTATGAATTCATAATCACATGCGTTTCGCGTGAGCTTTCTGAAGGCAAAATAGGCTCGCTGGTCTCCGTGTCACAGAGCCCATTTTGCCTTGAGAAAGCTCACGCGAAACGCATGCCGGCAAACCTCCGCTCTTTTTTATATTTTAGAAATTATTTTTAAATATTGTTTTCAGCACTAATTGTGGCGCCCGCCGCCTGATAGGCACACAAGGGGTTGGGTTAATATTTGAAGCAGCATTTCATTCTCCAATTCTCTTTTACTTTACGGCTCTGAGGATTTGCGGTTTTTTAGATCTTTTACAGATTAGTTAACAATTGAGACCGCAGTCCTCGGTGTCCTGCCTTTCTCCCCGTGTGGTGTCCCAGGGCCTAGATAGAAAAAAACCTTACTTAGGAAAATTTGGGACAACTCCACCTCTATTCTATATTCCTTTTCAAATCTTTTATTCATGAATTGCTGACTTATTGATATTTCTCTTTTTTAAAAAAAATCTGAATTTTTAAATACTCTTGATATTTATTAGCACTAGCACTTTAATCAATTGATAGTTAAACAATGAATTCATAATTAATTTATAATATATTGAACCACTGGCACTTTAATGAACTATACTAAGATTGATGGTTTAAATGATTTCATAAATTAATTGTTGGTTATATTGAAATATTAATTAGTTTTGTGTTAGCACTGAATTGATTACACGGTTTATGAAGCACTAAGCACTTTCACCATTTGATGCACTTTAATGATAATTTAATGTTTTAAATTAATTCTGGAAGGTTAAAATATTCAGATACTGAGGGGTTACTACTACTTTCCTTCTCTCCTTTTTAATAAATCTTACTAGTACTTATACCTCTACATATTCTGATTAAATAATTGTGAGACTTAAAAGATACTATAAGAATAATCCTTTCGTATTGATTATTAGAGAAAGTCAAGAATTTGCTTTTTGTTTTACTTTTAAAAAAATCTAAATCGGAATTAGAATGAGATACATTAGCAAGGGAAGATTTAAAGGTAAAGAATTGCTGGAAAAAAAAACTGTTTCAATTTTTTAAAAATTTCTCTAAAACTCTAAAAACTTTATACAAATCTTTGCCATGGAAATGCTGTCAAGCTTATAGGTATTTTTATTCAAATTAAAAAAACTTTTACAAAACAAAACCAAAATCATGTCATATTAGAATGATACTATTTTACAATAATTACATTATTTACAAAGAGAAATCCAAGCTCATCCAATATTTCTCATTCACACTTTGTTTCTGGATCTCTTTACTCTTAATAAAATTCATTTCTCTTAAGATTTTGTTTATTGTAAGGTCTCTCTCCAGAAAGTTTTCTTGCATCTCATGTACCAGAGGTGATGCTGAACCACTGAAAAAATATTATACATAGTCTCTCAGTTATAGAGATGCTGCCTGTGAATGATTCCGTAGGCTCTCTCAGCAAATCTCTCATTGACACACATATTATAAAAGCCCAACAGCTTAAGCACACCCTCATATAAACTACATGATACAGAACAACCCACCAAAAAGTGCTCTTGACTCTCCTCCACCCCACAACCCCTCTTTATTTACATTAGGTACTTCAAGTAACATACATATAGTACATATAGTTTGCCATGAAGTGACAGCCAGGCATTATGAAACAGCTTTGCAGGGAGTCTCACACTGTTTAAATATTTTAATGTCTCCTCCAGTCCCTTATAGTCAATGGGCCAGAGAATAAGGAGGTAAGTACCCTCTGGGTTGATGTGATCTCTGCCACCCCAAAGCCCCATCTCTTTATTAGCTTAAGGGCATGGGTAATGTGTGGTGAGAAATAGCTCTGTCTTACACGGACCTCTTTCACCCTAGATCAGGTCCATGATAAAGGTCTCAGGAAAGACCATCCTCAAATCTCCCTCTTTCCTCTACAGGAATGTTTCCCCTCTGGGTTTAGCCTACTTCCCCAGAGCATCTGGAACAATAGGCTATAGACTCGAGCATAGCGAAGAAATTAGTACAGCACCCACTGTTTAGAATAAAACGGCCTTTATTGGACCAAGGGCATTACAGCAACGTTTCAGACCAACTGGTCTTTTATCAAGCTTGATAAAAGACCAGTTGCTGTAATGCCCTTGGTCCAATAAAGGCCGTTTTATTCTAAACAGTGGGTGCTGTACTAATTTTCTTCGCCAGTATTGCCAGTGGGAGGTGGCCATTGGAGGACGTGCACCCAGCCAAAGAAGAGAGTTACAGTTGTGCTGACTACTAATCTGCTATTATAGACTCGAGCATAGTCTATACAGGGAACACAGAGGAAACAATGGGATCAGAAAAGTCTTCATAAGGTTAACTGTTTCCCTATAGGTCAGCCTCCACCCTTTCCAGCGCTGAACTTTTGCCAAACTAGAATCCAGCTTCACTTCCCAATTTAGCATGGCATTATCTCCCCACCCAAATTTCTTTACAAGTTTATAGTAGCTGCTTTTATCCTATTTGTCCATTTTTAATCAATTCTGACTTTGAGGTTTTCAGATTTTTTTTCGCTAGTAATTGACCGAAAACTTTTCATTTTTCTTAGTTTTCGAGGTATTCAGATTTTTTCAGAACTTTCAGTGCTTTTTTTAATTCTTGCTTTTAATATTCAGATCTTTTAATAAATTACTTCATGATTTTAGAGAAATAGAGTTTAAAATCTAAAATGAGAATGTTTATAAAGGGGGCTCCCATATCTTATTTAAAAACATCTCCCTTGTGTAGGCAATTATAAATAATATATGGTGCTTTCATTAAATTTGGGCTAATATGTACTGTCACTTTACAGTGAGCAAGTACTAATGGGTTGCCACATGCCCAATTTTTAAACTGATTACAATGTAATTTCTCCTACTGCACACCTGTAGTTCACCAATCCTGCAACTGGTGGTGTGTTTCTTCCGTTGACCCGGCCGGGTCCCTTAACAACGAATGTGTATAGAAAACGGATCCGCACACACACTGGTTAATGCATTCGGGGAGTATCCCCTTTTATTCAGCCACCAAACATTCTTGAATTCTGAATGTTTGGTGGCTGAATAAAAGGGGATACTCCCCGACTGCATAAACCAGTGTGTTTGCGGATCCGTTTTCTATACACATTCGATTTTTAAACTGGACAGCCTGAATTTTTCAAGGGCCTGTCTGGTTCAAAAACTCCTGACCAGACAAATTCCATCCTGTATCCAACATTGTGACATCATAGTCTGACCCACAATGTTTCACTGGACCATTCCATAATGTCACTGGCCTGCCCCCTGATGTCACAGTTCCTCCCCCAATGCACCCCTATGTTATCACTGCCAGCAAAGAAGGCAACCCTACATAACAGTCATTCCGCAGAGATGTGGTTGGCCAGGGAAAAGGTGAATAGCAGTTCCCTGTCAGGTCCATCTATCTGTACATTACCTGCCTACAAAATAAGGATTGTCTAGTGCTGACTGCTACTGACTCTATAACACAGCCTAAGAGGAGCAAGTAAAAGTAGAAAATGTAAAAGTGAAAATTATATAAAAACTATATAATATTTTGTAGAATTTTTTAGCAAAGAAAAACAAAAGTCAAATTCCTTTTTTAAAGGTATCTAATGCTTCACCAAAACTTGTTCTTGAACTGATATGTCACGAATAGTTATGAATTCATCGATTGTATCGAATGCATAGATCTACAGCTAAATTCCGCATTTTACCATCAGCTGATTTTTATAACTACTGTAAACTGCGACAATAATTTGCCACGAAAAAACACAAGGTCTGTAGGTTACTATCCCTGTTCATCATACTGCACAGCAATGACATTGAAAAAGGACATAAAGTGAACTGCATAATAACAGAAATAATGTAGTGTACAATAAAATAAGAGAGACAGTATATACCGAGAGACAGCAATTCATATCGATGTTCTGCTCTTATAATTTACACCTCATTTATGCACAATTTGCATTTAACCAACTGCACCACAATTCTTGTCAACGTGGAATTATAATAATCAATAAGGAGCATACACATGGGCATTCTGCATAAAGGATTTGCATTTCCTGATGAATTCTTTTTGCTGTTGGCAATAATGCCTTGGGGCACAGTGTTCAGGCTGAACATTCTTTACAGGGATAAATACTTGAAATCAGAATACCTATAAAAATATCAGTTAATATTAGTTAGAGATGCACAAGCATTAAACACACAGGAAAGGCTGTTAACAGCTGTCATGCATATAATAATTGTACATCTTTTTTACTTATGCTAACAGGTCGAATGAGAAGATATACTCCGAAAGGAAAACCATGTATTCTCCTCTGATATGCTTTCCCCACCTAGATATCATCTGTTTATTGGGAACTAGATTCTAGAAATCAGCATTTATACTGCAAGTGCATCATTTTTCTTACAAATCATTTCCTACCCACCTACACTATGGAAACAATTGCCAGAAAGCGCACGGAATGAAAGTGCATTTATATTATGATTTGATTAGGAAACTATTTGTAGATAATGAATATGTATTATCTGTAATAACAAACAAAGCATCTGCCTCACTGAGAAGATCTTGCCATGTACAGGTATGGGACCTGTTATCCGGAATGCTCGGGACCTGGGGTTTTCCGAATAGCTGATCGTTCTGTAATTTGGATCTTCATATAAAATAAATAAATTAAATTAAATAAACCCAATAGGCTGGTTTTGCTTCCAATAAGGATTGATTATATCTGAGTTTGGATGAAGTACAAGGTGATATTTTATTATTACAGAGAAAAATGTGAATAATGTGGATAAATAGAGTTTATGAGAGAGGGCCTTCCTTTAATTTGGAGCTTTCTGGATAACCGGGGGAATCTTGGAGCTACTGCTTTCTGTGACCTAGCAGTAGCTCCAGGGTTCCCACAACAACTTCCATTAATCAATAGGAGCACCAGCCTTATGCCCAGTGAATCAAACGCAAAACTTGTTTTGAACGAGCAGAATCCATCCGAATAAAGGAAAACTATACTCACGAACAATGGAGTTCTCTATGAAAATATATTGCATAAAATACATTTTGGTCAACTGTGTTACATTGATCAGGCCCTGTCAATAAACGAGCCCCCCAACAGTTTTTCTAGCTGCATACAGCCACAACCTATTTTCCCTGAACTGCAGTGAACAGAAATATTAAATAAATCTGCTTTATCATGTCATTCTTTTATTCTTATAGAAAACAGAGAGAGAAATTTTATATATATATATATATATATATATATATATATATATATATATATATATATATAAATATATATATATATATACACAAACTACTGGATAGGTGCACTCAAAAAACAATGGAAATGCCTAGGTGCTGGAACATATATCAAAATCTATAGAGCAAAGAAATCCACACTCATAGGTCTTTTGTGAAGAAAAAAATGGGTTTATTCAACGTTTCGGCTCTTAGACTCAAGCTGTCATCAGGAAGGGGTATATATATATATATATATATATATATATATATATAATACACAAAAGCCATGAATATCCTGTAAATTATATCCTTATAAACGGTGAGTAGTGATGTCATCAGTTATAAACGGTGAGTAGTGATGTCATTTCTGTCACATGACTCACTAAATTTTGTGTATTATAATAAATAAAGTACCCCCAGTTGTAAAATATGAGGATATTAGAAGTTACCTCGGAGTTCCATGACCTGTATAAAAACACTCGGCCTTCGGCCTCGTGTTTTTATATGGTCATGAAACTCCTCGGTAACTAATAATATCCTTATATTTTACAAGAGGGGGTACTTTATTCACTATATATATATATATATATATATATATATATATATATATATATATATATATATATATATATATATATATATATATAGAAGATGAACCGCACTCACAGGACTTAAAAAATAATAAATATTGATTTATTTAAAGTATATGACCAACGTTTTGGCCTCCTCCAAGGCCTTTCTCAAGGTACAGAAAATGGTAAAATACGTGCTTTAAATACATAGAATGGCGGGAAAAAAACAGCAACACCCTTAATGACGTATAATTTACGTCAATGCCCAGTGACTATCATTAGCATAAATCACGTTAGCTGTTAACTATGTATATTACCCACACTAAAGATTAAACAATCAAATTGGATATATATATATATATATATATATATATATATATATATATATATATATATATATATATATATATATACACAGTATATGGGGCAAATTCCCTAAGTGGTGAAAATTTGCCAGCGACAGCTTCGCAGCCATTGCATCCGTCGCTACACTTCGCCACTCGTAAATTCGCCCCGACTACACCAATTCACTAAAGTGCAAAGTTGCGTCCAGGCTGGCGAATCGCTACCATTACTTCGGCAATCAAACCGAAGATGCGCTAGCATTGCATAATTTGCCTACAACGGGAAATGATAAAGTTACATGGATATATGCTGCAGCAAATACATTACATTACACAAGGCCAGGGAATCTTAATAAATAAAATAGAGTTGTTATAATGCCCTACACATGAGCCCACTGTATAGTTTATGTTCTATATGTTAGAAAATGTAGGGGGAACCAGTTACCCAAAAATAATTTTTTTACGGACCTTTGAGGCTATCACTCAAAAAAAAGGAAAAGACACCAGCGTTTCTTTTTTGCCCTAAAAATTGAGGAAGTCCTATGCACTCCATTGCACTTCGACTGGTCTGAGCTGGCGAAGGCAAGTCTGGCAAATGAGGTAAAGTTCAGTAAAATCCTCATCTTAGTGAATTTGCTGAGTTATGTCCATTTGCCAGAGCGAAAATCCGCCTGGCGTTAGAGTGTGAAGCAACGCTAGTGTCTATCTCCTTCTCTAACAAAGTGACGCCTGCGCCTGTTAATAAGTCGGCGAAGTAACGAAATTATGTCACACTATATATTTATAAGAAGTAAATGAATTTTATTGGCAGTATCAATGTTATTTGAAAGTTAATAAACAGCAAAGGTCTGGTCATTGCGTTACTATTATTAACCCCCGATTAGCGTCAGGGAGCTGCTGCATATTTCACTCGGCTGACACGTTGCCATCCAGGTATTCTGTTTCATCTTCTCTTTTGAGAGACAGAACTGAGCTAAAGGTCAGGGATGCAGATAAAGAATAAATGGAGTGAGACGTTTCCTGTGCATAAACTGTCAAAGGCCTCAAAGTCTTTTTAATCATAAGGAAATGAGCTATGTCTTGCTGACTTCTTCATGTCTGAAGCCAGCGGAGGCTATAGGAGCGCAAGCAGCTTTATAAAAATATTTTTCACGATTGCTTTTTAAATTAAATAATATGTGTCTTTCAGAAAGGTATTCTTACAATTTAAGTAGGAGCTACAGAAAAATCTCAAAAAGTAAAAGAAGTACTAATTTTTTTAAATCATAAATTTTTTTTACTGGTCATGGAAAAATGGCGCCGGCCAACATTTTACTTGCCTTTTCCCAAGTGCCACTAGAGCACTTTGATTTGCAGTAGAGCAAATGTTACTGGTGCTCAGTTCTTCTCTAAAAAGGAGCACTGGGTGTTAATAAGAGTAGTCCTACTGAGTAATTTAATACATTATATAAAACATATGCTGTGGGATCTATTATTCACAATCCTTTTGATCTAGAATTTTCCAGATGAATGGTACTTTCTGTAATTTGCAGAACCATGCCTTGAAATTGATGTCTATATAAGAAAGAAAAGTTTTTGTCTTTCCATAATGCAAGGAAACAATGGGCTGTTTTTCTCCCGTGAACCCCCCGAATTCCTGAATGTTGACTTGTTTCCAATATCATAGCTGGTCAATTCAACCGATCATACTTTGATGTCTTCAATAGTGAGGGGCAAATAAATCCGCCAGGCGTGAATAGGCGGTGAATTTCCACGTTTTGCAGCTGGGAAATAATTTTGAGAAACTGCACCGTAAATTCGCAGCGTCTAAAAAATTTAGGCGCGCGCCGGTATAATTACTTATTTCAAAACTGTCACGTGTCAACACTATTCGGATGCCCATTGACTTTAACGCTGGCATCAAAATTGACGTGGGCATCAAAATTTCCAGTTTTGCTAATTTTTTTGCCGTTTCGCAAATTTTCCCTTAAGTCGAAATGGGAGAAATTCACCCATCACTAGTCTTCAAGCATGTTGCATTTAGAAAAATATCTATTTAAAGGCATAGGATCTGTAATAACTATTAGCAGAGAGCTAATCTGAACTGCAGTGCACATTTTGCCAATAGTTTCGCAGATCTATATATTGTACTTATCTATGTTTCAGTATTTTACACCATTGTGTGACAGAAAATGAGCACAAGCACTTCAAAATGTAATTAGATTTCTCTTGGCTGTCCCATGCACATCTTCTCAATATAAATCTTTTACGTGTATTTTCAGAAGTGTATCTGAATTATTCAGGAAACCAACTATAGAAACTAGGTCATAAAGTGTAACTCAGAGTACAGTACATAAAAGAAGTTTTGATGGCTAGAGTCCAGCCCTGCAGTTATATAGGATCTTGATTTGGTTCAATGAACATTTATAAGGAGGTGCCAACTGTCAGGTATACACTCCCAGGCAGCGTCCCTGGTCATTTTAGTATATCAATACATTGTACTGTACTTCTTACTTATGAAAAGTCTTTGATTAGGAAGCTTAGCTGGTCAATGTGTTGCATAATATTTTGTTATGTATTTTTTTCGATGTGGACCTCATACATGCCTCCCCCCATAACATCAAAAGCACAGGGACCCACTGCAATTATTTAACGTTCAGGGCAGAGCGCACAGTGCAGACATTTGGTGGGTTGTGCATATTTTTTTCATGCTGCAAATAACCCCTATGTTTTCCCAATACATTTTTTTACTTCAAAACATTTTCCATGTCTTGTATTTAAGTTGCTCCCATACAAAAGCCACACAAGCGATAGATTTTTAGGGCTCTTACTGACGAGCGGTTGAAGCTGCTCTCCCCTGCGTTCCGTTTTTCTGCATTCAGCCGCAGGGGAGCGCAGGAATAGACACATTTAGCTTTTTTCAATGGGGCTGTACTCACACAGTCGTGTGTAGGCGCCGAACGCAGGTTGAGACGCAACATGCTGCATTTTTCCTGCGTTCGGCGCCTGCACGCGCCTGTGTGAGTACAGCCCCATTGAAAAAAGCTAAATGCGTCTATTCCTGCACTCCCCTGCGGCTGAACGCAGAAAAACGGAACGCAGGGGAGCGCAGCTTCAACCGCGCGTCAGTTAGAGCCCTTATAGTGCAAAAAACCTGAGCAAGGATCGTTAGCAACCACGTTAGCCTCTTTTTTGACTCATTACAGACCTCAACGATTTCATCTCAAAGTTTGCAACCAAATGGCTTTGGCGAACATTTCCAGTGTACGTAATACAATTTTGCAATCGCAAACCATCTTTTACAACAAAGTATTTAAACAAACTCCAGAGCAGGTGTTAATGCTAAACCTTTTTAAAAAAATGTGTATACGTCAACATGCATATGACTGGTTTTATTAACCAAATTGCAAATTTCTATAATGTTTGCAGTTTCTTTGTCTATCTCATAACCTCTCGGAATAGCTTTAAGTTGCTGCATACTCGGATGTTTTGTAACAGGTATCGGAGCAGAAGAAAATGCAGGAAAAAACTCGGTGGGACCCTGTTGACCCAGGTCTGTTGCTGGAAACTTCTACAGGAAGTGCGGCACTCTTGTGTAGCCCCTCCCCTGCACGCATGCGAGCCAGGCGTATAAACTTGGAACACACAAGGTATGTGCTGGGGGGGGTTTGCAATTGGTGGTGGTGGCTAGTAATTTCTTCCGTTTCTCCAGCGAAACAGCAAAAACTTCACGTGAAAATTGTGAAATCTGAAAGTTTGATGAAAAAAACGCGTACTTCTGACATTTTCACGAAAAAAATTTGAAAATAGGAAATTTTTATGAAAATCTGAAATTGACGCCTGGGTCCAACCTGACGCTGGCATTAAAGTCAATGGGCGTCCGAATAGTGTTGACGCTCAGCAATTTTGACGTGAGTGACGTTTCGGACATGCTTCAAAAATAATTTGACACCTGGCAAATATTCGCAGGAGATTCGCAAATTTTTTTGCCAGCGGAGAAACGCGGAAATTCGTGCCAGGCCCATCACTAGTGGTGGCACTTGCGACTGGGATGGGGGCCCCCCATGCAGTAGCCCCGGTGGGCCCGGACACCCCAGTTCGACACTGTATAGGATCTATTATCCGGAAACCTGTTATCCAGAAATCTCAGAGTTACGGGAAAGGCCTTCTCCCATGAACTCCATTATAATCAAATAATTCCGATTTTTTTAAAATTATTTCATTTTTCCTTGTAATAATAAAACAGTACCTTAAACTTGATCCCAACTAAGATATAATTAATCCTTATTGGAGGCAAAATCAGCTTATTGGGTTTAATTTCATTGATGTTTTAGTAGACTTAAGGTATAGAGATCCAAATTACAGAAAGATCCCTTATCCGCAAAACCTTAAGTGCTAAGCATTCTGGATAACAGGTCCTATACCTGTGATGGGTCAAACAGCTCTCCTTGTTAGTTTTTCCAATAAGTACCTTCACACTGCCTGGTTAGAACTATCACAGAGGTGCCATTTTCTCAACCATTTTCTGTTTTGCTTCCTTTACTTGTCCAATTGTATTCCCTCACTGGGACTGCAGACTTTTCTTTTTTTTTCCAAGTTTTATTTTATGTATTATTTATAGCTGTACTTATTCATATGTATGTCTATAGCAGAGTACTCCGTTACCTTGGATAGTGTGCTGTTATTAATATTCTCTCCTTACATCTAAATATCAATTCTGGTGGCAGATAATGGCAACTGATATTCTGGTCATGCCCCTGGAAATAAATATAGTTGGAAACTGAGTAAGGTGATTCAGCTAAAATACGACGGCTTTAGAATTCACATTAAAGATAACATCTTGACGTCACGCAGCTAGTGACTTAAGATTTCACGTCTGTCCTTGCCAAGGACAAATTTATTACAGCAAAAAAAAAAAAAGAACAAATCCAGAATTAAAAACAGATTTGCAGTGAGACAAAAATAATAAGCATTTTATTTTTCAATAAAACACTTTAATACATATACAATAGTGAGGAAGTCTGCATTAAAATCTTTATGCAGTACAGTGAAGGAGGAGCCAGCAAGCTGATTTTGTATTTTTCTCCCTCTCTTAAAACCTGAGAAAATATTCAGATGTAAAAGAAAGGCAGAAGCAGGAAAATACATGTTTAACAACTGTAACTGAACCAGCCATGGGAAAACGTGTGAAAATTCCAGTAAATGAGAACATAACGGTTCTTTAGTGCAGCTCCCTATTCATCTTTTTGACCCAAGTCAGCAAAGCACCATGGAGGGAAATGGCCAGCTGTTTATGGAGCCTTTTATATCATTTCAAGGCATGCATTTTTTATTGTAGCTCATGCATTAAAAGAGTGAAATTGGCAAAGACTCGCTCTCTGATTATTTGAGTATATATATATATATATATATATATATATATATATATATATATATATATATATATATATATATATATATATTTATATATATTATACTGTCAAAATATTGTCACTTACCAAATAAAAAGCAATAGTCAGGCACTGACCAAAAAATAAATATATGCACAGTAGAAAGCCAAAGTATATGAAAAATAAACCAGTCTGTATTGCACCATGCTCAGATCTACATGTTTTGATCCACAAATCATTGTGCTTTATATACAGGTAATGAGACCCCACGACCCGGATAGGGGTAGCAGGGTCTTGACGGTGCTTAGGAGTAGAGCCTGCCCCGCTCCCCTTTTTTCGTTGCAGGCTGTGATTGGCTGGAGGGGCCCTAGACGTGGAGGCAGCAGGATGCAGCATCCCGCCCTCCCTCCCTGTAGATGGGTGGTTTAAGTCGCAGTTGGCGGAGGGTACCTTTACAAGGACCCCCAGGGGAAGTTAAAAGGGGGTATTTCATAGTGAGTGGAAGTAGCCTGGTAGGCCTGGGTCCTCATGGGAAGGTAGGCAGCCAAGTTTAGGGCTTGGGAGAAATGGAACAGGAACCTATCTTGACAGTTGGGGTACAGCCACCCCACCCCCATTCCCCTTCCCCCGGGTGGGGGAATAATGTTATAAAGGTTAAAGGTTTGTTATACAAACGGATGGTAAAAGGTTAAAATGTTATACATATTAATTATTCTTATTACTGTGTTAAAATAAACAACTGCAGCCATCTCTTTCCAAACCAGTGGTGTGTGTATGTATTATTTGGGGGTAGAAGGTATGTGGTTGGGGCAGAAGGGAAAGGTGCAGAATTGACACTGCACCCGTCAAGGGTCAGTTATCTGGAAACCAGTTATACAGAGTGCTCCAAATTACTGGACGGCCATCTCCCATAGACTCCATTTTAATCAAATAATTAAAATATTTTTTCTCTGTAATAATAAAATAATACCTTGTACTTAATTCCAACAAAGATATAATTAATTTTAAAATTTTTACTAGAGGCAAAACAATCCATTTGGATTTAATAATGTTTTGTAGTAGACTTAAGGTATATATCATGTATGTAAAGGGGAAGGAAAGTCAAAATGACTAGGAACTTCCAATTTGTTAGTCCCCCCTCCCCCTTACTAAAATCATCTACCTTTTACCACGGCCCAACACATGACTCTTTCTTAAGAAATGAACCAACCCTGGGCATTTTCCTAAAGACCAGCAAGGCAACATGTTTTGGTAAAAGCTCCCATTTAAGCAGGTAAAGTAAGTTGTCAAGATGTACTGTACTGCACATGCTCTTGGCCAAGGATTGTGCAAGGGATAATTGGGAGCTGTCAAAACATGGCGTTTTGCAGGAAAAGACCCTGGATCAATTTATTCTTTTCAAGAAAACTTGCCTCGGCCAGGCCTGGGGAGAATCTAACAAATTGGCACCCTCGAGAATTAGGTTTTGGTTTAATTATTTATCTATTTTCTCAACTCCATACTTCTAGGTCAGCCCCCCTTCCCTGATTAATCTTGATATTTCTTTAAAAATAATAATAATACAGCTAACTATACAGCATATTTGCACCAGGGCAGCATCATTTTATTAAATAAATGCTAACTTCTAATTTATAAAAATTGACTACAAAAATGTTGCCGACCTACTGATAGAGCACTGGCCATTCCTAATCACTTGATACTGTATATTGCACATAGTCAGGTTTTCAAAGATGGGTTCCTAGGGATCCATTTCCTTCAGAAAGCTTAAAATAATCTAAAACCTTTTAGAAACGTATCCCACAAGAGATCATCATATTTTCAACCATTTATTCAACTAGATGGCAGTTTCCAGAAGAGTATATATGCTGTGTATGAAATATTTAAGAGATTGAATGGCTGGTTTACTAATACTTTCAGGCATTACATTTCTAACTGAGCCTGGACTGTACTGAAACATATACAGTAGTAAACACCCCTTAAAGGAGAAACAACCCCTTAATAAAAAAAAAACCCTACCTTACATAGACCTCCCACCCCACCCCCAGCCTAGCTGCCCCCCGGGCAAATACTCCTAACTCTTTACTTATCCCTCCGTGCAGATTCTGTCCAGTGGAGTTCATGGCCACCATTACATGCGTATTGGTGCATGCGCAGTTGGAGCATTTTTCTGTTTTGCAACAACTGCAAATGTGGCGAAACTGATGAAAATGATCAAAGCACTGGTCTCAGAAGCGGCTGAAGATGGCGCCTGTGAACTCCGCTGGACAGAGGGGTAAGAAAAGAGTTAGGGGCATTTGCCTAGGGAAGCAGCTAGGCTGGGGGGGAGGAGGGAGTGGGGTCTATGGGGTAGGGTTTTTTTTAATTAAGGGTTTGTTTCTCCTTTAAGAGAGACATCCCCTTTAAGAGAAATATATACTTCTGTTATTGTTATTGAAAATCTTCTATATATTATATAGCTACTTAAGTGGGGAATTGTATTTCCCAGTACTTATGCCACTATTTTGTTTCCTTACTGGCAAAAAAAAAATACATCAGTACTGTATTGATCAGGAGCAAGAGCACTTGTCTCACAGGAGAATTGAGGACCAATTAGCCTTTATCCAAAATACTCATTAACATTTACTACATTGCTGCCTGGGGAAGTCACAGTCTAGTTTAACTACTGTATGAGTGGGATAGAGATAAGAGAGCTAAGACAGAACAAACCACATCATTTTTAGACAAATATATTAGATTTCAACCTCTAATGTGAAAGAAAATGACATAGCTCGAATTAAAGTTGGAGTTCAATATTAAATATAAGAATGTGGAGCAAGTACTGGTGTGAGCACTAAAAATTGAATATATTGTGTTCAACGGGGACAGTTTTCAGAGCTAAATAACTATCGATATTGCTTTCTTTTTTTCAACACAGCTGTGTGACATATAACATACTTTACTGGCAACCTGAGTACATAATTGTGACTGCCAACTGCTCAGATCAAAATTATGGGAAGGCCATTCCCCATCCATTTTAATCAAATAATTTAAAAAAATGTTCAATTATTTCCATTTCTCTGTAATAATAAAACAGTATTTGATTTACTTAGGGGGTTACTTACTAAATCTATTTTTTTCTGATATTTTACCAGAAACAAACTCAACCTAACACAAATTTGGCTAATTTACTAATAATTAAACTAAAATAAAATCAGATTGGTAAAAAAAAACTTGAAAAAAGTCTCGTTTTTGTGAATACCTCTGATTTATCTAATTTTAGGCTTAAAAAACTCAAATTTATCAAATTTTTTAGTGAAAACCAGCATCAAATACCCCAAAAAACGTGAAGGCAAAAAATATCTTCAGATAAAGGGACCTACGCTATTGACTTTTACACAAATTTGACAGGTTTTAGCTGGAGTATGTTTGGAACGGGATTATTTCATGCTTTGGAGCATAATAATGGTTTAAAATAATTTTTTCAGTAGGTATGGAGATCAAAATTTTGGAAAGATCCCTTAGATCTGTGTCCAAAAGTTTGTTTCCAAAGAATGAGGAGGTTTGTATTACAGTATTCTAATGTACACTTTACAAGTACATTAGAGGGCATTATAGACAGATAGTGGGGACACTATTTACCCTTAAAAAAGGATCAACACCCTTTAGACTAGAGGAACGAAACTTTCATTTGAAGCAGTGCAGGTTGTTTTTCACAGTGAGGACAGTAAGGTTGTGAAATGCCCAGATGATGTTGTGATGGCTTAATCTATTAATGCCTTTAAGAGAAGCTTGGATATTTTTTTGGACAAGCATAATAACATGGGTTATGGTGATACTAAAAAATGTATTATTAATATAGATATTGGCATATATATCTTATGTGAGTGTATGGATGGATATGGGTCAGTATGAGTGTGTGTATGTATGTGCACTGGGGTTCATTTGGAGGGGTTGTACTCTATGGTATTAACCATATGGGAAACAATGCTCCCTTGAATGACTCCTGTGAGGGTCAGCTATGGCAGACAATCTTAATAGAGATGCCAGACTAAACTAACACTTATGTTGGGCAGCAATAGAGGACTATGTTGGCAGTGAGTGATCAGCAAAGGTATTAAACTGCATGGAAGAAGACATTGGTAATCCACTTGGACTGTAATATACCAAGAAACATGTATGAATAGATGCAACAGAACAAATGTCAATATAGTGCCAGAACATGTTTAGAAGGAGCTCAATACACTACTAAGAAAGAATTAAGGATTCTTAGAAGTACAGCTGGTGTTTATGAAGTGGCAGGTCTAAAACCTTCTAGCCATATTGCTTTTAATCTAAAGCGGCAAAAACAGAATTGCATTTGGAACATGGAATGTACGGATTATAAATCACTGTAAACTGGATGTAGTGAAGTGGATCACTTATACATCAGCATCTTAGCTATTAGTGAAATGCTGTTCAAGTCATAAACAGCAAAGAAGAAACAGTGTGTTTTTCATACTCAGTAAGGAACTTGGAAACTTGGATAAAACATTGTCAATGCTTAAATAATGTCAATTCCCTTTTGGCACAATCATTCAACATTAACAACCTGAAAACAATGCACATATACACAGGGCCGGATTTAAAGATCATGCGACCCCTAGCCCCACCCTACTCACACCCAACCTCTCCCTGCCCGCTTGCAAACCTGACCTCTTCCCCTCTCGCAACCTAATCTCCCAGCCCACTCGCAAACTCAACCTTTCCTCTCCCACTTGCACCCGTCACTCTCATTTTCTCTCACTTGCCCTGTCGACCAATCGCAATCCATTCCATTGGGGACTGGGTGGGTGGGAGATTCAAACCTCTGTCTAAATCTACCGCCCAGTCCCATGCAAAGATGCATTTAGCAGGGGCATCCCGCCCCCTAAACTTTGTCGCCCTAGGTCCAAGCCTTTAAGGCCTGCCCACAAATCTGGCTGCATATACAGCTGGTGGTTGGAGACATGAATCTTAAAATGGGAAATGAGAAGAAAGAAAATACAGTTGGATCACCTTCTTTGGATAACCATTCCTTTACAAAATTAAGAGGTATCTATGCCCAAACCAATGGAAGAGCTCACACATAATAGTAAGCCAAATTACAGGGCACACAAAAAAACACAAGGGAATCCTGGGAGGTGTTAATTTTTGGGCTCCTTTGTTATTTTGCATCTGCACATGCAACTAACTAGTATGTCAATTGGAAAATCATAACTACTGAAACAGAGATCAATCAATGATAGGAGGAATACACAGAAGACCTCAAAAGGGAAGACATTGATAGCCAAGATACCTCTGATGATAGACCATTAGTGTTGCAGTGTTCAGAATGGCCCTGAACTCACTACCAAAAAGGTAGACCATGGAAAATAAAGCAGAAGTAATCAAAAAGCTGACAAATGATGCTAAGTTTGAAAATACTCCAAAAATATTGCAGACCAGTACAAGAGATATAAAAAAAATGTGGATTCTGTCCTTAATGTCCCTTATATAACATGCCAAGATGATAAAGATTATTCAGCTCAGCCTGAAGATTTTCATAACTTTCAGTTGTACAAGTTGGGTTTAGGAGGGGTCAAGGAACAGGAGATATTACTACCAATGCATACTGAATAATGAAAAAGCCAAGGATTACAGGAAGAAAATCAAAGTGTGCTTCACTACAGAAAAAGATTTTATTCTGTCGACGATGTAAAATTGTGGGGGGTCCCCATGAAAATGTGGAACCTTAACACTGAACAAGAAGACATAACGGAACGAAGAAAAAGATGGTTAAACATCAGCAAAAGGAGTTAGAAAGTCGCCATACTTTACATTCTTTGCACTTATACCCTCCATCCATCAGTTCTTATATCTTTTCTTATGCAAACACACTTATTCTGTCGTTAAACGAACCCACAACTATTATAAAGATAATGACATACACCAAACATTTACAGGTACCTATATCCACATCAACATCTACTCACACATTCACAACAGGCACAACAATTATATTTTTGAAGATGTATTTTTGTGAGCTTTAATTTGTCCTCAAAATAGTTTCAAATGGCACTACTCCTCTCTAAGCATTACTTCTTTTTGAACTCTATGTATCTCTGCTGCCACATGGCTGCTCTTAAATTCATAACCCCTCTGATGTTCGGCGGCATAAAACATGAAAACACTTTATTTAATTTGCCACTGCAGCATTTTCTCTATACTGCAGCACAAAACTCTTTAAAGTCTAAGTAGGCCAGGGCTGCACAAGATTATCCAAAATGCATGAGCAGAGACATAAATAAAACAAATAATTTTTATGATTATAGATCAGAGATATTCATAATAAAATTAGAGCTTACATCGTTTTAGATACTTTAAAAAATAATATACAAAGAGCATAAATTAAGTAAAAGGCAAAGAAAGGAACATTAACTCTAGGAAGGCAGCTAGATAGCCAACAAATCAGGTAAATAAAAAGAAAGATAAACAGTTATAGTATATAGATAGACTGACCTGGATGCATGTTAGACTTTCACAGTAGGAATATTTATAACTGTATTCATGTAATTAAAGTCAGAACACAAATGTTACTAAGCATGCCACCTTTAGTGAAGGGGAATAGCAGCCGGGTGTAACGTATGGTATCCCAAAATCCAGAACAAACCCCCAAGGTCTCAGCTCACGCTTCTGCCATAACAATCACCTTTCCCTCCAGGAGGAGCCCACCACTACTCGGATACCGCCAAGTCTTAAAGTGAGGGGACCAAGGGGGGAGTACTCGGCAGACAAGGGAAAAGTAATGTATAAAGAAAAACAGGGAACACGGAGCATAGTCAAGGGTCAGGCAGTGCAGTACAGAATCGGGAACAATGAGTGTAATCAGCACACAGGCCACAGTCAAACTAAACAGTAACGTTATATAAAGTAAGGATCCAAGAGAATGGTCAGGAACAGGCAAAGGTCAGTATAGGCAGTGAACAAACGGTAGTCAGGGACAGGCAGGGGTCAAAACACAGTAATCAGACTTGAATCACACCCAGGAACTATCAGGAAATAGACCTATGTTGGGCAATGAGGAATTGGCCATGGGCCCTTTAAATAATTAAATTTCATGGCAACAAAGATGTTATCCATGGCACACCTAAAATAAAAGGAGCCGGAAACCCAGAAGCGGTTCACATCTGCAGAAGAGGAAGCAACAGCTGCGGGCATCCCCGCCAACCCCAATAGACCACAAGGTATGGTTATGCTGGGGGGCTGGCTGATGAAGCAGAGAGATGATGATGTATAGGGGCAGGAAGAGGATGGGACAATGATGTCAATTAGCAGGGAGATGGTGTTGCCGGGCAGAGCGATGACGTCAACAGGTGGACCGTGGAATGGATTTTTGTAGGCAGGAAAAAGGTACATATATGAGCAAAAAATCAGTGGGTGGGTCAGGGGAGGAACAAGACGGTATTACAAATTTACAGGCAAGAACAGTACTGGTAAACTTCAGCCCCAGCCAATATTTTATCAACCAAGCAAGTCAAATACAATCCAGGAGGCTGCTGCCTGGGGGGCCCCCCACTCCAATCAAGAGTGCAAGCTCCTCCAAAACCCACTCCATCTCCCCTCACTGAACACTTCTTACTAAACTTCCTCTGCACCTGCAATTCCCGGAGGAGGGGACCTTTTTGGAAATAGCAGTCGTGTCACTGGGGGCGTGGGCCCATTGATTTTTTTTCCTAGTGTCCCACTGGCCCTGACCCCCAACTGAAATTAGCATGTACATATGCATGTTGTTATTAATTATATACATACAGTATACAGTGCCATCACGTCCCTCAGTTCTGGACATAGTAAAGGCATACTCTACAAATAAAACAGCATAAAAAAACCCAACCTGCAAACATTAAAGTACAATAATTCAAAACCCAAGAGGGTTGAATGTCCTGTTCCTATTTACATCTAGTGTAGTAAGATTTGCAGTTTATTTGGATCTAATGCATGTGCTAAATTGCCAGGTGATGGGTCCACATGACATTTAGGTCTAGGCTTAAGTAGAAACGTTTTCAGAGAATATATACAGGGGGCCATTAAACATACTATGTAAAAAAACAGTAAGCAAATACACCACACATCACCATGTTTTGACCCTTAGTAATGGTGTACAGGTGTGGGATCTGTTATCCAGAAACCCGCTAACAAGAAAGCTCCAAATTATGGGAAGGCTATCTCCCTTTGACTCCATTTTATCCAAATGAAATGTTCATGTATTATTTCCTTTTTCTCTGTGCTAATACAACAGTACCATGTACGTTATCCCAACTAAGATATAATTAATCCTTATTGGGGGCAAAACCAGCCTTTTGGGTTTAATTCATTTTTAAATGATTTTTTTTAGCCGACTTAAGGTAAGATCCAAATTAAGTAAATAACCATTATCTGGAAAACCCCAAGTCCCAAGCATTCTCGATCACAAGTCCCATACCTGTATTTATCAAGTAGTGTATTGATTTTCAGCAACTGAGCACCCCTTTGTAAAATGCAATGTTAAAGTAAGCAGCAACTGGGAAAATACAGTGTTTATCCATCACTTTTTTAACGCATTTTTTAAAAGTGCGACTTCCTCTGGAACTTAATTGATGCTTGTTTTTTCCCATTGACTTTAATGGATTACACATGGTCTGAATTGGTGTAATATAATGGAGTCAACTGTGACGTTCAGGCAGTGTAAAATAAAACACACAACTTGATATCTGCTGTTTATTTTACACAACTTTTTTTTCAGCATTACCGTATATACTCGAGTATAAGCTGACCCGAGTATAAGTCGAGGTACCTAATTTTACCTACTACAACTGGGAAAACGTATTGACTCGAGTATAAGCACAGACACAACTACAGCCCTGTCTCCCAGCAGCAAACATTCTGCCAAAGCGACCCCCCCAGCGATCAACCGGACTTCTTTGCAAAGTTGATGGTGACAGAGAATTGCCAAACGGATTACTGTATGCATTGTCCCACTGTCCTACTACCATGTGCAGAGGGTGCTGTCTGATATTGCCATCACTGTTAATCTTTCATATAACCAACAGAGGGTGCTGTGTGTTATTGCCATCACTGTCAATCTTTCATATAACCAACAGAGGGTGCTGTGTGTTATTGCCATCACTGTCAATCCTTCATATAACCAACAGAGGGCGCTGTGTGATATTGTTGTCACTGTTATTCTTTCATATAACCAACAGAGGGTGCTGTTTGATATTGCAGTCACTGTTATTCTTTCATATAACCAACAGAGGGCGCACTGTTATTCTTTCATATAACCAACAGATGCCGCTGTGTGATATTGCAGTCACTGTTATTCTTTCATATAACCAACAGATGGCACTGTGTGATATTGCAGTCACTGTTATTCTTTCATATAACCAACAGAGGGTGCACTGTTATTCTTTCAAATAACCAACAGAGGGCGCTGTGTGATATTGCAGTCTCTCTCCAAGCGAACTGTTGGTATAGGAATAATTAAAAGTGACTGCAATCTCAGCTACTGACCACTGACTCGAGTATAAGCCGAGGTAGACTTTTTCAGCACATTTTGGATGCTAAAAAACTCGGCTTATACTTGAGTATATACTTTTATAAAATATATATTATTTTACACAGTATGATAAATAGGTCTCATAGGGTGTTATTTATTAAGCTAAGAATAAATCGGATTTTTTTGGACCTTAAAAAAAATCCAAATTTTTCGGGATTTATTAAAGTCTGGTGGTATAAAAACTCCGAATCCGAAAACCCGGCATCTCAAAGCTCTCGGGGTCCTGTATTAGTCAATGGAGAAGGTCCCAGTGTCTGCGCTGCTCTCAGTACCGATATCCGATGATTTCGGGGATTTTGGGCCAAAAAGTCTAAAAAGTCTGAAAAAGTTGTGGTTTTGGCGGAAAAGTCAGAAAACTTCTGACTTTTCGGGGAAAATGTCCGAAGTTTTCCCGAACCTATTTTTTTGAATGCTAAATAAGGTCCATTCGGGAATTCGAAGTTGCTCGGATTTTTAGCTTAGAAATACTGAGATAAATACGGAGCTTGATAAATAACCCCCATAATGTATTCTAAAAGAATACCTGCACTTGTAGGGAACACGCTAAACCTGGACAGGATGAGTTTTTTTCTCCCCTTGTCAATAAGTTTTGTGTTTCAGAGAACACTTTGAGTAGTCCTATATAAAAATAAAAATGGAAGCATAAAGATTTATGAGTAATAGATGAGATTGCTTCTGCTGTCATTTTTCACCCTGCTGGGAAATCAATCACTTCCTTTGAACGTTAAGCTTCTCCGCCAGCACCCTGCCCACTTCAAGAAGCAGTTATGGTCCAAACAAGTTGATTTTTACTTGATGGATATGATCCATTGATCGGGGGGGGGGGAATAGTGAGACCCCAAGCACAAAAAAAAGTTTTTTTATAGATTTTCAAAATGTCATCTTAGGTTTCAAGAAGTTATTCTTCTGCAGAATTTTACATGTACAACTATATAGTTGCATTTTCAGTTTAATTTACAAATATGACTAGAATTTTATATAAAAATAATGTCTTATTTAGTGATGGTTGAATTTATTCGGCAGGCGCGCATTAGCGGCGAATTCCTGTGATTCGCCACCGGCGAATAAATTTGCGAAACTGCCATGAAAATTCACCGGTGTATGTTTTTTTGGATGTCAGCGCATTTTCACCCCGGGATCGCAAATTTCACGCCGTTTCGCAAATTTTTCACCAGTTCGCGAATTTCGATGGAAATTCGCAAATTTTTCGGTGAAGGAAAACGCCCCAAATGTCTTATTTTGTTATTTTAAGAAAAAGTAATTCATAGCAAAAATATTTACGGATTTGCCTTAGTGTGTTTATTGTTTATTCAATAGCAGTTTTGCAAACTCACAAATTCACGATGGAATGTAATACAATTCTGAATAAACTGAATAAAAGTTGAACAATTTTCCTTTTTTCTATGGTAATATTGGGGCATTTACTAAAACTCAAATTTATCTAATTTTTTTATTAAAACAAAGCTGACCTAACTCCAATCCACGAATTTAAATAATTTATAAAAAAATCAGCTCTAAAAAGTCAGTGCAGGAAAGGTCTTGGCAAAATCATGCAATGATTCAAATCGTATAGATTTTTTAGAGTTTGACACCCAAATCGTATGATTTTTTCAAGTTGTTACCCAAAAACCGTGATTTTTTTCATTATCGTACAAAAACCAATGTAAATCACAATGTCAAAAAAATCTTTAAATTGTAAAAGGGACATCAGCCATTAATTTTTTACATGACCACTACAGGTTTTAGATGAAGTATTTTCGGATTCGGATTTTTAGCAGATTTGGGGTATAATAAATCTCAAAACAAAATTAGAGTTTTAATTTTTCCACGAAAAATTCAAATTTTCCCCCTAAAAAACTGTACCAGAAAAAAATTGAGGTTTAATAAATGGGCCCCTATATTTTTTGACGATGCTATCCTTCAATAATTGGTGCTGATATCCTGGGACCTGCACCTGACAGATTTCACGTGCATCGGAAATGCCTCCAAAGAGAAAGAAGAGATGATGGTGCTTATTCACCACCCAGGAGTTGTTCACTGAATTACAGAAACTTTTAGGGGCCGATTCACTAAGCTCGAGTGAAGGATTCGAATGAAAAAAATTTGAATTTCGAAGTATTTTTTGGGTACTTCGACCATCGAATTGGTTAAATTTGTTCGAATTCGAACGAAATCGAACGAATCGAACGAAAAATCGTTCGACTATTCGACCATTCGATAGTCGAAGTACTTTCCCTTTAAAAAAAACTTCGACCCCCTACTTCGGCAGGTAAAACCTACCGAAGTCAATGTTAGCCTATGGGGAAGGTCCCCATAGGTTTGCTAACCTTTTTTTGATCGAAGGATTTTCCTTCGATCGTTGGATTAAAATCGTTCGAATCGTTCGATATTCGAAGTCAAAGGATTTCAATTCGAGGGTCGAATTTCGAAGTATTTTTAACTTCGAAATTCGACCCTTAATAAATCTGCCCCTTAGTATGATTTAGTGATATTCTGAGACAATTTGCAATTGGTTTTCATTTTTTATTTGTGGTTTTTAGTTATTTAGCTTTTTATTCAGCAGCTCTGCAGTTTGCATTTTCAACCATATGCTTGCTAGGATCTAAATGACCCTAGCAACCGTGCATTGCTTTGAATAAGAGACTGGAATATGAATAGGAGAGGTCTGATGAGTAATAAAAAGTAGCAATAACAATACATGTAATAAAAGTCGGTAACGGAAAAAATATTCACAATGCAAAAAGTTATGCCTCTGTGCAAACAAATTTTCCATTACGTGAATTTAATATAGCTTTTGCGAACCCAGAAACTGTTTAGCGACTACTTCCGACAGTGGAAGAGGGTTTGCGAATTTTATAGTTAGCGCCAGTGCGCAGTGAATGTAATAAAAACTTCTTACTGAAAAAATTGTTACGTTTGCTCCAAAAGATTATGGCTCCTTCAAGCACTTCTTAAAAGTGAGCAATGAAAATTCGCAAATGCAAAGGAAAAGTATTACTTTGCGAAATGCGAAATTTTATTCTTATCTGTTCAAATTGTTTTGCTCTTTGCGACTTTTATTACATTCCCCCATTAAAGCCTTACAGAGCATTTGTTTTTTTAGATGGGGTCAGTGACCCTGTTTGAAAGGTGGAAAGAATCAGGAGAAGAAGGCAAATAATTAAAAAACATGGGGGCTGCTATCACCTGAGGCGAGTTTCTCAATTTGCCTTATGGCAAAAACGCCCCTGGGACCCATGGTAGGGCCCTTGTGCATAATTCAGAAAGTGAAAGCAATTTGAGCATTACAGATGACCACTGTGGATTTCAAACATATTTTTTACTACATTTAGGTGCATATTTATCAAAATCCAAATTTAGTATTAGTATTTTATTTAAAAAAGGCCGATCAAACTAGGATTGGACCCTATTTAATCAGATTGGGGACAAACATGAAAAAATCAAGCGAAAATCTGAATTGTAAGATTTTTTCGGCGTTTTTTCCCCAAATCTTTTTCAAATTTTTGCCCGAAAAGTCCAAATAGTCGGATTTTCGGGCTAATTCCAGAGCAGACAGCAGAAACTTCCAAATAGGACAGGGACCTCTACCGTTTACTTATACACAACCTCAGCAGGTCTAAAGCTGGCCATAGACACAACGATCTGATCGTACAAATCGTGGATTCGTACGATTTCCGGACCATGTGTGGAGAGTCCCGACATTTTTCGTCCGGCTGTTTCGATCGGACAGGTTAGAAAATTTCTGTCGCCTGCCGATAATATCTCTGCGTGTATTGCCGATCGTATGATTTTCATTGAGAGATTGTCACCAGCTTTGTCGGACATAACTATCGTAAAATTGCTGTCAGGCAGAACTACTTTATTTGATCGGAATGGTAAGACTTTGATCTTTATGGTTAGTGGAGGGTCGGGAGATGGGAAAGTCCGATCGTACGTTGATTCGTACGATCGGATCTTTGCGTCCATGGCCAGCTTTAGTCTGAGTTTTTTCGGGTTCAGACTTTTCCCATCCTGGGCGTTTAATAAATCTATAAAAACTGTAGGTTTTTTTAACACTAAACATTTTTTGGCATTCAGACTTTAATAAATAACCCCCTTAAATCAGTCACTGCACAGTCCAACAGCACAGCAGCGGGTTAACTATACCTAGTTTGAACATTTTCTTTTTAAGGTTGCCTAGGAAACCTAACTTTACTCTTTTGATTAAATAAACCTTTTCAGTGCATTGGCTAAGAGGCCAGAGAGCAGCAGCTTTGCTCACATCTAGTGATACGGACCATAGATTTGCATTTGATCTTCTACAGTACAGACAACAGAACACGTCATTTAAAAAGAAATATATGGTTTATTTGTAGCAAAAGCCAATCAGAACACATTATTACAGTCCTTGGACGTGGGCAAACAATGTAATAAAAGCATGCTGGAGCCCACAGAAGTATATCATAGAAGAAAACCCAATAATTTAAAAAATAATTATATTGCATCCGAAACGAGTTTGCATCCCGTACAATTATACGATTCATTTCAGGAAAACGAAAGTAGCGTGTTAACTTTATGATGTATAATTCACAGCCCATTAGTGAAGAACACACAAGGAAAAAAAATCCACATCAGAAATGACTGCTCCAATATGCACAATTACCAGGCATTCAGAATTCATTTTGTAAGGATAAAAACATGTCACATTTAATTTATCAGATGCTATTTTTCATCACTCTTTTTCTTTTGTTCAGTGTTCTGAAAACCTATAATGCAACTTTGATTTTCTCCAAAATGCAGACCAAGAATATTAAAATATCTTTCAAGGTAAAGATACAAAAAAATACAAAAATCTCTTCTAGGGACAAGTGAAGCTGGTACAGGGCAATGTATATTTATTTTCTGACTTTCTTTTATCATTGGTACAGGTTTGGGACCTGTTATGCAGAATGCACGGGAATTGGGTTTTCCAGATAATGGATCTTTCTGTAATTTGGATCCAATAAGGATTACTTACTGTATATCTTAGTCTGGATTGAGTACAAGGTACTGTTTTATTATTACAGGGAAAAAGGAAATCATTTTTAAAAATGTGGGTAATCTTTTCCGGATTACAGATCCCATAACTGTATATAAGCATAGATCTGTACTATGTTAGCCATATATACTGAAGGTCCCCATAGGCTAATATAGCACTTCCGCAGGTTTAATTTGGCGAACTATTGAAGTCGAAGATTTTTTAAAGAGACAGTACTTAGATTTTCGAATGGTCGAATATTAAAATGTTTTTTACTTCAAATCAAAGTCAAAGTAAATTCAAAGTCGTATCCCATTCGATGGTCGAAGTATCCAATAAATTACTTAGAATTTCGAACTTTTTGTACTTCGAAAATTCACTCGAATTTAGTAAATCTGCCCCTAAATGTGAGTAAACCCTTTAAAGGGCAATGTTCACCCTTTACCATTTCCTATTTTAGAAGAAATCAAAGCGCAGTGTAGAAATTCTCTAGCAAGCACTGTCATTGTAGACCCTATTTATTTTGATGTCCTTTCCATCAATGTCGCAAGTATCTATTTATAAAGACTCCAAAAGGTTTCACTAAGTATGGCGGATGTTGTAGCTGTCAAATCAGTAATGGAAATAATAGTAACATTTTACTGAAGTTCCATTATTTCAAAAGCATTTCATTGCCTTCAACAAAATGATGCCTAATTAAATAAAATACCAATGTCACTCATTTTGCAAAAAAGAATGATTTATTATAAAAGGGGATATTGATATTTGATATTGTAGTGGAAGAGAACTGAGTATGATTCAATTAGGTTAAAGTGGCAAAAAAAAACCGATGATCTATAAAATTTGTAGTCAAACTAAATATTTCAGTCTAAGTTAAAAGCATTGAACTTCATTGGGATGATTTCTAAACTTCAACCATTTTGCCAACTTTTAAAACTGGTTTGCAGAAATCGATTATCCAGTAAGCTTAAAATTACAAGACTCCATTATAATAAAATAATGAAAATTTTCAAATATTATTTCCTTTCCTTTTTCTCTGTAATATTAAAACACTATATTGTACTTTATCCCAACTAAGATATAATTATCCTTGCTGGAGTTAAAACAATACTACTGGGTTTAATTAATGTTTAAATGAATTTTTAGTAGACTTAGGGGCATATTTATCAAAGGTCGAGTTGGAAATTTTTTTTTTTACCTTTAATTGACTCGAATGATCTCAAAACTTAAATATTATCTTACTCAAATGTATAAAACTCGAACCCGAAAACTCGAATCAAAGTCAAATCGAATTCAACTAAACTCAAATCAAGTTTCTTTTCCGGAAAAATCTTGAATGTCAGGAAGACTATTAACATCTTTAAATGGGTCACTATACCTCTGCCATTGACTTCTACATGAACTCTGCTTTAAGGTGGCGTACTATTGAATTAGAGTTGTTCCCAGGTTCAAGGAATTATAATGCTCGAATTCAAGTTTGGATTATTCAAGTTTTGACTGAAAATCCAACTTGAAAATTCCTATTCAAATTTACAATTAGAACCTTGATAAATCTTCCCCTTAATTTGTAATGATCTAAATTACAGAAAGACCACTTATCTGGATAACCCCAGGTCCTGAGCATTCTGGATAACAGGTCCCATACTTGTATATAGCTTCACTGTTTTTAAAAACTCAAAAACTGTAATGTGCAATATATAAATAAAATTAAAAAAACAACTGTTTTAACCCTGTAAATGACTTATATATTTACTCTTATATATTACCTTAAATGTAGAATTGTGCTCAGTGGTGTGGAAAATCTTTGCTAGTACATTTTAATGATATTTTTCAGTACAAGTATGGCATCCCTTTACCAGAAACCGTTTTTGGAAGCTCCAAATTACAGGAAGGCCATATGCCATAGGGGCCGATTCACATAGGGTCGAATATCGAAGGTTAATTAACCCTCGATATTCAACTGGGAATTAAAATCCTTCGACTTCGAATATCGAGGTCGAAGGATTTTAGCGCAAATAGTGCGAACGAACGATAAAATCCTTAGAATCGAACGACTCGAAGGATTTTAATCCACCGATCGAAGGAATATCCTTCGATCAAAAAAACTTAGGAAGTCCTATGGGAACCTTCCCCATAGGCTAACATTGAGTTCGGTAGCTTTTAGATGGCGAACTAGGGGGTCGAAGTTTAGTTCGAATAGTTCGATTCGAAGTCGTAGTCGAAGGTCGTAGTAGCCCATTCGATGGTCGAAGTAGCCCAAAAAAAACTTCGAAATTCAAAGTTTTTTTGCTTCGAATCCTTCACTTGAAGTCAGTGAATCGGCCCCTTAGTGCCCATTTTATCCAAATAATTCTAATTTTTAAAAATGATTCCCTTTTCTCTGTAATTATAAAAAAGTGGCTTGAACTTGATGTAACTAATCTGCATGAATATTGGTGGCAAATCAATCGTATTGGGTTTATTTAGGGGGTTATTTACTAAAACTCAAATTTATCTCTTTTTTTTTATTAAATCTCGCATCCACGATTTTATCTTATTTATCCTTAAAATAACCGAAAAAGTGGGGTTGGGAAAAGACAATAAAATTGATCGGAAACTCAAAAAATATTTTTTTATTTGATATCCAAATCACTCAATTTTTTTTAGTTTATCTCCCAAAACCCCAATTTTTTTTTTTAGATTATCCGACGAAATCAATATCTTCGAATTGTAAAAGGGACATTTGTCAATGACCTCGGCAAGTTTGAGATGGAGGAGTTTTGCATTCAACTTCAAAGCTTTGAGGCAAAATAAATCTCGAAAAATTCAAGTTTTTGTTTTCCTCTAAACATTTTCATTTTTGCCCAAAAAACCTTGATCAGACAAAATAGAGGTTTAGTAAATAACTCCCTTTAATGGGTAAATGATTTTTAGCAGAGAATTAGAATTATTTTGCAAATATTTCCTGTAGAACACTTGAATAGTTGTTTTATTAAAAAATAGTTATTTTTCCCCTTATCATAACAGATCCTTGATTCTCTCTGAAATCTAACAATTTTAGTGACTTTTTTTAAATCTATTTTTATAAGTACCTTAGAAAAGACTGTGATGCTTAGAAAAGTTTTTACCATAAAGTATTCCTCACTTTTTCCATACCATTATTAATTACACTGAATATCCTTTTCCTCCTCTATTCAGTGCAAACTGTAAACTTCAGATGTAACTATCGACTGTTTTTGGTTTGTGTGAAGTGCTTTGCCAGGTGTTCCATGATTGACAGGCCAAACTTCCATCCTTGCATAAAACCCTATATCAGAACATAGTGAATTATTTTAGAAACAATTTGATGAATATTCTGTTCTGAATACTCTAGCAAGCAAGATATTTATTGGATTAAAACATCCAGGAGAATGGCATTACTTGTTATAGATCCTTTGCTGCCAGTATGCGTATCAGCATACACTTTCCTAAGGGATAACAATATAAACATGGACAAGTTTTAACAAGACTTCAGCTGGTAAAAGGAAATGTGTTTTTTTATGAAACATTCACAGCATTTGAGTTTGGATTAAATTTTTGATTGACTGTTCCTTCATTCTACTATTTGTTGATGAGATGTCAGCAGAAATAAGTTCTCTTTGTCATACCCCAAATGTCAGGCGCAGCATAATATAAATGGAGAAACAAATCAATTTAACTTGTAGATTACATTTAGTTAAATGGCAGCTAACTGCCTAGAATGTGGCTGATTGTGTTACTGGTGCTAATAAATGGCCATTTAATTAAGGTTTCTTGCTTGGAAGCCAAATTATGGGCTATTCTCACACTCAGCATATCCTAAAAACTTCAATGAAATGGATAATTGTGCTATAAAACATGGGGATTATTCATTACACTGAGATTATGGCACCAGGCACACCACAAACCATAACTTTGTATGTACAGAGCAGTATATTTAGGCTATAAAGGCTCAAGGATGTCGCCAGAATTACTTCATATCTGTCATGGAACTCTTGAGATGACCTATTATTATTATTATTTCTTTATCTGTTTTTAATAATACGTTTATTGTAATTTAATACAAACAGTTGGAGTATTGGGATCTGCATTCAGGCAGGAGCTTGTGGCATTCTATACAGGTTTTGGAATTCCAAGGTGACTCTTAAATCTCTAATATGTTTTGGAAATATTTGTTGGTTAAAGGGGAAGGAAACCTAGTTGGCGCAAAAACCCTCCCCCCCTCCCGTGTGTTGCCCACCCTCCCTCCTCCCCCCTGGCCTACCCGTCCCGCTGGGCAAATGCCCCTAACTTGTTACTTACCCTTCTGCGCAGGTCCAGTCCAGGGAGTTCACCGACGACATCTTCTTCCACGCGAACTTCTTCCTGCTTTGAACGGCGTTTTGGCGCATGCGCAGTAGGAGCATTTCGCCGGTACGGATCTACTGCGCATGCACCAAAAGTCACGAAGTACTCTTGGCGCATGCGCAGTAGATCGTACCGGCGAAATGCTCCTACTGCGCATGCGCTGGTCAAAGCAGGAAGAAGATCGCGCGGAAGAAGATGTCGTCTGTGAACTCCCTGGACTGGACCTGTGCAGAAGGGTAAGTAACAAGTTAGGGGCATTTGCCCAGCGGGACGGGTAGGCCAGGGGGGAGGAGGGAGGGTGGGCAACACACGGGAGGGGGGGGAGGGTTTTTGCGCCAACTAGGTTTCCTTCCCCTTTAAAGGGGACCTGTCATCCAGACATAAAAAATGAAACATGAAACCCATTTTTTTTAAATTAAATCACCTGTAACTGTTATAAACTCATTTCAAAGTCTCAGCTGTCAATCATATATTGTCTGCTCCTCCTCTATGCCTTAGGCCTAGAATTAAGGCAGGCAATTACTTTCACTTTCCATTCTGCACTTCCTAGATGTCATTGCAATTCTTACAATTCCCCTCCCTGATCAACATCTAATTGTGTAGCCAGTGTATCGGCATGAGCATCAGATGCCCTATTATTGCACATAAATAAGATTTGGGCATTTTTTTCACCAAAATGGCTGCTGCTTGTTTGCTGTGAATTCCATGATTAAAAGATACAAGATTTAAACAAATTATATAGTGTATAAGTGAAGGTTATTTTGCTTGACTAACATCATAAAAAAAGACTTGGAATTATATCTTAGGGTGACAGGTTCCCTTTAATACAAATATATTTTTATTACTGAAACAATTATAATGATATTCTTTAAAGGACTTTATTCTTTAAAGTGCCATCAAGTGTCATCTTCAACCAATTACCTGGATCTTCTTTAATGCTGTAAGTCACCATTGAAATCTATTGTGAATGCATTTAATTCTGTACATTATTACAAAATATATTAAAAGGCCACAGATCAAGTGCATTCATAATGAATCTAGGTAATGTCTTACATTCTATAAGCTATTCTATAATACCCAATCATAAAATGTCCATTTTTATCTTTTTATAAAGAACAAACATTGGAATATAAAAGAAAAAAAACTTGAGAATACATTTCAGGATCTGAAATTCACCTATTAAGTAACAAAGGCAACGGTGATAGCTAGGGTTGCTACTTGTCCGGTTTTGACCCGGACAGCAAAAGCGTTTTCCAAATAAGGTAAACCGGGCAGGATTCTCTAAGATTGATACGGCAATCGGCCAATCGCTGATTGTCGAGTCATAGCCCATATGTGTGTAGTAGTGTTGTACAACACTATGATAAACTGCAATAAGGCCAGTATAGATATAGATAGGTTGGATTTTAAGGGAATGTCTTAACAGAAAAAAAGCAGAGTCTTAGCCAGTGAGTAAATGGAGTTCCAGAGCTGGGCTAATGAGAGGAGAAGATCAGGGCAGAAGGAAGGGGCAGGTACAGGAATAATTACATACAAGGGAGGGTATTTATATTACTAGTACTGCTGCTGCTAGAGTAGTATTTTAATCCTGGAAGCAAAAGAAAGATGAGAGAAGGACTAGAGAACCTGGAGAATGAATGGCAAGATAGAAGTGAGTAACAGTAATCTAGATGGTATATGATATGGGAATGAACAAGAGACTTTGTGGTATCAATAGGGGGGTAGAGTCAACGTTTTGTACTATTTAAACCCTTTAATGCATTGACAAATATTTTACAAACAAGGTAGTGCTCAGCAAGTCAAATAGTACTTGGCAAGACAGGACAATGCACATCTGAATAAAACAAGGTAGAATATGCAGATGGGGTTATTTTATATATATATATATATATATATATATATATATATATATATATATATATATATATATATATATATATATATATATATATATATATATATATATATATATATATATATATATTATATATTTATTATTTGTCTTCTTCTTCTGACTCTTTCCAGCTTTCATACGGGAGTCACTGACCCCATCTAAAAAATAAATTCTTGGTAAGACTACAATTTTCTTGTTATTGCTACTTTGTTATTATTACTCATGTTTTTATTCATGCCCTCTCCTATTCATATTCCAGTCTCTTATTCAAATCAATGAAAGATACTAGGGTCATTTACACCTTAGCAACCAGATAGCTGAAACTGAAAACTGGAGAGCTGCTGAATAAAAAGATAAATAACTGAAAAAACGCAGATAATAAAAAATGAAAACCAAATTTAAATTGTCTCAGAATATCATGCTCTACATCATACTAAAAGTTAAGGTGAACAAGCCCATTTTAAGGATAATAATAATGACTGATGAGAGCTCTTTCATAGCAAAAATCTTTTTACCATCCATTTTGATTTAATAAATAGACCTGTTTACACAATGCATCAATAAAAAAAGTAAACCATATTTTCCTTTGAAATTATAAATATAAATCCACAACTAGAGTAAAAACAGGATTGAATATGTTTGCGCCATCCTGTAACTAAATTAGAATTTTCCTGTTTATACTCGTACATTTTCTGGAAATACAAAGAGCTTTAAATTGATAAACACTAGTCACAATCCTGGTTGCAGTACCATTGCTTTGGAGCAGCATTACTGACATTTGTGAATAAGAAGCTTATTCAGGGATCAACTATCAGTACAAACGGTATCTTACAGGTTTTCTGGGAACAATAGGATTATTTTTAAACTGAAAACTTTGTAAGTCCATATTGGGTTTCATAAAGGCTGATAACTGCTCAACTTTAGGCAAGTGAATTGTAAGCATTAAAGCAGAAACAGGTACAAAGGGGTTTTAAGAGATATATTGTGAAAATCTGTCCTTCCAAAGGATTTAGCCTTCTGTGGGGCCTTTCAGTAAAAGCACAAAATAGGCACATAGAATAGAAAAGTTAACCACAGAAGAGCTACAATGGCTCCATAGCATTTTCAAGATCTAAGAAAAGTACATTTTAACCAAAATTTATATATTTCCCTGTCTGCCTAAAATGATATGACAGCAAAATAATAGATACTGAAATAAAAATATATTTGTTTAAATACTGGAACACTATAAACAAACACATACAGCTACACACACAAAGGGTTAAATAGATTCTAAAGAGACAGGCCGACAAAAATCCTGCTATTTCCCCAGGTACATCGTTGTTGAGATTGGAAAGGAACACACATGCCCATCAAGTACAACCTGCCCTTGATTTACTTTGTGTGGAGGGAAGCGAACAGAAACAATGCTAAGACAATTTCCCATTCTACTTCAAAAGGAAGAGAAATGGATTCCGAACACCAAACCCAACAGTCAGAATCAATATTTTACGTAATTCCCATTCTAAAGGTAGCATGTATTGACCTCCTTGAAGAAAAGAAGGCTGAGAATACAGATAAAGACAATGTGATATTATTACCTTTCCTAGAATGCTGAAAAGGTACTTGCCACTGAATTTTGATGTATTCTGCAGAATGTATGGGTTTTAGTGCAGCATTTGAATGCATGCGTTTATAAATCAGCCATTCTACACTTTGTTTTCAGATGTGAACTAAAGCTTAACTAAAGAAGTAGGGCAGAAATGTTGTACATAATGTTTTGGGGTTTTGTACCAGCCCAAAGCAACCACAGTCCTTTAGCAGGGAAGATCTGTGCCTCCAAAAACATCCTATTAGCTCCCCATATTCTATTCTGTTTATTCACTGCACATGCTCTGGGCAGTTAGGTTTTCAGAAGGGCTGCCCAGGTCAAGACAGTCTGCCTGGGTCTCTAAATAAGGAAAACTGGGCAGGATTCCCTTTGATTGACATGGCGATCAGCCAATCGCTGATCACTACATCATAGCCCCACCCCATGATGTATCTTGCCCCACCCCATGATGTATCTCGCGTGATTGATCCGCCCCTGTGACATCACCATCCTGCCACCTCCCCAGAATGTAAGCCATAGAAAGGTGGCAACCCTACTCTAAGCTTAGCTTCTCAACAGCTGCTCAGAGCTGACGGAGCGTTACTGACACATAGTGTTACTGCCACTCCTTACAAATCCAAGATGTCGAGCTCCTGTGCACAACTTTGAAAGCCTGAATCATTACTTTTATAGAGATTATGACACTTTAGACTGGTGCATTAATTAAAAAACAGCATTTCTACCCACTGTTTTTAACAAGGGAAGCTTTGGCCATTGAAGCCATCCTGGGGCCAAAAATCTGGGCACAATTCTGCATTGTAATTTGGAAATTCGCAGCATTTATTTTGCACTTTGCAAATGTTAGTAAATGAGCCCTACAAAGTATTATACTGCTGTGAAGAGAAGGACCAAGTAGTATTGCCAGCCAAGGCTATGCTATTTGATCCCAAGCCAACCCCCTGCCCACCTGAACCTCTGCTGACGCTGTCCCTGTTTTCACCCCCCCCCCTCATTTCCCCTCCTTCTGCTTATTTGGTACTAACCTTCAATCTTGCTTGAAACTTCTTCCTCTAGGCAGGGCCATATTTTTATACAGGCACCCGAGGTCCCGTGTCTATGGTGGCAGGTTTAGGGGACAGCCCCCCAGGTGCCTGCTGTATATGATAAATTAAATTTTTTTCAAGAAAAATAATAAAATCTCCCCAGTCGCTGCTGGAGATTTCCTGTGTAAATCCAGCAGCGGAGCTAGGGAGCAGGTACATGCAACCTATGGAGGGGCTCCCTTAAATGCAGTGCCTAGGACCGGACTAAAATATGGCATTCTCTCGGCAAGTCACTATCCGGTCTACCCCTAGTTTTTTTTAGAAATTTTGCGGTCAATTCACCAAGGGTGCACTTTTTAAGTCCAGTTGGCATAATTTGTGAACCTTATTTGTTTGGTGCAACTGAGCTGATTACCACAGATGATGTGGGAAGCCTGTAGCTACCACCTGTTTCAGAGGCAGTGATAGCTCCAGGGTTCCCCTGTGTTAATAAGCACAAATGCATGGAATTTGAAACAGGAGGTGGCAGGACTGAGCAGTGCAAAGTGCAGCTGTGTAGAAGGGCATGTGGTCATACATAACCCACTGAGTTAAATTTAAGCAGGATGTGTATAAAAAATACAGTCCTATTTACTAAGCAGAAATACCAGTGTCAGGCACTCTGCATGGAATTTATAAACTGCTGTTTTAATGTTATTTTAAGACACAAATTACAAAGTGCAGCAGAGTGCGACTGGAAGGTAACAGATTTGGGAAGCGCAGCAGAGCAGCGGTTATCTATGTGAAGCATGCCAGCAAATACCTCGCAGCCAACAAATGCAGCTGTGCCTTCCTTACAGCAATACACAACTGCAGGGCCGAATACTGGGAGGCGGCTATTTCTGAATCAAACAAAATGAGCAAAACTTAAAGTCCATTCATTACAAGCTCTACTATTAAACCGTGCAGAGGTTTTAGTGCTGGAATTTTAACATGAAAAACCTTTGCATTTAGTTTGGCATGGCAAAAACCTCCTGTGATTTTACAAATTAGAGAGAGTTTTTTTTTTTTTGTTCTCAAATCTTAACGAAAAAATCTATGTCAAGGGGAAATCAACCCAATTTATTGAGATTCTTTGAAGTATGATGCAATTACCTCCTATTTGCAGTGAACATTCTATCATTACTGCACAAAAATGACCATAAGAGGGGACAGTACCATTGGGATGTATTAATAATACTTTGTATGGGCACATTACAAAAAACTCATCTCCTTCCCAGTCTAAATACAGATATACAGAGACAAATTATGTTTCACCTGCTCAGAGCACAAGGCACAAGTTGACTGCTGGCCGACACACACAGACCAACAGACTGCTCAAGGCAAAATAAGGCAGCTATCGCTATAATTACAGGTTCAATGTTACCGACTAGCAAAGTAAAACTGTTATTTTAAAATGCTGACATTTCATTATAATAAACCTATAACCCTGACATTTCATGTATCACTTTTAAATATCTGCCACTGATTTTGTATTTGTAAACCATCATTTGCTATGCTTCACAACACACCCTTTCTTCATTATACACTGGTAAGATTATTTTACTGGCCCAATTTCCAAGTGTCTGAATTCATGGGATCGATCCTAACATAAGGCTCGTTAAATTGTCTGCCCATGACACACTAGTCTCCTGAGGGAACAAACACAGAGGATAACTTTTCTGAGCAGGAAACCTCAATAACCTTTTTAAAGCGACCCCAGAAATGGAATATAGTACACATACATTACAGGGTATAAGGTAATACATTCCCTGTAAATCTAATGACATCCTGGGTCCTATCTTAAAGGAGAACTAAAACCTAAATATAAATATGGCTAAAAATGCCGTATTTTATATACTGAATTTATTGCACCAGCCTAAAGTTTCAGCTTGTCAATAGCAGCAATGATCCAGAACTTCAAACTTGTCACAGGGGGTCACCATCTTGGAAAGTGTCTGTGACACTCACATGCTCAGTGGGCTCTGAGCAGCTGTTGAGAAGCTAAGCTTAGGGGTCGTCACTAATTATCCAGCAGAAAATGAGGTTCCCCTGTAATATAAGCTGATGCTACAGGGCCAATCAGGGATATTGTACACAGGAGATCTGCTCAGAATAAAGATGGAAGAAGGAAAGATTGCTATGGTCAAGGTATAAGTGTTCTCCGGGTTGACTCATATTACAATACAATAGTACCTAATCAAAACATAGTCAAACGATTGTAAAAATGAACCGGCCTATGGTTATTTACTACATCATATTCACAACACATTAATTAGCAATTTCAAATCATTGCTGGATCGTCAGTTCTGATGTGTGAAAAGGTATTAATCCCTTCTCGTGGGTTAATTTCATCTAAAGCAGAAGAAATCTTCAATTTAAGATAAGTTCACCACTCTAACTGTTACCTGACTAATAACAAAAAAACGGAATAATTACTAAATTCTACTTCACAGAGACACTGCTAACTAGATTTAGTTTCATATTCTGCATCTTTGCTGGTAGCAAGCTTGCAAAAAGATTTTTCCTTTTTTTCCAGGAAACTATTAATCACCTGCTGTCTACATTCCAAATCACTTTATTGCCCTGTTATTCTCTTGCTAATGTTAGAAGCAAACATGGGTGGGGGGGGGGGGGTTGGGTAAGATCTGTCAGTCTCATTCTGCTGCCTGTCATATAATGCTTCATCAGTTATAGCAATGACCTTGTCATCAGACCATGACCTCATGTAGTAGATACATTCTTTAAAGGGGAACTCCACAAAAACATAACTTGAGCTTTTTGAAAAGTAAACATAATTTCAAGCAACTTTGCAATATACATCAATTAAAAAATATGCAGACGTTTCATTATTTTTAATGGTTTCTGACAGTTCCCTAAACCTAGCCCCCTGCTTTCCTGTTCATCTTTCTGACTACTTTGCTGAGCTGGCTGACTACTGTTACTTTGTATCAACAGCCAACTATACTCAGCCTGCATCCTCCAAATCCCACAATTCCCTGCACATGTGATTTCAATAAGGAAAGGAACTTTACAGTGCAATGCATTGTGGGTTATGTAGTTCCTGCATGCTGTCTGTACACTGTGGAGAAGTTGTTACAATTTGTAACATCAGTGTTTAGTCCCTCCTTCCCTGCCAGGATTTCAAATGATACACAGAGAGAAAAACAGTTGGATTTCAGCATAGAAAATGGCATTTATTCATACTTTTTAAGAAACAGGTAACTGTGATGGGTATATTAGGGGTTTCTGTGTTATATGGGCCTCTTTATCAAATTTTGGTTTGGAAGCCGGAGTTCCCTTTTAATATTCAAAAAAGGATGGGGGGTTAAGGGCTAAGGGGGGAATGTAATAAAATTTGCAAAGAGAACAAATTTGCACACAAATAAGGATACAACTTTGCGTGACGCAATGTAATATTCTTCACTAGGTGGTTAAAAAAAAGATCTAACTCAATGAAAACTTTGTCTATTAATACCAGCCTCATTTTAGTTCTAAGTTCTTAGTTCTTAGTTTAGGTCTAAAGTACAAAACTCTACTAAATTATTTCTAGCATATGGCTGTCATAAATTGTATTACACTATTTGGATTTTATGTATTTAGGCGAAGTTCTGCTTCACTGAGTACTACAGGCACTACCTTTGACTACCACTTTGTAAGTAGGCATTTCTGCTAAATGGTGGAGGCTTTAAAATAAGCAAAGACTATAGCACAAACCAAAAGAACATCTGATTTTATGTACTATTTCTGGCAGTGAAAATTAAAGGGGAAATATATCTCTAAATATTTCTCCTAACACTGGGGGGCAGATTTACTAAGCTTGAGTGAATAGTTCGAATACAAAAATATTCGAATTTCGAAAAAAATTTCGGGTACTTCGACCATCGTAATGGTCAAATTCGATCGAATTCAATTGAATCAAATGATTCGAACGATTCGCAGTAAAAATCGTTTGACTAATCGACCGTTCGACAATCTAAGTACTGTCTCTTTAAAAAAAACGTTGACTTCATACTTCGCCACATTAAAGCTACCGAAGTGCAATGTTAGCCTATGGGGACCTTCCAGAGCACTTTTCTAAGTTTTTTTTGATCGAATAAAAATCCTTCGATTGATCGCTTAAAATAGTTTGAATCGTTAGATTCTAAGGATTTTATTTGATCGTTCGATCGTAGCTTTTGCGCTAAAATCCTTCGGATTCGATATTCAAATTGGAAGGATTTTACTTCGAGGGTCGAATTCGAGGGTTTTTTAACCCTCGAAATGCGACCCTTGATAAATCTGCCCCTGGGTGTTGTTTAAATGATTGAAATTACTACAATATATTAGTTTATAATTTCTCTGTTGCCATAGGCGCTGATCTATTTTTAAATTGTGGGATTTAATATACAGCAGTCAGACTGCGAGATGATCGGCAAGAGAAAATAAGCCTGAAGGACTAACGTTCCCTAATATTTGTTGATTTATTGACTAAACGATGCCAGGGACAGTTTTCTGAAAATGATAATACAATGGCTTCAGTATTATATCTACAGAAGCAAAGACAAGCCCATAATTATATATTAAAGGAATACTGTCATGGGAAAAATGTTTTTTCCAAAACTCTACATTTCCTAAATTGAGTGGGAAAAACAACAGCCTGCCAGAAAGTACTGGCTCTTTCTGAAAGCACATGACCAGGCAAAATGACCTGAGATGGAGCCAACAAACCAATATTACAACTAAAAAAAATACACCTGCTGATTCAGGAATGGAATTTTATATTGTAGAGTGAATTATTTGCAGTGTCAACAGTGTAATTTAGAAATAAAAACATCATAAAAATCATGACAGAATCCCTTTAATGCTTACAAACAAGTCTACAACATATTCTCATGGCCTGTATCTACAGCAGAAACTCATTTTAGATTGCAGGACTCTATACTCTAATAGCTTTAACACCACATTTGTAAGGTCTCGGGAACCCAATATGCATATTTTATCTGAATGTCACATTTTTCAAAGCAGATTTTTAAAATATTTTTTGAAAGATTAACCCTTTAAGTGCCACCCCACGTAGAATCTACGTTCTGTGGGGATGGCACTTGAAATGCCACAGAACGTAGATTCTACGTTCTGCAGCATTTCAGGGTTAGGGAACGGAGGAGCGGCTTTTCAAGCTGCTTGCTCCGTTCCTCTTCGTTCCCCAGCCCCCAGGCAACGAGCAGGGGCCGGGAACGAGTGGCCCCTGAGGCGCGATCGCCCAGGGGCCCCAAATGCAGCAGCAGACACGTGCACACTGCGTGTCCTGCTGCTGCTTTCACTTCCTGAGCCGAAGCTCCGCCCCCTCTCAACGGATCTTCCTGGGTGATGCAGCATTTTCTTCCTCCAGCCCTGCACAACGATCTGGACCTGCTTCCCCCAGGTTAGTGCCCATCCACACACACAAACACACACAAACACACACTTATTTTCCCATTACACACTTACATTCACACTTACACACGATCACATACATTTTTGGGGGATCAGGGGGGTCACACACATTCACAGCACCCCCACACGCTTGCACACACACACAACATGCAATTGGTCAGTTGTACACACACACATACACACTTGCACTGTTCTGTATTTTTTTTTTTTTTTCTTATCGCATCGTCTGTTTTTTTTGCTGAAAAAACTGTTTTATTGCCATTGCGAATAGCGTATTCGCTAATTGCACTGCGCAATACCTTTTGTATGTTATTTTGGTGATTATACTGCAATTTGGGTGATTTTGGTGCATTTTTAGACATTTTATTGCATGTTTTGCCATTTTATTACATTTTCAGCTTTGCAAAGGTGTTGTTCCCCTTTTTCTGTCTGTAAAACCTATTTGGCCATGCTAAAATTATCAAAAATTGATTCTGACTGCTGATTACAGTAGGCGAAAAAAAAAAAGCATTGATTTTTGCGGTTTTGTTGGATTTTAGAGATTTTTGTTACTTCATTTTGACCTTGGAAATTTTGTCTGCTATATAACCATTTGGAGGTCTCTGTGTACAAAATAGTTTGGTAAATCTTTTCATATCAGGCATCAAACTGTTCAGTACACTCCTTGCTTTCATATTTAGGATGACTTTTGCTGGTACGTTACAAAATGTGGGGTATATAATGGGGTAAAATGCAAGCTTTGTGACTATTTTCAGAATTTCCATAAAAAGCGTTATGTTTAGCATTGCTTTGCGGTTTTGTAGTTTGCAGTAGAAAATTGTAATTACCTGCTTTAGATTCGTCTGAATGTGTACTTTCAGAAAATATATGGGTTTCTAGGGTCTCCATACTGTTAGGGGGTCTTATGGTGCATAATGCACATACCAGGTGTTGTATTGTAGCAGTCAGAGTGTCATATGTGAAAATTCATATGTACTATTTTCATTGGGACGTCTCTGTATGCCACCTAGTTTGGTAAATCTTTTCATATCAGGCATCAAACTGTTCAGTACACTCCTGGCTTTCATATTTAGGATGACTTTTGCTGGTACGTTACAAAATGTGGGGTATATAATGGGGTAAAATGCAAGCTTTGTGACTATTTTCAGAATTTCCATAAAAGAGTTATGTTTAGAATTGCTTTTTCAGTTTGGTAGTTTCACAATAGAAAGATGTAATTACCTGCTTTAGATTCGTCTTAATATGTAATTTCAGAAAATATATGGGTTTCTAGGGTCTCCATACTTTTAGGGGGTCTTACGGTGCATAATGCGCATACCATGTGCTTGTATTGTAGCAGTCAGAGCGTCATATGTGAAAATTCATATGTACTATCTTCATTTGGGCGTCTCTGTATGCCACCTAGTTTGGTAAATCTTTTCATATCAGGCATCAAACTGTTCAGTACACTCCTTGCTTTCATATTTAGGATGACTTTTGCTCCTACGTTACAAAATGTGGGGTATATAATGGGGTAAAATGCAAGCTTTGTGACTATTTTCAGAAATTCCATAAAAAGCATTATGTTTAGCATTGCTTTGCGGTTTTGTAGTTTGCAGTAGAAAGATGTAATTACTTGCTTTAGATTCGTCTGAATGTGTACTTTCAGAAAATATATGGTTTTCTAGGGTCTCTATACTGTTAGGGGGTCTTATGGTGCATAATGCACATACCATGTGCTTGTATTGTAGCAGTCAGAGTGTCATATGTGAAAATTCATTTGTACTATTTTCATTTGGGCGTCTCTGTATGCCACCTAGTTTTGTAAATCTTTTCATATCAGGCATCACACTGTTCAGTACACTCCTGGCTTTCATATTGAGGATGACTTTTGCTGGTACGTTACAAAATGTGGGGTATATAATGGGGTAAAATGCAAGCTTTGTGACTATTTTCAGAAATTCCATAAAAAGCGTTATGTTTAGCATTGCTTTGTGGTTTTGTAGTTTGCAGTAGAAAGATGTAATTACTTGCTTTAGATTCGTCTGTGTGCTTTCAGAAAATATATGGTTTTCTAGGGTCTCTATACTGTTAGGGGGTCTTATGGTGCATAATGCACATACCAGGTGCTTGTATTGTAGCAGTCAGAGTGTCATATGTGAAAATTCATATGTACTATTTTCATTTGGGAGATTTTTGTGGGGTAAAAACACAGAAATATATATTTACCCCCCAAAACCATATATTTTTGGAAAGTACACATTCTACCGAATCTAAAATGAGTACCCATGCTTTCTGCTCCAAACTACTGAGTCGCAAGGCCTTCCCAAAATTGACGGTTTTGGTGAAATATCTGAAAATTGCCTCAAAGCTTCGACTTCCCAGCACCATATTACCCATGTATCATTACGTACCAAGAAAAAGCACCCTAAATATGATTGCCAGGGTTCCTCCAAACAGTTTGGTGGCCATTGTTCATAGGTTTACCAAAGTATCTTGCATTTAGAGGCCCCAAAATGAAGTTAGCGCATATAAATAGTCCTGTAGGTAACTTCAGCTAAATCAACACATTGACTGCATTTTTTGTGGGGTAAAAACACAGAAATATATGTTTACCCCCCAAAACCATATATTTTTGGAAAGTACACATTCTACTGAATCTAAAATGGGTACCCATGCCTTTCTGCTCCAAACTACTGAGTCGCAAGGCCTTCCCAAAATTGTCGGTTTTGGTGAAATATCTAAAAATTGCCTCAAAGCTTCAAATTCCCAGCACCATATCACCCATGTATCATTACGTACCAAGAAAAAGCACCCTAAATATGATTGCCAGGGTTCCTCCAAACAGTTTGGTGGCCATTGTTCATAGGTTTACCAAAGTATCTTGCATTTAGAGGCCCCAAAATGAAGTTAGCGCATATAAATAGTCCTGTAGGTAACTTCAGCTAATGAAAGATCAACACACAGGAGAAAGCTCTCTGTTTAGTGCTGAATTAAGCATTGAAATTCCTGTTTGAGACAGGATTTTTTGTTATCACTTGGTGTGTGAATGTGTTGTCCACTTGGTGGGTGAAATTTGGGAAGTTTTGAGTTGATTTTCTTTACTAAAAATCGATTTTTCTTTTGACCCTGAAGGTGAGTGATTCCTAGCCCAGTTCCTTTCACTTGCTCTGGGCTACAAACTCACTGTTAGATCCCCTACCCCTCCCCCGCACCTGGGTGTCAGTTTCATTTGCATTTTTCTCTTGTTTCAGCACAAATTGTTTAATTTTTGTACAGATTGAGTGGATATTTTGATTTTGCACTCAGTTCTGTGAGGAGAGAAAGCTAAAGGGAGAAGGATTTAATATAAGTATAAATATAAAATCTTTTCCAGCAGCAGCAGTGCAGCTCCCAGGCACCTGCTCACATTAACCCTCTCCCTGCCACAGCTTCTTAACTTAAAACTTACTTTTTTGTTAATCAATAGTATAAAGCTTTCTTTTTGTGTGGTGTTGTGTAAAATAATGGGAGGGAATAAAAAGGAAAGTTATAAAAAAACATCTCTTGGTTCTAAAGCAAAAGGACCTGAAAAACCCAGCTGTAGCTCTGCAAGGAAACACCAGTCAGAGCCCATGTCAAAAAGCCCCATTGCCTCTACTTCTGCTGCTGCAGCCAATGTGACCCCTGCTAAAACATTTGCACACGCGGTAGCTACTGGCAGCAACCCAAGCCAAGTCACTGCTGGGGTAGAGAAGCTTACAAGGAAGCATGGGGTCAGATGCCTAATGTCAAGCACTCATGGCATAGAGGCTTATATAAAGGCTGCAGCTGAAGTGGTGGGCCACTCTGCAGTAGTGGCAGCAAGTAAAATGTATGGGAAAGCCATAATCTTTGCCCGTACTCTAACTGCAGTGCATACTCTGGTACAGAGGGGTATCACAGTGGGAGGGAGTTATGTCCCTGTAGAACCCCTAGAAGGATTGGGCACAAGGGTGGTTTTATCTAATGTGCCCCCCTTCCTGCAAGACCACTTATTGTACCCCCACCTGCAAGACACTATTGAGGGGTCTTTCGGGGTTCCATTTGAAGGGGTGCTGTATAAAATTTTTTACAGCACAGAGGAAGTGAGGTGCTTCCTTTGCAAGAACCTGGGGCACACTCGCCAGAGTTGCCCCAAAGGGCAAATTAAGACCACAGCCCCTGTTCCTGCTCCCAGTGCCTCAAATAAAACATCTTATCCTGCTGGGACTATTTCAGCAGGGTCCTCAAAGGGGATATCTCCTTCACTAAAGAACCTCAAGGTGGCTGTTACACAACCCACCTCTACAACATCCAAACCTCCTCCTTCTTCACTTAAGACATCTAAGGCTGCAGCATGTCTTACAATTGCGGCAAAAGAGAAGGGGGGAAAACATGTCAAAGCTTCCCCCAGGGTCACAGTTGTTCCTACCACAAAAAAGTGTACCCCTGTTATGGGCACCCCTGAAGGTGTGGGGGTACCCATGATTGCAACACCTGTTGGGGTTGGGGCAGATAGTGGCCTTTCCTCTTCAGATGCCAAGAAAAAGAGGAAATTTAAATCAAACTGGCTGGTACCTGAGGAATGGACATCAGTGGTTAATGATGGGGCACCCCCATCCAAGGGTAAAAAGGGTAGCAAAACTTCTGCTCCTCATGTGGTGACATTGTCTGGCCCAACTGTTGGTCACGATCAACCGGTGTCAGACCATGCACTCTTGCCTCCAGACCAGGTGGGGAATAATGAGGTTAATGGTCTGCATGGCCGTGAACATGGCAGTGTTGGTTTCCCCACAGAGTCAGGGGTGCAGTATCTGCCTCAAAATCATTTGGAAGATCTTCCCTTGGAGTGTAAAGAGACACCTAATGAGACTCCTGCAGAGTGGGCAGTCAGTGTTCCTGAGGTGCTGAGATTTGGCAACTGCAACCAGCCTCAGTTTTTAGTGCCTCAGGGTATTTCACTCCAGGAGGGGGAGAATATTGGGCTAACCCCCATACAGGACCCTGCAGATAAAACTGCTGGGAAGGATGGTGAGGGTGGAGTTGTAAATACGGTGGAGGGTAGCCAGACAACCTCTACTGTTCATGCTAAAATCTCTCCTCCCTTGTCTTCAACTGACCCAAATGTTATTGCCATCCAGAAAGCACAGGAGGTAGTAGAGAGGGCAGAGGCTAACCATCGAGCCTCCAAAGCTCTACCTGTTGCTGGGGAGCTAATTAGTTCTGTTGCTCCTGTGTCAAACACTTCCAAATGTGTTTCAAGTGAAGTTGAGGGAACACCTGAGCCATTGCAGGGTCTCCAGAAAAGTGATTCTGATACTTTTCCTGTAACAACTTGTGGAGAGATTCTCAAAGCTCTAGTGGAGAGGGGAGATTATCAATCCCTTAGCCAGGAAGAGCTCATGGATGAGGGGAACATCGAAGAGGAGGTTGACATAGGAGTGGCAAATCCTTCTACCCCAATCATCCCTGCTGAGGAACTCAAAAAGTTTCTTGAGAGCACCCTTGGTGTTAAATTAGAGAAGAAGATGCACATGGCTCTGGAGAAGTGGCATGATTTGCCTTTAGTTATCAATTCTGTGAGACAATACATTAAGGTCATAAAAGAGGCCAAGAACTATGGAACAGCGGAATATCTCCGTATAATGAAGTTTCACAAAAAATGTTTGTCTCATCAGACCTTGATGAAGGTTAAAGCACTTCCTAAGACTCAGTAATGGCCTTGAGTATAAGCACACTTAATACTAATGGCTGTCGGAATCCTTTCCGAATGTTTCAGGTACTCTCCTTTCTTCGTCAAGGAGGGTACTCTGTGAGTTTCCTCCAAGAGACCCACACCACTCCAGAGCTTGAAGCAAGCTGGAATCTGGAGTGGAAGGGAAGGGTCTTTTTTAATCACCTCACTTGGACATCATGCGGGGTGGTGACCCTTTTCTCAGATTCCTTCCAGCCAGAGGTCCTGAATGCTACCTCTGTCATCCCTGGCCGTCTATTGCATCTTCGGGTCCGGGAGTCAGGTAGAACATATAATCTAATGAATGTGTATGCTCCTACTACCGGACCAGAGAGGGCACGGTTCTTTGAAAGTTTGTCAGCCTACATGGAGACAATTGACTCTGATGAAGCCTTGATTATAGGGGGTGATTTTAATTACACCCTTGATGCTCGAGATCGCAATGTACCCAAGAAAAGAGACTCGTCTGAGTCCGTTTTGCGAGAACTAATTGCTCATTTCTCCTTGGTTGATGTCTGGAGAGAACAGAACCCAGAGACGGTTGCTTTTACCTATGTCAGGGTGAGAGATGGTCATGTTTCTCAATCCCGGATTGATAGGATATATATATCGAGCCATCTCATGTCACGAGCCCAGTCGAGCACCATTAGATTGGCACCATTCTCAGACCACAATTGTGTATCCCTGAGAATGTCAATCGCACCATCTCTGCCAAAAGCTGCTTACTGGCACTTTAACAACAGTTTATTAGAAGATGAGGGTTTTGCAAAGTCAGTCCGGGATACATGGAGAGGCTGGAGGGCCTTTCAGGATGAATTTGCCACATTGAACCAGTGGTGGGATGTAGGCAAGGTTCACCTAAAGCTCTTGTGTCAAGAGTATACCAAAAGTGTGAGCGGGCAGTGCAATGCAGAGATTGAGGCACTGAATGGGGAGGTGCTTGATCTTGAGCAAAGGCTATCAGGCTCTGAAGACCAAGCCCTTCAGTGTGAATATCTAGAAAGGAAAGAAGCGCTGCGTAACATGGAACAACGACAGGCTTGTGGTGCCTTTGTGCGAAGCCGGATGCAGTTACTTTGTGATATGGATCGTGGTTCCCGATTCTTCTATGCTCTGGAGAGGAAGAAGGGGAACCGAAAACAAATCACATGCCTTTTTGCGGAGGATGGAACCCCCCTTGAGGATCCGGAGGCTATCCGGGACAGAGCCCGGTCCTTCTATCAAAACCTTTTTTCTCCAGATCCCATCTCTCCAGATGCCTGTGAGGAGCTATGGGATGGGCTTCCAGTGGTCAGTGAGAGGAGAAAAGAGAGTTTGGAAACACCAATCACTCTAGATGAACTCTCTCAAGCACTCCGTTTAATGCCCCACAATAAATCTCCTGGGCTTGACGGACTGACCATAGAGTTCTTCCAGTTCTTTTGGGATACTCTGGGCCCTGATTTCCATAGGGTCCTAACTGAGGCCTTCAAGAAAGGTGAGTTGCCACTTTCGTGTCGTCGAGCAGTGTTATCACTACTTCCTAAGAAGGGGGATCTCCGTCTTATTAAGAACTGGAGACCAGTCTCACTGCTTAGCACAGACTATAAGATCGTGGCCAAAGCTATCTCACTTAGGCTCAAATCTGTGCTGGCAGAGGTGATTCATCCTGACCAGTCCTATACAGTCCCCGGTCGGACAATTTTTGATAATGTCTTTTTAATCCGAGACTTACTACATTTTGCGAGAAGGACTGGTCTATCTCTTGCTTTTCTCTCTCTGGATCAAGAGAAGGCATTTGACAGGGTGGATCACCAATATCTTATAGGCACTCTGCAAGCCTATAGCTTTGGCCCACAGTTTGTGGGCTACCTGAAAACAATGTATGCCTCTGCAGAGTGTTTAGTTAAAATCAACTGGTCTCTGACTGCACCTCTGGCCTTTGGACGAGGAGTTCGGCAAGGATGCCCCTTGTCGGGACAACTGTACTCGCTGGCCATTGAGCCCTTCCTGTGTCTCTTAAGGAAAAGGCTCACGGGACTGGTGCTCAAAGAACCTGACATGAGGGTGGTTCTCTCAGCCTACGCTGATGATGTAATTCTTGTGGCCCAGGACCTAGTTGATCTTGAGCGGGCACAAGAGTGTCAAGAAGTCTACGCTGCTGCCTCATCTGCCCGGATCAACTGGTCCAAGAGCTCAGGCCTTCTGGAGGGTTCTCTAAAGGTAGATTTCCTGCCTCCTGCTTTTCGTGACATCTCGTGGGAGAGTAAAATCATTAAATATTTAGGCGTCTACCTATCAGCTGAGGAGTATCCTGTCTCACAGAATTTCATTGAACTTGAGGAGTGTGTTCTAACGCGCCTTGGAAAGTGGAAGGGTTTTGCTAAAGTACTTTCTATGAGGGGGAGAGCTTTGGTGATTAATCAGCTGGTGGCCTCTCAGATCTGGTACCGGCTGATATGTCTTAGCCCAACCCAAGAATTCATTGCTAAGATCCAGAGAAGGTTACTGGACTTTCTCTGGATAGGAAAACATTGGGTTTCTGCAGGTGTCTCAAGCCTCCCGTTGAAAGAGGGAGGGCAGGGAGTCGTGTGTATACGTTCTCAAGTGCACACCTTCCGTCTCCAGCAAATACAGAGATACTTGTATGCAGATCCTTCTCCACAGTGGTGTACTCTAGCATCGAGTTTTTATCGCCAGGTACGAAATATGGGATATGACCGGCAATTGTTTATAATTGAACCTGAGGGTTTCCTAAGAAACCTTTCAACCCTGCCGGCTTACAACCAAGACACGCTAAAAACCTGGAGCATGGTATCCGTGTTAAGGCAAGGAGCCATTGAAGGGGAAGACATTCTAAATGAGCCCCTACTTTACAATCCATCTTTTAAGACTAGGATGTTAGAATCCATCAGCATCCGACGTCGCCTTTGCCAGGCTCGGTTAACCAGAGTTGGAGATCTCCTGGATTTTGAGAAATCAGATTGGGTGGACTCTCAAGCAGTTATGCAACGCATGGGATTCCTCACCACTAGGGTTCCACACCGTCTTCTCAAGGAAATCAAGGACACAATCTCTCCTGATTCTCACACCTTCATTGATGGGGTTTTACATGCTGGAGAGCCACGTCCACCTTGGAACTCCTCACCTCCAGACATAATAATAGCACCTAAAACCCGTCAATCCCCCCAAGCACCTCCTTCCCCCAACTTGAGCCAGTTGGAGAATTTTCCATTGACACGCTTTCATGATATAACAAGAAAGCTGTTGTACTCTCTAATGCTTCACACTGTACACTTCCTTGCCCTCATCTCCCGATATGATACCATCTGGAGACGTGTGCTTAATGAGGGTGAAGGACCTCAGTGGCAAGCTCTTTATTCCAGTTTGGTGCCTAGACCAACTGGAGACTTGAGTTGGAAAGTGCTGCATGGTGCATTGAGCACGGGAGAGTATTTAGCTCGTTTTACAGACTCCCCAGCTGCTTGTCCATTCTGTGGAAAAGGAGAGTCTGTGTTTCATGCTTATTTTACGTGTGCCAGACTGCAACCTCTATTGGCTCTTTTGAGGAAGCTTTACCTGCAGTTCTGGTTACACTTTTCCCCTCATGTTTATATTTTTGGACACCTAGTATCCCGGGACAATAAAGAGAAAGACCTTCTCTCCAACTTGCTCCTGGCTTTAGCTAAATTAGTCATCCATAAATCTAGAAAGCAATGTTTGGAAGGTGGGAATCCTCTGCCAGCAGAGGTCTTGTTCCGAGTGCTGGTGCGTTCCCGCATCCGAGCAGAGTACACCCAAGCAGTGTTTACTGGTCGGTTGAAAGAATTTGCTGACCAGTGGGCAATAGATGGGGTACTTTGCCTCAGTATCCCCAGACCTGGTTTCTGTTCAGACAATTCTCACACTCCATATTTAAGTGCACTTTAATTTAAGTGACAGTTGTATTTTAATCAGTTAATTATCTCCTTTGAGATGTGATTAACTTTGGTGAGCAATCACTCACCTGCAATTTGAATAATATATCAGCTAATGAAAAATCAACACATTGACTGCATTTTTTGTGGGGTAAAAACACAGAAATATATGTTTACCCCCCAAAACCATATATTTTTGGAAAGTACACATTCTACCGAATCTAAAATGGGTACCCATGCCTTTCTGCTCCAAACTACTGAGTCGCAAGGCCTTCCCAAAATTGTCGGTTTTGGTGAAATATCTAAAAATTGCCTCAAAGCTTCAAATTCCCAGCACCATATCACCCATGTATCATTACGTACCAAGAAAAAGCACCCTAAATATGATTGCCAGGGTTCCTCCAAACAGTTTGGTGGCCATTGTTCATAGGTTTACCAAAGAATCTGGCATTTAGAGGCCCCAAAATGAAGTTAGTGCATATAAATAGTCCTGTGGGTAACTTCAGCTAATAACTTCATTTCGGGGACTCTAAATGCCAGATTCTTTGGTAAACCTATGAACAATGGCCACCAAACTGTTTGGAGGAACCCTGGCAATCATATTTAGGGTGCTTTTTCTTGGTACGTAATGATACATGGGTGATATGGTGCTGGGAAGTTGAAGCTTTGAGACAATTTTCAGATATTTCACCAAAACCGTCGATTTTGGGAAGGCCTTGCGACTCAGTAGTTTGGAGCAGAAAGGCATGGGTACTCATTTTAGATTCGGTAGAATGTGTACTTTCCAAAAATATATGGTTTTGGGGGGTAAACATATATTTCTGTGTTTTTACCCACAAAAATGCAGTCAATGTGTTGATTTTTCATTAGCTGAAGTTACATACAGGACTATTTATATGCGCTAACTTCATTTTGGGGACTCTAAATGCAAGATACTTTGGTGAACCTATGAACAATGGCCACCAAACTGTTTGGAGGAACCCTGGCAATCATATTTAGGGTGCTTTTTCTTGGTACGTAATGATACATGGGTGATATGGTGCTGGGAAGTTGAAGCTTTGAGACAATTTTCAGATATTTCACCAAAACCGTCGATTTTGGGAAGGCCTTGCGACTCAGTAGTTTGGAGCAGAAAGGCATGGGTACTCATTTTAGATTCGGTAGAATGTGTACTTTCCAAAAATATATGGTTTTGGGGGGTAAACATATATTTCTGTGTTTTTACCCCACAAAAAATGCAGTCAATGTGTTGATTTTTCATTAGCTGAAGTTACATACAGGACTATTTATATGTGCTAACTTCATTTTGGGGCCTCTAAATGCCAGATACTTTGGTAAACCTATGAACAATGGCCACCAAACTGTTTGGAGGAACCCTGGCAATCATATTTAGGGTGCTTTTTCTTGGTACGTAATAATACATGGGTGATATGGTGCTGGGAAGTTGAAGCTTTGAGGCAATTTTCAGATATTTCACCAAAACCATCGATTTTGGGAAGGCCTTGCGACTCAGTAGTTTGGAGCAGAAAGGCATGGGTACTCATTTTAGATTCGGTAGAATGTGTACTTTCCAAAAATATATGGTTTTGGGGGGTAAACATATATTTCTGTGTTTTTACCCCACAAAAATGTGGTCAATGTGTTGATTTTTCATTAGCTGAAGTTACCTACAGGACTATTTGTATGCACTAACTTGATTTTGGGGCCTCTAAATGCCAGATACTTTGGTAAACCTATGAACAACAGCCACCAAACTGTATGGAGAAACCCTGGCAATCATATTTAGGGTGCTTTTTCTTGGTACGTAATGATACATGGGTGATATGGTGCTGGGAAATTGAAGCTTTGAGACAATTTTCAAATATTTCACCAAAACCGACAATTTTGGGAAAGCCTTGCGACTCAATAGTTTGGAGCAGAAAGGCATGGGTACCCATTTTAGATTCGGTAGAATGTGTCCTTTCCAAAAATATATGGTTTTGGGGGGTAAACATATATTTCAGTGTTTTTACCCCACAAAAAATGCAGTCAATGTGTTGAATTTTCATTAGCTGAAGTTACCCACAGGACTATTTGTATGCACTAACTTCATTTGGGGGCCTCTAAATGCCAGATACTTTGGTAAACCTATGAACAATGGACACCAAACTGTTTGGAGGAACCCTGACAATCATATTTAGGGTGCTTTTTCTTGATACGTAATGATACATGGGTGATATGGTGCTAGGAAGTTGAAGCTTTGAGGCAATTTTCAGATATTTCACCAAAACCGACAATTTTGGGAAGGTCTTGCGACTCAGTAGTTTGGAGCAGAAAGGCATGGGTACCCATTTTAGATTCGGTAGAATGTGTCCTTTCCAAAAATATATGGTTTTGGGGGGGTAAACATATATTTCAGTGTTTTTACCCCACAAAAAATGCAGTCAATGTGTTGAATTTTCATTAGCTGAAGTTACCCACAGGACTATTTGTATGCACTAACTTCATTTGGGGGCCTCTAAATGCCAGATACTTTGGTAAACCTATGAACAATGGCCACCAAACTGTTTGGAGGAACCCTGACAATCATATTTAGGGTGCTTTTTCTTGATACGTAATGATACATGGGTGATATGGTGCTAGGAAGTTGAAGCTTTGATGCAATTTTCAGATATTTCACCAAAACCGACAATTTTGGGAAGGCCTTGCGACTCAGTAGTTTGGAGCAGAAAGGCATGGGTACCCATTTTAGATTCGGTAGAATGTGTCCTTTCCAAAAATATATGGTTTTGGGGTGTAAACGTATATTTCTGTGTTTTTACCCCACAAAAAATGCAGTCAATGTGTTTATTTTTTATTAGCTGAAGTTACCCACAGGACTATTTGTATGCGCTAACTTCATTTTGGGGCCTCTAAATGCCAGATACTTTGGTAAACCTATGAACAATGGCCACCAAACTGTTTGGAGGAACCCTGGCAATCATATTTAGGGTGCTTTTTCTTGGTACGTAATGATACATGGGTGATATGGTGCTGGGAAGTTGAAGCTTTTAGGAAATTTTCAGATATTTCACCAAAACTGACAATTTTGGGAAAGCCTTGCGACTCAGTAGTTTGGAGCAGAAAGGCATAGGTACCCATTTTAGATTCGGTAGAATGTTTACTTTCTAAAAATATATGGTTTTGGGGGGTAAACGTATATTTCTGTGTTTTTACCCCACAAAAAATGCAGTCAATGTGTTGATTTTTCATTAGCTCAAGTTACTCACAGGACTATTTGTATGCGCTAACTTCATTTTGGGGCCTCTAAATGCCAGATACTTTGGTAAACCTATGAACAATGGCTACCAAACTGTTTGGAGGAACCCTGGCAATCATATTTAGGGTGCTTTTTCTTGGTATGTAATGATACATGGGTGATATGGTGCTGGGAAGTTGAAGCTTTTAGGAAATTTTCAGATATTTCACCAAAACTGACAATTTTGGGAAAGCCTTGCGACTCAGTAGTTTGGAGCAGAAAGGCATGGGTACTCATTTTAGATCCGGTAGAATGTGTACTTTCCAAAAATATATGGTTTTGGGGGGTAAACGTATATTTCGGTGTTTTTACCCCACAAAAAATGCAGTCAGTGTGTTGATTTTTCAGTAGCTGAAGTAAAGTCCTGGACAATTTGGATGTGCTAACTTCATATTGGGGTCTCTAAATGCCAGGTACTTTGGTAATCCTATGCACAATGGGGATCAAACTGTTCAGTGGACCCCTGGCAATCATATTCAGGGTGCTTTTTCTTGGTATCTAATATAGTGTGTGATATGTGGAGCAGCAAAATAAAACCTTTGAAGTGATTTTTCAAAATTTTGATACATTTTGATAAAAAACGCTACGTTCAGACAAGCTTTGATGTTTGGTAGTTAGGAGTAGAGAGACACAGTTACCCATTTTGGAATCGGCAGAATGTGTACTTTCCAAAAATATATGGTCTTCTGGGGTAAACATACTGTTTCAGGATTTTGTGGCCTTGGAATCAAAAGTATGCCGTTTTCTGCCTTCTGCTTTCAAAATTCGGTAATATACTGCCGGTAGTTTTTGCTGTACAGATGTCCTAAATCTTCCTAAAACTATACATATTTGGTATTGGCATGTTCAAGAGACATGAGGCTTTCCAAATCAGTTGGATTTTCATGCGTAAAATGAAATATTTTTCAGGTATAAGTTCATATATTGTGAAAAATAGGAATTTTTCATTTTTTTTTGTATTTAGCACTATAAATCTTTTTGCAGAGGTGGAAATACAAGAAAACTCAGGCAGATTTAGAAAGCTCAGTTTCTCCCGAAAAAAACAATGTATAGTTTTCCTAGCTGAACTATAGGTTTCCCCTCAGAAAATGCCCCTAAAGTGAGAGAGCACAGAATGTTTCAAAAACGTCTGGCATTTCGCGTAACCAAATTGGTCAATTCTGCTGGCACTTAAAGGGTTAAGTGCAGGTGTGTTGACACAAAGATACAACAAACTAAGGATGCACCGAATCCACTATTTGGGATTTGGCCGAATCCCTGAATTCTTTGTGAAAGATTCAGCCGAATACCTAACTTGCATATGCAAGGAATATGGGAAAGGAAAAAGTGGGAAAATATTTTTTACTTCCTTGTTTTCTGACAAAAGTCACATGAGTTCTCTTCCCGCCCCTAATTTACATTTGCAAATTAGTATTCGGATTCAGTTCAGCCAGGCACAAGGATTCGGCTGAATCCGAATTCTGCTGAAAAGGCCGAATCCCGAACCGAATCCTGAATTTGGTGCATCCCTACAACAAAAAACCATGTCATGTAAAATAATACAATCAAGATTGTGGAGATTTGTGTAATTAGGAAAATGTTGAGATACAGGAAGGCGATACATGTGAATACCCATGACCACTGAGTATGTAGCATATGCAAAACCACAACCAATGCAAGTGGTCAACCCCACAAAGATGGTAGTACTGTCTCATATAGGGGAAAATACATATTTAAAGTATTTATGTTTACATAAATATTTAAAATACATATTTAAAGTATTATGTTTATGTCCCATTTTTTTGGTATTTCTTTGAACCACAGCATAGAGATGTGTTTAACCTTTGAGGTGCTAATAAAGCCTTCTCCCAACTAAAACACATAAACTTGCATTGAGTTTAAGATGACCAGATTTGAAAATCCAGGTCATCCAACTTTTTAAATGTGTTAAGCTAAAAAATATTTATCTCTCAATAATAAACTAAAAGCAAAAGAAATTTCATAAAACCAGTAAATATCTAAGCAAATCATTTGTTGCTTATCTGCCCCCTATTCCCTTTGAAGTGGACTTGAAGCCCAAATTGCACAGGGATTGAGTTTGTGGACAACCTGGAGCACCACCAGGGTTCTCCTGCACCAATAGACACACTGCGCTCAATTTAGAAAAAGAAGCAGAATGGACAGAGTGGTGCCGAGTACATATTGAAGTGCAAGGAGTGCCTTTTGATTCAAATACCTTTAATGAATGGGACCTTTTGATAAAAGACCGGCCGGGAAACCGCACTTGCGGTTGTAAATAAACCCTAATATATTTAAACAAAAAACTGCAGTGCCACGGACTGACTTGATATTTGCATAATAAATTCTCTATTAGCTGCACAGACTTCTGCATGAAGGTCACTCTAGAGGGCATTTGGAGGGGTTCAGCTTGAATTGTTTTTTAGTAGAATTTGGAAGAATGAAGTATTTTACCCTGGACAAAGGATAGCTTCACACTATTATTATTTAACTTTAAATTATGGTAATACATTAAAGGAATTTGAAATAAAACTGTGTATTTGTAGAAGCCTGCACTTATGGTGTAACCATAAATTGGTGAGTAGTTCCAGTGCCGCAAATCAATAAACCTTGAATGTTTGTACCTACACTCAACACTATGTGCCTCCGGACAAGAGCATCGGTACAGAGAACAATACTATAAATAATGTCTAGTTCCTGTTTCACTTAAACTTGAAATTGAATCTTTGGGTGAGGAATGTTCCATTATGTTTAGCACACAGTAAGTAAAAAGGGACACAAAGCTTCAGATAGCATTTTTTCTGTGCTGTTTTAATTACATTGTTATAAGGGATGAGCGGATACTTTTGCCTGATTGCGGTGAAATTTGTTTTCAAGGGTGGCAAAAATTTTTACAAAATGACATCATGAAAAAAAAGCCCATTGACTCAAATGCAAAAAAGTGTCCATTTGGCCATTTTACTGTGGTTTTTCACATTTTTCTGCAAAGCAAAAGCGGCAGTTTCTTGATAAGATCACATTCAGCTCATCCATCCTACACTTAATACTCCATTCACCAAAATGTGGAACAGGCCACAGGTTAATATCGTTACTATTAGATGAAATATTATCATCACAACTGACGATAGTCTTAACTAGCAATATTCTTGAATATTAGAGATGTATTACATGCAATATGTAAAAGAAGAGTATAAGCAGCTTCCTAAAGCTGGAAGTTATTTTTCGATTCTTGATTAATTCAAAATTAGGCAAACTCGTTGAAAACAAAGGGTATAATGTGATTTCACTGCATTCCAGTTTTTTCACATTTGAGGTTTTTCATAAATAAGTAAATACATTAGATATTTTTACCTATCCGAGATTATATTTTATAAATCCTGCCATACAAAATGTTCAAAATGTAACCAATCCCCTGAAAAATTTTCCATAATGGTCTGGCAATGTCCACCAATCCAACAATTCTGGGCATAAGCAAATGAAGGCATAAGCCAGACCCTGACTCCTATCATTACCCTTGACTGGCTAGTGCTATTATTTAACCAAATAGGGGACACAATGCATTACATGTATGAAAAGAAACCTATTGATATTCCTATTTATACAGGTCAATCAGCTGTTAGCCATGAACCTTGTCCCTTCTCACAGTATTACTGATGGCTTTGAATTGTTAATCAGTGTATCCCCCTCGCCCTAATACTTCACCTTTTCCTAGATCCTATATTGCATTTCACTCCTCTGGGCATGGGGCCTGGTCAGAATGGACTGGGGATACCATATATAGGGGATTCTTTATTAAACTCCAAATGCAAAAATGCTGAAAAAAATGTATTATAACCCGAGGATGGAAAAATCCAAATCAGAAAATCCGGCATCTCAGACCTGTCGAGGTTGCATATAAGTTAATGAGAGAAGTGGAAAATCCAAAAAAAATCACGACATTCAGATATTTTCCTGCAAACCACATTTTCGGGAAAATCTAATAATAAATATGAGGAAAAAACCTGTGCGGATCTAATCAGAGTTTGTTGAGATAAATTCGGACTTTGATAACCCCCATATTGTCCTGTTTTGGGCGACTCAAATTTTGGGGATACTGGTTTACTGGGTGGCAAAGGCAGGTGTAAATATTTTAATAGGTGCTACAATATTAACATTACTACCTGCCTTGTATAAATGCTTTTTGCATAGTTTACACAGGCACAAATTTGCGCCATTTTTGCTCTTAGCACTTGATCTACTGCACCTCTAAATACTATTGTGTATCACTCGAAAATGCTGACAATATGATATTGCGTTATGCTACAGTATAAAACCCCTTTTTATTAATAAGGCATTCTACTGAATGCAACCTAGTGAAAATGTACATTGACAAGCGGAAACAAACTGTATAATCCATAGAGAATTGAGTGACATTAAGGTATTAGTTGGCAAATCTCTCAGTTTACACAAGAGACCCACCAATTGTAGTCTGGAGTGCTGGAGACCTGCTAGGCTGTTGACTACAAAAGGTAGTTTAAGCAGGCTTTCAGTGTTCTTTGTTTCCACTGATGCTTGGCCTCATCATCTGGGCATGAGAAGTTGCTTTATGACTCGTGTCATTCATGGATGAGACCTGAATACCTAAGTAGTTATACTATAGTCACAAAACTCTTCAGTTCTGCCAAACAAAATCTTTTTCATTCTACAGTTTACTATTTTTTTAAAGTTGCCTTCAAGACTTTTTTTCTTTCTCGTATGAGAAACCTCCTTTCAAAACTATATTTAAAAGAAAACTCTGAATGCTAATTAAGGTAAAGATTTGTCTTGTGATATTTTTCATATTAGAGGATTTAACAGGAATTTAAAGGGCAAATTAAAATATACTGAGGCAGCGGACTGTGGCCTTTCCGTATGAACACAGCATAATTAATTGTGAACAAAATCTCTGTAGACTTCCCTCAGAATAAACCCCTGCCAAATCATTTCAGAACAAGTACTGGTTTGGAAGGAGGTTTAACAGGCTGCCTGAAGGATGAAAAAACACTATTTAAGGCATTTGTTCCTTTCCATTTAGGACTGAATTAAAAAAGATTCCATAATTTAATCGCATAAGTGTAGAATAAAAGGATAAAGATCAGACTTGAAGTTCAAATTGCACTTTACTTGACAACAAAAGAATGCTATGGCACAAAATAATAATGCATTCCTTACTTCTCTGTCTGTGCTGATCATTAGGCAGTAGCTTTCATAAATAAACTGAGTAAAGTTTTATTTCCCCATTAAAAATCTTAAAAAGAGCCATTCAAGACCAAAAGTATCAACCAAAAAGTTAAGTTAAGATCAACCTCACTCACATAAAACAGATGCACCAATATAAGTGCTTGGGATCCATTATTCAGAAAGCTCCAAAAGGCAAGGTCATCTCCCATTAGACTCCATTTTAACCAAGTAATTCCAATTTTTTTTTAAATTATTTGCTTTTTCTCTTTATTAATAAAACAGTACCTTGTACTTAATTCTGACAATTATAATTAATCATTATTGGAGACAAAACAATCCTATTAGGTTTATTTCATGTTTAAATTATTTTATAGTAGACTTGTAGGGGCCGATTCACAAAGAGTGGAATATCGAGGGTTAATTAACCCTCGATATTCGACTGGGAATTAAAATCCTTCGACTTCAAATATTGAAGTTGAAGGATTTTAGCGCAAATAGTTCGAACGATCGAAGGAATAATCGTTTGATCGAACTATTAAATCCTTCGAATCGAACGATTCGAAGGATTTTAATCCAATGATCAAAGGAATATCCTTCGAAAAAGTTAGCCAAGCCTATGGGGACCTTCCCCATAGGCTAACATTAAGTTCGGTAGCTTTTAAATGGCGAACTAGGGGGTCGAAGTTTTTTCTTAAAGAGACAGTACTTCGACTATCGAATGGTCGAACGATTTTTAGTTCGAATAGTTCGATTCGAAGTCGTAGTCGTAGTAGCCCATTCAATGGTCGAAGTAGCCCAAAAAACACTTCGAAATTCAAAGTTTTTTTACTTCGAATCCTTCACTCAAAGTTAGTGAATCGGCCCCTATATGTTTCAAATTCTGTAAAGACCCCTTATTCCTGAACATTCTGAATAGCAGGTCCCATACTTGTACTGGGTGACCAGTTGAGATTCTATGGGGCAGATTTACTAAAGGGCGAAGTGGCCGTCGCCAGTGAAAATTCGACAGAAATCTCATCCACAAGGACATTGCCAATTCACTAACAGGCGTAGACGACAATTCGCTAGCGAAAGAGACTGTCGTTAGCACAGTTTCACACTCTATCACACGGTCGTTACTCTGCAAATTCACTAAAGTGTGAACTTTACAGATCATTACCTCTTTCGCCGGAGTTTCCTTCACACCTTTGACCTGGCAAACTGATAAGACGAAGCTACATCCTCCTCAATCTTATGTCAGTGACATCATATCCTGTATGCCAGAAACTTATAAAAGTTGTAAAAACTGCTGGCATTTTTTCATTTTTTAAAGCAGGATTGCCTTCAAAAGTCCGAACTATTAACTATTTTTTGTGTTAACAATTATTTTTAACCAATTTGAGGGGCATACCACATTTGCTTTAGGTTGGGCTCGTGTCTAGTGCATTAGAGGATCCCTTTAGTATTTATTTTGCTTCCTTGGAAATTAGTAATAATAAGTGGCCACTTCAAGCATTTTAACCGGCATCTCTAATAAATCCATCTATGCAACCTATATGTACCTGTCCTATGCAAATTGATCTATGTGTAAGAGTACTAACTAAGTTTCGCTAGGCAGAATTGAATGCTAGTGAAAGATTGCAAAGAAATGCTCACACTGCCGAATTAACACTAGCAAAACTTCTCCAGCGTTCGGCTGCAGAGACGCAACTTCGCATTTTTGTGAATTAGCTAGTGGTAACAAATTTACACCTGGCGAAGTGGCGTGAAGTGTGGTAGAGCGTTCGCTGGCGAAATTTCATCCTATAGTGAATTTGCCCCTATGTATGTCAGGTGGAAGGGTCCTTGCTGGGAGCAGGAATTATAGGTGCCCCATGTACCACCATAATTAATAAGTGATTACAGTGTCCAGGTTTACACCAAAAACCTGGTATGCACACAAAGTGAAAACAATATAACAGCTAATAAATCTTTAGAATTAATATTTTACTTAGTATGCTGTTATGCTTCATTTCTGTCAGAGCAGCCATCAACTTTTCAGCAAAGTGACTGATATTTAGTTTGTACTAAACCATTGCCATTCCTTGTGTATGGGAATCCTAGCAACATGCTCTTCATATCCTATTCAACCCTTTACATTCACAGTAACATAAAACAGATCAGAAGAAAAAGGGGGTTTAGGTAAATTAGATACTGTCATGGTTCATTCTCCTTTGTACATGAATTAAAATAGTCATGCACTTTTCACCTGAATTAAATTCTCTTTGAATCAACCTACTCATCTCTCATCCCTACAAGAAATCATCTCTAAAATGTTTCTTTAATCCAAAGAAAAAAATGGATATTTCCTTTGATACCCGTTATAAAATGTGCTCTGACATTTTGCCACAGTCTCAAATGGTATTTAAAACAGTTAAAGAAATGGTAAAAAAATGGACACAAGACTTGTATCAATTGTAACAAGAAAACACTTCTCACTTATGCCTTTCCTGAATTCTTCTCTTTTTTCTACTATTCTGTTATATCCCCGGGGCTTCTGTGTGCCATGCTCCCTTAATTTTGCAATGCATTTAGTAAAACCATAAGTGAAATGCAACATCAATACATATAAATGTATATACAAAGTGACAAACTGCTGACACTCGTTTATCATGATCAGTTGGGCCTTGGTGCAGTCCACAATACATTCATGGAGAATCACAATGGAGCTAAGAATCCCACTATCAGGACTTAAGAAGTAATGTAGACACAAAGTTTTTAGAGTGCAGTACTAACCTTTTGTGATTATATATACAGAGATATACAATTTCTAAAACCCAAAACATGGCAAGATGTTTATCTTTTTAAAACACAAGTGTGATGTTTTTTAAAAAAGATTGTGGTTTAGGGTCAGTGTTAAATGCAAGAAAGCCTGAAAAAGATCTTAATCTCTCTTTCTCTTTGCCTTTGGTTGCTTGACTACAATCTTCGTTGGTAAATCACCCCCTATCTGTTCAATCCCAGAACAGTGGTTTTAAGATTATTTGAGTTCAAGTTTCCTGAATTAAGATCATCTCATCAACTCAGGTTAGAGGTTTAAGCTTTAATATTCATGAAAACATTATAATAAAAGGTATGGTATTATCCAGAACAGCAATCAGCATGCACCGTTAGGCTCGACCCTAATTTCACAGTTTAAGACCTAAGGTACCAACAAAACATCATCTAACAAAAAGGGACATGGGAGTAACTTTAAGATCATACAGATAAAATACACTTTATCTATATATCACAGATGGGTTACAGTGTCACTTTATTAGACTTTATAAGTCTATTATTTAGCATTTTGTGCCATAGTGTACCATGCCCAATACATAATAGCAAAGCAAAATTAGCTCCATCTATATGCAAACAATAGCCAAGCCTGGGAGGACACTGTTTGGTGTTTAAAAATGTTGTAGCTGCAAGAAAATAAACCTTATATGAAAAATATTCCTTTTATAACTATTAACTATTTTTCTTTCCTTATATTTAAAATAATTACTGTGAACCTGTAGTGTCCTATCCACTAGCAGATAAAAAGATTGCATAATTTATAGTACATAATGTATGTCATAAAACTCATTTACTCAAAAGGTAATAATTTCACCTTAGATAACTTTGAAAGGATGCACTATTAAAATGACAGTCTGTCTAATACTGTAAAATGACTGTCTAAATAAAAGTAATTGTTCAGTATAAAGATAACAACTGAGTAAATAGGTTGTGCAAAATAAAAATGTTTTCAAAATAGTTAGTTAGCCAAAATTGTAATTTAAGTTTGGAGTGAGCAGATAATAGCCAGAACCCAACTCACTGCTTTGCAGTTGTCTTATTGGTTACTAGTATTGATGGGCGAATCTGTCCTGTATCGCTATGCCAAAAAATTCGGCGAAATGCATTGAATTAATTCAATTCAAAAAATAATTTTGAGGTGCAACAATTTTGACATGATCGACAATATTTATATATGCGGGACTCTTTTGTCCAAATGCATTGAAGTCAATGGGTGTCTGAATAATTTTGATTTTTATTTCTTATAAATTTTCCACACCAAATTTTCGCCAAAGTTTCACAAAACATTTGCCGACACTGAAATGAGGAAATTCACAGCGAATCCATGTCTGGCAAATAAATTTGCTCCTATCACTACTTACCATTCAGTAACCGATGGGTGGTCTCTTGTTCTTCTCTATGTGAATAAGATCTCTTGTTAATTGTCTATAATTTCCTCACAAGGGCATTTTCTCCAGAGAAAACAACCCTAACCTTGACAGAATTTCCTTAAATTTTAATTCTTACTATCCTTTTACCAGTTTAGTTGCATGTCTCTGCACTCTCTCCAGCCCACTAATATCTTTCTTAAGGACTGATACCCAAAACTGCACTGCATACTCAAGATGTGCCCTTTAAAGAGGCAAAATTGCCCTTTTTATGCAAGCTAGTACTCACTCACTGCCTAGAGTTGCACAGTCTGTTGTCCACAAAAACTCCCAAATCTTTTTAGTGACAGAATTAACCAAGTGCTACTGAGTTGCTATCAAGAAATAGTTGAGTGGCAGTTATTAAATATATATTTTCTATAAATATAAATTCTATAAATATAAATACAATAATAAAATCTTTAATGGAAAAAGAACTCAAAATTTTCAAGAGTTATTATTCCCCAGGATGGAAAAAGTCTGAATCTGAAAATCTGGCATTTCAGACCGAGGTTGCATATAAATCAATGGGAAAGGTCCCTATTGTATTTGGAAGTTTCTGTGGTCTGCCCTTGGATTGACCTGAAATCCGACTATTTCAGACTATTTCAGACTTTCCAGGCAAAAATTCTAAAAAGCTTACAATTCAGGAAAAAACGATTCGGGGTTTTGCTTAATTTTCTCAAGTATGTCCCCAATCCGATTAACAAAAAATAATGTCACATTGTGGATTCTAGTTTGGTTGGACTTTTTTATTTGAAAAATAAAAAATTACTAAAGAACTGATGGAGCGTTTCCAGTATAGTTCAACCCACAATGTCAAATCAAGTTTCATGATGGTCTGAACCTTGTAGCTTGTTGTATAGGGAATTATAATGATAGTAGGGCTATGGGGTATGGGACGCAAAGCTGTGACCAACAAGGGCCGCTTTGACATGAAAAATCTAAAATATGAGTATGGAGATGCTAAAGGCAAAATGCAAAAGCAAGATAATTATACATTCATCTGTGCATTTCAATTACCAACCTTAATGGTAAAATAAGACCTTCTAGCTTGCTAAGATGTAAATTGTTACCGTTGCCATTTAATATAGAAATCTTTTGCATCTGAGTAGGTCAGTGCCACCTGAAGTGTGAATTCTGAACAGTCTGTGTGGTTTGCCTAAATGTTATTAAAATTGTGCAAACCTCAAGTTACTGTGATGTTATTGAACCATTGCTAATCAGGCTGGACTATTAATTAAAACCTAATGACCTGCATCGTTCCATCATTATCAAAATGTGGCTTAAAGCTACAAAGGGATTTCAATTAGCATAATTTTATCACTGGAAGCACAGGCTTCTATTTACACCAACATAAAGTTAAGTGATTTCTCCATGAAAAAAACATTTTAAAATAAATTAGGAAAGTTAACTTCTTACAATGCATAGTGTCTAGGAAAGAAAATATAGTACAAAAAAATTGCAATTGCAAAGCCATTTCATGTGCCAGGAGAACTAATTGCTTATAAGCCCATTTATTCAAAATTGCTCTCTTTGTAAATTCAAAGTGCACCATATTTTAACAAAGGTAATGCAATCATCTGACAAAAAGTAACAAACGCTATTGACTTGTCTTATTATTATAAAACAATTTTAAAGAATGGTTAATTATTTATTATTGCCCTGTATGCAGGAGCAAGAGCATTCTGTGACGCCAAACTGCACCACTTACTGGTCATGCGCACACATATAAGCATATAAGCAATGTTGCCCTTTTTTTTAGAAGTCCTTTAATGTTTATATAAGCAAGACAACAGATACTGGCAGAAAAGAAGCTATTGTAAGAAGAAAATAAACAATAAACACAGAATTAGATGATATGGAATTTAAATTTAGCAGCTGAACTAAATTATAATGAATATTCGTGAATACTTTTTTTTAATTTGTCCCAAATACACTCACAACTAAGACCTAAGACCACACTAATTTAATATGACGCCTATTAAAGTGAATACATAATAACAAAAAAAAGCAGATAAAACCAGAAACCACATTTGACATTTAGGGGCAGATTTATCAAGGGTCGAATTTCGAAGTAATGGGAGTTTTTTTGAATTTCAATAACTTTGAAAAAAAAAGACCAACCGAAATGTATCAAAAAAAAAAATCATTTTTTTTTGCGGACGAATAGGCCGTTTTCGTTCCAATCGAATCGTATGGATCAAAGTAACATCATTAAAAAACCTTAGAATTTTCAAAGTCCACCAATTGACTTCAAATAGGTTCAAGGAGGTCCCCCATAGGCTAAAACTGCAAATCGGCAGGTTTTTCGATGGCAAATGGTTGAAGTTGATTTTTTAAAGAGACAGTACTGTACATGATAAATTTCAATATTTGAATTTGGACTATTCCCTAGTCGAAGTACACAAAAAACAGCTTGAAATTCGAATATTTTTACTTCGACCCTTGATAAATCTGCCCTTATTGTAACTGAAAGTTATAAAGAACCAAGTTGAACTGATCTACACCTCACACATTGTTATTGCACCTTATTTACTAAAAGTAAGAGAGATGCAAAATGAAACAATTTGCCCAATTCATTAACCACAATGCAGCATATTATGGGTACAAATTCTTATTCCTTTTGTAAACAATAGAGGCATCGTGCAAGTGTGTTATGGACACAAAACAAAACTCTGTAAACACCACAAAATAAACTCTGTACTTAAAACCTTGTAGATGAGTTCCAAGGTACAAAGGCATTGTTGTGCTACACAATACAATATTGTCTCTAAATGCTACAGTTGTGGTGCTTGTTTTTTCTTTATGTCCACTGTAAGGAATTGAGGCTCCCTGTCTTCTCTCTCTCATGAGCTGTAATAGGTGTAGCTTCCTGTAGTTTGTTATAGGTTTCATGATGGACAAGCATGCATTTGTGGCTTACAAGATATCCGCTAAGAAGGCCTCTGACCAGGCAGCAAAAATGTTTAAGTTTTTATAGGTTCTGACATTTTCTATCAATCTAAATTACAAGTAATACATGTTTTTATGACTCCTTGTAACAACTGAAAAGAGAATGTCCATGCAAGTTTCCCTTTAGCACTGCTATGAAAGATTTCTCCTTATAAGTTCGTTCAAAGATCACCTTAATGTTACAAAGACAAATGGCTTAATTTATCATTGCTCCAGGCACAATGCTAAAACACTAAACTGCACAGAGCACCTGCACTATAAGCAATGCAGAGCACAATGCTACCCGGATAAAGACTAGATGATCTAGCTAGACAGCAGTGCATTGTGACTGGTAGAACTTGCCTCAATCATTAAAGTGATACTGTAATAAAAATATGCATTAATATCCTGGGGAACACTAGTGTCTCCATTACCCTTGAACCCTTACAAAAAAAACTTTTTTGCATCAACATCTCCTCCAATAATAATCTGTAGCTCCATGTATGTCAAATTTTAGAGTGAAATGATTCAGTGTGTTATTGTAAGTTAACACAATATTTTTTAAATTCCAACTTGAGCAGAACCATAAAAAATGATTCTGACTGTAAAGTTCATAAAAAGAATGTAAGGCTTCAAATGCATTCAATAGAAGGCAATCGAGTTAGTTGCTATTATAGTATAAAATGGTAATAAGATGAGTATAAAGAAGTACATTAGTTGCCTTTTGTGCATAAACGTGAAACCTAGAATCTAGAATATTTCAGAATCAAAAGGGTATCTGTGGTAAAAGTCTGGTGGGTAAATTAGTTGTCTAAAATAACACCAATTTCAATTCAAAATCAGGAGTCCATATAGTTAATCAGCCAAGCCCAAGGGACTCGCCCCAGTTCAGAAAGGCATTCATCTACAAAAAAGTTTATATCAAACACGATATAAGTCCCAAGGCCTCTTCCAGTAAATACACCTATGACTAAGCGCCGGAGGGTGCGAAACGCGTAAGGTGGGGTATGTGGGGTAGTATGTACTAGCTACTATTTTAATGTGAATAACAATAAATTATTATTTTTTACTGGAAGAGGCCTTGGGACTTATATCGTGTTTGATATAAACTTTTTTGTAGTTAAAATAACACCAAAGCAGTTAACATGAGGCTCATAAACTGTTTACAGATATTGTGCGATAGGTTCTGTTCTATTCATATTGATATTAAAGTTACTAGAGGACTTAAATAAGGTGTCCAGAGAAAAAGTGGAGTTCGACATAATCAACATATAGTTCAAACAGAAACCTACAGGATTTAGGGGGTTATTTAGCAAAGTCGTAATTTATCTCAATATTTTCTGCTACAAACTTTTTAGGTTTATTTATTATAAAATTTTCCCTAAAATTTGCTTTGCGGAAAAAATCAGATTCTCCCAATTTTTGTCATATTTTTCCTTTGGGGTATTGCACGAAACCCAGCGCACATCAAAAAATCATTGGGACTTCTCCCATTGACCTATATACAACCTCAACAGGTCTGAGATGCCGGATTTTCAGATTCCGACTTTTCCATCCTCAGGGTTTAATAAATTTAGATTAGATTTTATAAAAAAAAAAAAAAAAATCACAAATTTTCTGTGATTTTTGCATACGGAGTTTAGTAAATAACCCCCTTAATACTTATGGTGGAAGAGGACCAAGGAACAATACTGATTTTAGATAATAAATTATGTTACACCTCTTGATATATTCCAATCAATTAAGTGTCTTGTTGCCTTCTCTCTTTAAAGTTGTACATGTATAAATCTTCTTTAGATCACGCTCCATCTTAATTTCTCTTTTATGTACAGTTTCTATTAGTCTCAAGAACTAGATGAGATGAACTAAATTCATAGTGAGGTCTCTCTAGTTTTATGTTACCTGACATTATAGTTCATCTATCCATTTCTTTTGTTTTTTCATTGAATGTAGACTGCAGTGAATGACACAGCAGTCATCCAATCAACAGCAACCACATGAAAAAATTCAAATTTTTAAAACATATCTCCTTTTTCTCTGCAATAAAACAGTACCTTGTTTTTGATTATCCCTTATTTGGTTTATGAATCTGTAAATGATTTTTTAGTAGACTTAAAGCAGAGAGACCAAAATTACAGAAAACTGCAGAAAATTCAAGATCCAAGCATTTTGGATAACAGGTCCTATCCCTCTATGTGTCATTTGTATTATAAGGTTTTCACTAGATTCTTGGTTATAGACGTCTGCCAATGCCTGAAAGAAGAATAAAAAAATTACTTTTTTTTGTAGAGTAACAGCATTACTCTACACTGAGAAAAATTGCCTAGGAAGATAGAGAGAGAACACATAGATCCAAAAACCTGGATATATAATGCATGGAATGTAATGATGTGTTAAGATTGGAAAACATTCAGAAGAAGACATGAAAAAGTAAAGACTGTAGAAGGCTTGAGAAAGTAAAGAATGGAGACGCAAATGTACATTCAGGGGGCTATTTATTAAACCACTATTTTTTCTGGTCAGGGTTTTTTTGGCCAAAAACTCAAATTTTTCATGAAAATAACACATTTTTTGAGATTTATTATACCCTGAAGCTGCAAAAAGTCAGAATCCAAAAATCCGCCATGTCAAACCTGCCAAGGTCATGTAGAAGTCAATGGCAGACATCCCTTTAACAATTTTAAGATATCGTTATCTGTGCTGGGTTTCGTAAAATAATGCAAAAAATTCTGGGGTTTCGGGCGATAACTCAAAAAATAGAATTGGTACGATTCGAGTTTTCACTTGATTTTATCGATTCTTTTCCTGACCCGACTCTTTCAAGCTATTTTATTGATAAATAAGATAAAATCATGGAAATTAGTTTGGTCAAGCTTGGTTTAATAAAAATATGAGATACATTCAAGTTTTAGTAAATAACCCCCTAAATTGTGTCTTTAGTCATTTAAAAATGATAAAGTAATGTCTAATCCATGGGGGAACAGTAGATAACTACTTAGTATTAAAGGGGATATTTATTAAAGGTCGAGTTGTGTTTTCTCAAAAAATTCAAGTTTTTCAAGAGAAGTTTCACTAAAAAAACTCAATTTTTTTTATTATGAACCCAAGCTGCTACAGTACGAATACAAAAATACTCCAGCTGTTGAGGTAATGTAGAAGTCAATGGCATAGGTCCCTTTAACCATCTACAGCTCAAAGATGGTTTCGATAAGGCTCTTTGTTTACTACAGTGTCCGTACCTTGTCCTATTTATTACTGTTCTTCTCAAAAAGGCTTAAAAAAAAAAGGTTAAAAATGAATGGTCAAGTAGTGTGTCAAGAAAAATCATGTAAGGTTCTTATTCTTGCATCCTAGAATATTTATTTTCAAATGAAACCTTTGCAGGTTTAAAAAAAACAAATTTTAATTTTTTTTTAATAAAAAAATGTTTGACCATATTATGACTTAGATCCAAGTAATGATTTTTATTCTAAGCAATCTGATTGTTGATGTTAAAGTAAATTGTCCAAAAATGATAAAGAAAAACTAAAGATAAAAACGATTTTCAGCTTTCCAGAAACAAAGTCTCTCTTGGCACAGAATATTCCTTTAATCCTGCAAATTACACACATTTTGCCTCGTAATGCATTTGCATTAAGTAAGACATATTACAATATTTCTTTTTGTGCATTAGCTAATTGCCTTGCACATCCGCTTCTGTTTATGTTTTACTTTCCATGCATTTTTAAATGGGAACCCTCACTTATTTGCTCAAGCTATCAATGTGTTGCAGCTTTCTACAAACACAGCATTCCTTCTGTTGCCATTCTCTGTATAAATTGCTCTGCTTGACAGTTGTATGAATCAAGCATTAACAACCTAGATTGCACTGAAGTAGGAAAAGCATCACAATGAAAAACTCTCATTTATCACTCTACTTTATCCTGGTGATGGGATTTTATAAACACAATTTATCAGTCGGGCAAGACATTAACCCTTGAGACCTGCAACCAGTGCAAAACAGAACACAATAAAACTCTTGGAGATATAGTCTATGAGGGTGAATGTAAAATGTATGCCACAATACAGCAGGAAGCCCATCCTCACCCAGATCTGCTATTTCGCTACCTGCAGCTACGCCATGCTTTCAATGTACAATTTCCAACAAGGCCTGTGAATTTGGAGGTGACAACCCTTGAGACCTATTTACATAGATTAGACCTGACAAAGCCCCTATCCTGGTTGTATACAATACTATCTACCGCTGGCCCCTCTCCCCTTGAGAGAGTTAAGGGCAAATGGCAAAGTGATATCCCTGACTTGGATGAGGAAAAATGGAAGGACGCACTCAAACTTGTCACACAGATATCTATCTCTATGAGGGACAGGCTTATACAGATAAAATTTTTAAATAGAGTTTACTTAACCCCCTACCGCCTGGCAAAAATCTATGAAAATGTATCAGATCTATGTCCCAAGTGCAGAGTAGAGCCTGGTACCATGTTCCATATTTTCTGGTCCTGTCCGATAACCCAGAAATTTTGGAGTGATGTACTCCAATACTTGAATGAGAAGCTCGCACTACCAAGTATTCGTTCACCAGAAACCTGTTTGTTGGGAATAACAGGGGACTTGCAGCTACGTTCTTATTCTAGAATCTGTTACCTACAGCTCCTATATTATGCCAAAAAAGCCATATTACTGCATTGGAAATCACTCAACCCTCCTACAATACAATATTGGATAAAACTGATAAATGACTCTCTCACAAGCCAGAAACTGACTTATGTCTCAAGGGGCTGCCCCGCCAAATTTGAGGCTATATGGGGCACCTGGATAAGTGTGCAAACTGGTTAACTGCATATGTTCTAATATCATGGATATGTCAATTTATACCTTACCTCCCCTCCCTCCTTCTCTCTCAACTTTCTTTCTTCTTCTAAACTTTGATCTGTACATGTTTAATGTTTTAAAATTTAAAATAAAAACTTTTAAAAAAAAAAACAGAACACAAGCCTGGATCTGAATGAGTTAAATAATTCCAGTTTACAAGCAAAGGTCCCATTTAATTCCACTTTTATTGCTTAAAAAAGCAGTAAAATATATTTTACAGTTTTCCAACAGCATTCGCCTCTCTATCATTGCTTTTTTTAAGTCTGACATTTGTAATGCTGTTTGATTGCCGAATAATTAATCCAGAGTTTATATATTTATTGTTACTAATATTATTAAAAGCTAATATAGTTTTCCCAAGCCTGGTAACCCATAGCAATCAATTGGATATTTGTTTTATTTGATGATTGGTTGCTATAGGTGACTAGTCCAATACCAAACTTTGTACAGGTATAGGATCCCTTATCCGGAAACCCGATATCCAGAAAGCTCCGAATTACGGAATGGCTGTCTCTCATAGACTCTATTTTATCCAAATAATCAACATTTTTAAAAATTATTTCCTTTTTCTCTGTAATAATAAAACAGTACCTTGTACTCGATCCCAACTAAGATATAATTAATCCTTATTGGAAGCAAAACCAGCCTGTTGGGTTTATTTAATGTTTAAATGAATTTCTAGAAGACTTAAGGCATGAAGACCCAAATTACGGAAAGATCCTTTATCCGGAAAACCCCAGGTCCAGAGCATTCTGAATAACAGGTCCCTTACCTGTACCTTTTTTTATATTATCCCATTTCCAATTGTTACAATTATACTTAAAAGTCAATATGACACAGTGACTTCACTGGTCTTCATTTATTTTATTTTTTTATTTTAAAAACTTTTTAAAATTTTTTAAGAAAACACAACTCGACTTTTAATAAATAACCCCTTTAATACCTTGGCAAACAAATACCTGATAGAATTCCAAACTGGAGAATTATAGAACAAAAAGTAATTACAAATGTAATAAAGGAATAAAAAACACTGACAAAATGTGATATTAAGAGGCCTATTTATTAAACCAATAATTTTTCTGGTCGGGTTATTAAAGTGGAAAACACAAATATTTAGAGGGGAAAAAAACATGATTTTTTAGAGATATATTATACCCCAGAGCTGCTAAAATGGCAGATGGCAGATTTCCATGAAGTTGTTTCTTGACATCATGATCTGCGCTGGTTACGTCTGGACTTCTCCCATTGACTTATATGCAATCTTGACAGGTCTGAGATGCCGGATTTTCAGATTCTGACTTTTCCATTCGTGGGGTTTAATAAATTCCGAAAAATGTGTGATTTTTTTAAAAGTCAGATTTTATAAAAATAAAATCACAATTTTTTCATGATTTTTGCATTGTGTGTTTAGTAAATAACCCCCTTAGTGACTGTTAGATCACAACAAGCAACATAAAAGTTCCATTACTTTTCTGAATATTTCTTCAGGTTTTTCTAACAATTGCATAAAGGGGTGGTTCATTTTAGTATGTTATAGAGTGACCAATTCTTAGCAACGTTCAACTGGTCTTCATATTTTATTTTGTATAGTTTTTGAATTATTTGCATTCTTCTTCTGATGCTTTCCAGCTTTCAAATGGGAGGGTGTTGCTGACCCCGTCAGCCAAAAAAATGCTACTTTTTATTACTCATCTTTCTATACAGGCGTCTCCTATTCCTATTGATGATAATGTAATGATGATGGTAATGAAAATATCATGTAGTGTTGCCCTGCACTGGTAAAACTGATGTGTTTGCTTCACAAACACTACTATAGTTCATATAAACAAGCTGCTGTGTAGCAATGGCGGAAATTGAAAAAAGTCTATACGGCACAGGTTAAATAGTGGATAACAGATAACACCATTATGTTCTACAGAGCTTATCTGCTGTGTAACCTGAGCCTTTTCACCTTTGAATGGCTGCCCCCATTGCTACACAGCAGCTTATTTATATGAACAATTGTAGTGTTTCTGAAGCAAACACATCAGTTTTACCAGTGCAGGGCAACACTGTATTACATTTATATTACTTGAAAACACTTTACTTTTTTGATGTTACTGTTCCTTTAAATACATTGGCAAGACATGTGTTACACAGTGGGAAGGACCAGGACCCATGAATAAAACAAAATGCAAAACATTTCCACTTTTCCACAACAAATATTTCTGAAAATGTTTTCATTTTAACTTTTCCTTCTTCCCATAAATGTATTTTGTTAGTAAAATAAAAAAATATATATGTTAAGTGATAGTGAAGGCCATGCAGAAGACTGACGATTCCTCTAGGGTTTTCCAGGAACTTGTTGTGGTTGGAATAAGCCTTTTTTTTAAACTGCATCATACTATTAGCCAATCTGAAAGACATCCTGTGTACTGGCTTATGGCTTAGTATTGCCCCATCTTCTGGCACCCTCAGTAGCCACAAAACTGCATTCAGACCACACATTGTAACTAGATAGCCCGTAGCAATCTTTTAAAAAACATCTTGTATTTAATTTTGTAATTTATTAAAATTATAAAATTATGAACCCAGGAATTTTTATAGTTCCCAAAAAAAACCCATATTTGAACAGGTCACACAGCACTGAAGAACAGTTCATATGATTTACTCGGATGTAGCCATATACCTCCCAACATTTTGAAAATAAAAAGAAGGGCAAAAAAGTTTCTGCCCGTAGCACGGCCATGCCCATTTTTGTGGCCACACCCCCGCCTAATTACCATGTTCATTTTATAAAATTTGGCAGGTTATGAAAGTTTGAACATATTTCTGTGTTTTTTCCCCGTTATTACAGTTCTGCCTATGAAGGTGAATTGCCCTTTAAGCTGTGAGTCTAACATTTCCCAAGGGACCTATTAGCTTTTATTGTTACAATTACTTATTTGCGTATCTCGAAATTTTTACAAACGTATCGTATCTTGCGCTGTAGCTGTTCTGGGCTCTCTGCCAAAAGCCAATTAAGTTGGAAACTTTGTTTCTTTTTCTGGCTGTTCAGTGCAAAGAAAACGGGATTTTCCAGTACAAATGAGGGACTGCGGGTTGAGCTGTCAAAAAAGGGACTGTCCCTCTAAAAACTGGACAGCTGGGAGGTATGATGTAGCACTAGGTATGCCACCTGTCTATTTTTCACTCGGAAAACCCCGGATTTCAGAAGGGCTGTCCAGGTGAAAACTGCCTGTTCAGATTTCCAAATTAGGAAATCCAGTCTGTACTTTGAAGTGAATGCCTCTCATGGCACATTCCCGCCATAGGTGGAGATGATATGTGGAACATTATCATTTTGATACAGGAATCCTGTATTTTGTTAGTAAGCCTTTATTTTTCCATGGCCTTTATGGTCTAGGCCTGTACAATGAAGTTAAGTAGAAAGTTGATATGACAGCCCTTAAAGGGCATGCAAAGGCAAAAAAATTTAATTCCCTTTTTATTTGCTTTAATGAAAAAGAAACCTATCTCCAATATACTTTAATTAAAAAATGTGTACCGTTTTTATAAGAAACCTAACTGTATGCAGTGAAATTCTCCCTTCATTTACTGCTGTGGATAGGAATTGTCAGACGGTCCCTAACTGCTGAGCAGGGAAATAATCATACTTATGAACAGCAGGGGGAGCCCTCGCCTTACTTCCCAGCCATGCAGAACTCAAGCAGCTTTGTTTATGACGATCCCTAAGCGGCCCAGACCACACTGAGCATGTGCACAGTCTTAGTCTTGCAAAGATTTTTAACAAAGTTACAAGATGGTGACCCCCTGTAGCCAACTTTGAAAGCATAAATTATTTGTTTGATTAGGCTTGTGGTGCAGTAAGTTCATGTTTATATTTAAAATACAAAATACAGCATTTCTAGCCTTATTCTATTTTAGACTTTACATGCCCTTTAACCTATTTTCAATCTACTTATGTCCATAGTTTTATTCCAAGGATGAAGAAATCTCACTGTAAGAAAAACTTCCCTTTTCCCAGACATAGGTTCCTATTATTTCCTATTTAACAGGAAATTGACAAAACAGTAACTGAGAGACATACCCTCAGACACCATCGATCACTTTGTTTCTATCCTATTAAACATCTATGAGCCTTTCACAATTCGCAATTTGCATGTACAGTCATTTGTAAAAATGCCGTATTGGTGAAAATGAAAAATGAAAGGTTCGAATTAAAACTGGATTCGTCATGCAGCGATCCAGATTCCGCTGCTTGGACTAACAAGAAATGTATTGATTGCACTGTTGGCCGGAGGGAGGACATATAGAGATAAATCAATTATATGTCAGTGCTCCCAATAAAAAATGTGCTCCTCGGTCTTGCGAGCAGTCTATTTATAATAGCAGAAATGTAAAATATATTTTATCTGAGAAGATTACTACAAATGCTTTATCATTTATCAGTATCAAATACAAAACTTTACATTATAAATATGGTGTCACATACATTTATTTATTTATTTCAAAGGCCCCCAGAATTTAAAAGAGGTAGATTTAGCAAATATATAAACTGGTTGATACGTGTTTTGCATTTAAAGTGCAATTTAGCCCCACACATTAGGAAGATGTTGAGGCTTTGGTGAAGCAGCAAAAATAATTCAGTTTTCTAGGCCAGAAGTTTCACCTCACATCTGGTTCTGCCCCCCCACTCCAACCCCATGGAACAAACATAACGTCTCGATAAAATCGAGTAAAAACTCGAATCGTACTAATTTTTCAGATTCCCGACTCCCGAATTGCTCCATTTTTTTTTTGAGTTATCGCCCGAAAACCCAGAGTGTTTCAGATTATCGTATAAAACCCAGAGCAGAGCACAATATCTTCAAATTGGAAAAGGGACATCTGTCATTGACTTCTACAGGACCTCGGCAGGTTTGAGATTCTGACTTTTAGCAGGTTTGGGTTATAATAAATCTCGAAAAATTCAAGGTTTTTTTTCAACGAAAAATTCGAGCTTTAATAAATAACCCCCTAAATAAACTCAATAGGCTGGATTTGTTCCAATAAGGATTAATTATATTTTGGTTTGGATCAAGTACAGGGTACTGTTCTATTATTACAGAGAAAAAGAAAATCATTATTAAAAATTTTAATTATTTGGATAAAATGGAGTTCATGGGAGGTGGCCTTCCTGTCATTTGGAGCTTTCTGGATAACAGGTTCCCTATTTATGGATGCCATACCTGTATATAGAATTAATATTGAAAATTTACTCAGTGTATTTCTTTTTTTAAATAAAAACTTCAGCAGCAATTTGTTGAAGATAACCAATGAAAACACATAATGGATTAACCAATAAGAAGAAAGTAAGAGGGAAAAAACTTGAATAACAATTACAAAGTGAACATCATATAGGGACTATTTAATAAAAATTCAAATTCAAATTCAAATTCTGAGTTCATACTAGTTTGAGTTTATGCATTGTTTTTATTGAAGTTTGCCTTTTTAAGTAATATTTACAAAGGGGAGCTGCCTGCTTGGCCCTGCAAACATAGATAGATTGCACTGGGGCCGACAAAGATTTTTTGACCTGGCCAATCAATTTCCTGACAGATGTCGGCCGAAAAATCGTAAGATGTACGATTTTTACGATTTTTCGGCCGACATCTGTCAGGAAATTGATCGGCCAGGTCAAAAAATCTTTGTCGGTCCCAGTGCAATCGTTCTGAGAAGATCGTGGTCTCACGATCAGGATCTGATCTTTTAAAAATCTCAACATCTATGGCCAGCTTAAAACAACAATTCTGCAGGTTATAGATGGTGAATGGTCAAAGTTTTAAAGAGGCAGTCCATGATAAATTTAGATATTCTAATTTTCAATTTTTTTTCAAATTCGTATCGAATGTGGACTATTCCCTTGTAGACGTACACAAAAAAAATAGCTCGAAATTCTAATTTTTTTACTTTGACCCTTGTTAAATCTGCCCCTAAATAAAACCAACAGAATCTTTGGATTCATGTTGCTCCTATATTCAGGCCCGGACTGGCAATCTGTGGGTTCTGGCAAATGCCAGAGGGGCTGCTATAAGGTCCCATAGAAAGTCAGTATTTAGTGGACAGGTGGGAGCTGTTTGGGCCTCTTTTTGGGCTGATTGGGCCTCTGTGTACCTGAAATGCCAGGGCCTATTTTAATTCTTTAATCCCGGACCTGCCTATATTCATGGATCCAAGGATTCTCCAATATTCATGGATTTATGTTGCTTAGTTACCAAATGCAAGCTCCTTTTTTATTACAAGGCAAAAGGAATTTTGAATACAAAAGTATATATTTAGTATTATTATTAATGATGTATTTAGTAGAAGTACTAAATAAATAAATAAAACAGGAAATAGCCAAAATTAAACTCTTTACATGTCTTAAACAGATCTATACATGGCGATCACTGTCTCTGTAGTAGTTCTTTAGAAATATGAAAATAGTACTGTGATCTAACATGCCTGGTAGAAACTGGGTTGCCATATGTTCACAAGAAACAATGACTGTAATTTTGTATGCCAACTCCTTGACACATTCACAAATAAAATACAAAATAAATTAATATCTAGTCTAGCTTCACCTTTACTGTGCTATAAATGCATTTATTCGACAACTTGTCAGACTTTTACAGTCCTTATTTGCCCATCAGTACTTATAGCTATGTTAACTGTACACCCATTCCTTAGCTAAAGTGCTATCAATTAAGGTGCAAGTAGCTCATATAAAGATAGTATTTTAAATATAATGTGTTGCAACTGTTACTAGTAAAAATGTGTTTACCTTTAGCAGCTGTAATACATTTTATATACAAAAGACTTTCACCACTGGGGCTGAGGGGGGCACAGTTTTATGGCAGATAACAGATGCTACAATACAAAAGATTTTAGATTTGGAATTAAAAGACTGTTAACGCCATAAAGTGAAAATATATTTTTAACCAGCACCTACAAAATGTTCTATTTTATGTTAGATAGGTTTGTATCGCTCTGTAGAAATCTATGAATAGTATAGACATTTTAATCAGGTTCTATTTGCACTTTTTGATCACTTGCCTATTTGAAATAAAAAAAAACTTGATTTGGAAAACCTCAAATCCATTAAAACTTGTCACAATAAAAATTGCATTTTCTATTCAATTTCAACGAGTTTGTAAAAATGTAAACAAAAATATTGAACAAAAACTTTAATGTTGAATAGACATCTACCACTGACTTCTAGAGAAGCTTGATAAGTTTTAGTTGACACATTTTCCATCAGAATTCTTTTTTTTATTTTTTTGAAGAGGCAGAATCTTACCGCTTGTTTATCTCTCTTGTTAATGTACTAGAACCATTGTATACTTCAGAGGTTTCAGTTATTTGCTATGTAAGCATATATCATATTGTTATATTTCAAATCAATGGCTGACCCCATGGCTACATCATTCAAACGCAAGCACAAGTTAAAAAGCAGCCCTATAACAAGCAATAAACACAAGGTTGAACCTCAAGGAAGAGTCCTACGCGGAACCAATTTGATACACCTGAACCCAACCAGCGACCTGCACCCAGACCCGCAACCTGCATACTTACCAGCTTGGACCCGCTAACTGTCCCGCAAGTAACTTATCCGCAACCCAATCCACGACCCGCTGACCATCAAGAAACAGGAAGTGCTGTCATTGTAAACCGGAAGTGACATCATTAGAAGTAGCCGTGATCAGCAAAAAAGGAGTAAAGCAGGAAGAGCTGTCATTGTATACCGGAAGTGACATCATTAGAAGTAGGCGTGAGTAGAAAAAAAGGAGTAAAGCAGGAAGTGCTGTAATTGTATACCGGAAGTGACATCATTAGAAGTAGGCATGATCAGAAAAAAAGTAGTAAAACTAGCTATTGAGAAGACCCGCAACCCGACCCGCAAACCCGAAGAAAAGCTGACCCGCATCTATACCTGCTCTCGAAACATCTACCTGCAACCCGCAAGGTACCGCAGGTTTTTGCAACCCGCAGGTACCCGACCCACAGCAGGACTCTACTACAAGGTAATCAGAATGCTGTTAAGAACACAGACAACAACAAGGTGACACTAGGGTTGCTACAGTTTCTGGAAAAAAATACTCGCCTTCCTATATATTTATCTTTTTCCCAATTAATAACATTGGGATCAGCCATACTTTTTACCGATAAGGTGGCAACCCTAGGTGACACTGAAGAGACCAGAAAGGGGTAAATACCTGCAGGATGGGGCAAATGTCATGTCCAAAAAATTAAGTGCCATTTGACCCAACAATCTATTAGTAAATTGAGCTACGGAGATAAGCGAGTACAGAGGCAACTATAAAAAGTAAAGGGAGTGCAGAGAAGCGAGTACAGAGGCAACTATAAAAAGTAAAGGGAGTGCAGAGATAACTAACTGTGATGCCTGATTTGAAAAATTGAAAGTCAGAGGCAGACAGTGGGTCTTTCACACATTTGCTATTTAGGTGGGGTATGTATAATATAAATGTGTGTGTGTGTATGTATATATATATATATATATATATATATATATATATATATATATATATATATATATATATATATATATATATATATATATATATATATATATATATATATTACCCTAGCAGCCATGCATTGATTTGAATAAGAAACTGGAATATGAATAGGAGAGGCCTAAATGGAAGGATCAGTCAGAAGAAAGAGGCAAATAACTATAAAAATATAAAAAATAAATAATGAAAACTAATGAAAAGTTGCTTAGAATTGGCCATTCTATAAAATAATAAAAGTTACCTTAAAGGTGAACCACCCCTTTAAAGTATAAAGTTGGGAAACTCTACTAATGAATTAATAATCATTTCTAGAACTTGCATGAATAATGGTTTTGTTTTGTTAAGCAACTGCCAGTGAAGTGACAGTAAATGTTTTCTTCTTTCATGATTTCAGAAGTAGGGGCTGATTGAAGCTGAAAGAAGAAGCAGGTTACTGAAGAATGGCCTTGAACGCAATGCCACCTGAAAAGTGAAGTGATACTTTCCTGTTATGAGAGAAGACTGAGCTGAACTTTCTATAGCTGCCAATAATGCTTACAATAATCTTATTTTTGATTGATTTGCTCCGCCCCCTTTATTATACTGAGCCTCCCTTTCTCCTTTGAATTGGGATTTTAAAATAAAAAGGCTTACTTATCCTTTAATGTGACAGTCCATAATACACCAATATTAAAAGGTCTTTGCTAAATATAAACAGCACTGTCGACACAATAATACTAGTATTATTATTAGTAGTATAATGATGATAATATTAAAAAAACTATGATTACATGACATGATAATAGATAGGTCAATTATGCATTTGAGGAAGTGTGCAATGTTTTAACCCTTTCAGTACAGCTGTGTTTCACACTCTTTAGGGACAATTCTTGGGGGGCTACTTTTAGTTTACTGAGGAAATGTATAATGTTTTTTAGGATGATGTAAGTTTTCTAAATCTGCCTGTATTTCTATGTGATTCCACTTTTGTGAAGATACCAAAAGGGATATTATTATATGTGCAATTCGAATTGCAGGGAAAAAAAACTATTTCGAAAGTAAATCAGCCCTTTCAAGAGTTATATAAACAATGTTGTATATATTGCATAATATAAGGGGTTGCCACCCTTTTACTTGATACCAATGTTGTTAATAATGAAATATAGAAGAGAGAGGAATGCTGTTTGCTAATGTAAACCTATATAAAGTCAAAGTGCTATTTATTTGTTTGTTTTATTGTACTGTCCATCCTACAAGTGAAACAACTGCACACAGCTCAGCCTTTAGTAAATCTCACACATCACTCTTGTTTCAAGAGGGCACGTCTTTTTAATTAAGTGAAGAATGTGAGAAGCTGGAAGGCCACTCTGATAATTTGCTGTGACTAAGTGCGCTAGAGCAGTCAGAATCAGCTGTGCAGCGTTGACAGGGAACTGAAATTCTCACTTCTACATCAGTATAGACCACAATATCTTCCAGAGTAGAAATACACAGGCAGATTTAATATAAAATTGCACATAGGGGGTGATCATAACACTTAGGGGCAGATTTATCAAAGGTCAAGTTGTGTTTCCCATGAATAATTTGCGTTGTTCAAGGGTATTTATCAGGCAAAACTCGAATTTGGGGTTTAAAAAATAAACTCAAATTTTTTGAATAAACAACTGTAACGTACTAGCCACTTGGAACCGCGGGTACACTCGGAATCTCACCAACGTCCTTTTGGGGCCCCAGGCTTTCTGCTGCGGAACCTACAAGGAGGAGTGAGTAATTTAGTTACAAGTCAGATACGAGGTACCGGCAAGGATTTAGTCAAGATGTAGTCGAAGATCAGGCAAAAGGGTCAAGTCAGGTGGCAGAAATTGAAGTCAATAATCAGGCAGGAGTCAAAAACCATGTATACAAACACAGAATCAACGCTTCGGCAGGATCTGTTAAACAGAAGCCAGCTTGGGCACTGTAAAAATGGAAAATCTGCTTTTTAAAGGAAACTTGGCAACAAAAACGCAAAATCTGCACCAAAAGATGACGTCATGACACTCGGCATGTCACAACGTTCAGCGGCGAACTCCAGCAAAGTGTTGCTGTCATCAGTTCTTGGCGTGTGATGTTAGCGCCGGGCGCGCCTGCGCCCCCGTCAGTCGGGAAGAGACACGCCGGGAGGCAAGAATGCTGGAGGATCTCCCAGCTTGTCTTATAAAACCTCACATTTGAGCTTGAATCCGAAAATACATCATCAACAACCTGTCAAGGTCATTTAGAAGTCAATGGCAGAGGTCCCTTGAACCAATTTAAGATGCCTTCATAATGTTTCGGTTTTTTTTCTGTGGGTTTTACTCGAAAACTGGATCAATTCGAGGGATTTTTTTCACCGAAAACTCAATCAATTCAAGTATTCTAGTTTTTTACACCGGCTACACTACTTCAAGTTTTTTTTACATTCAAGCAACTGGCACAAAGGCATACTCCACCAAAAGAGCATTGTATTGTACCTTGGCTTTAAGACAAAATGAACAATACCTTTGAACCATTTTTCACAAAAGGACAGTATTTATTATGATCTGGGCAACCTCACTAAATAGAAAACTTCTGTTTGTTACATACCTGGCAGTCCTACAAAAAAGTTTTATAGATAACAAGTGAACAAAACAGTATACAAAATTCGTTACCTACTTTTAGGGGCTGATTCACTAAGGGTCGAATATCGAGGGTTAATTAACCATCGATATTCAACTGGGAATTTAAATCCTTCGACTTCGAATATCGAAGTCGAAGGATTTAGCGCAAATAGTGCGATCGTACGATCGAAGAATTATTCCTTCAATCGAACGATTCAAAGGATTTAAATCCAACGATCGAAGGAATATCCTTCGATCAAAAAAAGTTAGGCAAGCCTATGGGGACCTTCCCCATAGGCTAACATTGACTTCGTTAGCTTTTAGATGGCGAACTAGGGGGTCGAAGAGTTTTTTAAAGAGACAGTACTTCGACTATCGAATGGTCGAATAGTCAAACGATTTTTAGTTCGAATACTTCGATTCGAAGTCGTAGTTGTAGGTTGAAGTAGCCCATTCGATGGTCGAAGTAGCCCAAAAAATACTTCGAAATTCGAAGTTTTTTTACTTCGAATCCTTCACTCGAAGTTAGTGAATCGGCCCCTAAGTATTATATAGAAGGATAATCTCCCTTCTACAAAGAAGACAACTAGTTATTTCCGTACCCTGATAAGCCACCAAGCTTAGCAACATATTCTAAAGTACTATATAAATCTATTACTGTCTGATAAAACAAGACATACATCAAGTTTCTTTGTTTGTTTGTTTAAAGGTCATCTGTGCAATATATTTATATTTATTTCCAAAAGGAAAAAGGCATACAAAACCCCAGTGCAAGGCTTTCCATATATCTTTCAAACAATGCATTACCTCCTGACTTCAATAATCAAAATTGAATTCCTCAGAAAATAGCCTGCCTGTGTTTAAACGAGCCTAGCATATCCCCATAAATATATCCCTTCTACGAAGATATCCAATCTCAACATGTAAAATGTATTTGCTAGAACAATATCCTAAGGTAAAACATTAAATTATCTCTTTTCCCTTTGAAAACAACCAATAAATGTTACCGCACAAATCTGTTTTCTTGGTCTGAATGAATGCTCATAAAATGTGACATTCTACTATAAACTGAACTAATTGCAGTGATGGGTTTAACGTATCTATTATCAGTTAACGATAGCGCAAATTGCTTTAATACACCCTAGCGTAGTAAACTAACCTATACAAGAAAACTACAGTTTCATTTATTGCTTAACCTGCTGAGGAAGAGTAAATGGATAAACTGAACCTTAAGCTATATATATGTGGAAAATTTATATTGTAAAAAAAAAAAAGGTAACTTTTGTGAATTTTAAAAACTATTGAGTCAGTTTTCATACTGTTTTATCGTTTTTTTATTTTATGTTTTTTTCAATATTAATAGAGTATAAAAAATGGATAAACTAGAACCCTAAATTCTTATACTTATAGCTTCAGGCTCAATCAGATCAGATCAAGCCTTAACTCAGATCAAGCCTTCTACCCTAGTCATTATTAATAGACAATAGGTAAAGACAAAACTTTTGGGGTTGAGAAGTGTGGAAAGGGACACAGAAAGTTATAAACACAATTAACCAAAACTAAGGGGCAGATTTATCGAAATGTGAGTTTAGAACTCAGGGTCGGACTGGGGGGCCAGGTGCCCACCAGGGCTGCTTGCTCAGGGTCCCCTCTGACCCCTGCCCATACTGCAAAGCTCATTCAGGGGCTCTGCCCCCCCCCCTCCCCACGCGCTTGCTTGTACCACCTTTTCAGACCAGGACGAGTAGATTCAGGGCAGTGGTGACAGGGAGCTAGCACAAGCGAGTGCGCGCACACCTCCCACTTGTACCTTTCATTGGACCAGGAGTAAGCTTAGGGCAGCGGTGATGGGAGCAAGCACTAGCATGCACACCTAACACCCATCCCCCATGCATGCGCTCACTCGTACCTTTCCCGTTTTGCATCCAGGACCAGGAGGAGTACGCTGGCTCAGGGCAGCATGAAAGGAGTGGGTCTAGGCTGGCCACGAGAGCCAGAGCTCTCGTGTTATTAATTAATAAATAATTTTTAGAATTGTATTTATCAATAGTTGAAAGTTAGAAATTATTATTAATTATTGATAAATACAGTTCTAAAAATCCCATAAGAATGAATAGAATGTGGGGGAGTTTTTATTTATTAAGCACTAGACTCACATTTTGATTAATCTGCCTCCAGTGTTAAAGTAAGTAGTCAACTGAGAATGCTAAGGGGAAATACAGTATTTATCTATTGTGCTTTATTACAGTTTTTTTTTAGAGCGACTCAAACCACTGAAACTTACTTGATGCTTGAATCTATCCCATTGACTTTTGGTTCATTTTATTTCCATATAAATACTTAGTAAAATATATTAGTATGTGCTATCTGCCTAGTAAACCTTATTGATCTGAACATGTGTTTAATCATGCAGCCATACTGGTTATTTGGCTGAGAACATCATTGAATTTATAGGATGATGTTTATTTATCTGCCTTGGTGTTTAATGGTCAAACATGGACCCAATTTTACATTTTTAAGAAATGAACCAGCCATAGATTATAGGTTAATAACTGGCAACAACAAAGGGAACCCCTCCAAGGTTTTGGACTTGTGTTGTTTCTGGACTTTAAACAATAAAAAGAAGAGGATGGCCACAAGACAATCAATGAATGATATAGTCAGCCCAAAATAGGGCAAACGCAATGTATTTTTTGTCCATGCATTAGAATAACTGGGACCAATTCACAAATTCGAGGTTTTGGCCATGTTTCCCCTGAGAAATCATTGTTTGTAAAATTCAAGAAAAAAACATGCTGTGTTTTTACAGATTTTAAAAGGTTGTTCACCTTAAAATTAACTTTAAGCATGATGTAGAGACAATCTTCGACTGGTCTTCATGTTGTATTATTTGTGGTTTTTTTAATCATTTCAATTTTTGTTCAGTAGCTTTCTAATGTGGAATTTCAGCAGCTATCTGATTGCTAGGGTTCACATTACCCTAGCAACTAGGAAGTGGTCTGAATGAGAGACCTGAAGATAAATAGGAGAGGGTTGAAAAGGAAGATAATGAATAAAATTTTACAATAACAGAAGAGTCAGAAGACGAAGGCAAACCATTAAAAACTATAAATAAAACAATAAATGAAGACCAATTAGAAAGTTGTTAACCTCTCCTAATTGTACCCAGCTAACTTTCCAAAGTATGCAAAGGAAAGGACTGAAGGACAAAATTCTCCAATAAGAATCATTCCCTTCAGCATTGTCAGTTGTCTCAGAGATACCTGTCACAGTAAGTTTACTGTAAAATATGTACTTAACTGATAATACACTGTGATAAAACATAAGAAGAAAGGGAAGATTTACTGATGTTTTTATGGTCCTGGATAGAGAAAAATAGCATAACTCTCTCAGTGCCATAGATTCAGGACTGTAATGACCATGCAAGCACCAGAGGGCCAGTGCCTAGGGTGGTAGCTCTAATGCCTACATAAAAAAATACCACCCCTTACAAACGTCCTCCCTCCCCAAAGTTCTGGCAGACACTTTCAGCTAAATTCAACAACAGAGCTGAGTTGGAAGTGCTCCTCTCTCTATAACTGAATAACCTTGTTACATGGAAGGAGTAATCACCTTTAGTAAGGTACTGGGTGTACACAAAGCAGCCAAGATTATTCCTGGAGGATCTTCTTGCATTAAGTGGGCTGCTGGTTCTGAAGTGTAGGGGGAAAGTTTATCAGGCAGTGTTGCTTTAAGACAGACTACTTTAATGGTAGAACTCTACATCGAGTTTTAGTGGAGCAGCACTCATTGCATAATTATTACATGTTGAGGGTCAGGGTCATGAGATACAATGTCAATGAATTCTCAAAGTCACTCATGTTTTCTGCCATCAACTTTTTATGTTTTTCTTTGTGCAGGGTTTTTAAAAACATAAAAAGCTTAAAAGGTTTGATAGTATAAAAAGCAGGGCCGGATTTCCTTTTTTGGCGCCCCTTGGCCATCTTGGATCCCAGTGACCATCTGTGAACACGCTTACCCACCTACGAGCTCAAAAGCTGGCCCCTAGGCGACCAGGTCCTAGCGCCCGCCTGCAAACCTGGCACCCCCCCCCCCTGCATGCCGCTCCCCAGTGCTCCTTCTAGATGTGGCTGGGCAACATGCTGCCCCTCAAATTTTGCTCCCCTAGGCCCATGCCTATGTGGCCTCTAAACAAATCCAGGCCTTTATGAAGGTAGATTTGTTTACCTTTAAACACAGAGTGAATAAGGGTTGTTACATGAAATATGTAATCTCATGAATTCAATTTGATTTAAACAGGTCTGCTTGAGTTCTCATGTTTATTACTTGCAAGCCTTTTTCTATTCCCATTTAAAAAAAGTGTTATTTATTACCACCAGGGGGCTTTTCTTTTACAGTTTTTTTTTTAAATAAAACTGTTCTTGCTCACGACAGTATTTTCTTCCAGAAATACAGGAACCACAGGTGCAATAAAAGTCTAAGTAAGATAACTGAAAGTAATCATTCGGTCTCACAACTGCAACTCTTCTTGTCTTCATATTTCGCCAGTACAATAGGGAATATTCTTTTAAAGTTTCCTTCTCTAACTCTACTTCTACTACTTTCCCACTCTCTGTTGGAGTTCCTCAAGGCTCTGTTCTTGGCCCCCTGCTGTTCTCGCTCTATACAACAACAACAGGCACGCTGCCTAGGAGTCATCTTAGACTCTCATCTGTCTTTTTCACCACACATTCAAACACTTGCAAAATCTTGCCGTATTCAACTGCGCAACATTGCTCGAATACGACCCTATCTCAGTTCAGAATCAACTAAAACACTGATTCAGTCTCTCATCATCTCCCGCCTTGATTACTGCAACTTACTCCTCACAGGTATTCCAACAAGTCACCTTTCACAACTCCAATCTATTCTAAACGCGGCCGCTAGACTCATTCATCTAGCTCGCCGCTCAACATCAGCTGCTCCCATATGTATGTCCCTTCACTGGCTCCCAATCTCTTCTAGAATCAAATTCAAATTACTTACACTCACATTCAAGGCCCTTAATAATGAAACCCCTCCCTATATTTCATCTCTAATCTCCAAATACACTCCTTCACGAAACCTACGCTCTGCTTCTGACCTTCGCCTCGTTTCTCCTCTCATCACTTCTGCCCATTGTCGTCTACAAGACTTCTCTCGGGCTTCTGCTTTTCTCTGGAACTCTCTGCCACAAGCTGTCAGACTTTCTCCTTCTTTCCAAACTTTCAAGCGCTCCTTAAAGACCCATCTGTTTAAAGAGGCCTATTCGATGTACCTTAACTAATCATTGCTGTATCAAAAATGACAAAGTGTTTATACAATCCTAATGTCTCAATTGTACCCTAACCTTTTAGTTTGTAAACCCTATTGTACTCTGTAATCCTTGTCTGTTATCCACCATTTATTCCCTGTTTGCTATAACTGCAGTAAAGCACTGCGTATCTTGACAGCGCTATATAAATAAATGATGATGATGATGATGATGATGATGATGAATATGTGATGTGAAGACTACCCTGGGAATGAAGCAAGACAATGGGAAAATGAGATTACCCAACAGACTTTCTTTCATCAAGTACTCTGATCTAATTGATCAAGTTTTTTGCTGCTATATTTAGGAGGTTATTTACTAATTCCGATTGTATCTCCGTTTTTAAATAAAAAAAAGCTTGACAAACCACTATCCACGATTTTGCCTTATTTATCATTAAAATAACACGAATAAATTGTATTGGTAGAATTGAGTGAAAACCTGAATCGTACAATTTTTTTGGACCTTTCTCCCAAATCGCACAATTTTTTACAGGTTATAGCCCGAAAACACCAATTTTTTTGGATTATCGGGCTAAACTCTGTGCAGACCATGATATCTTCAAATTGAGATAGGGACATCTGCCTTTGACTTATACAGGACTTCAACAGGTTTAAGATGCCGGGTTTTCAAGTTTGGGCTTTTTGCAGCATCAGGGTTTTTGCCACAAAAAGCCAGACCAGAAAAAATTGAGTTTTAAGTAAAATACCCCCTTATTGTATGAAACAGCATGCCTACTTCATGGAAATCAAGAACGAACTCAACAAATTTGCTAGAGTCTTTGGATCTAGACGTTATCTGTTTTTGGAACATGGACTTGTATTTCATCTGGCCTAGTTAAAACCTCGCCTTTTCTAAACTTAACTTTGATCCTATATACCGAGCTGGTGGTCTGTGGGATCTATGTGGCCTTTCTATAACTTATTATGACCCTCGAGAGCTTCATTATCGTCTTCAAAGATACATCATGTTTTTATAATCTGCCCATTAAAAATGTTGTATACGGTAGTAATAGTCCCACTAAATTAAAACAATAGGACAGCCATGCTACATAGTATATTTATTATAGAGCAAAGATCACAAATGTGATTTATCCTATTACTAATTTATGGTAACTGTGGAAACTGCAAACTAGTGATGGGCGAATTTATTCGGCAGGTGCGAATTTGCGGCAAATTCCTGCGATTCGCCGCCGTCTAATAAATTCGCAAAACTGCCGCAAAAATTCGCAGACGACATGCATTTTCACTGGGGAAAAAACTGCACTGTTTCGCAAATTTTTCACCGTTTCATGAATTTCATGGGAAATTCACTAATTTTTCGGCGAAGTGAAACACCCCAAATTCACCCATCACTACTGCTAACATCTTCAACACCACTAATAGAGCTTAAAGTTAAGAAACAGCATCTGAGATGTAACAAACGGCATGACCAAAGGTGAACCTGTTTTGTGTACTCAAAACTACTAGGACAAGACAAAATTGTGGTTTAGATATAAGCAACACAAACTGTTTCCCCCATATGTAATATAAGGCACTAAGTTTGCCCAGGAGCAGTCACCCACAGCAACCAATAAGATTCTTGCATTTAAACAGGTGACTAGTAAATGCTACCTGCTGATTGGTTGCTATGAGTTACTGCCCCAGTGCAAACTTAGCACCTTTTATTACATAACCCCATTTAACACTTAACACTTGCTTATAATATTTCCCATGAAAGTGGAAAAATTAAGCAAGAGGGAGTTCTTTCACTGAGCTTTTGCTCTCCCTATGGTGAATATGGAAAAAAATTCTCAGGGAAATCTTATAACTTAGCAATATAATCGACTTCAACAAAATAAGTTATGAACACCTTTGAAAATGAAGGGAGAAAAAAAGAAAAGAAAATGAAAAATAAAAAGCTCCTCATCCTTTCGTAGAAGCATATCTTTTAGCAATGAATTTGCAATACATTTTATGGGATCTTTATAATATTTTATTCAGTGTGCATTATGAAAGCTGGTAGACCTATATCTCATATTATTAAATCTATTGATTATATAATCCAAGTTATAATATATATATATATATATATATATATATATATATATATATATATATATATATATATATATATAGTAACAATCCCAAAATAACATATGTCTATTAAATAACAAAATATTTAGTAAACATAGTTATTGTTTTAAAGGATTTGTGTTACCAGGGGCTAACTTCAAATTTCACTTTATTTTCCAACCAGCAGTTAATCCTCCAGTTTTTTTTGGCTAATTAATATTCATTGCTGCTTACTTGAAAATGCATTTTGTTTGATTTGAAAGCCAAACCTAGACATGTTCTTTCCATCTGACAATGCTGAAACAAAATTCTTCCCTTACCCTTTTATTAAAGGATTTCTAATAACCTCTTAACATGATACACACAACTCACTTGAGATTTACTTAATTACTTATCATCTGCTCTAAATTAATGCAATTACATTCATTCCTGCCTTCTGTAAATCTATCACTCTGATTGTAAATTCTTAAAAAGAAAAGTCGAGGGATAAAGAAAAAATACAGGAGATAGTCCTGGGGATATACAAGATATATATTAGATAAAAGCCCTTTCTTATGAGTGGTTCAATAATTTGATGACTTTGCTTACATTTTTGCACTGTTAGTTAATGGTCATATGAATGAGAAAATAAAAATTCACAATACATAATAAAGACTTTTTTTGACTTTAAATGCTACTCCTCGTTTGATAAAATGTTTTCATAATTTCAGAATTTGGCTTATCACTTATACAGAGCTACATCTGAAGCTAATCTTCAGTTACTTACTCCACGTGACTTTTTAGTGAATACCAACAACCTCATGTCATGCACCAAGACAATGACCCTAAAAAATAGAAGTCATTGTAGTGCAGAAATGCTTATGAAAAAGATCATTTTAAGTTAGCATTAAAATACAATGGCAAGACCTGTAGATGTACTAATTGGTCATGAAAGCCTAAAAAATATCATATCACCATGTGCCACTACCCTTACTCTTTTCCAAGGGCTCTAAAGTCAGAAGAAGGCATTGAAGAAGGGATTCTTTATTGAGGATTTCTCTCCCTTGAATAGCTCTTCTGGAAGATACTTTAGATAATTTCCAAGAAAAGGTTGGATGTCATGCAAGCATCCAAGAAAATATAAGTCAGGAGGGATTTTCCACCATGTTTCATAGGAAATTGAAGACAGCTTCATATGGATGTTTTGCCTTTCTTTGGATCAACTACACTTAAGTAGGATTTACTTGGATAAAGGTTTGAGCTTGATAGACAAATGCATTTCCTTCACCATCACGGCTAAGTAACTATGATTAGCATCTACTAAATGCACATACATTTTAAGAGGAGATTTATTACAAAATAATTCAAAAATATGTTTTTGCTGATCAGGGGGGTTATCTGAAGGGATTTAAACAACCTAATCTAGGTTTTCAGATTTTCTGTCTTCTGCTGTATCTTTCTGACAACAGTAGGTCATGCCAGCCTTTGTTTATGAATACAAGACTGATTCAATGATTAAATCAATGGTTAATTAAAGGTATCTACAACAGCAAATCAGCATTCAACTTAAATCTCTCCATGAAGCTGGGCTTCTTCTATTCTCCATTTGGTGGAGAGCACCCCCATGGTTTTGGATCTTTATAGTTACAATGTACCTAGACCTACTATAAATTAAAACAAATCAAACTCCACAACTTATTTTGAGCTGTATTTGTCTAATTTAAATTCAATAATATTAACATCATGCTGATACAAAGAAGCATACAGAGCCAATCAAATGGCTGGGAAGCATGAGAGCCCCATGTTGCTGCTGACCCCAAGTTGGCAGCCCTAGATATGCCATATAACTGCTGATGTCTTTGGTTGCTAAGGCAAATATCTTAACAAGATTTATTTAGAAAATATTTCGACATACTGCTCTTAATTTGAGAAGTGACATTCAGGATTGCTATCCTAAATACTCATGGAGGTTCAGCTTAAAGGAAAGTTAGGATGAGATGTAAGTTGAACACTTGTTTTTGCTGTGCTATTCTTTCAACTATGGCTGAATGTCTGATACAGCAATGATTTAAATATTGTTATTCAAAAGGAGGGACAGCTAGAAGAAAAAAAAGTCTGAAAAAACAATATTCTAAGACAAAGTGGAAAAGTTGTTGCTAATTGTTCAAATAAAATTAAGAACTGTATATGGGCCCCTGTTGGTTGTATGTAAAGATTATTTACAATTATATTATTTTCATTATTTTTCCAAAACAACCCATATAACAGCAATATATTAAGAGTTGTTAGTACCAGTGTAAAAAATACAGCCCAAGATGCCCTGCAAGTTGAATTGCCGCAGATCTCTGTGCTCCACAAAAGAGTCCTGCATTTGCACCAAATACAGTAAATACAGTGCTGTCGGCATTCAGCAGTACAGGTATTGGACCTTTTATCCAGAATCCTGGGGACTTGTAATTTTCCAGCATAAAGGTATTTCTGTAATTTGGATCTCCATACCTTATGTCTGCTAAAATATCATTTAAACATTAATTAAACCCAATAGCACTGTTTTGCCTCCAATAAGGATTAATTATATCTTAGTTGGGATCAGGTACAGGGTACTGTTTTATTATTACAGAAAAGGAATTTTAAAAAATTTGAATTATTTGATTAAAATGGAGTCTATGGGAGATGACCATCCCATAATTCAGTGTGTAAAAGATTCAAATACACTCACGATACTCTGAATAATTTGTGAAGTAAAATCGGCGTGTCTCCCAGTCACGTGACTCAGCGTGATATCCTGACTTATAGAACAAATGATGAAGATGCGATGCCAATTCAATTGGTGTACTTAGAGTACCTCCAAATCTTTAATGTGCGGAAAAAGGAGAACCTTTTTCTGCACATTAAAGATTTGGAGGTACTCTAAGTACACCAATTGAATTGGCATTGCGTCTTCATCGTTTTCCCATAATTCAGATCATTCTGTATAATGAGTTTTCAAATAGCGGATCCCATATCTGTACCTGATTCATAGGGGATGGCACGGCAGCACGTAGGCATCATTCTGACGCACAAGTTTGGGAGCGCCAGCACAACTTGTAGAGAGTAGCCAAGGCCATAGAGTGCTCCTTAAATGCCTCTGCATTTGCTCTCTTTAAATGCACTTGAGTTCCAGAGTCTCAAGAAATTACACCATTAGTTTGAGGCTTACAATTCATGGCGGCTGGTTGGCAAATTAGCATCACGCAAATTAGAGAGTGCTGGCACAAGGTGCAAAGAGCAGCCATACCCTGAATGTAAGTTTGCTTTTGAACCTCTTAATGTCCATGTTTGACAAAATGGCCTTCACTATGTCGAGGCTTACAATTCATGGGGGTTGGATGACACATAGGCTTCAATCAGACACCCCATTTAGGGAGGGTGAGCAAAAGGTGCAGAGAGCAGCCACACTCCAGGCGCAAGTGCTCTTTAAATGATCAAAGGGGGACACATATGCACCTCTAAATGTGGATATTTGTCTGAGAACTGCGTAAGCTCAACAGAAAGCAAATCAGGGTCAGAAGGATTTCACTTAATGTATATTTTTAAACAAACACAGCAGATAGATAGAAAAGATAGAAACTCCCAGTTTCAGCACAGAAGGAATAGCCACACTGAGGTGCTCTACATCTGAACAAGAATATCAGAGGTCGAGGGTTGAGAAACAAATTCTACAATATTATAGTAATATTTCAGCAACATTTACATTTTGAATCACTCTTGCTGATCTCTTCATCAAACATAACCGCACGATAAAGTACAGCAGCAGAAATATTTTATGTTCCCAGGTAAAAGCAATCTATATATAACAGGTTGTATTTCTGGATATACACTGTATTATTTTACCTATCATATCAGTAATTACATGTCACTATCGATGGTATTGCCTGTGCTGAGTTAATTAGAGATACCGATACAAAGGATCTGATTTAGAAAAAATATCAAAGGCAAAAATTTTCTTGTAGAATGCTTGAGCACCTTCAGAATAATTCAAAATGATGAGCAGTGTCATAAAAAGCAATACAAATCCAGTTAAATGCAGGGCTAATAAGGAATAAAAGCATCTTCTACAAACACAATCGTGCAAGAGGACTTCCTATTTGCTTACACAAGCATGTCCAGGATAAAATGCTAGCTCCACTATATAAAACTCAATAGAAAACTCAATAGAACATCCTTTACAGACAAAGCATAAGCAAGCCTTGCAATGCTGAAAGTCACAAAACAGATCCATATAGTGGGGGCCTTCCCTTTTACTACTGTCCTTACCCTGGTTAACTTTCTCCCAAATATATTTATCTTTTATTCAGGTTTTCTGTTGGCATGTTGGCTTATTAATGATTTTCCCAAGCTGTTTCATAATAATATTCATCATTAAAATGCACTTGAACTATTCATTTAACTATTGTGGGAAAGTAATGAGCACACTGTTGAATGCAGGGGATATTAGGTGTATGCTGTCCAGTGCTAAAGATAAATCATAAACATGAATATTTCATAATTATAGTGAACACCTTGCAAACATACAGTACTTTTTTATTTATTAAGGTCAACCACACAGGTCATTAAGAAGCCTTCATAGCTGCCACCTGTTTACTTGTATAATATAGCACTAGAATAGCCGAACTGGCAATTGGCATCCTTAACTGGCATCCCTAATCTTGCAACAAGCAAATGCAATAACTGGGGGAAAAAAACCTAGACGATAACTAAATCCAATGGGGAGAATGAATTAATTTTTATCCACCTTGCCTATGATGCTCTATCTATCTTAAACTGTTTTCATAATATAAAGCTAAAAATATCTGCATCCATGTTTGTGCCACTGACAATACTAAAATCTATTTCTCCTATGAAAAAAAATTGTCTTATGTGCCGCAAGATTGGTGCTATAATTCAGCTTCTTAAATGGACTTTATCTGCCGGCCACACTCCTACTGCCCTAACCTGCCTCAGGGGAAAACAGTTTAACTGGATAGTTCCGAGCAGAACCCATTACGTTCCTTGTTTGTTCCTGAATATAAGGCTTAAAGCTAAAGGAAACTTGTTGCTTGAGAAACACGGGGACACATGGTTTTTAAAAAAACAAAAACAAAGCAACACATGAAAAGGGTTAACCTGGGTTAAAATGACGGTGGGATATACAGGTAATGGTGAAACCAGTCCAGCTGGGATTTTTGGAAGAGCAGATGTGCAGTGTCAAAACTACAAACAGGAAGGTAAACACAAACATCTATTTGCAACAACCTATCGGCTCCCAGCAGACACATGCCAGATTGTTTAAGGATAACACAAACGTCGGTTAATGTGACAAATCAGGTGTAAATGAAGCCGACACACGGGACCGGCTGCAAAAAACAGGGTTGGTTTCCTGCTCAAAGCCACCAATGTCTTCTTTTTTTTTTTTTGCCCTGACGGTAGAACTACAGCTGCAGCTCAAGTTCAACCACACTAGCCTGGCAAACAAAAGGATGCAGTATTTCCACATCCGAAAGTGATTCTCTGTGCCTTCCCACAAAATAAAAAAAAAACACACACAGGCTCCGACGTTTGATGGAGCACATGCAGAACTGCAGATGCCGATGTTTGTTTTGTTTTTTAAATACTGGAAAGCATGTTGAACCATAAGCCTACCAGGTAGCTTCATACTTTTATTAGCCCAGTGTATGGCTTATATGAGATTATTTGGCACAAGGGTGCTGGGGCTGCAAACACAGACAAGCAACTTACAGAGATGAAATACTCTCAGAGGGCAGGCACAAATACCCCAGGACTATTACTGCAGGTTGTGAGAAAGAGCTACACAGACAAGGAATAGTCCAGGTCCTGCTGCTGTGTGATTGCTAACAGTGGAAACGCCTTCAAGAGATATAGTACCTGCACTGCCTGCGGATCAGATGTTCACCACTTCATCTTCTGTTGACAAGGAAACCAAATCGCACTTCATTTTCCAGAAAACAGAGAGAGAGAGGGGAAAAAAAATATACTTTCCACTGCCATCATTTGGAAACGCAAAACAGCCGTACCAACAGATTAACGTCTATTCATTCATAAATGTATTTATCAGCACAAAATGATTTCAGGGAGGGGAGGAGAAAAGAAAACAGGCCAAAGTCGACGACAACTTAACAATTAAGAAAGAAAAAAAAAAGTGCAAGAAAAAAGTGGTGGCTTTTTTTTTTTTTACTAGGGATACGTTTCAAAAGCGGTTGAGAAAAAAAGGAAAAATAAAAGTACTTGCACCATCAAGAAATGCCAAACTTTCATTGATACAAAAAAAACAATGATGGAATCAAGAGTTACACATGTAGCAGATATTTAAAAAGAAAAGGAAAGAAAAAAAAAACAAAAGCAGAAGAAGAAAAGAAAAGAGTAACACATTGACTGCCCAGTGCTCAATAAAACCAGTTGCTTATTTGGGGAGTTGCTGGTCTCTTTCCCAGCAGCACCCAGGACCTTTGACACCACCACCCAACCTGAAACAAAAAACTTGGACCAAGAGCTACTGCTCCCATTATAACAAATCAGCAAAGAAGTTACAAAAAAAATAAAAAAAAATTGATATATATATTTTTTTTTTTAAAAAAAAAAAGACAAAAAAATACTCAAAATTAAAAAAAAAGACAAGAATGTCAGGGAGAAGGTACTCACCGAGCGGGAGTAAAATGTTGGCATAAAAATGAGAATTTTAGGAGTAAAAGACACAGTATGGCGGTGGGAGAAGGAATGAGCAGCTTCTCTCTGTCCGTCTCTGCCTCGGGCACTGACACGTGACTTGGAGCCGGGGGGGGAGGTTGGGCTGAGCGGGGGGCACGGAAGGGGCAATAAGTACAGCGAGAATAGGGGGGAGAAGAGATGGGAAATCCCCAGCGGAGCTCTGCTCACACGGCTGCCACCTTGAGAAGCGCTAGAAGGGGGCAGGGTGCCTTTTGTGGTCACACAGGATCCTGCAAGTGCCCAGCTCTCCCCCTGTCCGGGATGCGGGAGTCGGTGCAGTGACAGCGGCAGCTGACAGTTAGTAGCGCGGTTCCTGTGGGTGATGCTCCTGCTGCCGCCGCCGGCACGTTGGCTGCTGTGTGAGAAAGGAGGAGGCTGGAGATGGGGAAACCATCCAGGAGCTTTATCAGCACAAGTCCTGTCAGTGGTAGGAAATGGGCAGCAGCTTCCCCTACTGATAATGCCAGCGATGTGCCTTCCGTCAGCCTTTCAGCTGGGTGTATGCGCGACTGTGCGCTGATCAGAGCGTGCGCTGTGCTGCCTGCGCTCACCTGTGCGTTTGGGGGGAGAATGCGCGGAGATGCGCAGCTGAAAGTTTAGTCGCAGCGTGTGGAACCGTACAGGAGCGAACATTCCTGCTGAGTCCCAACTCTCAAGGCGCAAAGCGTCTGTATTTAAGGAAAACGCTTGACTACAAACAACTTGTTCTTTCAGCTCTAATTTGGGCTTGGGGGACATTTATTAACGAGGCCCCAATGTTACTGAATATATGACACATAAATAGGGACTTGGGGATACATGATTTTTTTGTAGCTGCTTCACATCAGTCAGGGGCCTAATTGGATTCCCTTTACTCCTATGTCAGGTTCTGTCTGGGGTCTGGAAGGAGTGAAGAGGGGCTAATTAAGGCCCTAATTAATAAGCAATTTTGTTATGTTGTGGTAGAATAACTCAAATTATTATGTAAATATTTTGGGCCCCTAAATTGAATTTGCTGTATCATCTACTTACATCACTGATCTGTACAGTACTACAGGTAGCAAATATTCCCCCACCTTCTTGAAGAACAGATTTTTAAAAAAAACAAAGCAGAAAAGTCACATCTTCTGAGGTCTGGAGTGTAGAAGGCCCCTTAAAGGAGAACTAAACCCTAAAGTTAAAAACCCCTACCCTACATAGACCCAGGGCCGGAACTAGGGGTAGGCAGAGTAGGCAACCGCCTAGGGCACAATCATGGGGGGGCGCACTTTTAAGGGGAATTTTTTTCTTTTTTTTAAACCCTGGTTTGCTTCGCCTTTAATAGTTTTTCAAATTTTTAAAACGCCTGTTCCAAACCCCTCTTGCTGGTGATTTATACTGTGGGCAGAAACACTACCCACATCCCTCTTGGATCCTGCTGGCAAACAGTGTCGGACTGGCCCGACGGGACACCAGGAAAAAACACGGTGGGCCCCGACCCACGTGGCCCCTGCCGGGCCAGACCCCCTCTACCAATATAAAAATTTAGAAAAAAATGTTTTCGGCGATGCGCATCGCCGCTCGCGCATGCGCGTGGCAGCGTTCGAGCGGCAGTCCCCCGCCCTGGGCTGCTTGATAAAAGACCAGTTGGTCTGAAACGTTGCTGTAATGCCCTTGGTCCAATAAAGGCCGTTTTATTCTAAACAGTGGGTGCTGGACTATTTTTTTCGCCGGCCCTGGACCAGCAGTCCGGTGGGCCCCGGGCCCCCCAGTCCAACCCTGCTGGCAAAAGTACATATTTGGGGGAAATTTGGTGGATTTTCTGGCTGCTGCTGGCACAGGTACAGATTGGGAGCAAATGAGGGATTGGTTTTGCTGCTGGCTCAGGTATAAGGGGCAATATGGTGGCTGCTGGCACAGGTACACAGATGTTTGGAGCATTATGATGGATTTATGGCTCCTGCTGGCACATGTACAAATTAGGGCTAATATGATGAATTTTTTTTTAGCTGCCTCTGGCACAGGTACCGATTGGGGGCTTGGGAGCAATCTGAGAGATTGACTGCTGTTGGAACAGGTACAAATAGGGCAATATGATAGGTGCTGGCACATGTACATGGGGCAATATGAATGTTAAGGTGGGAAATAGTAATGCATGACCGGGTGGGGGGGCATTGATTGAAGCCCTTGCCAAAATATCTTGGCCTGGCCCTGCATACCCTCCCCCCCCAGCCTAGCTGCTACCCCTGGCAGAATAGTGGTAGAATAACTCAAATTATTATGTAAATTGAATTTGCTGTAACATCTACTTACATACATTACTGATCTATACAGTACTACAGGTAGCAAATATTCCCCCAAACTGCCACCTTCTTGCAGAACAGATTAAAAAACAAAACAAAGCAGTAGAGTAGAAGGGTCACTTAAAGTTAACTTTTAAGAGTGCCCAATTCTAAGCAACCTTTCAGCTGGTCTTCGTGATTTATTTTCTATAGTTTTTGAATTATTTGCCTTCTTCTTCTGACTCTTTTCAGCTTTCCAGTGGGGGTCACTGGCCCCATCTAAAAACAAATGCTCCGTAAGGCTACACATTCATTGTTATTGCGGCTTTTTATTACTCATCTTTCTATTTCTATTCAGGTCTCTCCTATTCATATTCCAGTCTCTTATTCAAATCTATGTATGGATGCTAGGGTAATTTGTATCCAAGCAATCAGATTGATGAAATTGCGCAGTGGAGAGCTGCTGATTAAAATGCTAAATAACACAAAAACCAGAAATAATACAAAATTACAACCGGCTGCAAATTGTCTCAGAATATCACTCTCTGTCTACATCATTCTAAAAGTTAACTCAGAGGTGAACAGTCCCTTTAAAGGAGAACTAAATCCTGAAGTTAAAAACCCCCTACCCTACATATACCCCCCTCCCCCTATCCTAGGCAAATGCCCCATAGTCTTTATTTACCTCTCCGTGCAGATTCTGTCCAGCAGAGTTTACAGCAGCCATCTTCAGCCCTCTCTTCAGTAATCTTCAGTAATCTTCAGAATGACACCGGCGCTTCAGCAATCTTCGTGAGTTTCGGCACATGTGCAGTTGTGGCAAAAAGAAAATTGCTCCAACTGCAAATGCGCCGCTCTGCTGGTCTCATTCTGAAGATTACCGAAGAGAAGAAAATGGCGTCTGTGAACTCCGCTGGACAGAATCTGCACGGAGGGGTAAGTATTGTTGAATAATTTGCCTTTCTCTTCCGCCTCTTTCCAGCTCACAGAGACCCAACAGCCAAAAACTATTGCTCTGAGGCCTCAATGTTATTGTTATTTTTTACTTCTTTAGTAGTTTCCTATTCAGGTCCTCTCCTATTCACCTTAGCAAGGGAAAAATGTAACCCTAGCAACCAGACAGCTGCTGAAATGCCTAATTGGGGAGCTGCTGAAAAGCTTAATAATTCTAAAAACATAAAGAATCGAAAACTTTCAAACTGTCTCAGAATACCACTTTTTTTTATCATAATAAGATGTATTTAAAGGTGAATAGCCCCTTTCAAAAAAATTTGAAAGGCTGGTTATAACAAGCAGTGTCGGACTGGCCTGGTGGGACACCGGGAAAAATCCCAATGGGCACCGACCCTCATGGGCCCCTTGCCAGGCCAGACCCCTCTCCAGATACTCAAATCCTTCAAAAAATTGTTTTCTTTCAGAGCCGCGCAGCACCTTCTGCGTTTGTGCGCCGATGGGAGCCGTTCTTGCCCATCTGTGATGCCGTTCGCGCATGTGCCCTCATGTGCGCTCGCATCACAGTAGGGGGGTGGGGGGCCAGAGGAGGGCTGGAGGGGGGCCTTGTACAGCTATCGGTGCTGTACGAAAAACTTCTTTCTGGCCTTGGACAGTTGTCCCGGTGGGCCCCAGGACCCTGATAACAAGGAATGGCCTGGCTGAATTGGAAGGTTTGGCCACAAAAAAAAATAAAAATGTTGGAGTTAAGTAATATAAAGATAAGGCAGACAGTAATGGTGCATTATGGCTCATGGTGATGCAACAGGTTGCAGAGAAATACCATTCATTATAGTGAATAAAAAGAGTGTTGTACTGAGCCAAATGCATTACAGGTTATCCAGAATGCTCCAGACCTGGGGTTATATGGACTAAGAGGTCTTTCTGTAATATGGATCTCCATACTAAAAAATTATTTGAACACAAATTAAACCCAATAGGATTGTTTTTACCTCCAATAAAGATTAATTATATCTTAGTTCGGATAAAGTACATGGTACTGATTTATTATTACAGATAAAAGGGAAATCATTTTGAATTTTTTAAATGATTTAATTGAAATAGAGTCAGTGGAAGACGGCCCTCCCGCAATTAGGAGTGTTCTGGATAATGGGTTTATGGAGCACTGGTGCCACACCACTGTAATTGTGTTATTGCCATCATAGATTTCTGTTATATCCTTGATAGCAGTTCAGCCAAGCACAGGTATCAGATATTTACATGGTTAATGCTTATATACACATATGAGAAAAATGCCGTACAATGTATGTTATTTCATCACAATGGTTTCTTTGGGGATGATTATACCATATGCTGACAGACAATTCTGGAAATGTAACCCACAGTGATTTACTCGTAGAACACAAGAAGATATGAGCTGCTGGTTGGGAAGAAAGATTGAAGCCAGATGCTGCCCCCCACAGTTCAATCAACACTTGAAGTGCTAAGAGCTTTGTTTTGTTTATTTCCCCACATCCCTCTCTTTTTCCTATTCACTGGCGTGTTTCTCCGGCAGCACCGGAAGGATTATAGTACCTTGGAGCTGTCTGCGTGGAACACAGACAAGGCTATGAAATGATTAGTATACATTAAATTCTCTTTCAGATGCGGTGTGTTGGAAGCTGTAGCCCACAAAAGCTGTAAACAGGCCATGATATCAAAGTTGACCCAAATGGCAGTTAAAAGGAAAAATTTCAACATAAAATATATATTTGAGTCCATTAACACCATCATTGTTTTAGAGGTAAATGATGTAATGTGTTGTCTCCCCATGGAGAAAGCACAAAACTTATATCAATGTGGTTCAGCAGCAATAACAGAACAGTCAGACATTGTCTTGCTTCCTAGGATATTTCCAATTGTAAGGGATGATTGCCGGTGCTCCAGTCCACTCCGGCGCCATGGACAAGATGGCGGGCAGGTTATCCACGTGACACGTTCTGACACAATGTGTCAAAACGTGCGTAGCATCATGATGCTGGTGCGGCAAAACGCACAGCATAAACGTGCAACATCAGTGCATGAGGCATGACGTCATCACCCACATTTGGCGTGAAAATTGGGGTACAAGAACAAAGAATGTGTGAGAAAGAAAAAACAGATTGGAGAGAGGGCCTATGGTTTAAGGTTTTCAGGTAGGTCGTTGATACCCCAGTCCAACATTGGGGTTTTTTTACACTCAAAAAACACCTCTTCTTGTAATCCCGCCAACTTTGGGGTCACTTACTGGTGGATCTGACACAAGGCTACTAAATCCATTAATAATCCTCAGTGGAGCTTTGTCCTGTTCAGGCTACCTAGCCCTAACATCCTTACATTGCTCACAAGCAACTTGATTCACTGGGTTCCCTTCTCCGGCTTAGACAGCTCATGCGTCTGTATTTCTAAATAGTGATGGGCGAATCTGTCCTATTTGCCGAAAAATTCACGAAACTCCAGAAAATTTCCAAAACGCATTGAAGTCAATTGACGTCAAAGTTATTGTGACGCGCAACAATTTTAACACGAGCAACACTTTTTATACGTGAAAGTCAATGGGCGTCTGAATAATTTTGACGCACAACAATTTTAATGCGCGCAACAATTTTTACCCACGCAACTCTTTGCCCAAATGCATTAAAGTCAATGGACATCCGAATAATTTTGATGTGCAACAATTCTGACGAGCGACAATTTCTTTGTTGCATCGAATTTTCCCACTGACTGTTCAATAAATTCACCCATCACTATATTGAGAGGCACGTGATTCCATCTAGTCAACAGTTGGAGAGCAACACGCATTAAAAAAGTCCCTGGGAATGCCTAATGTGATTCAGTGATTGTTTGCCCCTATATGGACTTGCAGCCTAAAGGAGACTCTGTTTGGCAGTACACTTGGTTTTTATGCAACAAAAAATTGTCTTGAAGCCAGGAATTCCAAAAAAGTACCTGCTTGAGGCCACTGAGAGAAAATCCAAGTGGTTGGTGAGTAATATGTTGCCCATGAGCCACTGGTTGGGGGATCACTGCCCTAAGGTTTCCCATAACTTCATAGAGGAAGAACATAAATCTAGACTAAGGGGCAGATTTATCAAGGGTCGAATTTTGAAGTAATGGGAGTTTTTTTTTAACTCGCATAACTTCAAAATTATAATTAAAAAAGACCAATCAAAATTTATTAAAAAAAACAAAGTTTTTTTCCGGGTCGAATAGGTCAGTTTTCGATTGAATTTGAATTGTATGAATCGCAGTAACAGCTCATTAGATCGAATTAGATTCAAAGTTTTTCCAAAAAAAACCTTTGATTTTTCAAAGTCCACTAACTGACTCCAAATAGGTTCTAGGAGGTCCCCCATAGGCTAAAACAGCAATTCGGCAGGTTTTAGATGGCGAATAGTCTAATATTTAAAGAGACAGTACACGATAAATTCCGATATTCGAATTTTCAGATTTTTTTCAAATTCGAATCGAATTTGGACTATTTCCTAGTCGAAGTACACAAAAAATAGCTCGAAATTAGTTGTTGTTTTTTTTAATTTGAATTTTCACTTCGACCCTTTATAAATTTGCCCCTAAGAATTCTTGCATGGTAATCTCCTATCTGCTGTTAATTTAATGTACAATGTCACACATCATGTTTCAGGGTGACATCCTTTTTCAAGACTTTTTCTTCTCCCCTTTTCTTCTCTCTCTGGGGAAGCACAACACACTGTCAGAGGTTCATTAACTGGGGGACTGGCCCTTGTTATGGTGGTCCAGAGCCATAGGTGGTGTGGAGTTAGATTTGGAAGAATGTATGTTTTGCCTCCTGGAAGGAGAACATGGAGGTCATTGAGAATCAGGTTTGGGGGGTGTAATCTTATTTTCTGTATTAGGTATTACTAGTAATATAGCTGCGTGGCTAATGCAGAGATTACATAAAATATTTTTTATATTTACCTCTAGAAATGTGTAGATCTAACTATCTTTTACAGACACAATGAAATGGTTACTAGCGATGGGCGAATCTGTCCCATTTCGATTCGCCGAAAAATTAGCGAAACACATTGTCAATGGTCGTCGACATTATTTTGACTCGCGACAATTTTTATACACCCAACTATTTTGTCTAAATGCATTAAAGTCAATAGGAGTCCGAATAATTTAGACCGTGAAATTTTTATGTGCGCGTCAATTTTTTTCTGAAAACATTCTCGAGCAGAGAAGCACGGAAATTCACCGCAAATCCATGCCTGCTGAATTTATTCGCCCGTCACTAATGGTTACTACATGTTTAACTGCTGGTGGAAAGTAAGATGAAGAAAAATAAGATATGTTTAATGATGGGCGAATTTGCGTGGTTCCGCAACGGTTCTGACGGTGTCAAAGTTTTTTTCCATGCCAGCGACGGTTCTGACGCCAACAGCAATTTTGACGTCGGCGACAATTAACGGACGGCCATTGATTTTAATGGACGTCCAAAAAGTCGCAAGTTTAGTGGCGAAAATGTGTTATAAACTACAAAAAAGAGATAATTTATGAATGTCAGTATATACAGTACCAGCAGAATCAAGAGAAAATGATTATGCATCTCACAATCTGTTTAATATGAAATTAACCTTTATCAGTGGTGTGTACCATGGACAAAACCAGCAAACCTGAGCCAGCATTCCTCAAATAGCGGCTCATTTTTCAATTAAGTGATTTAACACTGTCGTATTTCTTCTAAATCTCCCCTTCGCATGCACGTTCCGTTTATTAATCAAGGTAATTTGTTTTCTTGCATGTTGGGTGTAATCTTGCAAAGACACGAGAGGGCTGGAACTTTGTGGAAAAAGGAAGAACATGGCATAGCGCTACTATCAAGATTCTCAATTTGACCCAGAAGTTTGGAGGTTTAACCTAAAAAAAAGAGGGGGGTTGGGTTTCAAGTGATTTCCCTTCAGACCATAGCTGCTGAAACAGTATTGCATTGCATCATTACAATGCTGACTCTTGCTGAGCCCTTGCTAGAAGTGTCTGGAGAAAGGGGTTGTTGCTGAACTGTAACAGAGTTTAATGACAGTAGAAATGAAGGGCCCAATGGTTCTTAACTATGAAAGAGCAGTTAACTGTACAGAACATTTTGTACACTATGGGGCAGATTTACCAAAGGTCAAGGTGAATTTTGGAAGCTATTTTTTGTGTACTTCGACTAGGGAATAGTCCAAATTCAAATTGAATTTGAAAAAAATTCAAAAATTCTAATTTCGAAATTTATCATGTACTGTCTCTTTAAAAATTCTACTTCGACCATTGGCCATCTGAAACCTGCCGAATTGCTGTTTTAGCCTATGGGGGACCTCCTAGAACCTATTCAATTGGTGGACTTTGAAAAATCAAAGTTGTTTTTGGAAAACTTCAAATTGAATTCGATCGAATGCGCTATTACTTAGATCCGAATGATTCGGCCGAATACGTACCTTTTCGATCGAAAACGGACCTATTCCGAGAGAGACAAACCTTTTGCAATAGCACTTGTACTGTTTTGTTTATTTTTAATTTAACTTGGACAAAGGCGAGGGTGCTTGTAGTAAAATAAAATACAATTTTAAGGGGCAGATTTATCAAGGGTCGAATTTCGAAAGTGAAAAAACTTCGAAATTTCACCATCGAATAGGTGTAGTATGATAGTCGATATCGGTTGTCGATTTTTCCACTAAATTGAAATCGTACAATCGTACAATGAAATTCTTCAAATCGTACGATCATAAGATTTTACAAAAAATCCTTCGACTTCTCAAAACTTAGCCAACGGCTCATATAAGTTATAGGAGGTTTCCCCATAGGTTAAACAGCAATTCAGCAGGTTTAAGGTGGTGAAGTGTTGAAGTCGAAGTTTTTCTAAAGAGACGGTACTTCGATTTTCGAATGGTCGAATTTGTGAAGTATTTTTAATTCAAAACGAATTTTGGCCTTTTCGATGGTCAAATACCCAAAAATTACTTCGAAATTCAACGTTTTTGCATAGAAAAATTTACTTCGACCCTTAGTAAACGAAAAGTCTATATTATGCTTTATAAAACTATTGATGCCCAGGGAAACACATTTATTACTACCTAACTCTTGGATAAATGCAGAATAAACCTTTAGAATACTTACCCATTGTCTCAATCCACAGTTTAAGGTAAAATCTTGACTTCTGCTTATTAGTGTATAAAAATTGGGCTTGAAATTAAGATCCTTATAAGGGTATGCATGAGATACTGTACTGAAACAAAATCCATGACATTTGGAAGCCATTTAAGGCTCCCATACATGGTCTGTCCTTGTACAGTGTCTGCAGGGCAGGCCAATTGGACCGATACAGTACAAAGTGCCACACACAGTACGGCCACATTTCCGACATTGTTTTGGTTGCGCCTTTTTCATTTTACTCATCTACCAATGCACCATAGTATATGGATATCAGGTTGGGTTGGCAGACCACTATACATGCACTAAAATCATTTCAAACTACGTTATTGGTGCATGCTCAGCTTTATGCACTATGGTGCATTGGTAGATGAGTAAAATGAAAAAGGCGCAACCAAAACAATGCTTTGAGAAATGAAATATGGAATATGAACTCATTCTCTCGTGTGCTGAAAGTGATCATGGTATGTACAATGCATTGGATTAACATAAAGAGACCAAGAAAATGCAGCAAAAGAAAAATCTTCAATAATAGATCAGGTAAAGGACATTGAAATAAGATTGTGAAGCGATGGCGATGGCTCGTTTTTATGCTTTTGTATTAAAAATAGAAATGGCTGGCACACTGTAATTCCATAGGTGCCACCTAAGTAATATATCATGGCTCGTATAAGTTGTATTTGTCATTCATTTTTTTCCTTTCACTGCTGCACTTTCAAGGTCATTGTTGTAAAAATTCAAATATTTCTATATACAAAGAGTTGTTTTCTAAAACAGAGCTCATGTTTGGCTGTTGGAGGATTCAGCATAAATGATCACATATAACACAGCCAGGAATGGGTAACATTTGGCAAGACTTAGAGAAAAGTGCTCCAAATCTTTCATTTGTGGATTCAGACAGACTCTGAATTCCCTACAATTGATTCTGCTGAATACCAGTTTAGTTCTGTGCCTTTCTTAAATGGAGGCGAAATCTTAAAAATGCATCCGAATCCTGAACTAAATCATGGGTTCAATACAAACCAATTTACTATATTTGTGGGTCACTTTCCCAATAGCAAAAGTATTTGAACACTTTTACGCTATATTTTACAGATTATATCACTCCGAATATCAAATTATAAATAACGACTCGATACTAAGGGAATTAGGAAGGGGCAGATTTTGCGCATATTACTATATAACCCTCAGGTTTAATTAATAGTCAGTGCTATATTTAGGTTCAGTGCCACCCTAAGTGTGCTTCCCCCCCGGCTTGCCACTGCTCATGCATATGGTCCATGTTTGATGTCATGTCCAGTTGTGAGTGATGTCACTATAAGACACATGTACCCCTCAACTAGGGTTGCCACCTTCATGTCTGTCTGAGACCGGGCGTGGGGGGGGCCGTGACGTCAGTGGGCGTGTCGGTGACGTCAGTGGGCAGACCCGTGATGTCAGTGGGAGGGGCTATGATGTAAGTGGGCGTACCCCGGGGGCTATGACGCGGCGATCAGTGATTGGCCGATCGCCATTTCAATCAAGGGAATCCCGCCCGGTTTTCCTTATTTGGAAAACCGGGCAGGAAGTATAGACCCGGGCAGCCCCTCAAAATACCGGGCTGTCCAGGTCAAAACCGGACAGGTGGCAACCCTACCCTCAACCCTGAGCTCTGCTGCTGGATATAGGCAGTAGGGGGCCCATTTACTTAGCTTGAGTGAAGGAATAGAATAAAAAAAACTTCGAATTTGAATGTTTTGTTTGGCTACTTCGACCATTGAATGGGCTACTTTGACCTTCGACTACGACTTCGAATTTCGACCATTCGATAGTCGAAGTACTGTCTCTTTAAAAAAAACTTCAACCTCCTAGTTCGCCACCTAAAACCTACCGAAGTCAATTTTAGCCTATGGGGAAGGTCCCCATAGGCGTTCTAAGCTTTTTTGGGTCGAAGAAAAATCGTTTGATCGATGGATTAAAATCCTTCGAAATCGAAGGATTTCCATTCAGCAATCGAATATCGAGGGTTAATTAACCCTTGATATTCGACCATAAGTAAATTTGGCCTTAACTTTCTGGCAGCCACAGGGGAGGTTAATTTTTTTTCTAAAAAAAAGGGTTAATTCAATATATAGGCACCCAAGGGTGCCCCTTAAGGCTGCTGCCCTAGGCACAGGTCCTTGGATACCTATATAAAAATACAGCCCTGTTAATAGTCTAGTGTTAGAATAATAAAAACAAATGTCAGGTTGCTATGTTTTAAAGGACTAGGACAACCCCTGCTCATGTCTGTACATTAGCTCCAAAGTGTAAATGTCAAGTTAACTGAACAGAATCATCAGCCTTGTTTTGTGGATTTTTGTTTGTGCTGCAGCATAAAAAGCATTTTCATAGCCACTATAAATTATGTGCTGTGTAGTTTTTTTTTGTTCTGGGAGCTCTCTCTCTATTATAGTGCACTTTGTGAAATGCAAAGTATAGCTAATGTTTAATCTGTTTTTAAAATATTAATATTTTATTGCAGTAGTTGTATAACGATGAAAGCATAAAATATGCCTGCCCCATGTTGTCACAGCTATAGAACCATAGTGTGTATATGCATGGGATTGCACTTGCATTGCCTGTAAATGGAGCATTTAACCCCCCCATTCATATGAATAATTCCAGATATATGAACACTGATCTGTTTGCAGAATAACCTGCAGCCCAACCACACACAGTTCTGCTTCTTGTGCCAACACACTACAAATATCGTGACTTGAAAAAGTGCAGCGCTTAAAATTATTTTCTAATTATGCCTCGAAAACATTTGCATTTAATGAATAATTTTAATAATAGAGATGCAGATTATTTATTGCAGTGCCAAAACATCAACCTACCTTTACAATGGATACAAAGAAAGGGTCGAAACAACGTAGGCTTGTGTTTGAATGGACCGAATTACAATATGACTGCGTGAGACGAGAAGAAGAAACATTGTGTTGGAGGCAGAAAGCGGAAGAAAGTCTGGAAATAACTTATAATACACGAAAGCCATGAATATCTTGTAAATTACAGTATATCCTTATAAACTGTGAGTTCTAAAGTCATCGGTTATAAACGGTGAGTTCTGATGTCATTTCTGTCACATGACTCACTGAAATTTGTGTATTATAATAAATAAAGTACCCCATGTTGCAAAATATGAGGATATTAGAAGTTACCTCGGAGTTCCATGACCTGTATAAAAACACTCGGCCTTCGGCCTCGTGTTTTTAAATGGTCATGAAACTCCTCAGTAACTTATAATATCCTTATATTTTACAAGAGGGGGTACTTTATTCACTATATAATGACAAAATCCCCTGCACTTACTTATATTAAACTAAAGGACATGAAGATATATTGTGCAAAAAGCTACTAATAAAATGCCATCCCCTTTAAAGGACAAAGTCAAATTCACTCAGGGTTGCCAATGTGTTAGGCACTTTTTTTGCAAAAACATCATGGAGGCCTCTTTGTTATGTTGAATTTTAGTGGGCTTAGTGGCGTAACTAGAGTGAGCCGGGCCCCCTGCAAAAAAATCTTCAGAAGGGCCCAGCACACTCCGATCCCCATCCTCCATCCTCCTTTGCCCTGTCCACATCCCGCCTCAACCCTGCCCACTCCCCACCCTGACTCTGCCCGATCCCACTCAACTTTCATTCCCCTTCCTTGCCGGTGAAATTTTGCTGGTTGACTTTAACGCCAGCGTCAGCTTGGACATGGGTGTCAATTTCCGATTTTCACGATTTTTTGTAAAATGTCAGATTTTCACGATTTTTATGTGAAAATGTCAGAATTTCAAGTTTTTTTCATGAAAATTTCAGAATTTCACTATTTTTTCGTGAAATGTTCCGATTTCACGATTTTCCAGTGAATTTTTTCGCCGTTTTGCGAATTTCGCACATTTTTTGTAAATTTCGCAAATTTTTCGGTGAAACTAGAGAATTTCGCCCATTGCTACAAATTTATTAAAATATCCAAATACAGAAAGTACAAACAGAAAACAACACTGAACAGTCCAAAATATAATACAAATACCTCGAAAGCCTCTAAAACTTTGAATTTTTCTGAAAGTTCCTAGCAAAAAAAAAATCAGAAAACCTCTAAAAATCTGAATTGTTTAAAAAACATTAGCGCAACTCCCATTGACTTCTATAGGACCTCAACAAAAATTACCTGGCACGTTTTGTATTAGAGATTTTCATGAGCTTTACACGTAATAAATCTCAAATTTTAAGAGTTTTAAAAAAATTGGAAACCCACAAATTTTTTGAGAATTGTGGAAAAAAATATAAATTCGATTTTTAGTAAATCAGCCCCTTAATGTCATTTTGAATACTGATATAGGTGAGTTCAGAAGATCTGTTTTATTTTAAGTTTAATGTGTTAACGCCCTCACTGCAAACCTTCTTTATCATTTAAAAATGTTGACATTGCCTTTCGGTAATAATTTATACATGACTCTTGGTCAGCTCCTCAAGGTCATTTCCACGTTTAATCTTTTCAGCCCTGTGGTCTCATGTAAAAAGGGGTATTAGTGGGTATTTTTAGCTTTTAAGTGGCCAGAGAAGGGGTGACTTTACAGCTTGTGTACAATTTAACACAAGTTACCCTACTCAATTCCAAAGAGCCACATTCTGATGACAAGGATGGGTTTCTGCTTTTACATTTTCACCTGTGTGTGTAACAACTCCTGATAAAGGGAGGGACTGTCTCCTTTGAAATGTTAATTTGACTGTGTAAATTAATCTCTGGCTTGATTTAAAGGCCAAATGCTGAAAAATGATATGCAAGTGTAGTTTCTGTTTTTCTTAATAATTGCTACAAAATTTTTGGTCCAAATGCATTAAAGTCAATGGGCATCCGAATAATTTGGATGCACTGTTGTTTATGCGTGCTCCAACTTTGACGTGTGTCAATTTTTTTTTGACGCACTTGTTTTTTCGCCAGTGAATCTGTGCCGTTTTGCTTTGCCGAAAAGTTTGCGAATTTAAAAAATTCACGAAGTGGTGAAAATATTTTTGAAACCTATCGAAGTCAATGGTCGTCAAAATAATTTTGACGCACGTCAGTTTTGATGCGAGGGTCAATTTTTATACGTGCGACTATTTGGTCCAAATGCATTAAAGTCAATGGCTGTCCAATGGCCGTCCAAATAATTTTGACGCAAAGTTCAGTAGAGCCCCAGAAACCCGATGCAATGCCCACATATCTGTGAGTGGTTATTTAATTTTGAGAGCATGCACTGCTGAGATAAGATAAGAAGAAAAAGAATCACTGGTGCCCCAAACCGTTGCAGCTTTATACCTATCCTTTTAGTGCAAGGTCCAGACTGGATTTAATGAAGGTTGTGAAAACCCTGTCCTACTGAAGGGCATTTATTCCTATTGCAACAGCCATGGGATGTTCCAACATTCTTAAATTTCCCTATCAATGTAAAACCCAGGAAAGTGGCCTCTTCTTGGGCTGATCTAAATAATCAATTTGTCTTGATATAATTACTTGCTTATAAAAACTGCAGTGAGTCAAGGCTGTCAGAAATAGCCATTGACTGCTCGTTCCTTATTTATACTGTACAATAGTGATGTGCGGGCCTACCCGAGACCCACGGGTCGGGTGGGTTCGGCCGACCACTGTACGAAATGCGCGAGTCGTGGGCGGGTGTGGGTCGAGCTCTTTTCCTGCTCTCCCCGCCCGCGACCTAGTACTGCCGGCTTCCAGCGCCGGAATTATTACACTTCCGCCTGCCCCACCCCTTTTGTGACGTCACCGCGGGGCGGGTCTATAAATAAAGAGAGCAGCGGGCCCGGGTCGGGTGCGGGTAGGGAGTGGGCGGGTTAGGGTCGGGTGCGGGTCGAGAACTTCTCGACCTGCACATCACTACTGTACGAATATATGAAATGAATCCAATAGCATACAAATATCTCTCATGGAAAACAGTATAGTTACAGTTGGAGAGAATACAGTGGAATTTTGAGACAATATTTTTTAAAAACGTAGCTCCCATTTTGCTGTTTTATTTAGAAGAAGAAATCAATGCTATTTATCTACACCAGGAAACCCTTCATAACTGTTAATAGCTGTCTGACAATGTTTTACCCTAACTCCGCCCGCTCCCGCTCGACTTGCATCCCCCTTCCTCGCCGCAGGTAAGAGAGCGGCTGGGGAGGAGGGTTTTTTTTTATTAGCTTTAGATGAAACAGACCCAACAGTCTGGGCTCCCCTGTTGCTCGGGCCCCTCTGTGACTGCAGAGTATGCTTCCTCTATAGTTATGTCCTCTATCAAGTCATATCTAAACTCACATTCAGCAACATGTAGGAAATGCAGAATGGAAAGTGAAAGTAATTGCTTGCACGCAGGCGCATGAGCAGTTGGAAGAATCTTCCATTGAGGAGCTACTGCGCATGTGCCGAAAGTCACAATATTTCAGATTTTTTCATCGAAAATTTAGTGACTTTCGACACATGCTCAGTAGCTCCTCAACGGAAGATTCCTCCAACTGCACATGCGCCCGAAAAAGCTGATCACTACAGGAAGAAGACCGAAGGAGACAAGATGGCTGCTGTGAACTCCCTGGACAGGACCTGCAAGGAGGGGTAAGTAGAAAGTTATGGGCATTTGCCCAGGGTGCCAGGTAGGCCAGGGGGAGGAGGGAGGGGGCCTATTTAGGATAGGGGGGAAGGGAGATGCAAATTAGGGGGCTGAATTCTCCTTTAAGGTCCACCTGCTTTTTAAAGTGGGTGGTGAATAGAATCTCTGGAAAGATTTATGAAATCCATAAACTATCATGATTTTCAGCCTGTAGAATCAGTTATGTCTGTTAAAAAAATATAAATGTATTTCTTGAAGTTCAGATTTGTTTGGTTTAGTGGACATTGCTTTAAATAGTCTGGCTCCCCCTTTCTATGTGGTTGGCGAGTGCCTCTGCACACCTAGCCCTTAGGAGTTATAGGGAGTTAAAGCTTGATAATTCTGGTAAAACTTGACTACAACAACCATTCAGTTATATCAAAGGACTGTCTGTTAACTTTTTATGTTCGACTATTAAATTAGCCCTAAAAAAAACACAAATAATGAACCCTGCTTTTTTGAGAAGAGACTGAGATAAAAGGGGTGTACTTCATTTTCAAATGAAAACTCCACTGTTCAAGGGTTTAATAACATAACTTGATTACAATGGGTTACTTTCAAGGAAAAGGCAATTCAACAGAATAAGTATAAAATCACTAGTAGTGCTGAAAGTCAAATTTAGCATTGAGGATCTAATAGCTACTAGGCAATCTATGCATATCTCTAACTGGTGTCCAGGCTACCCCCCACCCATCTGATGCTTGGGCTAGTGATGCATGGGTCAGGAAAAACTCAACCTGCACCGACCCTAATCCTCAAAACCTTAACCCTCAACATGTTGCCATTGTAGGACCTGTACTCTACCTGTACCTGCAAAATGTTGCCATTAATGTTGCCATTCCAAGACAGGGAATCTTTGGGAGCATGGGAGGAAAGTACTTCCCTAGTCTGAATCGCACCCAACCCTAACCTATAGGGATTGGCCAAATCTCAACCCAAACCTGCCCAATCAGTGGCCAACCTGTGGGGTTCAAATCAACCCACACATAACTATTCTGGGGCCCCTTAGGAGCATTTACCTTAAGGAACCACTGCTCTATTGTTTTCATCTATCTGGCCAGTTTATATTCCTTCATTTTTGATAACATTCCTGTGTGCTTATTTATTCACATATTATTTGATTGACATTGCAGAAATAAACACACATGACTGCAATATTTTCCAACTCAATTAAAATTTCCCAAGCTTATTGTACTAAGCATTACACATCATTTTCGTGTTCAAAACATAATCTATTTTTCTCTATACTTCAAGTTTAAGTTTAGGAACTGATTTTGGACTAGCTCATTTTCAGTGACAATATTTTTAATCATAGTAGACAAATACAATTTTATAGATATATTTTTAGTGACAGTCACATTAATAAGGAATTCCTGTATATTTATCTTTCTTATTCATCACCTCCATGTCCTGTTTCTGTATTGTGAGGTGAGAAATACATTAAGCATGTTGATAATACCCGGGATGATTGAGTGCACCCGAGATAAATGAACGCTCAGCTGACTTGCCTTCTATAGGAATCCTGAAATAATTTTGTATCATCTTCTATCCATGTCAAAACTATATTGACAAACTGACACATTTTCTCTACAAAGTGAAGAGCAAAACTTATGAAATATTCTATCAGCTAGTGAGTGTGTTGATCTTATGGCATCCAAGAGAATCCAGGGTAACTTAGAAACCTGATTAAAATTAGAGCGGAAAAGGCATTTGCAGAGAGAAATGGTGTACTCTAGGCTCATTGGAAAAATTAAATATTAATGAGATAAATATGTCAAAGATAGTATTTTTGGCTGCTTTAGAATGTATGCCTGAAAGAATAAAAACCCTTTATGCATAAATGTTCATGTTTGATGGACCATTTATTTCCTCAAATGACTATACAAGTCTAACATTATGAGAAACAATATAGTGTATATATAAATAAATATATATTTTTTACTGTTTGTTTCCTTTGAAAAAAGTCTCAAAAGGTGACCAAAATAAAATGCTGGGCTACTAATAGACTCCATATTAAACAAATAATTACATTTTAAGTGATTTCCTTTTTCCCAGTCATAATAAAACAGTTCCTTGTACTTGATCCCAACTAAGATATAATTAATCCTTATTGGAGGCAAAACAATTCTACAGACTTTATTTAATGTTTAAATAATTCTTAGTAGACTTAAAGTGGACCTGTCACGCAGACATAAAAGCTGTATAATAAAAGTCCCTTTGTAATTAAACATGAAGTCCAAATTCTTTTTTTTATCAAAGTATTCATAGCTTTTGTAAATCCATTTAAAAATCTCAGCTGTCGATCAAATATTGGCTGCCCCTCCTCTGTGCCTTAGGCATAGAGGCGGGGCAGGCAATTACTTTCACTTTTTATATTCAGCACTTTCTAGGTGTCACTGCTCTCCCCACATTCCCCCAGTTCTCTTCACCATTTAATTGTGTAACCAGCAGTGGCGTAACTACCGGGGGAGCAGGGGGTGCGATTGGGCCAGGGCCCGCACCAACTCAGGGCCCCCCCGGCAGCTCACGCACCAGTGTTTTTACCTAATGCGGCTGTAAATGCAGCCAGGGCCCGCCCCCCTCTAGTTACGCTGCTGGTAACCAGGGCATGGGGATGGACTTCAGGTCCGCCATTCTGGTGCACAAACAAGATTTTGAGATGATGCAAGGCTTGTCTTAATAACAGTGTCCACAAAATGCCTCCCAGACTGATGAAAGTAAGATTCAAATAATTTATACAGTGTAATTAAAGTTCTTTTTGCTTGACTAACATGATAAAATAGTATTTGGAATAATTTGTTTGGGTGACGGGTCCCCTTTAAGGTATGGAGATCCAAATTACATATATATATATATATATATATATATATATATATATATATATATATATATATATATATATATATATATATATATATATATATATATATATATATATATATATATATATATATATATATATACACTGTTATGTTATGTTATAGTTAAGACATACCAAGATTTGCCTTTTTCTCAGTCGTAATTCATGACTGTTGACAGCTCAACAGTTGAGCTGGAATGACATTTGCTCATTAAGATGACACATAGATTTCTTTGTTTTCATGCTCACCAAGCTTTTTATCATTATTGTTATCCTTTATTTATTGCAAACAGAAGGGACACATTTCACCCGTCTTTTTATAGACATTATACATTATTCACATCAGTCCCTGCCCCAGTGGAGCTTACAATCGAAGGACTCTAGCACATATCACAGACTGGTGAAGAATACACAGGCTTCTTTCTGATAGTGACCAGGCCAGAATGTAGCAATTCTGACTTGCAGCAGTGGAGTCCTGTGTTAGCCACTGATACACCATGGCGACATATATACCATATTTAATTCTTGAACATATTATCAGGGCAGACATGCTGCACTATAGGATGACGTTTTAATTACTGGCACTTAAGCCATGCCAGGATATCTAACCAGTAACTATAGAAGAGCTTTAAAGAGAGCTTTAAAGGGATAGTGACACTTTTCAGGTTGTAGCATAATTGAATTCTTCGTCAAAACATGCCTATATGTCCTTTAGCCCATTTCCACAATGTGACCTCTTTCTATGTAAATTGGACATAGGTCTCTACTCCTTTAAGAGAGTGCCGGACTCCGACATGTTCCTATAGTCCCTTGGGGCTTGTCAATCAGAGCTTGCAAGGCTGGAAGTTAAATGCTTGACTGAGAGGAAGAATCTGGCAGCACAGTTAAATAATGTTGGCTTATATTACATGGCCACATGGGTTTACAGCCTCCTTATCACAGTGCTGCTGCTTCCTTTTTCTGTTCAGGTATGTGACTATACAATAACAATCCTCCGCTCCTCCACCTCACTGCAAAATTCTTCTTTTGCACCGCATAATGTTTTTATGAAAATATTTCTGACTCAGGTTTCAGTTTTGTGCTCATTTACCACTGAGAAGGCAAAAAAACAAAGTGCAAAAAACTGGCAAATCCATATTTTTTTTGTACATTGTACCCTGCCTTCCTAGATAAATGAATTGCCGCAGGTCTTACGGCCACCGGCATGAGTACAGTATGTGTAACCCCCCCAGCCCCCACTAGCAGCAGCTACAAATGACATGGCCCATGCTATTGCACTTCTGTCCTGGGTCTACATAAATACCCATTTAGTGTCCCAGCATGCATAGGAGTATATTTATCAAAGAGTTAGAGATAACCACAGGTCGCTTGAGTGAAATACTGCCTCTCTCCATTCATTTCTTGGGGTGAGGGTGACCAGTCAAATTTGAAAGTTCATGGAATATTTCATAAATGGCAAAGTAATAATTTGTATAAGCAAATGCCATAAAATTAGTCCTACAGTAGGTACTCAGAACAATTTTGCATGAATAGAATTGCACTTCGGCCCTTTACTTTCTACCCTGAGAAAATACAATTTCACCTTTTAGCCAAGACAGCAAAGGAGGTGTACCATTTAAATCTACTTGCTGACAATAAAAGACAATATAAAAAAGGGATGGTGTCATAAACCGGTCCAATTTTAATATCATAGCAATGTTTTAGTGCAACTTTCACCTTTTTTTTATAGTTATGAGGCTATTTCATATTTTACACCGTTGACTTCATTGACCGTGATTGCAAACAACATACTAGAAAAAAGTGGCTGACTCACTTACTATAAAAATCCATATACAAGTCATATATTTTTTATGAAGTGACAGTGAACACAATAAATCAGCCAGGGTGCAGTCACAAACAGTATCATATAGCATTTTATTCCCTGATTGTTTCTTTCCACATGATACAAGTCTCAACACCTAAAACTTTTTTATGCAACAATAAAAAAAGACTTGACATTTTTTGCCATGAATCTTTCAGGAGCGCCTGGAGCTCCATCCGTCTCTATTCTCAGTATCTGTGCCACATCCAAGATGGCGGTGCCACCCAGAATGCCGGTTCAGTGCTCGAGTATAGGTCCCAATTATTGGTGTTTCTGGGTGTTCCCAAATTCTTATCTAATTGATCTTTGGACTTTCTGACCCTTGCTTTGACTCTGACCCTGATCCTGAGCTGCCTGCCTTTGAACTTTTGCCTGAACTGACAACTATTACTCTCTACCCCTTTGGCTACTGCAAATTATATTTTCTGGCTGGTGCTTCCTCCTTGGTGTGGACCTCTCCGCCTCGGGAGCCGTAAGGCCCTGACAGAATCTCGCCAAAAATCTCAACCTTGAAAGCTAATAAATCTTCCTGCTCTCAATTAGCCTTTTAACAGTCAAAATAGACAGATACTTGGCAGGTATTATTTTGCTTCATGATCACATGACAGATCGTCCTTCCGCATTACAGACTGGCATTTACTGTGGCACAAAAATAAACAGTCGTGGAATAGTGGTAAGGAGTTTCTCTAACAAGATAGGGGAATGTATGTACTATTGCAGAGTTTAAAAAATGCCTTAAATGAAATGTAATTTATGCCATTGACTCCAGTGCATTTTGGTAAAATTCCGCCCTTTCTCCAATTTTCTAATTTGGTAAAACAGTTTCGCTGATGACAAGCATTTAACTACATAAGGATGTCCTCAGTTTTTGGACTAGACTGAAAGTCTAGACGCTATTCAGTAATACAGTTATGGGATCTGTTATCCGGAAACCGAGAAAGCTTGGAATTACAGAAATGTCTCCCATCGACTCCATTTTATTCAAATAATCCAAATCGTTAAAAGTTATTTCCTTTTTACATAGTATAGTATATTATATATATATATATATACTGTATAATATATATATATATATATTTTGAATATAATTTTGAACCTTCATCTGTTCACTCTCATTAATTACAATAGCTATTCTGAGCTCTCTTGGGATGTAAACTCCTAAAACATAAAATTTGTGATCAGAGGAAAAACAATATTCTTACTTATCCGGCTGCATATTTAAATGGATTGCCTAGTTCTATCGCTGTTAGCAGCTCTGCAATGGCTTCCCAGTGAGCCAAGATTTCTAACTGTGCTAAATCAGAACACCAGCATGTAGTCAGACCTTCCTCTCTGCATGACTTGAGTGTATAGGGTCTACCTCTACTGTCATATTAATGAACTTACACAGACGTGCCCTAGTGTTTCTAACAAACTTGGAAAGCATTTTGTTTTTTTGTTGTTTCAAAAGTAATATTACTTTTTTTCAGAGCAGATGTAACCACAATTGAATTCTCATCATATTACAAACTACCTGCATACACAGGATTGGGACCTGTTATCTAGAATGTTCAGGACCTGGGGTTTTCTGGATAATGGATCTTTCCTTAATTTGGATCTTCATATCTTAAGTCTACTAGAAAATCATATCAACATTAAATAAACCCAATAGGCTGGTTTTGCTTCCAAGAAGGATTAATTATATCTTAGATTGGATCAAGTACAAGCTACTGTTTTATTATTACAGAGAATTTTGCATTATTTGGATAAAATGGAGTGTATGGTAAACGGCCTTTCTGTAATTGGAGCTTTCCGGATAACTGATCCCATATCTGCATTTTCTGTTAACATGGGGACCCTCACTCTTAAGCTTTGCACTTAAGCATTACCAGGAAAACACTGCAATCTTAAAATCAAATTTAATAACTGAATCCAAATACATTTACTTTTATGTTTTCCCATTTTTATGTTGGCTGTTGACAACAAACAATAGCTCTGATCTTCAGTAAGAAAATATCAAAGTTGCTTGTTAGCTGTAGCAATGCATTAGGCATGGAACTAAATTCAGTCAACAGTTTTTCTAAATGATGTACTTGTGTTATTATGAGAGAAATTCTGCATGTTCTATAGGGACTGAGAATGCAAATAATACAATTAATTAATTAATCACCATTTCCTATATAGGAACAATATAGGAAATACAAAAATGGTATCTATTACATATGAATTAGTGAAGAGTTCTGATAGAAAAGCAAGGCATTGATACATGTTTTCATATCTTTTGACCAATGCCCTGATGGCATACACAAAATATTAGAGAAATAAATGTAACCCATTCATGGCACACCCCCTTAAAATAGGGTCACACTCCAATTTACACCTGGCTCGTACCTGTGGCTGGTGGGCAAACCTAAGAACCCTTTGAGAGAGACTTGGAAACTGGGATATTACAGCAAAGAGCATCCATCTAATGTGTACTGAGGGATACATCTCAGGGGGTCCTACTAGGAAATAAAATACACAGAGATTTGTAGCAATAATAAACTTCATATTGAAAAAGAAGTATGCAACAGGCATCTAATACAATGAAATCATCCTGCAATGGGTGACGGACATGTGGGGGACTAAGTAGCACAGTTAATTGAATTTAACAGTTTAACTCTGAATGGGACTAATGAATGCTCAGTCCAGTTCCTTGTCCCTTACTAAGATCTCTTATACTCAAGGTTGCACTAGTTTTCACCAAGTACCCCACTCTTTGGAGTTGGTAACTGCTCCTACGTAGCTGCTCTCCTGGACAGTCTTTTTCTCTCTGGCTGGGAGTTGCAGCAAATTCTTTATAGTCTCTGCTGGCCAACCCTGTAGCTTGGGTGCAAGTACCAGATGTTCCCTGTGCCCTCCTTCTTTACCAGATGTACTCCCAGCAAGATTCAGGCACGTCCTTAGCCTCCCAACCAGTCAGATTGCTCCCCTGCCTTAAAAAGTGGCAGACATTACAGGCAGAGGAAGTTAAGGATCACCTTAAAGGAATGCAGACAGAACAGGGGGGATCATCTGATCTCCTACATAAATAAAATGAAATATAAAGAAAGAAATTAACATAGAACTAACTTAATACAGTATTCTAAGGCTTGGAGACCAATCCAAAATAGGCCCTAGCATTTCAAGTATGCAGAAACACAAACAGTATCGCACAGTCCAATAAATAGTGATTGTCTATGGCATCTTATAGCAGCCCTTCTGCAATTTGCATACCTCCCAACTGTCCTGCTTTCATGGGACAGTCTCAATTTGCATGCCCCATCCTGCTATGCCGGTTTGTTGGATGAAAGTCTCACCTATTACCTACTTGTTTTGGAGGCCGTATTAGAACGGTTGGTTCAGGAGCAATGAACAATGGTTAAATAATGAGAAGGGAAAAAATGGCAACCATCCATAGGAAAATTCATGCTTTTGTAAAATAGGTGCGTGTTTATTGGTGTGACCACAATTGGCATGGTGAAAACATTTAGGCACACTATACAAAGCAGAATTTTTATCCCTCTTTCTGATTTTCAAATGTTGGGAGGTATGCATTGGCACAAATCCATAGATTGCCAGTCTGGGCCTGCTTGGAGGAAGGTTTTTAAAGGAAAACTATACCCCCAAAATGAACACTTAAGCAACAGATAGTTTATATCAAATTAAGTGGCATATTAAAGAATCTTACTAAACTGGAATATATATTTAAGTAAATATTGACCTTTTATATCTCTTGCCTTGAACCACCATTTTGTGATGGTCTGTGTGCTGCCTCAGAGATCACCTGACCAGAAATACTACAACTCTAACTGTAACAGGAAGAAGTGTGGAAGCAAAAGACAGAACTCTGTCTGTTAATTGGCTCATGTGACCTAACGTGTATGGTTTGTTGGTATGTTTGTGTGCACAGTGAATCGTATGATCCCAGGAGGTGGCCCTTATTTTTTAAAATGGCAATTTTCTATTTATGATTACCCAATGGCACATACTACTGGAAAAGTATATTATTATGAAAATGGTTTATTTACATGAAGCAGGGTTTTACATATGAGCTGTTTTATGCAATATCTTTTTATAGAGACCTACATTGTTTGGGGGGGTATAGTTTTCTTTTAACTAAACTTGATGGTAACTTCTTTAAAGCTGTAAAAATAGGAAGCAGTTGGTGTTAGCATTAGAGACATTTTGATCATCATGGCTCTACCTCGGTGTGCCATTGCTGGTCTGTGCTTCAAGACCTATAACAAGTCAAGTTATTTCATGGAAAGCATACCCTATCAGTGGAGTAACTATAGAGGAAGCAGACCCCGTGGGGGGCCCAGGGAATAGGGGGCCTGGACCGCAGTGTCTGTTTCCTCAATCGCGTTCAAATCCCCTCTCCACCACTTTCTATTTCTTTTAATTCATGCGCTAGCATCTGAGCAACCACGCTGAGGGGGAGAGAAAAATTTTCTGGCGGGGGGGGGGCGGCACACTCTTGTTACACCCCTGTACCCCACTCTTTGCAAGGAATTCATTACATGATTATTGAGGGCCCTGGTTTCTTTACAAAATAGTTTATCATGCTCTGGATCTAAAACACAGAAGGACAATGAAATGGGAACATGAAAAATGACTTTTCAAAAAAAATGTTATTCTATTGGATAAATGAAGTGCAAAAGATTCCACAAATCACTGTACTGTATTTCATGAAATCAGTTTTATGTTGGTAAAATTAGTGCTGGAAATCAGTTTATATTATTTTTTAGTTTTCTTACAAAACAGGAGAAATTAGGAAAGATCATTGTAACATACTTATGAAGGCGGAAGCAATGAGATAATCCTATTTATTCAACCATGTGCTCTTGAGAATTTCTGACGCACAAAAAAATGAATATCGCTCTTCTCAAAGGTCAGGGACTAATATAATTGCCAAATACCAATTGTACAATTTTTTCTTCATTTTTGTTCCACTGTCCATGTATCTATTGTAGCAGGCAATAAAATGAAAATTGAAAATTGTTAAATTGTAATCATTAAAATGACATATATTTTTAGAATCATGTTAGCCATTAGTTTTATAAGACCTACATGGAGTTATTAAAATTAAAGTAAAAATGTGTGCGCAGAATCAAATATTTTATGCCTTTAATGCACTGCAGAAGTAATGAACTAAAACTAGTACGGCAATATTATTGGATTTTAAATGTTAAAAGACATATTTTAGGGCCACTTCAATTCTTGATACAAATTAATGTAGACCAGTCAAGAAACAATAAAAAACTGCAGTTATTTACCTTTTGTTCACGTTGCTGATTGGATGATGGCTTTTTAAAATATATACATAATATAAAGGCTTTTAAAATATATACATAAAATAAAGACTAATATTTTCGGGCGTGTTTAAAAAAATGGCACATTTTTCCAAATAATTATATATAATTTTAACTTAGAAAAAATTTTGTACAGGTATCAGATCTGTAACCTGCTATCCAGAAACCTATGAATTTGAGGAGGGCCATCTCCAATAGACTCCATTTTAAAATTTACTTTTTGTCCATAATAAACCAGTATCTTTTATTTGATGGCAGCTCAGCTGCATCAATCCATATTGGTGGCAAGTAATCCTTTTGGGTTTATTAGAGGGCAGATTCATTAAGGATTGAGTTTTGAAAAAACTCTTATTTTTGAGATTTATTATACCCCTACCCTGGAAGTAGCTTGAATCTGAATATAGACCATCTAAAACCTGTCAAGGTCATTGCCCCTTAAACCATTTGAAGATAATAATAGTAGCCTTCATGATGTCCGAGTTTCTTCTTAGGGTTTTGCACGAAAACTCAATTTATGCAATTTAAGGTGCAAACGTTGCAAAATACCTCTTGGCATAAATTCTATCTGAATCAGTGCATTTTCCTCATACAGATGTAGTGGGGAAAGTTCTTTAGAGAATTTACATCATAAACAAAATACATGTTGGATATATTAACATGGAGGAGATGATGCAGGTCATGAGATGCAAAAGTGGCTGCCTGAAGAGACCCTGGAGACATTTCTCAAAAATGTATTCTTGTTCTCTTGGTAAATTGGCACATTTTTGGCAAAGTTTCACCTGGCAAAAAGATGTGAAAGAAAACTTGTCATACTCACCTTTTAGTAAATTGTAACTTTAGCCTGTTTGCTACATATGTCCCTAAATTACATAGTTTAGCCAATTTTGTCATGAGCGCTTGTGTGCCTCATGGTGGCAGTTTTGATGTCCTGTTTAAACTATAAATTGTATCTGCCAATGCACCTTTCCAGTGGAAGGACTGGGCATTAACATTAGAGGACTGGAGACTGCAGCTCCTCTTTAATTCTTGTTATACAGTATATGCTGATTTGGAATAACACAGTTTGTGGCCAAATTGCACAATATCCATACCAGCCTGGTTTTTGGAATAGAAATTGGTCAAGTTTGAGTAATTAGATAAGATTGTCAACAAGGTGGTAGGAAACATGTCTTAAGGTTAGAATCGCACACATCCAGAGTGGGTTTTCTGCATAAGGGGTCTTTCTGTAATTGGGATCACCTTACCTTAAAGGACCACTAAAGTCTAAAATAGAATAAGGCTAGAAATGCTGTATTTTGTATACTAAACATAAACATGAACAAGCACCACAAGCCTAATCAAACACATGATTTATGCTTTCAAAGTTGGCCACAGGGAGTCACCATCTTGTAAATTTGTTAAACATGTTTGCAAGAGCAAGACTGTGCACATGCTCAGTGTGTTCTGGGCTGCTTAGGGATCATGATAAATTATCAAAACAGCACAAGATAATAAATATCTGCCAGAAGCCGATACAGCAAGACTGATTAATAATCAGAATATGCCGACTGCACTGGATCCTGTGTTGTTGTGTAATTTAATGTGGATTTTATAGTTTTTGTATTGTTTAATACAAACTTTCTCCAACTCTGCAGAACCAGTGGCTGCAGCAAAATAATCCCCCAAATATAATCCCAGTTTATCTGGGATATAATACCAGTTTAAATCTGGCTCCATGATCTTTGTCCCTGCAGCTGGAGTTGGAAACAGTAAAGGGGATGTAAAGGCAAAAATTAAATCCAATGCAAATCTTTACACAGTTGCTGACTGCTCTACAGGGAAAAAATCGAAGCTGCTTGAGTTCTGCATCGCTGGTAAGTAAGGCGGGGGCTCCCCCTGCTGTTCATAATTATGATTGTTTCCATGCAGAGCAGTTAGGGACCGTCTGACAATTCCTATCCACAGCAGTAAATGAAGGGAGAATTTCATTGCATACAATCAGGTTTCTTATAAAAATGGTACACATTTATTAATTAAAAAATATTGGAGATAGGTTTCTTTTTCATTAAAGAATGTAAAAATGTGATTTTATTTTTATGCCTTTACATGCCCTTTAAGTCTACTAAAAAACAATTAATACATGAATTAAACTGAATAGGATGGTTTTGCCTCCAATAAAGATTATTTATATCTTAGCTGGGATCAATTACTGCTTTATAATCATAAGGCACTGCTTTATAATCATAAAGAAAAATCAAATAATTTTAAAAAAATCTAAATTATTTGGTTAAAATGGAGTCTATGAGAGATTACAATCACATACTTTGGAGAATTCTGGATAACGTGTTTCTGGATAATGGGTCCCATACCTATACCACCTAATATGATATATACACTGTACATAATACTTAAATAATAAATATGCTTCACAAAATCTTTATAAATTAAACAAAAAAATGTATTAGTAGCTTCTTCAACAACACTGTCTATATGACAATTTTACTTTAATTTGCAATGTGTTTTACCACAATCAAAGATACATCATGGGATGTACTGGGGGCTTACAGTACATCCAAATACACCACTGGCCCAATACAAGCATATCAGAGGCAGCAATATTGCAGTATACAGTAACTAGTTATTATCATAGCTAACTACATACCGCAGACAATCATAACAGTCTTTTTACTGGTGCACAAGGCCCTGGATCTAAGGAGGTTATTTACTAAACCTTGATTTTTTCTGGCCAAGGTTTTTTGGGGGAAAAATTTGAATTTTTAGAGGAAAAAATATTTTTTTCAAGATTTATTATACATTAAGTCCAAATCTGAAAATCTGCCATCTCAAACTTGCCGAGGTCATGTAAGTCAATTGCAGATATTCCTTTTACAGTTTGAAGATATCCTGATCTGAGCTTGGTTCTGTCCAATAACCAGAAAAATCAAAACATCAAATCAAGATTTAAAATCAAGCAATTTGGGCATCAAATCAAGATTCAAGTTTCTATTTGATTTTTATCAAGTCTTTTCCCGCACCAAATATTTCTAGTTATTTTATTAATAAATAAAATAAAATCGTGGATGGGAGTTTGGCCGAGCTTGGTTTAATAAAAAGAAATTTGAGTTTTAGTAAATAACCCCCTAAATCTATAAAATATTAAATGTCACAAAAAAATGTCATAAAAATTAATATGAATGAAATTAAAAAAAGTAGTGATTATCTAGAAACAATCCATACCATATTTAATGAATTATCCTTTGTCTTTTGTTATTAGCTATTGGATCAGATTAACAGTTTATTATGCAATACAGTTCCAAGACTTTCCTAAATTTAAAGGAGAAGGAAAGCTACCAAGGCAGTTTATTGCCAAGAGATTAGCCACAACAGTGCAAGCTAGAACGCCATTTTTATTCTTTAGAATGCTTTTCCATATCTGAGTATACAGCTCTAGACACTGTCACTGTTTGTTTAGGATAGCAGCTGCCATATTAGCTTGCTGTGAAATCACTTCCTGCCTGAGGCTATCCCTGTCAGGTATTGCTGGGATTTGAGCCGGGGACCTTTGGGTTTCTGGCTCAATGCCTTAACCATTTGGCCAGATGAGCAGCCTGTAGGGTAGCTCGCTATATGTTACCTGGCCTCTGCAGCCCCAGCCCAGCTGCAGCCTGATTGGCCTCTGCAGCCCCAGCCTAGCTGCCACCTTATTAGTTATAATCAGCCAATCAGGGCTGACTCTGGCCTATTTAAGGTCAGCCCTCCAAGCACACCTTGCCAGACCATTGTTTCCCAAACTAGCATTGTGGCATTGTCCCTAGCTAAGGGTTTCAGCTTTTAGCTTCTTGCCTTGTTCTGTCCCACCTTGAACCTTTCCTCCTTATCCTTCCTTGTTCTGTTCCTGCCTGGTCTTTCCCTCCCAGTTCTCCTCCAGTTCTACCTTTCACCTTGTCTTAGGCTAAGGCCACACTAGGCGATAGCGCCGCGATTTGACTCGCGGCGACTTTTCGCCGCGACTTTTAAGCCGCAATCGCTGGGGAAACTTTTGCGCTGGCGTCTATGGGGAATCGCGTAAAATCGCCAGCGTAAAAACACACGCGGCGATCTTTTCTCTACTGTCGCTCGAAATTGCCTCGCTAGGCGATTTCGAGCGACAATAGAAAAAAGATCGCCGCGTGTGTTTTTACGCTGGCGATTTTACGCGATTCCCCATAGACGCCAGCGCAAAAGTTTCCCCAGCGATTGCGGCTTAAAAGTCGCGGCGAAAAGTCGCCGCGAGTCAAATCGCGGCGCTATCGCCTAGTGTGGCCTTAGCCTTAAACTATTTCAGCCTTGACCTTGACCTGACCCCTGCCTTGCTTGTTCCTGATTTCGGCTTCCTGTTCCACCTTGTACCTTGCCCTGACTTCACCTTGTACTAACCTTGCCTCGTCTGTTCCTGATTCTTGCTTTCTGACCCTGCCTTGTACCTTGTACCCCTCTCTTGTTATCTGCTCCAGTCCTCTCTTGCTATCTGCTCCAGTCCTCTCTTGCTATCCTGCTCCAGTCCTCTGTTGCTATCCTGCTCCAGTCCTCTCTCGCTATCCTGCTCCAGTCCTCTCTCGATATCCTGCTCTCCAGTCCTCTCCTCTTGCTATCCGCTCCAGACTCCTTCTGCTCTAGTCTCCCTCTGCACTTTATCCCCAGTTTCATCTGATCTATGCCCGCACCGTCCTGTCCCATTCAGTCTGTTCCTGTCCTGAGTCGTCGCCCTCTTCTTCCTGCCTAGTCCAGTCCTGATTTTCGCCCTCTCCATCCTGTTCTGCTCTGCACCTGATCCAGACTGACTCTTCGCCCTCATCAACCTGTTCCTGCCTCCCTAGTGTATTCATATAGACCTTTCTGATAAAGCTTACTACCTTTCCTTCTAATTTAATACTTTCATCTTTTTGCAGTAAAGGTTTAAATGATATGTTGTTAAAATTTGGGGAATTGAGTTTGGGGTTAGTCAGTGGAATCCAGGGGCTTCAATGGGACACATCTCATTATTAGGAAAAATATCTTTAAACTGGTTGTCCTGGTTCTAGTTGCTGACACAATTCTTGATACTCATTAAAACTGACTTTTAGTAATTTCTTGGAACTTTATTCGATTAAGTAAAATAATACTATGCCATGGAGTTTGCAATGAAAATGTTGTGTAGATGGAGTGGTCACATATTCTCTAAGGTCTTTTGAAACAAGGTCATTATATCTGTAATACATATAATTAGCATATTTTCCAACTATAAAAACTGTGTATAGTAAATATAACATTCCTTAATGAAAATGTTTCTCATAGTAAGGGATTTCCTGCAAGTATTTTGTTACACCCATAAACCTCCTGCATTATTATGTGCATTTTTATGTGAATTTACATCTTATAAACACAATTGTGAATAAACAATGCAGGTAGAATCTGCTTCATCATCACTGTGTGGTGCATAATAACTGCATTTAACAGTAACTTGTGTTTCTATAAATATATATTGGCCTCAAGTGAGCACAATTTTGTAAATGGTGATAAAATAGAAATAATTGTGCATTACTTACAGATTTTAATAACCATGTACATTAAATAATTTCTTACACTATATAATTAATACTAGTTCTTCCATAATTATTGATCTAATACTTCCAAAAAATGCTCATCACTATGGGGCAGATTTATTAAGATTCGAGTTGTTTTCTCCACCAAATTCGAGTATTCGAGTTGTATTTTTTGGTCAAAACACACATTTTCAGGTTAAAAAAGAATATTCAAGATTTATTATACCACCTCCCTGGGAATAGCTTGAATCTGAAAATACACCGTCTTAAACCTGTCAAGGTTCTGTAGAAGTCAATGGCAAAGGTCCCTGGAACCGTTTGAAGAGGTTGACAGCCTGTTTGATGTTCAAGCTTTTTCAAATCCCGTTCAGAATCAGACTTTTGGAGCTACAAATCTGCCCTGCGCTCCTTTAACACCAGCCTCTTCCAAGCCAAACAAACATACTTTACTTCACTCATTAACTCCCTTTTTAAAAAACCAGCACAACTTTTCTCCACCTTTAACACTCTCCTTTCCCCTTCTCCACCCCCTCCATGCACATCTGTCTCTGCTCAAGATATTGCTGAGCACTTCAAAAACAAAATTGACACTATCAGAAGGGACATTACACTACTCAACCCCCCTAGACTTCCACCACCCTCCCTCCACACTCCCCAGTCTCTCCTGTGCTCCTTCACCCCTGTCACTGATGAGGAAGTCTCAAAGCTTCTGGCCTCTTCTCACCTTACCACCTGCCCGCTTGATCCAATTCCCTCAAAACTTCTCCGCAATACCAATCCTTGTCTAATAAAAGCCTTAACTCACCTATTTCATCTTTCGCTCTCAACTGGACTGTTTCCTTCTCAACTAAAACATGCTCTTGTCACCCCCATTCTGAAAAAACCCTCTCTTGATCCCTCCAATCTTGACAACCTCCGACCTATCTCTCTGCTACCTTTCATCTCTAAACTACTTGAGCGCCTAGTCTACAACCGACTAACCTCATTCCTCTCTGACAATAACCTGCTGGACCCCCTACAATCTGGTTTTAAGCCACAACACTCCACGGAAACTGCCCTGACTCGACTAACTAATGACCTTTTAACCGCTAAAGCCAACAATCACTTCTCACTACTAATACTGCTTGATCTCTCAGCCGCATTTGACACTGTAGATCACCCTCTCCTCCTCCAGTCCCTCCAGTCACTTGGCCTTCGTGACACAGCCCTGTCCTGGTTCTCTTCTTACATCACCAATCGTTCCTTCAGTGTCTCCTACAATGGAGTATCATCTTCTCCCCTACCTCTTTCTGTTGGAGTTCCCCAAGGCTCTGTCCTGGGACCATTACTATTCTCCCTCTATACTTCCTCCCTTGGTAAATTAATAAATTCTTATGGTTTCCACTACCACCTCTATGCTGACGATACTCAGATCTATCTCTCATCTCCTGATCTCAACCCAGAACTCCTAACTCGCGTCTCCTCCTGCCTGTCCGCTATCTCTACCTGGATGTCGCAACGCTACCTTAAATTAAACCTCTCTAAAACTGAAATGGTTCTCTTTCCTCCAACTAACACCAGTAGCATCCCCGAAGTATCCATCATAGTTAACAATTCCACTATCACCCCCTCTCCCCAGGCCCGGTGCCTTGGGGTTATCCTAGATTCTGCCCTGTCATTCACTCCTCATATCCAGTCACTTACTAAATCTTGTCACTTCCACCTAAGGAACATATCCAAAATACGATCATTTATCACCCAAGACGCTGCCAAAATTCTTATTCACTCTCTCATCATATCGCGTCTAGACTACTGTAACTCTCTTTTAATTGGCCTCCCCCTCCAGAGACTGTCACCTTTCCAGTCCATAATGAACACTGCTGCGAGGCTCATACACCTCAGCAACCGCTCCTCCTCTGCCACGCCATTCTGTCAATCCCTGCACTGGCTTCCGTTACCTTTCAGAATCAAATTCAAATTAATGACACTGACTTTCAAAGCACTTCATAACTCTGCCCCACCCTACATCTCTGAACTCATCTCTATATACTCACCCACTCGACTACTACGCTCCTCTACCGACCTACTACTCAACTCTTCTCTCATTACCTCCTCACATGCTCGCATTCAAGACTTTGCAAGGGCTGCACCCCTCCTCTGGAACGCTCTCCCACGGTCTGTCCGACTTTCTCCCAACCTTTCTGCTTTCAAGAAATCTCTGAAAATGCACTTCTTTCGAGAAGCCTACCCTCACTCTGCTTAACTACCAAATGCAACAGCACATACAATACCACATTTCTCACTGTCAAGACCGCCGGGAGCGCGAGGAGTCGCGTCCGCTCCCGGCGGCGAAGAATTCAAGATGGCGGTGCCCAGTCAACCCACGTGGGTTCCGACGCCGGCGCCGTGACGTCAGCGCGGCGCGACGGTCGCAGGCGCGCTGACGCTGGCGCAAGGGCGCCAAATTCAAACATAAAAGGACGCCTGAGACGCCAAGATGGCGCCCGAAAATAGGATTCTGTTCCCTGAGAGTTTCCTGGGTTCCCTTGCTGTTTTCCCTACTTATATCTGCCTGATTCCTTGTTTTGACCCTTTGCCTGGACCTGGACTTCGCTGATTCTCTGCCTGCTTTTGACCCCCTGCCTGGACTTTGGACTTTGATTATATTCTGCCTGCCTTGTGACCTGTAGCCTGAACCCGATTACCCTTTCTGCTTAATCCCTGGATACCACGATCCTGATCCCTCCTGAGGGGCTTCCTCCTAGATCCGGACTACTCCCCAGAGGGGGCTCCCGGCTCCCTGACATTATTTTCGGGCCATGGATCCTTCTGAGGAAGCCACACCTCATGTCGGACGAGCGCTCCGCGGACTGGCATCCCGCATGGAGGACTACGAAAACCAGCAGGTTTGCATTGGGCAAGCACTCGATGTCCTGCTAGCTCAAGTGCCTTCTGAGCCTTCCACTGCTCCACCTACTGGAGATCCCCCCATGGCGGCAGCCCCTACGAACGCAAGCTACCCGACAGGTGAGCCTCGCATTCCACCTCCCCCTCGCTTCAGTGGGGACCCACAAGCCTGCAGGGGGTTTGCCACGCAATGCCAAATTCAATTTGAGTTCCAACCCACACAGTTTCCTAGTGAGCGTTCCAAGGTGGGGTATGTGATGTCTCGATTGGAAGGCAAGCCACTGGAGTGGGCAACGTCTCTTTGGGAGAAGAATTCCCCGCTGACTTTTGATGTTAAAGACTTTCTCCAAGCTTTTCGTTTAATCTTTGATGCTCCAGGTCGGGTTACGAACGCCCCTGCCCGTCTCTTGCAGCTCCGGCAGGGAAGCCGCAGTGTCAATGACTATGCTATAGACTTCCGAACACTGATGGCGGAGACTTCCTGGTGTGATGACGCTTACAAGGCTGTATACTACCAAGGCCTATCCATCCGCATCAAAGATGACCTCGTCTCCAGAGAGACTCCTGACACCTTGGAAGGGCTGATCGCTCTATCCATTAAAGTGGACACTCGTCTCAGAGAGCACCAGGTGGAGAGAGAGCGCAGCAGACGATTTTCTCCCTTGTTGGCCCCTCGCTTTCAAAGGCCGATTCTGCAAACACCCGCTGTTCCGGTGACTCATGTGTCGACGTCCCCCTTGGAGGAACCTATGCAAGTAGGAAAGACTCGCCTCTCCGAGCAGGAAAGACTCCGAAGACGTATGGCAGGTCTCTGTTTATACTGTGGTGGGCATTCCCATTTTGCCAACGCCTGTCCTGCCAAAGCCAAGAGTTTTGTACCCCGAGGTATGTCTCAGGTTTCTCATGTAGGGGGCATCACTCGAGGTCCTCAGGAGAAGTATCAAGAAAGTTCACGCAGACTTCTTCTTCCTTTGCAGATTCACCTGGCAAGTAAGTCTATCTTCGAAAGGGCCTTCCTCGACTCCGGAGCGGATGGCAATTTCATGGATGCCTTTTTTGCCGAACGCATGAAGATTCCCCTGCTTCCATTATCTTCACCCCTGCGAATTACCGCCATAGATGACAAACCCCTGGAGTTTGAATTCGTCACAAAGTTCACGACGGAACTATCTGTACAAGTTGGGGCGCTGCATCAAGAAAAACTTTCATTCTTCATCATCCCCTGTCCTTCTACTCCAGTAATATTGGGTCTTCCGTGGTTACGTCTGCATAACCCCACCATAGACTGGTCCACTGGGCAGATCTCTCGTTGGAGTTTATTTTGCCTGCAACATTGCCTTCCGTCAAAACCCCTCGAGAAGGTGAATGTCTCCTCTGCGGAATTAAAGACTTTGCCCTCCACTTACAAGGGATTTTCCGATGTGTTTTGTAAAAAGTCGGCAGAGTTCCTTCCCCCACATCGCTCCTACGATTGTCCGGTTGAACTCCTGCCAGGAGCTATGCCCCCCAGAGGGCGCACCTACCCTCTCTCTCCTGCAGAGACTACCGCTATGAAGGAGTACATCCAAGAAAATCTCCAGCGGGGGTTTATCCGCCCTTCTACCTCTCCTGCAGGGGCTGGGTTCTTCTTTGTGGAGAAGAAGGACGGAGGCCTTCGGCCTTGTATAGACTATCGGGGTCTGAATAAGATCACCGTGAAGAACAGGTACCCCCTGCCCCTGATTGCCGAGCTCTTTGACCAGCTGAAAGGGGCAAAGATTTTCTCCAAGTTGGATCTCCGGGGGGCCTACAACCTCATTCGCATCCGGGAGGGTGACGAATGGAAGACGGCATTCAACACTCGGGATGGGCACTATGAATATCTCGTTATGCCCTTCGGCCTATGCAATGCCCCTGCCGTCTTCCAGGAGTTTGTTAATGATGTGTTCCGAGATCTCCTAGGAAGGTTCGTAGTCGTATACTTGGACGACATCCTGATCTTTTCCAAGGACCTTGAAAGTCATCGCTCCCAGGTGAAGGAGGTACTCTCTCGTCTGAGGAAGAACTCTCTCTACGCCAAGTTGGAGAAGTGTGTCTTCGAGGTATCCAAGATCCCCTTCCTAGGATACATTATCTCTCCAGAGGGATTTGAGATGGACCCCGTGAAGGTGTCGGCCATCCAGGAGTGGCCTCTCCCACTGAGTACCAAGGCAATCCAGAGGTTCATCGGATTTGCTAATTATTATCGACAGTTCATCCGGGGGTTCTCTTCCCGCATTGCACCTATCCTGGCCCTCATCCGGAAAGGGGGTAAACCCAGCCTGTGGCCTCAATCCGCCATAGAAGCATTTCAGTCCTTGAAAGAGGCCTTCACGTCCGCTCCTGTTCTCCGACATCCCAATCCTGCACTACCCTTCTGCATCGAAGTCGATGCTTCTGAAGTCGGAGCCGGAGCTATCCTGTCTCAGAGACACTCCACTGATGGAAAATTGCACCCCTGTGCGTTTTTCTCCAAGAAGTTCTCATCCGCAGAGCAGAACTATGATGTCGGAAATCGAGAACTCTTAGCAGTCAAGCTTGCCCTTGAAGAATGGCGTCACCTCCTGGAGGGCTCTGAAATTCCTGTCCAGATTTTCACAGATCACAAGAATCTGGAGTTTATACAGTCCCTCAAGAGGCTAAATCCCAGACAAGCCAGGTGGGCCCTTTTCTTTTCTCGTTTTAACTTTGTTTTGACTTATCGCCCAGGTTCCAAGAATCTGAAAGCCGATGCCTTGTCTCGTAGCTTCACTCCGGTGGATCGTGACCCTGAGAGGCAGGAGCCAATCATTCCACCAGTCAAGATCATTGCCTCTCTGTATCCCCAATTTGCCGACCAGATTCTGGCTGGGCAGTCCTCGGCTCCTCAAGATACTCCGATTGGCATGGCCTTCGTCCCTCCAGAACTTCGCCTGGCCATCCTGCAACAAACCCACTGCTCCAGACAAGCTGGACATCCTGGTCCGGCCAAGACCCTTGAACTCTTGAGGCGCCTAGTCTGGTGGCCTGATATCCGCAAGGATGTAAAGGACTTTGTGGCTGCTTGTAATGTCTGTGCCACTTCTAAGCCTAGCCATTCCCGCCCCAGCGGGTTGTTACAGCCTTTGCCGGTTCCCTCTCGTCCGTGGACGCACCTCTCTATGGACTTTATTGTCGAACTTCCTCCCTCCGGTGGGAATACTGTGATCTGGGTTGTCATTGACCGCTTCAGCAAAATGGCCCATTTCATCCCTTTGAAGAAGTTACCCTCTGCGGTGGAATTATCCCAACTCTTTATTAAGTACATCTTCCGCCTGCATGGTTTCCCGGTGGAGATTGTCTCCGACAGAGGCACCCAGTTTACCGCCAAGTTCTGGCGTTCTCTATGTAAAGACTTGGGAATAACACTTAAATTTTCATCTGCCTACCACCCGCAGACGAATGGGGCAGCTGAACGTGTGAACCAAGCCTTAGAACAGTTCCTGAGGAACCACGTGTCTCTTTGCCAGGACGATTGGTCTGACCTCCTCCCGTGGGCAGAGTTTGCTCATAATAATGCATGTCATTCCTCCACAGGAAGGTCTCCATTTATGGTGGTGTATGGACAGCACCCTCAAGCCTTTCCTCAGGACTTCGTGTTGTCGGACGTCCCGGCTGCAGATGATCTGACAGCCCATATGCTTGCTATTTGGGCTGCAACCAAGTCTAATCTGGAGAAGTGTGCTCTAGTCCACAAGACTTTCGCGGATCGCCGTAGAAGGCCCTCTCCTCCCTACAAGGTGGGTGATAATGTCTGGCTCTCTTCCAGGAATATTCGCTTGAAGGTGCCATCTCCCAAGTTGGGTCCGAAGTTCCTGGGTCCGTTCCCCATCTTGGAGATAATTAACCCCGTAGCCATCAGACTTCAACTCCCACCAGAGATGAGAATCCCCAACGTGTTCCACGTCTCCCTGGTGAAGCCCACCGTCTCCAACCGTTTCTCTGGTGTCCAATCTCCTCCTCCTGCTGTCTCTGTGGAGGGTCAACAAGAATTCGAGGTGGAGAGAATCCTTGATTCCAGAATCTCCAGAGGGTCCCTTCAGTACCTCATCCATTGGAAGGGCTTTGGCCCCGAAGAATGCTCTTGGGAGGGACATCGTGATGTGCATGCTCCTCGTTTGGTAAGAGACTTCCACTCCAAGTTTCCCCAGAAACCAAGTTCCGGTGGTCCTGAGGCCCCCCGTGAGGGGGGGGGTACTGTCAAGACCGCCAGGAGCGCGAGGAGTCGCGTCCGCTCCCGGCGGCGAAGAATTCAAGATGGCGGCGCCCAGTCAACCCACGTGGGTTCCGACGCCGGCGCCGTGACGTCAGCGCGGCGCGACGGTCGCAGGCGCGCTGACGCTGGCGCAAGGGCGCCAAATTCAAACATAAAAGGACGCCTGAGACGCCAAGATGGCGCCCGAAAATAGGATTCTGTTCCCTGAGAGTTTCCTGGGTTCCCTTGCTGTTTTCCCTACTTATATCTGCCTGATTCCTTGTTTTGACCCTTTGCCTGGACCTGGACTTCGCTGATTCTCTGCCTGCTTTTGACCCCCTGCCTGGACTTTGGACTTTGATTATATTCTGCCTGCCTTGTGACCTGTAGCCTGAACCCGATTACCCTTTCTGCTTAATCCCTGGATACCACGATCCTGATCCCTCCTGAGGGGCTTCCTCCTAGATCCGGACTACTCCCCAGAGGGGGCTCCCGGCTCCCTGACACTCACCCACTTAATTCGATCTTGCCCACTCCCACACCTTGTGTATTACTCCCTTCCCTTTAGACTGTACGCCTATGCATAGGGCCTTCCTCACCTTTTTGTACCTGTATTGATTGTGATGTTTGTTACTCCATATATTCTATGTATGTAATTCATGTGATGTAGTTGTATAATCACATTTACTTTACAGTGCTACGCAATATGTTGGCGCTATATAAATACATGTTAATAATAAATAAGGTTTTAGCAAAAAACTCGAATCGAGAACTCAGTTCGATCGATTCGAGTTTGTTTCAACGAAAAGATCAATCAATTTCAGTTTTCGGGTTGTGGGACTTGAACACACAGAATCAAGTTTTTGCCATTTGAGTTTTTTGTACTTCGCAAATTCACTAAAGTGCAAATTTTCCATTACGTTACCCCTTTCCCCAGAGTCTGCTTCGCCAGGTTATAACTGGAAAATTGATAAGTTGATGCTACATCCTCCTCAATCTTATGTCAGTGACATCATATCCTGTATGCCAAAAAGTCATAAAAAATGATAAAACACTGTTTGTCCATTTGAGCGGCATACCACATTTGTTTAAGGTTGGACTCATGTCTAGGACAATAGAGGATCTCTTTTGTCTTTATTTTGATTCCTTGGACATTTTTAATAAAAAGTGGCCACTTCAAGCAATTTCCCCAACATCACTAATAAAGATATATATATATATGACCTATATGTATCCACCCTATTCAAATTGACCTAAGTGTGTTAACGAAATTTCACTAGGCAGAAATGGATGTTAGCGAAAGTTCGCTATGAAATGCTCACGCTGAGTTTCGCCGGCATTTGTCTGCGGATAAGTAACTAAAGCATTTTGATGAACTAACCTTCGAGGCAAAAATTCGCCCTTTAGTGAGTTTTCCCCATTATCTACCAGCAGTGAATTAACATATCCATGATTTCTCACCAAATAGAAGGGCTTCAACCCCACAGAAAATATTGGGATTTTGCAGTGTCTAAGCTTGCAATGTAATTTACTGCTATTTGAGAATGTCGATGTTCCTTATGGTTATTTAAAAACACAGTACGAAGTAGATTTTGCATCTAACTTGTAATGGAGTGACACACTTTTGTTAAAGCTGACATTTTATAATATATAAAGTTGGAAAATTAGTCTGGTGATGACCAGGGTAAAGTAGTATGATTACATAACTTATTTTTTTTTTTTTTATTATTTTTTTGAATTTCAGAGTAAAAACTCAGCAACAGATGGGAGGCTTAAGACTGGACATCATTTTATTCAAGTTCCCTTTTTTGTGTTGCATATTACTTTATTTGTGCCAAATGTGAACAGTTCCATTCCCATAATAACACTCTGATTGGTTAAATGTGCTCAGCTCTTTTAGCATTTACTAAAGCATTTTTCTAACCCGCTTTCCATGTTAGACAAAGGAACACAATGTGAATTGTTGATGCATGACAACTATTTTACTCTTTATGGCAAAAGTAGTAAAAAGAGACAGATATCATAAGAAAGATGGAATGTTGGAAGCCTTGCAGCATGGCTGAGTAGAATTACATTAACCTTTATCACCAGAGCCATATGCAGTAATTATAATTCCTTGTGATTTTTGTCAGATGAAGGCGCTATTGTTCTATTTAATATGTATGTAGTTCAAAAGTTACAGTATTATCTATCAGTCATATTATAGTAGCCCATTAGTTTTACCTGTAAAGCTGTGACAATATTATTACACCTTTCCTTATAGGGTCAGATTGTCTCCCAATATATTGAAAAGCACAAAGAAATACCACAGTATCTACAGCTCAACATTAAAAGTTTACATTAACATGAAAGCTCAGTATAATGTAGGCATCAATATTTAATAGGCAATTTGCATTATTAGTTTTTCATTTTTCGATTTTGTGGTTTTCCAATTGTTTAAATTTTTATATTGCTCTGGCTTGGAATTTCTGGCTGTTAGTGCTTAATTACTTTAGCATCTAGGCAGCTGTTTGAAAGTCAAAAAATACAACTGAAACCTGCTTTTTGGTTGCAACAGTACATTATTTTAAAGGAACAGTTCAGTATAAAAATAAAAACTGGGTAAATAGATAGGCCGTGCAAAATAAAAAATGTTTCTAATATAGTTAGTTAGCCAAAAATGTATAAAGGCTGGAGTGAATGGATATCTAACATAACAGCCAGAGCACTACCTCCTGCTTTACCTCTCTAACTAGTCAGTGACTTGAAGGGGGCCATAACTGTTCAGTTAATTTGCTTTGTGGGAAGGCCACAAAGGCCCAGGCCTAGGGTGGCAGGATTTTGGTGGTGGCATGCCCTCAGCCGCATACGGGACATGCTGGAGATCTGATCCATTTTCTTAAATTTCCCATATGGCAATCCCCAGTGCTCTGGACCTGATGAATGTGCACATGGAAAGGGGAGGCCTAGGGGGACAAGCAGTAGTGGGCCTAAGCGGGGCTGGCTATGTAAATCCAACCCTGCATGCAGGTCAGATTCAAAAGCAAACAGATTTGACCCATATGGCCCCTCTCAAGTCACTGATTGGTTATTGACTGGTAACCAATCAGAGAGCTGCAAAGCAGGAAGTTGGGTTCTGGCTATTATGTTAGACAAGATCACTCCAGCCTTTATAGGTTACATTTTGCAAAACATTTTTTATTTTGCACAGTCTATCTGTTTACCCATTTTTTTTAGTTTTACATTGAACAATTCCTTTAAGTTGTAGACTAAACAGTCAGAAAAGTTTAATTGAAGCATATATACAAAATAAATTATGAAGAATAATTGAAATATATCAAAGAGTAAATGAATATCAGGGCAGAGGAGGAGAAAAGAGGTGGAGTAAATGAAAGCTTAGGATAACAAAACAGATGGGCAATTTGAATGTTTGCAGAAGGTTTGAGGACCTTTATCAAATGGAATAGAGAAGTGAAGATATAGTGATAAAGAAGGTTGGAAATTAGAAGGCATTCATAAGGTAGTTGTCATTGGTCCAGTCTGGAGATGAAGCTTGGAGTGTCTGTTGTTGTGAGTGTAGTGAAAAGTACTATCTGCCACAGATGTAGATATTGATGGTCAGGGAAAATTTCTCTGAAAGAGGGGGAGACCAGGGAAAGGGTTAGGAATCTTTGCTACTTTACACATTGCTCTATGTTGTTTTTTTTTAAACAAGGCCCTTAAAAACACCTGCATTTGTCCCTTAAGACTCTACTTACAGCCCATAATCTGTCCAGTCTTTGGTTCCTTCTGCTATACCAGCAAAGACAGAAAACAACAACATTATTTAGCACTTAGATTCAGCCATTGAGTTATTGCTTCTCCAGTTGTTATTGATCATGTTGCCTTAATTGCCCAACTACCAGCATGGGGCTCTGATATGTCTCTTCAAAGTAACTGTAAGAAAGTTACCTGTGTGGCGGGGTAGCCCGCCGCGGCATCGGCAGGGACACATGCTGCATGGTCCCTAACGCTGGCGCCATGTTGTCTTAGGGCACACGCAGCGTGCCTGCGCGCCTCTTAAAGGCGCAGGCGCGCTGGCGTTCTTGCGCCAGCACGTTTTGCACGTTTTTGGCATGAAATTTGAAATGCTATTAAAGGCCCATTCAGTGTACTGAAATTGCTCGTGATAGAACTTTGTTCTAGTGGTTACCTGAGCCTTGTGCGTCTGTCTTTGAATTCTAATCTGATTATCTGTGGTTTGACCCTTGCCTGTTTGACGATTCTGATATCCGCCTGCCTCGACCCAGCCTGTCTGACCATCCTTCCGTCTAATCCTTTTGTACCGTGACCTTTGGCCTAATTGACTCTAACAACAGTCGTGCCCCTTTGCCTGCCAGAACTCCTCGCCTTGCTCCTCTCGAAAAGTCCAGGTGGCATCTGAGTACGCTGAGGGCTGAAGGTGGTCACACTACTGGTGAAGCCGAGCCGAGACCAGGGAGCTTGGCACTAGTTCTGGTTTAGGGTGCCGACCGTGACAGTAACCGTAAGAAACAGGAATATGAGGAGTCCTAGGGTTCTACTATGTGTCATTCAGCTTTGATTAAAATTACAGCTAGTAGACCCACAGCGTTGGTCAACTTTTACTGGGTTGATTGTGTTTTTTACTCAGAGTGGGGATTGAAGTCAGGAGTGTCAGTCTAAGAACTAACAATTATCTCATCTTATATTACAAGCAAAAATTATATATTAATTAAAAAAAATCTAATTCTGATGTACCAGCCAGCAAGCAGGGAGAAATCTGAGAAGAAGAGCTCTTTAATGAGCATGTGATCACATTATCACATACATGGAGTTCTTCAGAAGATTAGAACAGAGGGCAAAACAGATCTGCTCAGTACCTAATACTAGACCACTCGAAGGGTTTTACCTACCTCTACAGTCATATTTATTATAGAGCAGGGCACAAAATATATAGATTCCTTATCTGTGTAGCTCTAACTACTATCTAGCGTTACATACTGTAACTAAAAGAGACTAACTGATGATAAAAGAAGTAATGAATTTACATCCATGTTAGATATGTGTAGAAAATTTAGTAATCTAGAGTAGTTCAATGTATTCTCAAGTCTGGTAAGAGAATAACAAGAAAGTACTGAATCGAGTTAAATAGCCCAAAGGCATTTTGTTTTCAGTTTTCCTCTGCAATGGAAATTGTTTCTTAAAAGTTGTATAAAGAACTAATGTAAAAAGACAAAATATTCTGGAAGATGTAATGTTAGTGTTGGGGCTTTCATTTTTAGGCTCCATCAAGAAATTCTTGTCTACAAGTCAGCAAATATAGAACTGTAAATTATATTTGACCTTGGTAAGATTTACAAACCTAGTATCCTACACGGCTTGTGGACATGCATTTATTGTTTAGAGTATTTTCAGGTGTTTATCCAGCACTCACAAGCATGTCACAGATGTAGCATGTCAAGCAGCATAAAATAATACTTTGTTTATACTGAACTGGAAGCAGCAACCATTGCTATACTGCTTTGTGGACCATGTGATGGTCAGATGACCCCAGGTTGTCAAGACACGGAAACAACATTGAAAAAAGAAGTAAACTTAGATGGAGTTTATATCAAACATGATCTGGTTAGATGGGGTTTATCCCAAAAATGTAGGGTATTATTAATAAATGCTTAATAGATTTGGTGATTCTTTGGTATTCAGAAGGAGCTGCCTTTGAAACTGGATGAAATTATTGAATTTTTCTGAACAAACATAGAAGATAGAAAGTGTAATACGTTTAATTGGAATGCAGGAGTGTAAGAGGGCACAGAAGATTATTAAACCACCAATGTGTATCAATGGGTTCCAAGCAGGAGGGAACAATTTCAATTTGCTCCCTTTTCAGAGATTTAAAAGGAGTAGTGTAAGTGCCTCCAAAGTAAAACAAAGGAAGACAAGTTCTGCTTCGCCTACTTCATGACATAGGAGGGTTAATTTATCAAAGAGTGAAGTTTCGCCACTAGAGTGAAATTCCGCAGTTCTCAATTCATTTCTATGGGATTTTGAAAGGCGTATTTATCAATGGGTGAAAGTGAAAGTTCACCCTTTGATAAATATGCCTATAAAAATCCTATAGAGATGAATGGAGAGTGGCAGAATTTCACTCTAGTGGCGGAACTTCACTATTAACTTCACTCTTTGATAAATATACCCCTATAAGTCTTCTTTTAATTTTTAATTTAGATACAATATTATTAAAAGTATAGAATTTTAATTGAGATATATTGTTATTAAAAAGTATAGGTAAGGGAAATCTGTTGTTCAGAATGCTTGGGACTTGGCAGTTTCCAGATAAGGGGTCCATAATTTGGATCTCCATACCTTAAATCAACTAATCATTTAAACATTTGATAAACCCAACAGTATTGTTTTGCCTCGAGTTAGGATTAATTATATTTTAGTTGGAATCAAGTAAAAAATACTGTCTTGAATTTTTGATTAAAATGAAGTCTATGGGCGATTGCTTTCCTTTTTGGACAACAGGTTTCTGGATAACGAATCCTATACTTGTACATTTTTCTACAATAAGCTTTCACCACGGGTAATTAGAAAGCATTTTGCAGTTTTCCCAAATAGTCAATGTTATAGCTTACCCATCTTAAAACAATTATAAAATAACTATTAATAATGAAGGAGGCTTTTACAACTCTCCCTAAATTTTGTAAAATGGCACACACACTTTTTGAAAACAATTATGGGTTAATTAAGTTTGCGACTACCAATGGGCATCATTTTTGCCAGCCTGCCCTCATGTATACATATACTGTACCTTTGGTAATTATGTAGTGACCCTGACCCTCTAACAGTTTAGCTTCAGTACAACATACATAAATAACTATATCTCCCAGCCAGGAAAAATAACTATTACAGTAAATGAAAACTCTACTAATAACTGCTGAGCCTTAACGTCCCATCTCACGTCCTTTGTGTCACTCCACAGGGCAGGTCTATGAGGACTCATCTATGCATTTTGCACTCTTAAATTTTTAAGTGTGGGCTCAAGTGTAGGCTGTTTAAATGCTAATGTTGAGGTGAACCTCAAAATGTCTTACTTTTTGTACAGTATTGACTTAAATTGTCTGAACTCAAACTCAACTGATGGTGTGGGCAGTGTTATATGCATATATTCTTAATAAAATATAAAGCTAAATAATTAAAAAAAAACACACATAATAAAAAGGAAAACTAATTGCAAATTGTCTCAGAATGTCACTCTCTACATCAAAACAAAAGTTAATGTAAAGGTGAACAGCCCCTTTAAATTTTCTTCTGTAATAAGATATTTGACGGTAACACGTTGCATAAAGCAATCAAGCATATGCTTGATAAAGGGGGTTACCCCGAAAACGTTGCATGCTGCAAATTATTTAATAAATCAGCAAGGGTTTTACCCTGCTAGCAGTACCTGTGTGCCAGGGAATTTCATTTAATCCGTTGCTACAAGGTGGGACGCCGATTCCTATATTGCTGTGCACCAGGGATTATCATAAGGCCAGGGTGTGCGAGTGCAACTCGATTACTTTCCAACACGTTGCATAAAGCCATACCGATAGCACTGATATGTATACATGTTTTTCTAAAGACATAGGGGCTGATTCACTAAGGGTCGAATATCGAGGGTTAATTAACCCTCGATATTCGACTGGGAATTGAAATCCTTCGACTTCAAATATCGAAGTCGAAGGATTTAGCGCAGATAGTTCGATCGTACGATCGAAGGATAATTCCTTCGATCGAACGATTAAATCCTTCGAATCGAACGATTCGAAGGATTTAAATCCAACGATCGAAGGAATATCCTTCGATCAAAAAAAGTTAGGCAAGCCTATGGGGACCTTCCCCATAGGCTAACATTGACTTCGGTAGCTTTTAGATGGCGAACTAGGGGGTCGAAGTTTTTTTGACAGAGACAGTACTTCGACTATCGAATGGTCGAATAGTCGAACGATTTTTAATTCGAATCCTTTGATTCGAAGTCGTAGTCGAAGGTCGAAGTAGCCCATTCGATGGTCGAAGTAGCCCAAAAAAATCTTCGAAATTCGAAGTTTTTTTACTTCGAATCCTTCACTCGAAGTTAGTGAATCGGCCCCATACAGTATGGTGTTCTGAATTATGAAAAGACTCCTGGTGCCAAGCATTCTGGATAATACATCCCTTTAATGCAGGACAATATCTTGACGGCCCTTACTACTTTACTTGTAGCTACAGTAGGTTCATTATCCACAAGTACTTCTCCATAAAAAAATCCCCCATCTCAGTTAGGAAATGCATTCTAAAGAAGGAAAGTCACATATGTCTCCAATTTGCCAATGAAAGTAGAAAAAAGTGCTCCTGACATCATGGCAATTGGACCAGACCATGGCTTGGATTTGTACTGTAGGATTAACGACACAATAGAACAGAAGACACTTTTTAAACAATTTTCCAAGCAGTACAGTTTCTGTATCATCCAGCTGTGACATCCCCCCCTTTACCATCTGTTTAGTTTGGGATGCTAGGCTGCTTCCCTGGTACACACAGCCAGCAGCCCAACTTCATTCAGCGTTTAGATGGCTATGATTTTCGAAAGAAAAATCTCATTCCTGGTACATCATGTTGTGGGGTTCATCGGAGAATGATAAATCTAAGCATGTCAAATTACTCTAAATACCAGCAGCATTTAATGCCAAAAAGCCAAAACATAAATAGTACAGAACGTACACATACACGCAAATCTAAGGACGTGTCAGACTATTTTTGTGTTGTACATGGAATATTTGTAGTACATAATTTTATGCAATGTAGGCTTGAGCATATGTTAGGGTTCCGAGATTAAGGAAAAATAGCAGATTTAATATTTTCCAATCACCCCTTAGTCTTTCCTGAAAATTACAGTAAAACCATCTGGACACTGTGACACAATGCTATTTATTACACACAAGTGCCTGGATATTGCTGAAGCACAAACAGTAATTAAGTACACAATTCAACCATGCATGCCAAATTCGCTAGAACTATCCTGTGAGTATCTTAGAGTTTCCAAGCCAGTGGCTTTATTGACGCTTTGGCTGGTAATTAAACATTAATGATTTATGGTATGAGCAAGGTTCATTTACTGCTCACTGAAATATGTTCAACTCGGTCTCTGTGATTTCCCTAAAACTGTTGCTTTTATATTTTCACGTTCGGTTAAACAGAGAGCAGAGGAGATATAATGCCAGTACATTTGGTTGTGTTTGCTATTCCAACCGAGGGGCACATAGAAAATGCTTCTGAAATGCAGTCTCAGCTACACAATGAAAGAACAATGAATGACTTGATGAAAAATATGGAGGTTTTTTATGTCTAATACAGATAAAGTCACCATATTCCAAAGTAAATTCACTTATCTTTAGCCAACTCACTAAATCAATAAAGGCTGCTTACCATATAGGTTAACTATCGAGTAGAGGCTGAGATATCACTTTAGGATGACTCCTATCTAGACTGCAAACAATACTATGGGGTCTATGGGGGAGCTACTGGGGCATCTTTGGAGACACAGATCTTCCCTGCTCAATGGCTGTGGTTGCCTTGGGCTGGTACAGAAGCCAAAACATAATGTACAACATTTCTAGACTACTTCTTTAGTTAAAAGAATAGTAACATCAAAAAATGAAAGTGCTTTAAAGTAATAACATATAATGCAGTGTTTCCCTGCACTGGTAAAACTGCTGTGTATAGTTCAGAAACACTACTATAGTTTATATAAATAAGCTGCTGTGTAGCAATGGGGGCAGCCATTCAAAGTAGAAAAGGCTCAGGTTACACAGCAGATAAGCTCTGTAGAACATAATGGTGTTATCTGTTATCCATTAGTTAACCTGTGCCATATAGACTTTTTTCAGTTTCCGCCATTGCTACACAGCAGCTTGTTTATATGAACTATAGTAGTGTTTCTGAAGCAAATAGATCAGTTTTACCAGTGCAGGGTAACACTACATGATATTTTCATTACTTTAAAACACTTTCATTTTTTGGTGTTAATGTTGTTTAACCGTTAATTCTCCTTTAATCATGGTTTCAAAAAGCTTTAATACCACTAAAGTCCGACCTTTAATAAATAGGCCTCCCCATCTGCATCTGTCAATTTTCCCTAATAAGAGACATAATTAACCCTTTAACACAGTTAATGAGTAAAGTTAATGAGTAACGGGTTTGATGTTTTTCTGTTCCAATGCAATGTCTGGCTAAAAGCAAAATGAAACATATCTTGCTAAAGAGATTTTATCATCATTGATAAATATTGTATGATACAAACCATTAAAGGAATTAAATTTTTCATGCTCAGAACTGTTTTAGATGCAAAGCGACATTTCGAATTTTTTTCAAACGTTTAATTCATTTTGTTAAGTATTAAAACATGTTCTCTAACATTGACTTTGCTGTTTTTCCAGCAAGCACAGTTCTCAATATTCCAAGGAGCTCTATTGATTAAGTAATAGCACGTGTATCTTACTTTCCCCTCTGATTATGTCCAACAGGATAAAGTAATAATTAGTCTCAGACATTTATTTTTCTTAAATGAAACTGATGATATTCTAGATGCAGAGATGGCACATTCTTTCAATTTCATACAGAAAATGTCATACCATAGAGAACATCTAGATACATGTGTATATGCTAAGTCATATATGCACCGGGCACACCAGTGCTGTAAATATTACTACTTCCATGTGCACTGGTGGGTGATGCTATAAAACAAAATAACATCTTGTTCATCTTGGACTGACCATGCACATAGGAGGAGAATTATTTATTGCACTGGTTGATGCAGGGTATATATATATATATATATATATATATATATATATATATATATATATATATACAGAAAAAGCTGAAGCACACCAGGATTTTCTTCAAAAAGATAAAGTGTTTATTACATCAACATTTCGGCCCTCGCATGGGGCCTTTATCAAGATCTTGATAAAGGCCCCATGCGCGGGCCGAAATGTTGATGTAATAAACACTTTATCTTTTTGAAGAAAATCCTGGTGTGCTTCAGCTTTTTCTGCCTTTGGATATTTGATTTCTGAATTGCGCCCAGGTATATAACTTTTGAAGTTTGTTTTAAAGCCTTTCACAGTATATATATATATATATATATATCCGCACTCCAAGGACTTCATTTTGAAAAATAAAGGTGAAGTTTTATTCTCAACGTTTCGGCTCCTTCAGGAGACGGCCCCAGTTAAGGAGCCGAAATGTTGAGAATAAAACTTCACCTTTATTTTTCAAAATGAGGTCCTTGGAGTGCGGCTTGTTTGTTCACTGCATACTAATGTGTGACCAGCACCCAGGCAGCTGTGAATTGTTAAGAGTGCATCAGCTAAGCATAATATATATATATATATATATATATATATATATATATATATATATATATATATATATATATATATATATCTAATTCTAGACTGACGAGGCATAACTGCCTTTGGAAAAAGTATTATTTTTTTGCCTTCCCACGCCCCAGGCTGCTTTGGGATTTGTGGCAGCTATGGCATCCACGGAGCTACCACCTGGTTCAGTGGCATTAGATCCAGAGTTCCTCTTCAATAGATGCAACTTCACTTGACTTGGAAGAGGAGGCTGGAAAGACTGAGCAGCATGAGGTAAGGACAGGGCTGAGCTGTGCATACAGATTATTGTTCTGGCACTCAGTGCAGAGACCAGCAACCCTGGGGACTAGGGTTGCCACTTGGCCAGTATTTTACCAGCCTAGCAAGCAAAACACTTCCAAGGCTGGGGCTGGCATTACAAATGTACTTGCAATGTAGCTGGCAGTAAATCTGTAGTTTCCTTAAGTTTAGCCCCTGGCCTGCTCCCTACCCGCTCCAAACCAGCTATTCTTAACCTCTCTGCTCCATAATCAGCCCTCATTCTGTCTATGCATCATCGCCACCCCTTTTACATTATTACCATGCTCCTATTACATCATGGCCCATCCCCTTTTGTGCCTCCCCCCACTGGCTGGTAAGATTCTGTTAGAAAGGCAACAAAACTACTGGGGTGCAAGTTCTTTGTAATTGAGCACTAAGGGAGCACACCTTTTGTGCCCCATGATGCTCCTGCACTTTCTGCCCTAGGAAAATAAATGACTCTTGGGGGCCCATTTACTAAGGGTTGAAGTGAATTTTCGAATTCAAAAACTTAGAATTTCGATGCGATTTTTGGGTACTTCGACCATGGTATAGGCCAAAGTTTGATTCGAATTGAAAATACTTAACAAATTTGACCATTCGAATATCGAAGTACTGTATCTTTAAAAAACTTCGACTTCGCCACCTTAAACCTGCCAAATTGCTGTTTAGCCCGTGGGGGACCGATTAAATCGATCGATCGAACAAACGATTTTTATTTCGATTAGTGATGGGCGAATTTGCGCTGTTTCGCTGCGTATTTCCCGTGAAATTCACGAAATGGCGAAAAATATGCAAATTTTTTTAAAAATTTATTCGCTGGCGAAGAATCGCACAAATTCGCCGCAAATTCGCGCCTGGAGAATAAATTCACCCATCACTAACTACGATCAAAAACGCCCGTTTTTTAACTTCGAAATTTGACTGTGCCCCCTCGTGTCCCTTTAAGATGATTGTATATGATAAGTACCCTATAGCATGATAATAGCTGTCAAGCAACAGCAACTTTCAGTGTATAGTATATTAACATAATCAGCTTCTTGTATGCAGAATTATTTTCCAACCTGTGAAACGGTTAACTTTTCAATAAAATTCTAATTCTTAATATTTCCACTGTTTCCCTGAACAATTTCAACTATTTGCATTAAACAGTAGCTTTGTAGTGGGGAAATAAATTGCTTTGGGTTATGATAATGCTTTTTTAGCATCACAAACAAACAATGTGGAATATTAACTCACTAAAACAGTATTACTTATATTTACAAATCTAAGCAAATTGAGCAGAAAGTTTGGTCGTTCAGCGTAAACATAAATGCACATAGATTAACTGGAATATCTAAAATACATTGGCAATGGAAGCAGCACAACTGTCATATTTCTAAACTAGTGTCAATTTCCTGATTGCAGGTATTTGTAACAGCAGGGGGAATACAACTGCATTTCTATATGGTATGCTGTCCCAGAGCAGGAAGACTATCAATATTAATGCCTTTTCAGCAGATGAACTATTATCCAGTGTAATCTCAGACAGCTATTAGTTGGCCAAGAATGGTTGCAATTGTAGTTTCTGGCAGCTGGAGGTGGGTGGGGGGTGTTTCATATCCTTCCATTTATGAGTATGAAAGACACTCTAATTGGAGAAAGTGAATGTTCAAGTTACAACCATTCATTCATATGGGTTGATACATGTTTTATCTAAGTCTTGTTTAGTTATAACTGACTGTAATAATATATTGGCAATCCTAGGAGAGTACACATTACATGGTCGCACTTTAGTGTAGGGGATATAAAGAATTCCCTTCCGCCTCCTTTGGGAAATCCGTTATTGTGTAACCCATGCCTTGGTGGAGGAAAGTGTCTCTACTAGCCAGGAGTGTAGGGGATATAAAGAGTTAAACACCCTAAATAGGGGATATTAAAAAAGTTTACTTCCCTTGTAGTTAGGGTTGCCACCCGGCCGGTATTTTACCGGCCTAGCCGGTAAAACACCTGCCAGGGCCGGGGACGGTATTACAAATTTACCGGCAATGTAGCTGCCGGTAATTTGTAAAACCATTTACAAAATCCCCTGCCCGCCGATGAAAACTTACATTTTCATCGGCTTTGGGCGGTGGGCCTGCCCCTTTTGTGGCACTACTCGCCATGGCTCCGCCCCTTTTGCGGCTCCCCTCATCGGCTCCACTCCTTTTGCGCCACGCCCGTCCCTTTCTTTTCCGCCCCCCCACCATGGGCGGTAATTTTTTTTTTTTAAAAGGTGGCAACCCTACTTGTAGTGTAACCTAAACTCTGTAGGACAATGATGGGGTGGGGCACTGTTTACATTTGTCATCAGCTTATTTGGACTTTGCTCTGTCACTTAAACCTGAAATAAATTCCTGAGAGCTTTCTATTTCTAAAGCTGCCTATTTCTCTGGCAGTTGCCATCTAGGGTAGTACTCTTCTGCTTTGCTCTTTTGGTCTTCTGGCAGCTCTAGTAGCTACCCTTAACCTAAGACTAATGTAAGAATTTCTCCAAGCAGAAAATCACCAATCGCACCATTTACTATATATGATTTATGTGTGGTCAGAGGCAGTTGTGTGGTGTCAAGTCAATGGCAGGTGGTGACAAGGTTCTGGTGTGCCCTTAGCCTTATTCCTACTACTAGAATGGTGAGAAATCTAGGTCAAGCTTTTCTTGCTAAGTTTTTTTATGCTTTTTTATAACCCTTCTCAATGAATGGAGGCCAAAGAGGTCTAAAGGTGACCATAGACATTACAATAATGATCTTTCCAAGATTGTTCATTTCAATACACATGTGTAGAGCTGAATCATAACATAGAAACAATAGAATTCTACCTGTGTCTGATAATTCAGCACTAACAATGGCTGGTGTTCGGTTGCCTTCAAAGGGGCCTGATCAAAATTTTTCGTCCAGCCCAATCGACGAGCCAATGGATATCCAAGTCTTCTGATCGGTCAGCTCATCTCCCACCATACACACACCGAAAATCATATGAAATTTTGTTTTGTATGATATTTGGTGGCCACATTAAAACAGATATTTTTTCCCCCTGGGCCAAAAAACAACTCCTTTATTCCTTCCACCCACAGGTCATGCCTATCTTGGATAGGGAACACCTTCTACCACCAACTTCTCTATTCTAAGGATTTCCCCGCAGTAAATGAAGGACAACATTATGACAGATACAAAAAGCCTCAGGCTTGTATTATGAATTTGTGAACACGATATATATATATATATAACATTTCAGCTATTAATTTTACACGTTTCTGTCCTAAAGATTTTCAGGAATTTATAAGATGAGCTTCTTTTTTAGCTTTTTATTTTTACGAAAGTATCTTTATTGAAAGTACTAACAGAAACCAAATTTTACAGTATACTGAGCATCTTGCCTCAAATAATATGATATTTCTGCAAGAAAACAAATTCTTTACCTTTTATGATTATGGTTGTAATGAATATTATCAACCACTGATTCTCTGAAGTTATATTACCTCACTCTTGATGCTCGGCAAACTCAAAGCATTAGAGGGCAATATTGCAACTCATTTTTGTTCTGAGAACGGTATGTTGTAAAGGTTTTCCATCTCAATAAAACAAGATCCATTTCTAGGAAATGTCCATTCATAAGCTATTGTATTTCAAAACGATATTGATGGCTTTGTCATACACACGCAGTCCCTTGGAGCACAAACCACATCTTACTTGTTTGATCTTATAGAGAGTAAGAGGAGAGCACTCAAATGCAGAATTAACTGCTTATAATTATTTATTCCAGTCTGTGAGACAACATGTTTCGGGCTCATAAAGCCCTTTCTCAAGTGTGATCTTACTTGTTTGCTTTGTGTCGTAGATGGCAACGGCGAAATACAAAGAATGGCGTCAATAACGTGTGCTACTAAGAGACAAGCGTTTCTAAGACCATTGATTCCCTTGATTTTGACAAGCTAGAACAAGTTGGTTCTAACACTGATGCTGATATATACAGTATTTGTAACACTCTTCCTACCACAGTTTTGTAGAATGGGACCACACTCTGTTAAATAGCAATTAAACTCTTTGCCATCCAGGGCCCTGAATTCTCTTTGCAGGAAACAGACTGGTAACTGGGATTTACAGTGCAGTGGCTCCACCTATTGGGCAGTGAGGAGCAAACCTTTCCACTAGGAAAATAAAACACAACAGTAGCAGTAAACCAAGAAGAACTTTATATAAAGAATAAGAGACAACCGGTTAACAAGTAGGGATGTAGCGAACTGTTCTGCTGCGAACTAGTTTGCGCGAACTTCGACCGTTCGCGTCCGCCGAATGTTCGCGAACGTTTGGGAACGTTCGCATTTTGAGTTCGCGTTCGATTCGAATACAAGTCGTTCGACCATTTGACCATTCGAATTCCTTCGACCGCTAAAAATCGAACGATTTCCATTCGTTCGAACGATTGTAAGCATTCGATCGAATGAAAAGCATTCGATCGAATGGCTTCGATCGTTCGATTCGAATGAAAATCCTTCGATCGAATGATTAAAATCCTTCGATCATTCGAATCGAACGATTTTAGCGGGTGTTTGAAGTTCGCGAACTGTCCGCGAACGTTCGCATTTTTTGCCGGTGTTCGCGAACGGCGTTCGCGAACACCAAATCGGCAGTTCGCTACATCCCTATTAACAAGTACAATGCAATAATATTCCCACACTGGGGAAAAATGGGTCTGTCTAGCACCTAGCACAGTCTCTCTCCATGCCAAATGGACAGCACAATTCAAATGATATGAACTGTCTCTTTTCCCCTTTGTATTCCCCACGTTATGCCATATCATATAATAGCCTGCATTTCTGGAGCACCTCTGATAAAATAAATATATGGTTATATGAAGGAATCTGAATTGCTGTCAATGTATTAAAGTTATACTTATTAAAACATAATATCCAATAAGAAAGCATTTTTAACCTAAGCTGTTATGTGTTCATATTCTTCTACACTGTGGGGCACATTTACTAAGCTCGAGTGAAGGATTCGAAGTAAAAAAACTTCGAATTTCGAAGGTTTTTTTGGGTACTTCGACATTGAATAGGCTACTATGACCTTCGACTACGACTTCGACTTCGTTTCGAACTAAAAATCGCTCGACTATTTCGATAGTCGAAGTACTGTCTCTTTAAAAAAAACTTCGACTACCTACTTCGCCACTTTAAACCTACCGTGCTACAATGTTAGGCTATGGGGACCTTCCCCATAAGTTTTCTAAGCCTTTTATGATCGAAGGAAAAACCTTCGATCGATGAATTAAAATCCTTCGAATCGTTCGAAGTATTTAATAGTTCAATCGAATGATTTTTCCTTCAATCAAAATATTTGCGTTAAATCCTTCAACTTCGATATTCGAAGCCGAAGGATTTTACTTCGAGGGTCGAATATCGAGGGTTAATTAACCCTCGATATTCGACCCTTAGTAAATGTGGCCCCCACAATAGTGTTACTATTGTTTGAAAAAAATGTTAATAATACTACTATAATGTAATGTATCCTTCCTTGCCTGCCATATAAAATAAAGAGCCATTCCCTAAAGGTATGCTTTCTCTTTAATTATCAGGAGAAATTATCTAGGCTTTATGAATCTTGTTCAGAAGGAGATAAACTGAACTGTGATATCCAGAGGACACAGGCTGCCTCGTAATATATTCTTTCCTTGCCTTGAGCAACCATTCCTGTTAGTAGGGAGTAGGGTGAAAGATTTTCTGTGCAATACAATTTTATTATTAACATTAATTTGCCTTATAGAGCATGCAATGCACGTGCCATGTTATTATCCTTTCGACAGGGAAAAGCGCGAGCATAGAGGAACAACACCTGAAATTAAATAGGAACAGAAGAATATTATTATAAAGTGGGCTGCTTTTATCTCCGCTGACTGATGCAAGATAATTTTGAATAACATATTTCATTGTCACTTACTATATTGAAATTTAGATATCACATAAATGTGCTTTATCTACTTAGCCCAATGATGTTAAATGTGGGGTGAATTGGCTATTGCTGAAATCTAGTTCTTAGCAACCCCAGATGAAGACTGGGCATCTATGTTTAGCAGAATGATCCTTTATACAGTTGGATGCGTTAAAGGTCATTTTTAAAACGCGATTTTTTACCTAGTAAAGTATTTAACCTCCTTTATGGTAAGACCTCGCCAAAACTGCCTACTGCTTAGACACTCCTGCAGGTACAGGTATGGGACCTGTTATCCAGAATGCTTGGGATCTGGGGTTTACCGGATAACAGATCTTTCAGAAATTTGGATTTTCCTACCTTGTCTACTAGAAAATCATGTAAACATTAAACCCAATAGGATGGTTTTGTTTTCAATAAGGATTAATTATATCTTAGTTTGGTACTGTTTTATTATTATAGAGAAAAAGGAAATCATTTGGATAAAATAGAGTCTATGGGAGACAGCCTTCCCGTAATTTGGAGCATTTTGTATAATAGATCCCATACCATTATTTTAGATCAGATAGCAATATTTTGTAGCACTGTTGCCTTGCTTATCTGCTAAGCAAGCTCAACTCAACTAATTATAACTGAACTATCACTAATGATACTGATTATAACTAATTATAACTGAGTTTTCACACTTAAATGCATTACTTGTAGCTAGAAATACAGGTATGGCACCTGTTATTCAGAATGCTTGGAACCTGGTTTCCCAGATAAGGGATCTCCATACCTTAAGTCTACTAAAAAAATAATTTAAACATTAAATAAACCCAACAGGATTGTTTTGTCTCCAATAAAGATTAATTATATCTTAGTTGGAATCAAGGACAAGGTACTGTTTTATTATTACAGAAATAAAGCAAATCATTTTATAATATTACTATTAAAATGGAGTCTTGTAGCTTTCTGTATAGCAGGTTTCTGGATAATGTATCCCATACCTGTGCTTTTTTTCTATGGAGCAAAATGTAAGATTTGACAATATATATATATTGGGCGAATTTGACAGCTTTGTTTCGCCAAAAATTTGCCGAAATGTCGCCGACGCCCATTAAAGTCTATGGGTGTCAAAAAAAATTTTTGTCGAGCAGTGAAATGTAGCACAACACCATACAAGTCTATGGGCGTCATTTCTGCGGCGAAACAAGGTGAAAAAATTCGCCCATCCCTACCCATAGATTGTTTCCATTTAATATACAATATTTAACAACAAATGACTGTAATACCATGCTGCAAGATTGATTAGTCAGTTATTATGCAGACTATACTCATCTGATACACATAAAAATATGTTTTTGTACCCAAAGCAGAATGTTTAGCGGTGTACATATATAAGCATGCTTTGTGTCAGCTATTAAGCTTCACATAATGTGCTATTTATATTAGTATTTCTGGGTAATATAATAATAATAGGACAGTTACTGGTTGAAGCTGACTATTTCAGGCCATGCGGCAGTCAGTGGCAGATTTACAACATGCTGACACCTCCTCTGATTGTCGCACACTTGGAGCTCGCTGTGCTCTGGAAGTAACAGCGCATTGAATGCTGCTATGAATCAGTAGAGACTATACACTATACATCCCAGATGGTTGGGAAACGCAGCTATAGATGTGCATGGCTTTTTATAATCCCAGGTTTTATTATCTATTCTAGGTCATACGTACGGGTAGTGTTTGGCAATAATGAAGATTTGCAGTACTTTCAGCGCTCCATCTTAGCTCAAGAAAAATGTCAAGTAAATTTTTTCTAGCATCAGGCAGTGTGTACATAACTGTGAGGATTGGACTTCTGAGCAGCATCATGGTTTTTCTCTGGTTTTTAAATAATAATGGTAAATATTTTCTGAAAAATGATTTGTGACTGTTGGCAAGGACTGCTGCAGTTGTTAAATGATGGGGTGCTGGGCAGGTACCTGTTAAAGGGTCTTCTGCTTGCTCTTAGTTCATGTGGGGATCATAATGCAGCCAATATGGGCGGTTGGTTCGCAAGACCGCATAAACAAACAAACGTGGCCGCGGTCTGACGGGATTTTTAACCCTGCCCGATCAATATCTGGCCAACATTTGTGTTTCGTGTTTTGTAATAATAATCCGATAAACTATTTGTCATGTACCTTTAACAACAACTTTTTATGAATTCATGTAATGGAGGACACTGTAACTCACAGATAGTAAGGGTTGCCATTTCTCACGGAACCAGTAGGATAATGCCTTGTGACTATCCTTGTAATCTAAAAGCAGGATTTATAATTAATTGCTCCTGAGTGATTCGAGCTGGTTCAGCCTCCCCGATTGAAACAATTCACAAAGTTAAACTTTTAGTATCTTACAGAATGGTCAAGTCTAAGCAACTGTTCAGTTGGTCTTCATTTTTTATTCGTTTTTAAATTATTTGACTTCTTCTTCTGGCTCTTTCCTGCTTTCAAATAGGGGTCACCGACCCCATCTAAAAACAAATGCTCTGTAAGGCTATAAATGTATTGTTATTGCTAATTTTTATTACTTATCTTTCTATTCAGGTCCTCTCCTATTCATATTCCAGTCTCTTATTCTAATCAAGGCATGGTTGCTAGGATAATTTGGATTATAGCTACCCGATTGCTGAAAATGAAAACTGGAGTGTTGCTAATAAAAAGATAAATAACTCAAAAACCACAAATAATAAAAAATGAAAACCAATTGCAAATTGTCTCAAATGATCACTCTCTACAAAGAGTTAACTCTAAGGTGAGCAACCCCTATAAAGCCTACAAAGTGAAAATCTCAATGTGCAGTTCTAAAAGATCTGGCTGCTTGCCAGCGAAAGTACATGAAAATGTCGAGATTGCAGGATTAACAATAAAAACGTATCTTTATCAAAAAGCCTGAAAGTCATGTCAAGCAGGTGTGTATTCTCTTAATTATTATTAAAAATAATAAACTACCATTGAGCTTAAGGGCTCTTACAGACGAACGTTTTTACCTGCGCTCCCCTGCGTTCCGTTTTTCTGCGTTCAACCGCAGGGGAGCGCAGGAATAGGCGCATTACATTTTTTCCAATGGGGCTGTACTCACACAGGCGCGTGTAGGCGCCGAATGCAGGAAAAATGCAGCATGTTGCGTCTCAACCTGCGTTCAGCGCCTACACGCGCCTGTGTGAGTACAGCCCCATTGGAAAAAATGTAATGCGTCTATTCTTGCTCTCCTCTGCGGCTGAACGCAGAAAAATGGAACGCAGGGGCGCGCAGGTAAAAACACTCGTCTGTAAGAGCCCTAAATGTGTTTTAACCTAATTAACATGAAAACTCAACAAGGACATTTAAACAAAAAACAATTGTTTAATAAATGAAGCTGACTGGTATTCTGGGATGTTTTTCATAAAGAAAATACACAGCTACAATGAAATGATACATTTTAGATTAAATTACCAAGTTGGATACATTATCTTTATTTTACAGATTCAATTGAGTCAGCTCCAATCATCCAATTATAAGAAATATAGGTGCATGTACCATCAATGGTCCACCATCCACTTGCACAAGATTAGAACAAGATTATTCGTACAGCACCAGATACTGTAATTATTAATTAAAAGGACTTTATTGGATACGCATTCCAGAACCTGGTTAATAGCCTATTAACCAGGTCTATTATACCTGGCTTACAGGTCTGTTCTGGTATTGTTCAACTGTCTATGGCAAATGTAGGATCCTGTATTATTAAATCAGCAAGAGGAAACTGTGGGCCAGGGTTAATAAGTTTAGGAGGAAGGGGTAACTGTTGGAGCACCCTGTAATACAAATATCTCCAAAGACATGTATCAGAAGATTGGAAGGACTGCTGAGAGGAGGAAATGTGCCATGGGTTGGACATGAGCCCAATCTACACCACCTCTGAGGTCCCAAGAGTAATGATATGAAGCATTACTATGAGAAATGAAGCTAATGAGAGCCCTGGGTTTAATCATTTGTCTTAAGAGCTGCAGAAGTAGATAAAATACAGGACATGTTAATATAAAGATTTATATGTATTTATTCTCTGTCCTGTTTTTCTTTAATTCAATTTCATCAGCATTAAGAGAGTTAACAGGTGAGATTCTGCAATTACTGTGAGCATTGCTGTGTTTAAAATGATGGGCTTTTCTGTTTACAGCGTCAGTTTTCATTTGAGACAAAGACACAAGATGAGATGATCGTGATGGTCGTGTTTCAGTGGTAACTTAATTACATAAATGCTGTACATATCGTCTCTGGGTTGTATTAACACCGTGGAACGTCATTCAGGACAGCAGGCATTTTACCATGATTGCTTTATATCCAACAAGATTGAATTAAGATAAGTGAAATGATGTACTGTCGATGGAGATTTCGCTAAGAATGACACGGCAGCTGCTTAATTTATACTTCTGCAAGAATAATGAATCCCCTGCACTTGTATTATGTACTTCTTAGGGATGCACCGAATCCAGAATTCAGCCAGGATTCTGCCTTTTTCAGCAGGATTTGGATTGACCGAATACTTCTGCCCAGCAGAACCGAATCCCGGGGTGGGAAATCTTGTGACTTTTTGTCACAAAACAAGGAAGTTAAAAATGTTTTCCCCTTCCCATCCCTAATTTGCATATGCAAATTAGAATTCCGAATTGGTTCGGTATTCGGCCGAATTTTTCACAAACGATTCGGGGGTTCAGCTGAATCCAAAATAGAGGATTCGGTGCATCCTGCTTCTAACAGACCAAGAAGCAGATACATTAATGCAGGGATGGGGAATCCATGGAACTCTGTCTGTCAATAAAATAACTTTCTGCATTCTCTTCTTTTTAGCTTTTTAGCCTTGGCTGCCACCTCAATTTTGCAATACTGCCAGTTAAGGTTAAGGTCTCTTTCAGGTAATGGGTAAAGGCAAGGAGTCAATTTGCTATCCCATTGTGGCTATTATAAACGGGTTTTCACAACATTTAGGCGGGTATTTACTAAGACTTGCATTCTACCATTTTTTTTTTAAAACAAATTTGACCTAAATCCCATCCACAAATTTGCCTAATTTTTCAAAAAATCCGATCAAAAAAGTCGGTTGTTTGTCGATGGTCGAATTGTGCAACTTTTTCGATTTGACACCCTTAAAATCTTGACTTTTTCAGATTATCAAACGAGAACCAGCCTGTAACTAGGGATAGGCGAATTTGACTCATTTAATTTCACCAAAGATTCGCCGCTGTCGAAATGTCGCAGACGCCCATTAAAGTTGCAGCGAATTTTTTTTTTTTTTTGACGTACGCCGCCATACAAGTCTATGGGCGTCATTTTTTCGGCGAAACAAGGCAAAAAAATTCGCCCATCCCTACCTGTAACCCTCAAAGATCATGAAGGCAACATCTTCAAATTGTAAAAGGGACATCTGCCATTGACTTTTTACATGACTTCGACAGGTTTTAGCTGGAGTATTTTCAGATTCTTATTTTAAGCAATACTCTCAAAACTCAAAAAAATAATTTTTTCCTCTAAAAAGTTTTCCCCCTAAAAAAGCTCGACCAGAAAATCAAAGCTTACAGAGAGAAAGGTTTTTCCACAAAAAAACGACTTACATAGTATAAAAACATTGTTTAAATATGCTGTGACAGTTATTGTAGAAAGGGCAACACTGTATGGTTTCAGCAATATCTGCCATAACATCTACTCCCCAGAGAGGAATATCTTCCCTCAGAGCACTAAACAGGCTTCAAGAAGCTGTAGAAATGCTATTAAGCGTATGTTTTAATATTATTTCACAGGTATGGGAAAGCTTCGAATAATGGAAAGGCCATCTCCATTTAAATCAAATAATTAAATTTTTAAAAAATTGTTTCCTTTTACTTTGTAATAATAAAACAGTTCCTTGTATGTGACCCCAACTAATATATAATTAATCCTTATTAGAAGCAGAATAATATGCAGATCCAAATTATGGAAAGATCCCAGGTCTGGAGTTGTCTGGATAACAGGTCCCATACCTGTACACCTTTCATTTGGGGTTAAACTTTTTTTTCTCTTTGTAAAATAATCACAGAATAGGCACAAATAATTTCCCAATACTGTAGTTTGTGCCCATGTTCTCCACCCCACACAGTTTTTAAATTCGGCAGGTATGGATTTGCGGCAAATTCCTGCAAATAAATTCACGAAACTGCGCCGAAAATTCAGAGGATAAAAATTTGCTGCAACAAAAAAAAATGGCGAGTCAAAATAATTCGGACGCCCATTTACCAAATAGTCGCGTGTATAAAAATTGCTGTTCGCTTTAAATTTGCCGCACATCAAAATTATTTTGATACCTAGTGACGTCAATGCATTTTGCAAATTTCCCGGCGAAACGGGACAGATTCGCCCGTCACTAATGATAAACTTTTAAAATTGATTTACTTTCCTCTGTAATAATAAGATAGTACTTAATAGTAACTAAGCTGCATGAATCTATATTTTGGAAAATATGTTGGGTTTATCTAAAGTTTAAAGGGCATGTAAAGGCAACAAAACAAAATGCCATTTTTACTTTCTTTAATGAAAAAGAAACCTATCTCCAATATACTTTAATTAAAAAATGTGTACCGTTTTTATAAGAAACCTGACTGTATGCAGTGAAATTCTCCCTTCATTTACTGCTGTGGATAGGAATTGTCAGAAGGTCCCTAACTGCTCTGCAGGGAAACAATCTTACTTATGAACAGCAGGGGGAGCCTCCGCCTTACTTCCCAGCCATGAAGAACTCAAGCAGCTTTGTTTGTTTCCCTGTAGAGCAGTTGGCGACTGTGTAGAGATTTATATTGGATTTTATTTTTGCCTTTACATCCCCTTTACTGTTTCCAACTCCAGCTGCAGGGACAAAGATCATGGAGCCAGATTTAAACAGATAAACTGGGTTTCTACTTGGAGGATTATTTTGCTGCAGCCACTGGTTCTGCAGTTCTGAGTTGGAGGAAGTTTGTATTAAACAATACAAAAACTATAAAATCCACATTAGATTACATGACAACACAGGACCCAGTGCAGTCTGTATATTCTGATTATTGATCAGTCTTGCTGTATCGGCTTCTGGCAGTATTATTGTGCTGTTTTGATAATTTATGACGATCCCTAAGCAGCCCAGACTATACTCAGCATGTGCAGCATTTGCATGTGGTCTTGCAAAGATGTTTAACAAAGTTACAAGATGGTGACCCCCTGTGGCCAACTTTGAAAGCATACAGATGAAGCCACTTGGATTTGTGAGTTAAATGCGTCATGACTCAGGGGTAATTGAAGAAACTGTGTTATCTTAAGTCATCTTAACTCATTTAATGCATTTAACCTTTTCATTAGCATACCAAAGCTCCATTGTTCACAATGGTGAATGCTTTAATTAGATGGGTTGTTGTGACACAGTTTTCTGTGTTAAATGAGATAAATGGGATATCTGTGTTTAGTTATTCTGTGTCAAACAGACAAACCAAAGTGGCTGCATCTGTAAATTATTTGTTTGATTAGGCTTGTGGTGCAGTAAGTTCATGTTCATGTTTAGTATACAAAATACAGCATTTCTAGCCTTATTAAATGTTAGACTTTACTTCCCCTTTAAATTATTTTAGCTGACTTCAGTTATGATGGCTGGGAAGGGGGTCCATGCCCACCAGGGCTGCCACCTCAGGGGCCCCCACACACCCTCGGTCCCCTGCCCTAGTTGTGAGGCCCTCCACATGGTGGGGACCCCTGAATTAAGTGTATCACCTGGGTGGGTATTTAATGAGATCTATAATGATATGCAGCACACCAGATGAAGAGCCATGCACCCGTAACGTTGTGTGCAGTGACACAATAAACACACAATAAATGCCATTTCTGTTTTTTTATTGGCCCAAACCTTTTGCCATTGACCATTTCGACTTTGCCGCATGTTGTGGCCCCAGACACCACATAACGTGACAACAACAAAATAAATGTGTGAAAAAAATAAAAAACAAACAAAAAATGGCAACATTAAGTTCATACATCCAACTGATTTCTTTTATACATATTTATTTATTTTGCAAATGAAAAAGACCGCATTATATTACATTGAATTCAATCAGGATAAATGAGTTATTGTAATGGGATTTGGTAGGAGTGAAATAGTAATTTAGACTGCTGAGGTAAGACCAAAAATGAAATGATGCATAAGACATAAAATAAAATCCCGTTTGAGTCAAATATTCATTCGCACTGAAGCAGCCGAGCAATTATGTATTACGGTAATGTTACACTTCTTTGTCAGTTGTAAGAAATGAGTTACAAAGGTTGCTACATGCGAGCTGAAAGCTCTGGACACCAATATTATATTATTCCTAACTGTATCTAGTAATTGGACAAGACAAGTGACGCTGATATTCTAATTCTTCTGTCATGGGACTCCATTATAATGTGTTAAGGAAATCATTAGATGAAAAGCAATTCTGTCTTCTCACTCATCACCAATCCCCAGTGCACAACCCCATCAGTGTGGAGAACAATATTAGTGCAAACATACCATAGCAAAGTCACTACAGTCTTTTTCCCTGGGTGCTTAGAAAAGTCAGAACCGTCCTCACCCAAAATAACCTTTATGCTACAGCTCCAAATTATGGAAAGGCTGTCTCCCATAGGGGCCGATTCACTAAGCGTCGAATTTGTGCTAGCGTCCGCTTTGCTCACATCGCAACACTTCGCCAGGCGTAGATTTGCCAGGACACCGCTAATTCACTAAAATCCAAAGGGGCAAATTTACTAAAGGGCAAAGTGACTAACGCTGGCGAAAATTCACAAATTAGGCAACGCTAGCGTAACTTCGCTTTGCTTGGCACAGTAACGCTAGCACAACTTTGCCAGTGTTCGGCGCCCTGGATGCAACTTTGGATTTTAGTGAATTAGCGGTGTCCCATCGAATCCACGCCTGGCGAAGTGTTGTGATGTGAGAGAAGCCGTCGCTGGCAAATTTTTGTTAGAGGTTAGTGAATTTGCCCCAAAGCTGTGTCCAGGGTGCTGAACGATGGCGAAGTAGCGCTAGCGTTATTGCGGCAGGTGAAGCGAAGTTGCGTTAGCATTGCCTAATTTGCATACGGCGAGAAGTTAAAGTTCAATGGACGTATATGGTGCAGCCAATAAATTACACTATACAAGCCCGGGAAACCTTAATAAAATAAAATTATTATAAGTTATTATAATGCCCTACACATGAGCCCAGTGTATAGTTTATGTGTCATGTTAGGAAATGTAGGGGAGAAGCCGGGTACCCCAGAAAAAATTATGCTCTTTTGCAGCCTATCACCCTGAAAAATGAAAAGTTGCCGGAAAAATTTTCAAATATTTTTTGAGGAACTCCTATCTTCTCTATTGTACTTTGCCTGGTCTGAGGTGACGAAGGCAAGTCTGGCGCAAGAGGTAATGTTCAGTAAAATTTGCATCTTAGTGAATTTGCATTGTTATGTCCATTCATCAGAGCGCAAGTTCGCCAGGCGCAAGGGAGCGAATTACCGCTAGAGTCTATCTCCTTCGCTAGCAAAGTTACGTCTGCGCCCGTTAGTAAATCGGCAAAGTAACGAAATGACGTCACGCTGTCGAATTTTCGCTAACGTTATTCACTTCGCCCTTTAGTAAATCTGCCGTTATGACTCCCTTTTATCCAAATAATCCAAATGATTTCCTTTTTCTCTGTAATAATAAAACAGTACTTTATACTTGATCCAAACTAAGATATAAGTCATTCTTATTAGAAGCAAATTCAGCCTATTGTGTTTATTTAATGTTTACACAATTTTCTAGTAGACTTAAGTTACGAAGATACAAATTACAGAAAGATCCATTATCCAGAAAACCCAAGATCCCAAGCATTCTGGATAAAAGGTCCCATACCGTTATAAGGGCTGGTAGTGCTCAGAGGGAATTTAATTTGTCTCCCAACACAAGAATAGCCCCCTGGCATCAAATATAACTGAAAGGGATTTTAATTCAACACCTGGAGGGTTTGCAGTTTGACCAACTCTGATTAACTGACTCACCCTCTTCCGAAACTTCTCTGTACTTTCAGGTGCCCTCACTTTTTTAACTCTCGTTTTGGATATACTGTATATGAATAAAAATAGGCATTGCCTTGTTTGAGTTGGATAACAAATCTGTTCAAATATATTTAAAAAGCTTCCATATACAGCATATACGTAGGTAGGGATCAGCAAGCTTCTTCGCCAAGTACAATTTAAAGTTGAAATTCACGGTTTTACTAGTTGCTAACATGTTTGTGAATCTGTGCTAGAATTTCACCATGTATCCTGTTTCACCAAAAAAAAAGTCCTATCCATATACAGTGTTGATAAAATTTCAGATTTAACAACCCACACAGGCCCCCAGACAGAAACATAACTATAGAGGAGGCAGACCCTGTGGCTGCAGGTAGACCCAGGAGGTATAGGTTGCCCCACAATGCCCTAATTAATGAGCAATTTTAATATATATTAGTAAAACAGGACAACCTCTGGGGGGCCCTAAAATTAAGTTGCTGTGGGGCCCTAAATTTAATATGCTGCGAGATATGTTATTTGAGAGCAGAAGTGTATGTGTCCTCATGCCCACAATTGCACTAAAAACATCCATTTGGTAAGTAAGAGAAGCAGTGGAGCCATAACATGGAACACAATTATTATTGGCCAAACTGCTGTATCTCCATGGATCCAATTTTGCCTTATTATTATTATTTTTATTAGCGCCATAGTTATTCCACGTAGAGCAGATGAAAATCCAGAACGAACAAAATGTTTGCAGAGTAATTGGCCACTGCAAAGACAAATATTAAATGTATTGTATTTTCAAAAAGGAATGGAAAATGAATCTTTGGAACTGCTTTGCATAATAATGCATTCTTCCCTGTGCTCAGTACATTGCTCTAAATTTTATGTGTCAATAAAAGTTATGGTATTATAAAACAAGTAAATTCAATTTACCTGTAATTACTAGATATTACTGTTTTGGCAGAGGTACCATTACTGTGTAGTATTCGCAGTGATAGATTTAAATTCATTTTCGCAGTGTAAATTCAGCCTGACCTTGTCCTCATTACATAAATAGAGTTTGGCACAGAAGACAACAAAGATAAATGTGCACTGTAGTTTTGTTTTTTTAAGTTGAAAAATTTGACCAATGTACTGTACAAACTTTACCAGCATCACATCTATATACAGTATATATATATATATATATATATATATATATATATATATATATATATATATATATATATATATATATATATATATATATATATATATATATATATATATATATAATACACAAAAGCCATGAATATCTTGTAAATTATATCCTTATAAACGGTGAGTTCTGATGTCATCAGTTATAAACGGTGAGTTCTGATGTAATTTCAGTCACATGACTTACTGAAACTTGTGTATTATAATAAATAAAGTACCCCCAGTTGTAAAATATGAGGATATTAAAAGTAACCTCGGAGTTCCATGACCTGTATAAAAACACTCGGCCTTGGTAACTTATAATATCCTTATATTTTACAAGAGGGGGTACTTTATTCACTATATATATAAATATATATATATATATATATATATATATATATATATATATTCATTTTCAGTTGATAAGCTAAATTTATTATTGCCATTAAAAAAATAAATATTATTTCTGCAATTTAAGTTATATGTAATGTTTCTCCACATCAGGATTATTATTATCTCTAGAGAAGAGATGGTTGTCAGGTGATATGGTAACTCTTTAAATACATTAGAGGTCAATACAAGTGAATACCCTGGGAGCTCTTTACTGGAAGAAATGTACAACGAACAAGAGGTCACCCCTTTAGTAGAGAGGTATTATTACCTTCATAGTGTTTGTCACTCTTCCAGCTGGGAATTGCTAGGTGGGTTTCTCCCAGTGACTTGTAAAATAACTCAGTTTATGATAAAAAAAATGTGATCAATGGAAGGTCTGATTGCTGGAAATAAACGAAGAAGAATCTTGACCCCAACAAGGAAGAAAGAATTAGACTTGGGTACATGGGTGAATGGTGTTCCACAGCAGTTTCTTCCTTTATAAGGGTTACCAGACACATTTAGAAAATGCAGCTAGTGGGGGTGTAATTTGAATGCAATCAATGTAGCCCTATATGCAATTGTTAAACGTGTCTTTGAATTTGTAAGTGACCTGGCAACCCTATCTTGCCTGACATTTACAACCTCAATTATATTTGTGGTCATGGAAAAATGGACATAGTCATTGCACTCATTGACCCCATCCATTATACGTACTTGTGCCGAAACAAGCTAGCCACACTTGTGCCAAGCCCCATTGCACCCACTTGTTTGGTGTGCCTATTGACACAGGGAAAACCTGGAGCAACCACCACCTTCAAGCTGGTTGTAATTCCAAGGTTTCCATTGAGAGGAGCAGCAGACTTCTGGTTAAAGAATCATGCACAGATCATTTTATTAACAGTGAGCTCTGGAAATTATATAAACAATGTAATCATGTATGATTCATCAAAGCATGCAGTTGTTTGCATTTTGACGCATCCAAAGCGACTGCACCAAGCACAAATTCACATGCAGCTGCAATTACACCGGAATGGGAATAATGCATCTTTTCTTCACCCCACCCCCCTCCTCATGGCAAAATCACAGAAGTGATCTGCAGCACACGAGGAAATGCGGATCACAAACAGCATGACTTGGCATGTGCTGCAGATCACCCATGGGCCTCCCTACAGAGCGAGCAGACCAGGGCCACCCCTCAGACTTTGAGTCTCCTTCCTCTGTACTCAAACCACTGGTGATTCAAAATTCAAAAAGATTAAATCTTGGGTATGTTGTGTAGTTGCCAACTATTACGCTGGAACACTGTGGAAATGCTGCATTGTGGGTAAAAACCATGGTTATTTACATCCATTTTTGCATTTGTGGGCAGAAACGAGCCTTTACATTTGTTATCACAATGTTCCCATTATATTTTGTAAAGATATAAATTGAATTCTTCTCCTTGTATCATTTATGACCTTAAGGAGATACATAGCACAATGTAGGTCCTGTTACATATTTATAATTTCATTTACTTTTATACTGATTATACGGTAGAAATCTCCTTGAGTGAATATAGTTCTCTATTTGTATTCTATCAACAAACCCTATGTTTATTTCTAAACAACAATGGCCAAGTGTATTATTTGCTAGGGCTGACAGTTATTTACATTATCAAGCTCATTCCTTTAAGACACTCACAAAATGGAAAGACGGCAAGCATAAGCTGTAGCATAGCAATTACTGCAGAACTCCTTCCTTTAACTTTGGTTTCAAAACAATGTCACACCCACAGGTCTTATAACAATTGCCTTTCCTGAAATACAAAGAGCAAACCAATATCACTTGGGTTCAACTGGCGCCCAAGCATGACTAAAATAAAATGCCAAGGAAAAAATGCATTGGAATGCTCATTAAGTTTGTGCTCTGATATTGTTTCTGTAATGTTGACTTTGAACTGCGTATAGGTCTTGTCTTTCAAATGAAGAAAAATGAATTGGAATTTGGTGATTTCTAATATGTTAATATCAAATGGGGAAATGTAATTATGACAATGCACAGTTGTCCACACAATCGCAGCAAAATTGCAGCCATGTGCTGATTTGTGCATGCTACATCTGCAACTGATGCCTCAAAAGGAAACCAACTGCAGTTGCACAATCTTACGAATTGGACATTAGTCCAAAATTGTGGGGATTTACATTTAGGGTTTCCTTCTTATGAATCGGTGCACATGCAGAAGAGGAAGGATTGATACAATGGTGCTTGGCATGTTTGGAAACAGACTTGCAGCAGTGATCTTAAGTCAGTAGTAATGGGCGAATTTCTCCCGTTTCGCTTTGACGAAAAATTCATGAATTTCCTGCAAAATTTGCAAAACAGAAAAATTTGTGAAACTCAAAAATGAATGCCCGCGTAAATTTTGACACTCGCGTCAATTTTGATACCGACGTTAAAGTCAATGGGCGTCCAAGTTAACATGCGACGGTTTTGATGCAAGCAGCTTTTCCGATGTGCGTCCAAATTTTTTTGGCGGCGGTGAATTTTCATGGGAATATTGCGAATTTATTCGCCACCAGTGAAATGTGGGAATTCGCTGCAAATTCGTACCTGGTGAATTTAATTGCCCATCACTAGAAATGAGTCCTTTTGCGTGTGGTTGTTCTGAAATTTGTGCAGTTCCTTATTACATGTACAGTATTAACACAAGTCTCCACCTTCACAGACACAAAGGTACAAATCCATTTGAACCATGCTTTTACCATAGGGTTAGAATGTACATCATTTTGGTTTCCTTGCAATGCCTTATTATAAAATGTAAAATACTGTTTTACACAGGTATAAATGCTGAAAACTTTCCAGTTGTGTGCTTACTATAGCAAATATTTGCCTTGAATACCAACAACATAACCTAGTCTCCTAACCTGACCCGAAATCAATAGTCAGGCATTGGAAAGAACATATGAAATATCCAGCCAACTGTGCTGCTCTTGAGAGGATAGAGCTGAGTTAAGAAAACATTTCTTCATCTTGTTTTCCTTAGAAAAAAACAGAGTATAAAAATCAAAACAAACAAAGAATGTGCACAATGAAACCAGGCAAAACTTCTGCTTTGTATCACCAAGGGTCAGCCACAATAATGCTGTTCTTCTTAAGTACAACTAACATACAACATTTTACTCCTGGTTAGTGATGAGCAATTTTTTTCGCAAGCCCTGGATTTGCTGCAAAATGCCTGCATTTCTTCGCGAAACTGTGCCAAAAATTAACTGCCGATAAATTCGCTATGACAAAAAGTTGCCATAAGGAAAAAACTCCCATTGAATTTAATACATTTGCACAAAAATGTCGGCATAAGAAAAAACACCCATTAACTTTAATGCATTTGGAGAAAAAAAGTCGGCAAAAGAAAAAACGTTGCCATTAATGAATTTTGAGCGAGAAAAATTGTAGCACGTTAAAAATTGTAGCACATAGAAAATAAAAATTGATGCCCATTGATTTTTGCGAGATTTTTTGGTGAAACAAGACAGATCCGCTCATTACTACTCTTGGTCATAGTGCCAGTGAAACCACATTACTATTGAGATGTATTTGACAACACAATCTTATTTTGATCCAGTGTCCAGAGGGAGACAGTGGCAGAGGATGGAAGAAAGAGAGAGGTTACCGTAGTTCTACATTGGTATTAGATATGGGGCTACTAAGATGTCATGGATCTCAGGTCAGACAAGTGTGTACAGAGGCAATGGTTGTATAAGCTTTTATCATTTAGAAAGCAAGAATGAAAAGGAGCAGATGACAGGGGAATAGGATATTGGCTACAATAGCATTTTGCCTGATGTATGACTGCCATATGAAGATTTTAGCAGGATTGCTTCATGTTCAAGTTCCTATAGAGAACATTTTTAATGCTGTCACCTGGAAGGGTCATACTAAAATGATATCTCATGTGCTCATATGTTCATTGTTTGATGGTGTAAATAATTCCCACAGGCTTAGACAGCTACAGGTTAAAGCATTAATATAGATCACATCATGTATTTGTTCTCACAAAATGAATAGGCAGATTGATTAAAAGTCGTGGTCAAACCTTGCCTTGATTTAGTGAAAAACAGGGGAAATTGCCCAAAGAAAATAAAATGATGCCATATGTCATAGAAATCAATGGGCAGTGTGTCTTCAGCATGTAAGATACTGTAGCTGACATTTTTCAAAAGTTTTGTAATTTATCAGCGTACTTGAAAAAACAATGGGCATTTGTGATTTTTTTTAAATTCCTGATTTTACATAAATATTCACCACATGACAGTTAAAAATATTGTGAATTGTGGGAGTAGTCATGCACTGTATTAGCTGTGATTTTTCTTTTCAAGTTTACCATGATTTTGAATAAATAGCGATGGGCGAATTTATTCACCAGGCATGGATTCACAGCAAAAAAATTTGCAACAAAAAAGTAGCATGTGTAAAAATTGTCACGCGTCAAAATTGTTTTGACACCCATTAACTTTAATGCAGTTGGACAAAAAAGTTGCGCGTGTAAAAATTGTCGCTTGTGTAAAAATTGCCGTGCCATCAAAATAAATTCGGAGTTTCGCAAATATTTCAGCGAAAAAGGACATGTTCGCCCATCACTATTGATAAATGTATTCTTTTGTGTAGTGCAGTATTGTCAAATACTGTATGTCACGGTTGGCACCCTAAGCACCCTGTTCACAGCTCTTGCTTCTGCCTTTAACAGCCGCCTTTAACCTCGGGAGGAGCCTTCGGCTAATTGGATGCTGCCAGGTCTTATAAAGAGAGGTGCTAAGTGAGGGGTTCTGAACAAGCTAAGGGGCACAAATGTAAAGCAGAGTCTTTTGGACAGAGGGTCACGGTACAAGGCGTAGGCAGAATCGTAGTCAGATCAGGCCGGGTCGGGGCAGACAGAATACAAAACAGAGTCAGGCAGGCAAGGTCAAACCAGGAGATCAATCAGTAGGGATATAGAGTAAGCAAAGTCGGATATCAGGCAGGGGTCAAGATACAGGAATCAGAATCAGATAAACAGAATAGCACTAAGCTCAGAAGCACCAGGAAACAAGATCCTAAGACAGGCAAAGACCTGTAGCCCTAATGAGCCTTTTATACTATTCAATTTTCGCGAAACATTGCGCGCTGGCGGCACCACGCCAGCGTGACTGCGCCTTTAAATTTCACAGAGGCGCGCCGGCGCCTGAGGGGAAACAACGGAGCAGTGTGGCGGGCGTCCCTGCCGCACCGCTAGGTGAGTCACCGTTACACTGTATGACACCTTAATACTAAAAGTGCTAGGTAAGGGTGCCAGACAAAAATAAAGATGAGACCAAAGTTAACAGACAAGATTCAGAGTAGACAAGGGAAAATAAAGCAAAGTCACAGACAAGTCACAGTACCAGGTACAAACCAGGAGCTGGAACCAAGGCTGGACTGAGGCAAGTCCAAGAAGGCAGGTAGGAATACAGCAGATTAAGGAAAAGGATAGACTAGACGAATATCAGGGAGCACAAACAAGATCAGTCAGGACCAGAATGCAGGATACAGGGACAGGATCTCAGAGGTAGAATAAATAAAATAGGAACCAGAATCTCAGGACCAATGGATAGAATATCAGAAACTAGAGCTGACCTATTTATAGACATGGGCACTATGCAGAGCTACAATACATAGAGAGCCTTTGCTGGGAGGTCTCAGGCAATTATCTGAACCTGGTTATTTATAAAGAGACTGACAGAAATTATCAGAGCCTGGAACCTAGTCTGACGAAGTATTCTTCAGCACAGAGACAAAGATAGCCACAGAACACCAGATTCCAGCTCTGAGCAGAGGACAGCTAAACAAGCAGTTGTACCTCACATTATTCAGATATGGGTCAGTGAACAGTGTAACCAAAGAGTAATTGACACAAAAAAACAAAAATTGTGTTACAATTACAATAAAAAAGGAAAAACAAAATACATTTAATTTTACTAACATCACCATCTAAGTTATTCTTAAAGTTAACGGCAATGACATGGGTTAGACTTTCTAATTTAGAGGCACATCAGACCTATGAGTGGAGGTAATATATTGCTTTGCTTAGAGGCCAAATCATCTTATCTTCAGAAAACTTATGTCATGTTATTTTCCCATAACATATTCAGATTTATACACAATTATAATAATTTGCAATGATTTTAAAAGGAACAAAAACTTAGACCTAATTACACGCACTTTTGCAAATGATGGCGTTTTGTTTCAAGAAGTCCCAGTTCTCCAAACTTAAATTTAATTAGCTGCTCAAATGCCTAAAATGCAAGCACTGTACAAAGAAAGTAAACAATTTATTCATTATAAGTGGATGAAACTCTTAGGTAGCAGAATGTATTTAGAGAACACCAAGTGAAATGATGATCATTTAATATTTCCCTGCAGTCATTGATATGCTTATGGGGCAGGAATTAAAACAAAGCAGTGTTAGTGCATCTTTTTCTCAGCCTGTGGTTGTCAACCTCACTTCTGCAGCATACCTGGATATCTGATGAGCCAAGAGAAGAATGAGCAGAAGCTCATGGCAGAGGAGACATTCAAACACAGTGGGTGTCTTACATGCTTTATGTGAAGCAAAACATATGTTTCTGTCAGGCTCTGCTGGGGTTTGATTCTGGGACCTCCTGGTTGCTGGCTGTTCTCCCTAACCACTGAGCCAGGAGAGCAGCCGGCAAGGACTTATATCCTTTACACCTGGATTTGCTAACTTGCCCTAGCATCCTTATTAGTGGTTTTGGGTCAGCCAATCAGGGCTGACCCTGCCCTATTTAAACCCAGCCCTCCTCACAGGCAGCACCTGAGCATTGGCCTTCCTAAGCATTGTGGCATTATCCCTAGCTTGGTGTCCTGCTCTAGCCTTGTAACTTGTTTTGTCTATACTTAGTCTGGTACCTTATCCTGTCTGAACCTTGCTATCCTGTCCTGTCTGAAACTTGTGCTCCTACTCAGACACCATCCTGATCTGATTCTTTGCCCGCTCCGTCCAGTCCTGCTCTGATTCAGCTCTCTTCCACCCCACTGTCCTCAGGGCCGGATTTACATAACAGGCACCCTTAGGCCCGCTTCGCTTTGTTGCCCGTCCCCTCCCTTTTATTCGTGCAAATATTCATCATTGGGACCAGAGCAATGGTACACAAGAAATTTAGTACACAAGAAATTGAAAAATATATTTTATCTCCTGCGCATCCCCAGGGTTTTTGAACCAATGTGGGTGTGGTTGGCAAGCATGCTGCCCCATAAAATCCTGCTGCCCTAGGCTTGGGCCTTGGTGGCCTATCCACAAATCCGGGCCTGACTGTCCTGCTTCAGTCCAGTCTTGCATCCAGTTCTGCTTTCTTCATCTGCATTGTCCCACTCTTGTTTCAGTCCTGTTCTAGTCGACCCTGACTCTTCATCACCCTGTTACTGTATTTTCCTCTCCATTTCCCATGTGAACCAACAGCCCCTGCCTGAAGGATTCATCCTTTCCACCTCTACCTCCACAGTGCCCCCAACCTATCCCTAACAGTTCCATAACAGATAAGCTTTCATTTTGAATGTGTCGATAGAGTAAGTAGTCAAACAGAAGAACCAGTATAAGGCAGTGCAAAAGAAGCAATTCAAGCCTTCTCAATTAAAGTTCACATTAGATCCTGTTTCTCAAGGCCAACTCCCATTTCAGCACTTTGGTCGCAAGAAAAACCTGACCATGGGAAATGCACCCCTTCAATGAGTTTGTCACATAAAGTCCCTGTGCAGGAAATTCTGCTGGAAATAAGGGATATATACCATCTCTAAGTAGGGTTTTTTTTTTTAGCATTTTCTGCCCAGGTATAATATGAAGATTAAATGTTACCATAATATGGGGAATTGAAAAGAAACTGAGAGTAAATCCCCCTCTAGGAAAAATGCACAAAAATGTTTAATTCATAAGTTAAAAGGAACATATAAGATAACCTTGAACGGGTGTAGTTTATAAAGGGAGTGGTGAAAAAGTAGATGTACAAATAAGCATTTGTTTGTGTAGCGTGCTATGCACCCCCTATTCCCTGTGCATTAAAGGATTTAACTTTAAAATTCTGGCAACCTTAATCTCAATGTCTTGAATGCAAAATAGGATAGGAGTCTAAAGGGATGCTCTTGTACAGCTCCCAGTCCATCCAAGCCAATACACCCCTGCCAAGCCCAAAACCTGTGCCTACGGTGCTAAGTGCAGGGCAATGTGTAACGTACAAAAAAAATGGGGGTTTGTGCTTACTTTTTGCACTAACTATAAATGCCCTAAAGTCTTACAAGGTTTCTCGTACAAATACATTGACTGCTGAATGTAGATGCAAAAAATAAGGAACTGTCCAACTTTATATCATCACTGCATGGAGGATTCAACAAAATCTTCTGCTGCTGCTTAAAAAGATCTTGTGGGTCAGATAAAGTCTGCCCTACAAAATCCAACCATAATCTCTCATGTTGTTCTGCCCTTAGGAAGTGTGGCTACAATTGCAAATGAAATTGTTTTTTGAGATGTCAGTTCTGGTCTTCCTGAATGGCATTACAGAACAGGTACTTCAGGCATGGAATTTTGAATAATATGTGATACCCCAAGCAGCAATGATAGCATACATTTATTAATATTGTTCCACCGTGGCATTCTTGCATGCATCTAGCTGATCTTTAATGTAAGCAGTCTTTATGTAAACGAATTGATAAGAGTTGGTACATGCTAAGCATAAATAATAGATATATATATATATATATATATATATATATATATATATATATATAAAATTTATACTTAGCATGTACCAACTCTTATCAATTTGTTTACATAAATATATATATATATATATATATATATATATATATATATATATATATATATATATATGTGATTTTATTGAAATGTTTACTTTGCAGTTTGTCTGCTAGCTAGATATCAAAATAACGTATCCTTTAGCATTGCTGTTTATTAGTCCAGTCCAGTATAGCTTTACTCCACAAATAATAATATTGTAGTGGCATGTTCACCTTTAAATTCATTGTAAGTGTGTATGGTTACAGACAATCACATTAGTTTGTTTAACTGTTGGCAATAATACAGTGATACTAAAGAACTGTCACAGACATATTCTCAAAATTTGGAGGATTTGACTCTTTAAAGGGGGCCTGTCATTCTAAGAAATAATTTAAAATTTGTTCTATTGTGTTAGTCAAGCAAAATAAACTTTAATTACACTATAGAAATTATTGTAATCTTATTTAGCTCAGTCTTGGGGGCAAATTCACCAAAGGGGCAAAGTGACTAAAGCTGGCGAAAATTTGCCAGCGTTACGTCATTTCAGTACTTCGCTGATTTACTAATGGGAACTGGCGTAAATTCGCTAGCAAAGGAGATAGACTCTAGCGCTACTTCGCATTCTAACACCAGGTGAATTATTGCTCTGGCGAATGGACATAACTACGCAAATTCACTAAGATGCGGATTTTACTGAACGTTACCTCTTGCTCCAGACTTGCCTCAGCCAGCTCAGACCAGGCGAAATGTCCCAAAAAACGCTGGCGACTTTTCAGTTTTTCAGGGTGAAAGGCTGCAAAAGAGTGTAATTTTTTTTGGGTACCTGGGCTCCCCCATATATTTTCTAACACATAGCACCTAAACTATACACTGGGCTCATGTGTAGGGCAATATAACAACTTTATTTTCTTTTATTAAGGTTTCCCGGGCTTGTGTAGTGTAATGTAGTTGCTGCAACGTCCATTCAACTTTAACTTCCCGTCGGAATGCAAATTAGCCAAGGCTAGCGCAACTTCGCTTTGCATGCCCAATTTACGGTAGCAAAAATTTGAAATCGTTCTGCGCCCTGGGCGCAACTTCTCATTTTAGTGAATTAGCGTTGTCCTGGCAAATTTTCGCCTGTTGCGATGTGAGCGAAGCCGTCGCTGGAGAATTTTCGGAGTTTAGTGAATTTGCCCCTTTGAATTCACAATCACAGTAAGCAGGCAGGTGCTATTTTGTGAACATTGTTATTAAGGCAAGCTTTGCATCATTCCAAAATCTATTTTATGCACCAGAATGGGGGACCTGATGTTCATGCCACAACTACACAATTGTAAACGGTAAGAAGGGAGGGGGACTGTGATGAGTACAGTGACATCTAGGAAATGCAGAATGTATATTACATAGCACCCAAGGCACACTGCCGTTCATCCCCCCCATCCCCTCCCCTTCCTTGGTTTACAGTACATGCGCAAATTTTCAGCATCGGATCCAGAGTACTGGGGATTGGTGCACAAGAAATATTGAAAAATATTGTATCTCCTGTGTATCCCCAGTGCTTCCAAATCAATGCAGGTGTGATTGGGTGGCATGCCGCCCCCCTAAAATTCTGCCGCCCTAGGCCCAGGCCTTTATGGCCTTTCCACAAATCTGGGTCTGCCTGCCCTACCCCTTTGCCTGAGGTATAGAGGCGGGCCAAGCAATTTATGATTGACAGCTGAGATTTTTAAATACCAGGTATGGATGTTTTTAAAATGGAAAAAAAATTAATTTCATGTTCACTTTTGCCCATTTATTAAAAGGACCAGGTCATATAACAATCGATTCATCCAAACTGGGAAAACACATAAAGATCTTGTTTGGCAAGGTTGCCATATGAGCACAGCTTTAACCAGTTTGGCCACCCACATGTGTGACCAAATCAGGCTGATCCAATAGACTGGGCCCCAGTTTAATAATCAGATCATAACATGAGCTGATGCAGACCCTTCACTAGAGACTCAATGGGCCAAACATACAAAGGAGGGTGTGGGTGCATCCCAGCATATAAGTATAACGGAAATGCAAATGACCTGCTAAATATTAGTACAAACACAAAGGTGGGGATTGATCAATTTCCTGGGTTTTCTGACCTGCCTCATAGATATCTGTCTGAAATTTTAGCAGCGGGCCATCATACAAGGGCCACTAAGTGGTCAACTCACTCTGTAAGGACCAAGTAACTATCTCATATGACCAGCTTAAGATAGTGAGGGTTCATGAGTACCTCTCTCCTCTCCATTATGAGTTTATCTAATAAATACTTGCCTTTATCTTGCAAAGTGAGTCACACATAGATCAAACAAACCCTTTGCAACAAAAAGTTTTTTAAAAAGCATGATACAGATGGAGCAGACTTTGTTAAATATCTCAACATACCACAGCATCTGAACCAAATATTTAGATTAATTTTGCTCTGTCTGTAGTTATCATTATCCTTGTATGATGCAATCCGATAAAGAAGGAGGAATGCATCAACCACTAACTGGATTTGCCACATCATCAAAAATTTGATTATAAAAAAAAAACAACTTTAATTTAACACAAACACAATGAAAATCACATTGTACCATTGATATTCACAAATTCCTATGTTTTGGGTGAAAATACACCTCACATTGATTTCTGTAGAAACTTGCCTGTTTTTAGCTGAATGTTCTTTTTTTATTTGAATTTTTGAGATTTTTTCTTGGACTGTTAAATCTAAAAAAGTAAAGTTTGAAATCTCAAATTTTAATAAAAAGGCCCCTTTGTGTTTCCCGTGTTCCCCTTTTATCTTTAAATTGCAAGCTCTAATGAGCAGCAGGCTCTTCTTATTTTGCCTCACTCTGTGATGTGGTGTAGCATTGTGTTCTGCTCTATATAACCTAATCTTGTATAGAGCTACATAATACAATATCCAAGGACACATGGCCAAATAGCCTAACCCTAGTTCTTGCCATGATAACCATATGAGTAGCATAGATTTTTCCACAGAAGCATACATATTGCATTAGACAAATTCGAATTAAAGATTAAAAAATGAAGGTACAGTAACCCTTTAATTTAAAAATCTCAGTACATTTACTATACAGGTATGTATATTCTACATTCTGCGGAGGCAGACTCCTTGTTCATATTAGAAATTAAATCCATTACTAAGGTTGCAGTATTTCAGTGTGTATTCTATTACATTGCATTTAGATCCTACACCTTGTGCACCTTTATCTGACTTTGCATCACACGTACTTATGTTGTGTTGGTTTTCCCCTTCTAAGCACAAAAGCAATTCTAATGGATATTTATTTATCAGTATTATTGCATGCTTGCCTTTCTTCTAGATGCATATTGATTTTTCAATTACTCTACATTGGTGAGAACCACAAAAATCAATACTGTCTGATGCCACGTGAAAAGGGGTTATATTTAATAGACACTACTGATAATACGGAGAGTTGTTTTACCTATCCAAGCCAGAGCCAATTTGTATTCACAGCCTCTGTGATGTCGCCAGATCTTTCTGAGCCATGTAGAAAAGTTTGCATTATTTTCCATTTATCTGCATTTATTTATATATGCTTCGGGTGATACACTGATCTCTCAGAACTAAATATACTTTAGTCAATATCAGTAGGACATTCAGGGCTCAAAATCCTGTTGGGCAGTTGGGCTCAATGGCATGGCAACTTACATTTTCTATAAAAAGAAAATAAATAAAGCACAATATATATATAAGCCTCTATATATATATATTTATATTTATATATATATATATATATATATATATATATATATATATATATATATATAGAGGCTTATTTATCAAAGGTCAGATTTTGGTGGTTTTGAAACTATGAATAAATACATTTTTCTGATCAATCTTTTTTTTGTGGAAAAAAACCTCAAATGTATTATAACCCAATGCTACAAAAAGCGGAAAAAATTCTCCATCTCAGACCTGTCAAGGTCTTGTATAAGTCAATGGGAGAGGCACCTATTGTGGTTTTCAGGCAAGAAATTGAAAAAAAAACTGTGATTTGGGGAAAAAAACAAAAAAAATGCATAATTTGGGTTTTTGCTCTACTTTATTGAGTTTTTTCACAATCTAATTTGTTTAAATCAAGGTTTTTTTATTAATAAATAAGCTAAAATCGGGCATGGGAGTTTGGTCAAGCTTTTTTTATTAATATTATGAGATAAATTCAGATATTAGTAAAAAAAAAAACGCTTAAAACTATTAATGTCATGGAACTTAAACGATCCAAATAAAAAACGAAAATAGTGCACAAAAAAAAAACAAATACCTCGGAATATACCTTGAGTTTTTCGGACAATTCTTAACGAAAAAAAAAATACGAAAATCTCTAAAAGTCCAAATTGACTTAGAGCAGTCCAATAGGATTAGCACAGCTTCCATTTACATCTATAGGACCTTTGACAAGTTTTATTAATGGTTTTTGTAGTCTTTACACTTAAGAAATCTTGAATTTTTGCAGCTTTTTGAAAAAACTAGAAAACCTCAAATGTTTCGGGATTAATGGAAAAATCAAAATGTGATTGTTAGTAAATGGGCCCCTAAGTATTGGGTTTATAGAACTTCAACATCATGTTTGCATTTCACTTACGAATAACTTGGTCCTAAACGAAAACATTTCATTTACTGAGAAAACAATCACAATCCCCGGAGAATGATGTATTTCATTGGCCACTATTACATAATAATATCATCACCGCCTTTCCCTGTGCCATTAACTGAGATATTTATTAGAAGCTCAGCAGTAAGCGTATTTACCAATATGGAGAATGTGTAAATATGCAATCTTCACAGCTTAAATGTGGAGAAGCTGCCATGCATATTTTTCTGCTACCTTTGTTCTCTCCATCATAATAATGTCTACTGGCTGTGGCAGGCAGCCAAAAACATTATTGTTTCAAGTAGTTCTGGAAACACAAAGTAATTCGGAGCCATTGAGCTGGTACTTCACGTTATTGTTTTGCACGCAGTACGTTTTCACAGGGGATAGACTTGCTTTACTTTTAGATCAACACGCGGCTTTTCTTGTTGTGCGACAACAAATGTCAGTGCCTGATATTTTATTTTTTTCTGTGCACCTTCTGAATGTGTTACTTTTACAAGGAATATTACAATTGTCAGAATTTCCGAACATAGCAAAACATCAGCAATATTCAAAATCTGCAGACAACACATTAAGAAAAAAGTGTCAAGTAGAAATATTTTTTTTTTCTAGAATTCGGTTCTGCGGCGGCCTGGGGATAGGACTTTGTGTGTGCTGCTCTCTGCACTCAGAGAAAATGAAACATTTATGAAGATATAGTTGTATTTGTTCTTACCATCACAAAGAGACAGGCTTCGGAAAATCCAGCAACAATCTCATAATTATATTTAACAGTTTAAAGGCAAAAAAAAAATATGCGAATAAAAATAGAAAAATTCTCTAAGGTTACTATTATATATTTTGTAATCTGAAAGTAACTCAAAAGGACAACTACAGTGGAACAATGAATTGCTTGTAAATGACCCCTAAGGTGCAGCATTTCTTGCAAAAGTGCAATACATAAAAATAGCCATAATTTTTGTTTCCCCCAAATTCAGCATATTTGCATCCTCAGTCCAAGTTGCATCTGCTGCAATTGTGTCTGATACATCAAAACGAACACATTTTGAGCGTTTTGATGATTGCTTTTTGATGAAAATCAAGTGCAGGTTGCATCTAGCATTTTCAGAGGGAGGTTTGCATCATTTCATGCATGCGTTCATAATGGTGTTTGCAAATGGATCACATTCAGGGTGGGAGTAGCTCTAAGGTTGCTCTAGGCAGGAGCCTGTTTGGACATGTGTACCTAAAAGGGGTGGTTTACCTTTAAGTTAACTTTTAGTATGATCTAGAATGGTCTAAGCAACTCTTCAATTGGTCTTTATTATATATTTTTCTCATTTTTTAATTATTGCCTTCTTCTTCTGACTCTTCCCAGCTTTCAAAGGGGGTCACTTACCCCATTAAAAATTGCTCTGTAAGGCTACTATGTATTGGTATTGCTTCTTTCTATTACTCATCTTTCTATTCAGGCTAACTCTATTCATATTCCAGTCTATTATCTAAATCAATGCCTGGGTGCTAGGGGAATTTGGACCCTAACCACCAGATTGCTGAAACTGCAAACGGGAGAGCTGCTGAATAAAAGCTAAATAACTCAAAAACCACAAATAATGGAACATGAAAACCAATTGCAAATTGTCTCAGAATATCACTCATTATATACATTATACTTAAAGTTAACTAAAAGGAGAACAACCCCTCTAATGAATGCTGTCAATTATTCCCTCTCCATTGCGACAATTTAGAACACATGCACGTCGTAAATTAACCCCCCACTTATGTTTTAGGCTTCTGTGCCAGGCCAAGGCCGGCATAACCTATTAGTAGTGATGGACGAATTTATTCGCCAGGCACAAATTCGCCACTTATTCCCGCATTTCGCCGATGGCGAATAAATTCGCGAAACTGCAGCGAAAATTCTGGCTTAATAGCTTAAGGGCAGAGACACACACTGCTATTTCGGGAGATTAGTCACCCAGCGATAAATCACTTCTTCTTCGCGACTAATCTCCCCAAACTGCCTTTCCACCAGCTAGAATGTAAATCGCCGGTGGGGTGGCACTCGGAAAGCTTAGTTTTCCGAAGTCGCCCAAAGTTGCCTCACGAGGACACTTCGGGCAACTTCGGAAAGCCAAATCGATCCGAGTGCCATCCCACCGGCATTTACATTCTAGCCGGTGGGATGGCAGAGATGGGGAGATTAGTCGCCCGAAGAAGAAGCGATTTGTCGCTGGGCGACTAATCTCCCGAAATAGCAGCGTGTGTCTCTGCCCTAAAAGTGAAGTATTCTTTTAATTTTCAGTGTGCAAAGCTCCTGATTTTAAGCTTATCTAGAAGTCATACAGTTTCTTTTCAATTGCACATTCCAGCAGTACCTGACAATCTGACAGACAAAGCTGTTGGGGAACACTGCAAATGAGATCTCCACTGATAATATCTGCCTTATTCGTTTGAAATATTCCCAGGCATATGCGGAAGATGCAAATATTTTGAGGAAGGAGAATGAGAATAAAAAGTAAACTATTATAGACAATGGCTTAAGAGTCACATGATACATACTTTTTATAATTATAAGGGTTTTTCTTATTATATACTATATATCATTTTTTAACTGAAAAATGGATTTGAGCTGAATCTACTAAAATAACTACCCAGTCCACTTTGCGCCTAATGATGAGATAGAATGTTACAGTGGGTATTTTTGTTGGTCAGATGCTGAAAGATGCTTGCAACAAAATGACAAAAAATTGCTGGTCCTGGTGCACAGAGGTTAGCTGCACATTTTGAAAATTCTGACTGGGTTGCACTAAATTAAATAGTGTATGATTTAGTCTTTTTTTACAGGCTAATAACTTATTTTAATCCTGACAAGAGAACATTCAGAGGAGGGAAAATGGTTAGTGATGTTTGAAGCATCGTTGTGATTATAGTACAGTGAAATCCGATTACTTAATGCAGGGTCAAATCAATCTAATCTACAATAGAGGAGCAGTTCTTGAAGGGAATAATGTTCTAAGTCATTCATTTACCAGGTCCGGGTCAGTTTTTAAAGAGGTGGTTCACCATTAAATTAACTTTTAGAATGGTATAGAATGGTTTCTTCTAAGCAACTTTTCAGACTCCATCTAAAAAACAAATGCTCTGTTAGGCTATAACAGTTGTATTGCATCCAACATAGTGATGAGGGAATTAACTCGCCAGCCATGGATCTGCAGCAAAATTCCAAAATTTTGCCGTGTAAATTTTATTTTACGAAACTGCGGCAAAAATTTGCTGTGGAAAAATTTGCAGCAAAAAAACCCCCCCAATTTAGCTCCAAAACATTTTTCTGTTCCTCAGCTGGTACCTTGCAGATACTATAGAATTTGAATATTGAAAATATTATTTAAAAAAAATTAAATATTATTTTAAATTCTTGGACTTCCTTTAGCCAAAATCTGATGATTTTTAAAATTGCTAATATATGGGCCAGATTTAATAAAGGTAGAAGTGGCCATCGCTAGTGACAATTCACGAGAAATCCCATCCGCAGGCACATTGCCAATTTACAGGCGTAGAGGACAATTCGCTAGCGAAAGAGTCCGTCGCCAGCGTAGTTTTGCACCCTATGGCCAGGCGAATTTTCACTCAGGTGAACGATCTTTAATCTGCAACTGATAAAATGAAGCTACAACATCCTCAATCTTATGTCAGTGGCATCATATCCTGTATGCCGCAGAGTCATAAAAGTTCTAAAAAACTCTGTTTTTTTTTCATATTTTAAATCGGGATTGCCTTCCAAAGTTCTAACTATTACAATTCAAGAAGCCTGCCACATTTGTTTGTCTTTATTTTGCTTCCATGGACATGTGTAGTAATAAGTGGTCACTTCAAGCATTTACACCTACATCTCTAATAAAGACATATATATGACCTATATGTACCCACCCTAATTGACCTAAGTGTAAGTGTACTAACAAACTTTCTCTAGGCAGAAGCGAACGTTAGTGAAAGATCACTATGAAATGCTCGCGCTGACGGATTAACGTTAGCAAAACTTAGCCAAGCATTTGGCTACCGATCCACTGGGGACAACCAGGAGATCCCCATTCCCCTGGACCCGAAGAGGAAATTTTGCGCATGTGTGTGTGTGTGTGCTCAAGGGAAGGGGACCATGAGCAGTGACAGGTGCCCAAGTCTAAATTAGAGCACAAGTGGGAGTAAAATACAAAGAAAAACATTTACCTTTTTTTGCATTAATAGGTTTCTATATCCGAGCTTTATTGGCTTTCACACCACTGCACACTATTTGCTTTTAAGAACAAAGAGAAACTTTATGAATTCCTCATTATATGAAAGTCCTTTGAAGTTTTTAAGAACTTATTGGGATTGTTGGGTTTATATTTTCCTGTAGTAGCTGTCATACAGTTATTTTTATTGAACTGCAGTTGCCTGGAACCTTGATTTGTGAATTATTTAGCTGACCGTGACCTTTAGAGAACTAGATAGCAAAAGAGGCGAATCAAGTGCGGAAATAATAGTAGATACTCGTGCTTATTTATATTTCTTATTCTTCACAAGTTGTCGATAATGCGCCCGAGTAGAAAACAGTAAATTACCTTTGCAATCAACACAACAATGAAAGCAAAGGGCTTTTGCTCAGCATGATATGGAGCAAGCAAACACTTTGAAGTCACCCAGGTTCAGAGTTACAGTATGTTTGCCATCAATTCGTTATCAAAAACTTGCAGTGGTCAGCAGCAAAGCAGAGATCACTGAGAACATTCATTATAGAAAGCCAAAAAAAAGCAATGTTGTAGAGAAATATGTGTAGGGGATAATGAGATGTTAGCAGAACAAAGCAATGCTATTATGTGTATTTCCAATGACCTTGGATAACCATCAAACAATTGGTCAATTATTATATCGGGCAAGTGTTATCCACTTGTTTATAATCCATTTGTTGTCATTGATGGCTTGTCATTTGAAAGCTGACCAGCATATACAATCAGTCAGACCTTCACAATGCTGTCGGACGTGACAGTAGGTACAGACAGGAGACGTTATTATTTGCTCAAACCACAGAGTTGCAACTAAACTAAAGTAATATGTCATTACTAAAACACTCGATGTTCTGTTGTTATTTTTATCAATTCTCTCTCACTCACAAATTTCTAGAATAAATACTTCTGAGACTCGTATGTTGCTTAGAGACTGCACTGCTAAAATGTAGTGCCAGGTTCTGTAGCAAAACAAGATAGCAATTATAAATATATAGTCCCTTGGATAAAAGTATCTTTCCTCAAAGTTGACCGGTTTTGGAAAACTTATAAAGTACTCCACTTCAAGTCTTAAGACTAATTCCCAAGACAGAGCTACATAGTGATTAATATTGTAGCTTAAGCCATTCAGTCACCAACAGAAATTTATGACACTATAGAGTCATTAACAACTGTGTGGTCAGTGTGCACATTGTGTTCTGCTATTGCAAAATTGCTCCCAATTGCCCAATAAGGGCTTTGATTTGCTATTAGATAGCCCGTTTGGACTGGCAGCCTACAGGAGGCTCTGTTTGGAGTACATCTGGTTTTATGCAAACAAAACTTGCCTCCAAACAGGAATTCAAAAATAAGCACTTGCTTCAAGGAAGCATTAATGACCCTTATATTTGATTTTTTTTTCAAAGTGAAATTAAATCCAATTTATCATAATGTACATGGATCAATTATGGGGGCAACCACAATGTGCAGTTTCAGCTGCAAGCCTACCTGTTTTTTTACCCACAATTCTCCCCATAAACCTCATCATCAAAACTATGTCTGTGCCTAAGTCTTCAGGTGAAAATTTGTCAACTAACCCAGACTGCCCCCTTTGGTAACTACAGGTTTTCCCTATATTAAGGGGATATGGCAGGACAGACCTATGCAGAAGTGCAAGGATTGGAGTTGGAAGCACAAAAAATGGCAATTTTTCAGGCAAAGACTGTAACTGTACTTGCAGGCAGTAAATGACTCCTTATATCTTCTTTTTAAATTTGTCACATAATGAACTATGCTAATAATTATTATTACTCCATTAATAAAACAACATAAACCAAGCATACGGGTGCCTAGATTGGGCACTCCCACAATCCAAAATGCTAAGATATTGATAACAATCAAAGTGAATCATTAAAGCCATAACATGAGGATATAACATTTAGTGCAGATAAACCTTAGTGCCACCCAATATGCTTTACATTACCCATGCATAAGAAACATGTACACTATGGGCGTTATTTATTAAAGTCTGAATGCCAAAAACGTAAAAAATTCTAGATTTTTTTACTATAAAATCTGAATTTTTAGTGGGAAAAAACCCCGGCATCTCAAACCTGCCAAGGTTGTATGTAAGTCAATGGGAGGGGTCCCTATCCTATTTGGAAGTTTCTGTGGTCTGCACTGAAATTAGAATCCAAATTTCAGACTTTACGGGCAAAAATATGAAAAATTCAGGGTTTTTGTGAAAAAGCCAGAAAAAATCGAGCGATTTGGGGAAAAAACTTCAAAAAAATTGTACGATTCAGATTTTCACTCCATTTTATCGAGTTTGTCCCCGATCAGATTAAATCATATTTTTTCATTAATTAATCATGGTCAAATCGTGGATTCTAGTTTGCTCTGACGTTTTTATTTAAATACTCGGAAAAATTTGGCTTTCGATAAATTAGGCCCTACGTGTGTCATGAGCCCAGACAAAATTAAAAATGATGGTAGAAACTATTTAACTAGCAATGGCTGTAAGAGGCATAGCAGTCCAATACTATGGCTAGCAGGGTGGAAACAAGGAGTTATGGGTCAGTAAGCCTACATTCCATGCATTTATCCTAATTTTGGGTTGTAGTGTCTGGTACATTAGTCAATGCCATCATTTCTAATGTTGCTTAAAGGGGACCTGTCATCCATTAAATCTCTTTGTAAATTAAACATGAAACCCAAATTCTTTTTTTTTCTTAAGACAGCCATTCCTGTCAATTTGAGCTGTCAATCATGTATTGCCTGTCCTGCCTCTATGCCTCAGGCCCATTACCTCATTTTTGAGGTTGGGGGGAAAAAAAGAAACCTTGACAAAGTATTCGAGTGCACATTTCTCTGAAAAAAAAGTCACACTCTAGCCATGTTCCATTCATTCTAAGGAGGCTACAACACTTGAATGGGAAACTGAAGAACTGGGAAAATAAATAAAATTGTTAGAAACTATTCACATTTACATCTATTGAACCTCTACAACTTTAACTTGCTGAGTTTTTTTCAGAAGATTTCTGATAAATCAGCCTGTAGAGTTTTCTCCATGTATATCCCTGTCTGTGCAATTTCAACTGAATGGTAGGGTTGCCACCATTTCTAAAAAAAAAATACTGGCCTATTTATATTTTTAATAACACTGGTATCCAGCACCATTTTTTTACCTTCCAGGTTTTAGCAGTTTAAATAGAGCAGCAGAGAAAATGCTACATGTGCTGTGTCAACCTTATATACACTATGCAGGTCAGAAATATTTCTGCTACAAAAAAAGAACTAGCTTATTTTATCATGTGTAGGTTTTTAACATCCATCTGAAACAGCTTAAAATACTTTATAGTGCAATAATGCCAAATAGTTACACTATCAATACAGTCAAATTAATAACTATATTGCTAAACCTCGGGCATGTCATTATAGTTGGTTGCCTTCTCAGTGGGAGATTAATACTTTTTGCCTTGTGATGCTTATCTGTTGTTTGAAAAAAAAATTCTGTAACTGCGGGGACATTTAACAGTTCACAGAGACTAAATAAAAGCTATATGCCTTCTTAAAAGGTCAGCGCCTTTAACAAATTCTGAATTTTAGAAGTTTTAAATAGGCCTATTTTATTGTTATACTGTATCACAAGCAGTGATCTTTTGGTAATGTTTGTTTCCATTGTAAAGGTCAAAGGAATCGAGGTAGGTTGTTACTTTATTCAAATCTGAAAGAACATAAAATTTCAAACTTTTGCACACTGGTCATGATAGCAAGCAAAAGTTGTCAAATTTGAATAAATGACTGTAGAGAGGTAATAAGAGAAGTACTAAAGTCCCTGAAAGTGTAGGATCCTTACTGTGCTCACTTTCAGGTTTGAACAGGCTGGAGCCCAAATGAAGATGGAGTCATCCCTCACAGGCAGGAGGTATTAGTCCAGAATTAAGCAGAAGACAGGACAGGCAGTGACCACTAACAGGCATACATTAAAGGGATACTGTCTTGGGAAAAGAATTTTTTTTCAAAATGAATCAGTTAATAGTGCTGCTCCAGCAGAATGCTGCACGGAAATCCATTTCTCAAAAAAACAAACAGATTTTTTTATATTCAATTTTGAAATCTGACATGGGGCTAGACATACTGTCAATTTCCCAGCTGCCCCAAGTCATGTGACTTGTGCTCTGATAAACTTCAATCACTCTTTACTGCTGTACTGCAAGTTGGAGTGATATCACCCCCCTCCCTCCCCCCCAACAGCCAAACAAAAGAACAATGAGAAGGTAACCAGATAACAGCTCCCTAACACAAGATAACAGCTGCCTGGTAGCTCTAAGAACAACACTCAATAGTAAAAACAAATGTCTCACTGAGACACATTCAGTTACATTGAGAAGGAAAAACAGCAGCCTGCCAGAAAGCATTTCTCTCCTAAAGTGCAGGCACAAGTCACATGACCAGGGGCAGCTGGGAAATTGACAAAATGTCTAGCCCCATGTCAGATTTCAAAATTGAATACAAAACTGATGCGTTTTGAAAAAAAACATGTTTTCCGATGACAGGATCCCTTTAAGAACCAGGGAATCACAGAATTAAGACAGGAACTGCATGGAGAGGGGGAAAGGATGAAGCAGGACTCAATCTAGGCACAAAAGCATCACAATGGTGGGTTAGGAAAAAACTTAGTGGTTATGTGAAGCAGAGCCTGACTAATAAGAAATTCAAAGGCCTGAGGCACCATCTGAGTCCAGAAGCACTGAGCACCTACCAGTGTAATGCTTGAAAAAGATAACTGATGTTGCTGTTGTTGAGAATGAAACCCAGTTAAGTTGCCCTAGGGCAGTGATCCCCCAACCAGTGGCTAGTGAGCAACATGTTTCTCAAAAAAACATTGTCTGTTGCTCTCAGTGGCCTCAAAACAGCTGCTTAATTTTGAGTTCTAGGCTTAGATGCAAGTTTTAATTGCATCAAAACTAAGTGTACTGCCAAGTAGAGCCTCATGCAAGCTGCCAGTCCACACAGGGTCTACTAAATAGCAAATCACAATCCTTATTTGGCATCCCCAGGGACTTTTTCATGCTTCCCAACTCTTTTTACATTTGAATGTGGCTCATTGGTATAAAAAGGTTGAGGATCCCTTCCCTAGGGAGATGTCCAATATCCTTAACTGTAGTTGGGAGCTGCGTTAGATGCAGTGGCGTAACTACAAAGAAAGCAGAACCTGTGTTGACCTCGGCTCATGCAAAATCGATTTTCAGTGTAACCTACAATTTCGTGTGCACTATGGGTCACTCATGATTTTGCCTGGGTAGAATCATGGGGGGGGGGGGCAAGGCACCTTTCTACATGAGTGTGCAATTAGCACTGTATATCAGTAAGAATAATAGTACATTTTTATGCTTGTTGTATCTTTTTTCCTTAAATAGTTTGTATTCCTAGTGGGACCCCAAGATGTATCACTGCAACACATTATTTAAAGGTGCTGTACAAATATGTACAGGGTTTCTCATTTTCCCTGCAGTGGGTTCTCAGGTTTAAATGAATTCAGACAAATACGCACCTTGAGTTTAATACCTAATACATCAGACATATTTGGGCTCATTTATCAATACTGGGCAAATTTGCCCATGGGCAGTTACCTATAGCAACCAATAAGCGATTAGCTTTTTAAAGCCAGCTGCAAGTAGAACAATGAATGCAGCAATCTGATTGGTTGCCACGGGTTACTGCCCATGGGCAAATTTGCCCAGTTTTGATAAATGACCCCCAGTATCTTAGCGACACTGTGTATTTGCTCCATAATTACACCATAAAGGAATGACGTATGTGGGATATGTGCATTGAGGATATTACATTAATAATAAGATGCTAAAGTGGTTGCTGTATCTTTATAATGATAGTTTCTGGGCTGCACCTGGCAAAATTACTTTTGGGAAAAAGAAACGCTTTAGCACTCTTGCTCCCCTTAGTGCTCTTGCACTTCTGCCCAGGAGGATAATAAATGACCTCTATGGTGACAAACAGTGGCACTCAGAAATATACATTCCATTGAACTAAAATTCCATTGAATTTACCAGGATTCACAATATGAAGGAAATGATTTGCAGTAAAATGAGATTTAAGGTTTATTTTATTTCTGTAATTTAGACCTGAAATGGACATTTTTTTTAAAAAAAGGTGATTTGTGAAACTGTTGAATGGTTGTATAGTTGTACTTGGTTGTGTAATTGCCTCACAGCTGACACAAAATGGCAATGCAGGTTCTCGTCTTGGGTGGAAATGTTTACACTCTACAGCTCTGTGGCCAACTTTCTATATAGAAAAACAAAAAACAATAGAAAATTGTGTTAGATTTATCCTAGTAGTTCTTACATTAAATAGCTTTCTGCTCTATTTTCAGTTTTATTATTATTCTACATGGTGGTATTTATCTGAGCAAAAAAAGTTGGAAAATATTATATTAAACTTAAATGTCACAGACTGCAGCTCCCTGATGGTACAAATGAAATAATACAAAACACATCTAAGGAGCCCAGGAATGATATTCCCCCATTCAATTTGTTGAATCTCTCGTGTTCACAGATACACAGTAAATCTAAAGAATGAATGGTTGTTGCTGCTGCATTCGTTGATTTGAGCAGAATAAATGGGCCCTCTTGCTGCAAGCAACTCAATGTGTATTACGCTATTTCAGAGCAATTCATATGTGGAGTTGATATGGAATTTTGTACAAGAAGAAACTGGCAAAATATCAAATAAAATAGCTCTTTAGATGTTGGCAAGAGAACAATATGCTATGCATGGTGCCTGCAATGTCCAGAAACAAAAGCAGTCTGCAAACATTTTGTAATAATAAAGTAAAAATGTAAAAAGGAGAAGCGTAAATATCTGAGCAGATTTAAAACCTACTGCCATTTTTTACCTTGCAATAATTACAGTTATTAAACATAAAAATATTGGTCTTTTCTGCACTGAAAAAAAAAGATGCAGAGTTGAAAAAAAGCTTTTAGAATGGTTAAACCCCATGTCAGTTTGCACTGCATAACACCTTTAAAATGAAAAAGCTTTACACTTATTTTAATAATATTAATGAGGTGTTAGAGCTCAGAGCTGCCACAGAGGTCTTGCAGCTTGTAAATCCTAAGGTTAATTTACAAATCTGGTATGTGAAACATTCAGGTAGAAATCACAATGTTTCTTACCCATAGTGGCTTGCCCCCAGAACTCGAGCATAATAGTAAAAAAACTGGAAATTGTTTTTTATCGTCGTAATTTTCCTGGTCACCTTCCATGGCAGAATTCACCAATGGGTTAAACTCCCTCCGGGCCAATGGACAGGAAGTTTAAAGTCAGCCCCTACTCACTCATCTTCATTATAAGCTTGTCCCCATAGGGTGGGAACTCCCTGGTGAATGCTGCCATGGAAGGTGACCAGGAAACAGAAATTATGGTGAGTAAAAAAATTCCTGTTTTCTAGTCACCCATGGCATGCATTCACCAATGGGAACTACCAAAGCTGGCATTAGGGAGGGACTACCACACAAATTGAAAGTAATATGCTTTATTTAGCAAAATGCACAATTGATAGAGACTTTCCTTCCAAATCTTGAGAGGCAAGGACATCCAATTTATAATGTTTTATGAAAGTGTTGACTGACGACCATCTCGCAGATCTACAGATTACATTGGGCAATGCTTTGGCCTCCATCGCCAAGGAACTAGCCAATGCCCTGGTGGAATGAGCTTTTAGCCCCCGGGGAACCTTCCTGCCTGCTGTATTATATGCTATTGCAATTGCTGCTATAATCCATGAACTAATCATCCTTTTAGAAGGAGCTTGGCCTTTCCTGAAACCACAGGGAATGACGAACAAATGGTCTAATCTTCTCCAGGGACTTGTTCTATCCAAATTATGCCAACGGGCTTCTTTTTCTGTGTTTGGAGATGGGCAGAATGAGGGAAATGCTACATTCAAAAAAACTCAAAGGCAGGCTGCAGCGCTACTTTGGGGGGAATTTACTTACCTCTGAAAATCCGCTAGCGTTGCCTTCGCCGCACTTCGCCGCACTTCGCCGCACTTCGCCGCACTTCGCTGCACTTCGCCGCACTTCGCCAGGCATAGATTCATCAAGGCTGCGCAAATTCACGAAGATCCGAAGTTGCACACAGGTTACCGAACACTTGCAAATCTAATTTGCTGGCGAATTTTCGCCAGGGCCACTGTTAGTAAATTGGCAAAGTGGCAAAATGCCGTTTAGTAAATTTGCCCTAAAATTGTTCTTTAGCTCTTGAGGCAACACCAACTTCCTGTGTAACTTCATCTGTGGATTTCTCACCCTCATTAATAGGAAGTTCTGCAGAAACTTTGAATGTCATTTCACCACCTGAATTGTTGAGGACATCAAGCCCAAAATCTTCAGGCAATTGCAAACTGTTATGGCTGCCTGGCTTTTGAAAACCTTTAAGGCCTGAACAATTTTCTGTTGCTTCTCGAATGGAAGGCTCGCCAAGTTTTCTTTTGTTTGAAAATATGCGGCGAGAAAAGAAAGGGACCTTGTCAGGCACAAATTGTTCTTTTCTACATTGACGATCCATCCGTGGAATTGAAGAAATTCTAACACTCTTCTTGTGTGGTGTTCGGCCTCTTCCTCTGATCTTGCTGTTACTAGGATGTCGTCTAAGTAATGAAACACAGCTATTCCCTCCTTCTTTAGCTCGGCTATGACCAGAATCTTTGAGGCAACCCGAAAGGGACACACTTGAACTGTACATGTACCTCGCTAAGATATTTCCTGTGTTTTTACAAATAGGTACGTGGAAATATGCATCCTTTAAATCTATATTTGTGAGCCAATGTCCGACTAAGATGGTTTAATGATAGACCCTAATGACTCCATCTTGGAACTCCTTTTTTCCAGAAATCTGTTCAACTTCCTCATATTTCAGTGTCCCAAAGGCTTTTTTTCCTAATAAAAGTCTTGAATCCCCTTAGTTAATTTGTAATGAGGTGAATAGCTGATTCATATATTCCTGGACCAGGCTTTGACTTCTTCTGAACCTCGGAATGAAGATATTAGAAAATAATCTCTTTTTGGCAATGTTTCAAACTCCAGACAAAATCCGTTTTGAATTGTGTCACATACCCAGCGATCCTGAACATTTTCAGCCCAGACTTGAGCAAAAAGAGTTAATCTGCCTCCAACTCCCGTCTGAGCCAAGACACCTTCATTGTTGCTGTGATGTAGAGTCTGAAGAAGAAAAAACAGCAGTTCTTTTGGCATTCCCTCTGGAAACATGACAACCAGACCCACGATGATTGTCTGGAATATTCTCTTCCAGGTTTATGTTGTCTTGATGATCTAAAAGGCCTCTTCTTATCCCTGGAAAGTTCATATCTTCCTCTTTTACTTTTCCTTTCTTGAGGAAGAAAAACACTTTTCCTTTCATAAACCTTTTTAATGGTTGCATCTAATTTTTCCCCGAAGAGTATCTCTCCCTCATTAGGAGTTGGCACAAATTAGTCTTTGAAGCGGCATCCACAGCCCACGGCTTTAGCCACAGGGCCCTCTTTGCTGCCACTGAAAGTGCCATGGATCTCTCTGTGAAATGCATTAGATTCACTGAAACTTCTGACATGAAATCAACAGCTGTTTAGCAATCTGCCAGCATCTCTAGCAACTTTGGTCTCTTAACATTGGATGAAATCGCCTCCTCTATATCTGACAGCCAAACTTTGTTAACAAAGTTGAGGGCTACTGCTGGCCTACATGCAGCCCCCACTGCACCATATGATTTTTTCAGGTTAAATTCTATGGGGTTTTTCATTGGTTCTTCAAACACTGCTGCATCATCCATCAGCAAAGTGGTTCTTTTAGAAATTCTTACCACCACCGCATCCACTTTTGGTGTGGCATCCCAAAACTTGGCATTATTATCTTCAAAGCGATATTTCTTCAAGAACTTCCCTGCTGTCTGTGGTCTCTTTTCTGTCTTTTTCCATTCTGCCCTGATCATCTCTTTAATTAAGGCATGTACCGGAAAGCAGACTGACCTTTGCTTTAACGATGGGAAGAGTTTATCCGCTGAAGTTAATTTAGAGGGTTCCATGGGAAATGTCAGTGTCTGCTGCACTGCCTTAATTAATGGCTCTACCACAGCCAAATCAAAATTAGAGTCTTCATCCATGTCAGATTCTCCCACCTCAGACGCTAAGGGGAAATATATCTCAGATATGTCAGACAGCTCACCTTCTGAGACATCAGACAAGGAATCAGTTTGTCTTGAATATGAATTGGCCTTTTCTTAGCACTTGCCACTTCCTGGAAACCTCGTTCCACTGCTTGCTTTATAACGCTGCTAGGGACTCTACAAAAACAAATGCTTGGTTTACTTTAGCTGCTGCTGTACCCAGTTCTTCCTGGCCTTGTGCCACAAGAGTAAACTTCCTGGTGTCTTGTCTTTCTTTTCAGAGGCAGGAAGGCTGCATAATTATAATTATATGAGCAATTAGCCAATTGATATAACTGTCTTTCCTCTCTGGGGTATATTTTTCAAAGAGTGAAGTTAATAGTGAAGTTCCGCCATTAGAGTGAAATTCCGCCACTCTCCATTCATTTCTATGGGATTTTTATAGGCGTATTTATCAAAGGGTTAACTTTCACTTTCACCCATTGATAAATACGCCTTTCAAAATCCCATAGAAATGAATTGAGAGCTGCGGAATTTCACTCAAGTGGCGGAACTTCACTATTAACTTCACTCTTTGATAAATTTACCCCTCTCTCTCTCTCTCTCTCTCTCTCTTTTTTTTTTATGAACCTCTAACCTGAGGTAAGGTGGTTTGCCCGGCATCCCAGGATCCATAGGCGTGCTGCACAGAAAGACATTATCAGCTTTGTCCTACTGGATATCTTGGTGAAAAGGAAGCATCATCCTTCACCAACCTGATTACTAGAGCTGTGAAACATGGAGCAACATCCAGCAAAATGGCAGTGACAGGAATTCCCACTTACTTATGAAGGTATTGCCTGCATCAAGCATGATCCCCAGAACTGAACTCAGTGGCTTAGATGTTATGCTCAATCCATGGTCAGTGTCACACCATTCTTCTCAAGATTTGGAGTCAAAACACAAATCCAGCACTTCATACTACTGCAGCACCAATGAATACCCATATTCAAGTTGGTGTCCTCTCCGCTTCCTCTTCCTGTCTTTTCTCCACATGCATTAACAGAGCATTTAAACTTGCTTTATCGAGAATGAATGACTCCCCCTGGGTAGTTTACCCTCCGCCTAAAGTCAGCGGCACACATGGGCTGTTTTTGCTGTACCCGAAGCGTTCTCGGCTTCCCCTGCCATATCGGTTGCAGATGTGCTGTTGGCGATGTCATCTCACTGCGACCGCCAACATCACTCGCAGAAGACCCGGCGTGGTGCTCCAGACCACTCACATGTGAACTCTGCAGCCTTTGCACACCTGACACACAATGGGAGGGAATGGCTGGCCTCCCTGGCTTATCCACCGCCAGACCCAGCCCTCCTTAGCTAACCCCATTACCAGGGAGACTCAGGACTTCCAGTACAAAAAGGGGGAAGAGAGAGAGAAGCTGCTGCTGGGAACTATGACTGGTCATATGCCTGATGACCATCAGCCTCTGGACAGGACAAAAAAAGATGGGTAGAGGAGGGGCTGACGTTTTCTTGGGGGAGGTCCTGTCCATTGGCCCGGAGGGAGGTTTACCCAATCAGTGAATGCATGCCATGCAGCTGTTTTTTTTCTTACATATGGTATGAACAAAAGCTGTCACTTTTGACTCACAGAGTTGCCATTAGACTGTGATCACTAAGTGCAAATTAAGGTGGCCATACACTATAAGATCCGCTGGTTCACCAAAGGAGTGGATCTTTTCCGGATATGCCCACAAACGGCAGGTCCAAATGATCGGATTCTAATGATGGCAATGGGCACTGATGGGTTGTAGGACCATATCAACTAGCTGATGAGGTCCTCAATAGCAGGAAAATTCAAAGCTGCCAAATCATTATCTGGCCGATTTTTGGCCAGGTATCGATTGGGGAGACCCATCAGAAGCCACCATACATGAGCAGATAAGCTGCCAAATCGGTCTAAAGGACCTATATCAGCAGCTTTAATCTGCCCATGTATGGTCACCTTAAGTTGCTTGTGTAGAGATGGAAGTACTGCTAACATGGATGTTTTTCACAAAGTTTTGAATTTGTTTTCATTGTTAATTGTTGCTACTGCTCTGAGAACCTGGTATTATTATATAATACAGTATAAAGATAAATAATAAAAGAAGAAAAAATAATAGAATTAAAAATGTGTACTTGGGGAGGCCTATTTAGAAAATTTCTAATTTGTATAATTTTAGATTTTTTTCTATTTCGAATAAACTCCTAATTTAAAAACTGTGAATGTTACCTTATTTATTAAAAAATCAGAATAAAAAAATTGTGAACAAATAAAACTCTAAAAAAATATGAATATCTCAAATTGATATATTCTATCATCATTTTTAATGGGACATCAAGCTCAATGTGAAAAAATCTAAAACTTGTATTGAATAAATAGTTAGCATTTTACCTAGGACAGCTCCCATTGTATTCTACAGCTTTCAGATGCTTTTTTATACGATAGGTTATCATGTTTTTACGCTTAATAAATATTGAAAATTCATGTTTTTTAAACGATGATTCAAATTCATGATTTTTAGTGCAAAAACATTTTTGAATCATGGGAAAAATTATGAATATTGATAAATAATCACCAAAGTGTTGCTCTAAGACCAACACAATGCATTCAAAGAAGTAATAGTATTTAACAACAAAGAAAAGATAACAGATTGTAATATAATGTTCAAGCAGGTGCAACGTGTAGGTTCTTTTAGTCAACTCAATTCAAAGACTTTGGCCTTTAAAGCTTTAATTAATCTTTTACCTGCATTTTTTTGTCTACACAATTAAATACAACTACAATTTGATAAGTTTACTTACATGTTTTTCTGAAAGCATGTTGGTGCTTTACATTAATAATTAAATGCTAAAGTGACAACTAATTTCAGCTCTTAACCAAAAAGCATTTTTTATTTTGGTATATGGCTATAGAAGGTTTGATGCTGTACACAGAGTACAGATATGGGACCTGTTATCCAGAATGCTCAGGACATGGGGTTTTCCATATAATGGATCTTTCTGTAATTTGGATCTTCATACCTTGTCTACGAGAAAAGCTTGTTTACATTAAATAAACCCAATAGGCTGCTTTTGCCTCCAATAAGAATTAATTATATCTTAGTTAGATCAAGTACAAGCTATTGCTTTAGTATGACAGAGAAAAATTCTGTAATTTGGAGCTTTCTGGAAAATGGGTTTCTGGATAACGGACCCCATACCTTCAATAAATATATATATATACATATTCTTTTATATTATAAAAATATTAAATAATCTGCTGTTTCAGCATAAATCCAATGAACAAGTCATTAGTGGTAACCCAGGTATACAGTATACCTCTCCTGTTTACCTTAAGATCTGCTTACTGGAGCACCCCAGCTGGAAACACTGGATTATGACATTTTCTACCGTAAAGTGGGAAATACTGGGCTCATCCAAAGGTTTGGCCGTTGGGCCAATGATTGGATCATAATTGTTGTAATGCTGGTGGTCGGATCAAAGACCAGACCAACGCTCAGATGCGGACCTTGATTCGATGGGAAAATCAAACATGCCTGGTTGACATGTGCCAATAATATTTAAGCACTTCTTATATTCTTCTAGGACAATGACATAAAAGCTGACGGTTGAGACAAAATAACACTAGAAATAAAATAATTCATAAATGGGAATCTGCAAAAGAATACCACCATTCCATAATTCTTACACCTAAAGAGACATCAGACATAGTTCTTGTTGTGCCACCGTAGCAGCATAATGCACTTCGTCCACCAATCTGTGTTGATTTTATTTAATTTTAATAGTGAATGCTGTATGGCAATTTTTAGTCCTTATTTTAGGAGGTGGGGTTGGAAAAAAATATCCTATGGCAAAATAAGCAGAGAAAAATGTTTGATGCTTCTAATAAAGTCTTGTTTTCCAGGGTCCCACCCAAGTGACAGTGTAAACAGCTCTCTTATAAAAAAAGTAATTCATAAAACCATTGCAGAATAAACTTTGCAAGATATCGGTAATGCCTTATAATAATGTCATAAAAACCTTTGTCAGAATGTGTATTATACTGTGAAACACTACAAGAAAAGGCTTAGCGGAAAATGTGCACATTTTGCTATTCATTCGCTAGACAAAACGGTTGAGATTCCTCTTGCTTTACAATTTGGCTACATTATCCCACACAGTGTAATAATTATATCCTCTTAGCAATGCATTTGTTTAATAATGCTGTGTTTCAGAATGAATTTCAAGACATTGTTAAATTACTGAAATCACTATGGCTCTCTTATTCCAATTGCTGAGAAAATTACATTTTGCAGACCCCTCTCTTTTAAAGTGAAAATGTTCTTTATTCAAAAGAAAACTTCCTATTCACATTCATTTCTATAAATGTTCAGTAAAACATCTTAGCATATGGTATTCTTATTCTACTTCTATTCATTTACATAACATTTTTTGTTACTTTTTTTTTACTGCTGTAAAATGGGAATACATTCATTGAATCTACTTGAAGTCTATTGGATTTTTACACATAGTCCACAAGGTCTAATTACCAGATTTGATTTCATTCACTTTATTTAAATAGTTGAGATGAAGGTGAATGCTTTCTTTTTCTTTTCTTTTTTTCTATTTTCTTTGCCTTATTTGTTCAATATATTTTGGTTTTGGCTTACTTTGTGCAGCTTTTTTTTATATTTTGGCTTATTTAACATGATAATGTTATATAGATTGTTTATTTTAATTTTTGTTCCTTTGTTGCTATGTGATTCCATACTAGATACCATCCATGATGATGATTATAGGCTTATTTTTGGTAGTCACCAGTAGAGGGAGCTGCAGGATGGCTCTATACATTTGGACACTCTTGTCACAGTTCTTTTTTGCCCATGATGAAGGGCGGGAATGCCTGAAACGCGTCAGGTCTATCATGCTGCACGTTTTTTTAACAGAGTTATATAAACAAAGTGTTGAGTCGGAGTGGTGTATTTGTCTGTGGTATTTTATATGCCCCATCACAATTAAAAGGACATAGCTGGAATGCCTGAAACGCGTCAGGTCTATCATGCTGCACGTTTTTTTAACAGAGTTATATAAACAAAGTGTTGAGTCGGAGTGGTGTATTTGTCTGTGGTATTTTATATGCCCCATCACAATTAAAAGGACATAGCTGGAAGGTCTGGAGAAGCAGGTCAGTGGTAGGCTCCTTTCTCCACTTTGGTGTTTTCTAAGTTTTCAGAGATTATTTTCTGTGTGCAACCAAATACAATGGCAGAAAAGGCTATGTAAGATCAGCCTGTGATCCTGTGGCGCTAGTTTAACAATAGCATGAACAATAATTGGGTCAAAGTCAAAAGATAATCTGTGCAGCCTCTTGTTCTTCAGAATACAATTATCAAAATCACATAAAAATTCACTATTATACATGTAATAATAGGGTTTTTTTCAATAATGGCTCTTGCAAATACTCTGAACCCAATAGCTCATTGTAATACTTTGATAAAGAACTGCATAAAAATATAACACAAAGAACTGTTCTACTGTTGAGCCCAATGTTGTATGTTGAGCCTAATATAGTGTATAAAGACAGCTTTATAACGTATAATTGTGTATAACAAAGCTTTGTATCATAGTATACAAGGCAGCCTTATAATCTATAATCCTGTATAATAAAGCTTTGTCCAAGAGAAATCATGAGAACTAATCAACTCGATGACCTAATACTTGTTCTTTATTCTTATTTTGGATATTTTCATATGTATTCTCTAATATGTGTATGATTTCTGAAGTCGTTATCAGACTCTTCTTTATTATAGCTAGGGGCACAATATGCTATTCAATTACCAGTTAGCTAAAATAAGATCTTTGTTTCGGATGTTCTTGTTGGGAGTCTGGCCAGATCCTGATGAGCGCAAGGGAAGCAAGATTGCTATTAATCAATTCATTATATGAGTTATTGACTAAATCACTAAATGAGCTTACTGTATTTGAGCATATATCAACTGGGGGGGTCTCCATCCAGTCAGTTGAAATTAGCTTGTGGGGTTTACACGTGACAACCAGAAGGCCTGTTGTATAGCCGTAGGATCTTTGGAACCGTTTGAGCCTCCATCTGTGGACTGTTTTGTGGATCTCCCAGTCTTGAAGGCAGAGAGGGGTTGCTTGCATACTGTGCTCACTCAGTAATGTATATCTTTTTCATTCTATGTACTGTATGTAATAAACCTTTGCTTATACGTAGCTGCTGTGTTTCAATTATTTCCGAGAGACTAATAGAACCACAATTAAAACAATACACTTTAAATTGTGTTCTTCACAGTTATAACTCAGTACATGCTAAATCTTTTGAATTCTACACAACTGTAAGCTACATCTAATATTTTGTGTATGCGTATTTTATAAAGATTGTTATATATATTTTTTTTATTTTTTAACATTGTTAGTGCCAATATACTGGTACTGTATGTGTAATATGATTGGATGTTCTATAAGAATCATTGTTATTGCCCAAATTTCTCTTAAATAGTGTGTGTCATTAGCCTATGATTAAGTGCCCGGGAGTGTCATGAAATTCAGCATAAGATTATGTGCTCATAATCTTATATCGAATTCTATACAACTGTAAATTACATTTAATATTTTGTGTATATGTATTTTGTAAAGATTATTACATTTCTTTTTTTTTTTTTACATTGCTAGCGCCAATATACTGGTATGTGTAATATGATTGGGTATTCTGTAAAAAAAATCATTGTGATTTGCCAGTTATCTCTTAAAGGGGACCTGTCACCCAGACATAAAAATCTGTATAATAAAAGCCCTTTTCAAATTAAACATGAAATCCAAATTCTTTTTCCATTAAACTATTCATAGTTGTTGTAAACTCATTTAAAAATCTCAGCTGTCAATTAAATATTGCCTGCCCCTCCTCTATGCCTTAGGCATAGAGGCAGGTGAAACAATTACTTTCACTTTCCATTCAGCACTTACTACTAGATGTCACTGCTCTCCCCACATTCCCCCTGTTCTCTTTACCATTTAATTGTGTAGCCAGTACATGGGGATGGACATTACGTCCCCCATTCTGGTGCACAAACAAGATTCTGAGATGATACAAGGTTTGTCTTAATAACAGTGTCCACAAAATGGCTCCTGCCTGCCTGCTTGCTATAGTTGTGAGCTCCCAGACCAAGGAAACAAGATTCAAATAATTGATATAGTGTAATTAAAGTTCATTTTGCTTGACTAACGTGATAAAATAGGATTTGGATTCATTTTTTCAGGTCCCCTTTAAATAGCGTGTGTCGTGGATTGTCTCAGCCGATAACGAATGCAAAAATCACGAAAAATACATGATTTTTTTTTTTTTTATAAAATCAGACTTAAAAAAATCACGAATTGTTCGGAATTTATTAAACCCGGAGGATCGGAAAAGTCAGAATCTGAAAATCCGGCATCTCAGACCTGTCGAGGTTGCATATAAGTCAATGGGAGAAGTTCCAATGATTTTTTGATGTGCGCTGGGTTTTTGTCAATACCCCTTTTTTTTCGGAGTTTTCGGATGAAAAATCCAATTTTTCCCTGCAAACAAGATTTTCAGGAAAGTGTATTAATAAATAAGGCCAAAAAACCTGTGCGGATTTGGTCAGAGTTTTTTTCAGAAAATATTGAGATAAATTTGGACTTTGATAAATAACCCCCCATGTCATGTGACTTGTGCCTGCACTTTAGGAGAGAAATGCTTTTTGGCAGGCTGCTGTTTTTCCTTCTCAATGTAACTGAATGTGTCTCAGTGGGACATGGGTTTTTACTATTGAGTGCTGTTCTTAGATCTACCAGGCAGCTGTTATCTTGTGTTAGGAGCTGTTATCTGGTTACCTTCCCTTTGTTCTTTTGTTTGGCTGCTGGGGGGGGGAGGGAGGGGGGTGATATCACTCCAACTTTCAGTACAGCAGTAAAGAGTGATTGAAGTTTATCAGAGCACAAGTCACATGACTTGGGGCAGCTGGGAAATTGACAATATGTCTAGCCCCATGTCAGATTTTAAAATTGAATATAAAAAAATCTGTTTGCTCTTTTAAGAAATGGATTTCAGCGCAGAATTCTGCTGGAGCAGCACTATTAACCGATTCATTTTGAAAAAAATGTTTTTCCCATGACAGTATCCCTTTAATGTCAGATCAACAAGGATCCTAGTTAGTGAAATTTTACTAGTATCCTACACACACACACACGCACAATGATCAAATGTTGAGGATTCTTAACACCTTGGAGCACACAAGTGGTAATTCCAACAGAATTAGCCCAAACGAGGTATAATACACAGAATAATCAACTGTGTGTTGTTTACTGATACTAACTTAAAATTGTCAAGACAATTGATCATCAGAAGGTTTGTTTGTAGTCACAACAAAATAAAAATAAATTGTTATAATCTTTCGCATGTAATTTAGCATTAAGCATTTCATTATTCACAAATACTACGGCATCTAGTGCATTCACCGGCAATTCTGCAAATCATTTGTTTAAAATATGACATTGTTTTATTAAGTACACCTAGATGGTAGAATTTTAAATGCGGCACTTTAGTTCAAGGGGATTGAATTGGTTAGATATTTTCGGATGATTTCCCATTATAAAAGATTCTCAGGTGAAAGCTAACCATGAATAAACAACATTTCTTAATTTTAATACTTACTAAAATTATTATTCTAATTTTAACATTAGTGATGGGTGAATTTGGGGTCTTTTCACTTCGCCAAAAAATATCCGAATTTCCAGCGAAATTTGCATAACAGCGAAAAATTCACAAAACGGCGCCGGCATCTAGTTTTTCACAAATTGGTGTAAAGAGAGTCTTGTTAATATAGTTCTAAAGGATTAGTCTGCGGCTTGGGGCATGGCCTCATATAAGTCTAGCACACTTGGAGCTAAATCTGTCTAGTCTTGATATGCTGTAAAGCTGCTGATTGGTCACAAAAACAATTGTCAATTAAAATGTATTCTGTTGTTTCACAAAATGTTGTTCCTGCTGTAAATAAACAACTAGAATATATGAATTCAGTTTCATATAGGGTTGGGCATTAACGCCCATAGGGGCAAATTCACTAAGCGCGAAGCGCCGAACGCTAGCGTTAATTTGCTAGCGTTTGGCATTTTCGTTACTGCGCAAATTCACTGACGAACGTTGGCGTAGTTTCGCTAGTGTTACTTCGCACCCTTACGCCAGGCGAATTTTCGCTAGCGATGTAACTACGCAAATTCACTAACTTGCGCAGTGTACTGAACGCTACCTTTTACGCTAGACTTCCTTCGCCACCTCAGACCTGGCGAAGCGCAATAGAGTAGATAGGGATTGTTTAAAAAAAAGTCAAAATTTTTTCTAAGTCCCAAAAAACGCTGGCGTGTTTTCTACATTATGCGTGATAGGCTGAAAAAGATCGAAAAAATTTTTGGGGCTCCCCTCCTTCCCCCCTACATTTCCTGACTCATGGCAACTTACCTAGACAGTGGGCACATGTGTAGGGCAAAATAAAAATTTTATTTGATGATTTGAAGGTTTTCTAGGTATTTGTATTGCTGATACGTATTCCTCCATTGAAATTTGAATTTCGCGCCGTATTCGCTTTACATAGCGAATCAACGCTAGCGCAACTTCGCAACCTTACGCTACCCCTGTGCGCAACTTCAGATTTTAGTGAATTTGCGGAGCGCTGGCGAAACTACGCCTGGCGAAGTGCGGCGAAGTGCGGCGAAGTTGCGCCTGGCGCAACTTCGCATCTTAGTGAATTTGCCCCATAGTTACAATGCTAAAAAGGCATATCCAAAAAGCTGTTTAAAAAGGTGCTTTTAGAATACAGGTCTGCATGTTATACATTGTATTTTAGCTAAATTGTTCATTTAAATGTAAATGGTCAACTATTCAGATGCAATTTATAATCAGGCAGAGCAACATGACTGCAGAATGATTGTGAAGAGAACAACACAATCTGAGGCTGCAGTTAAGACATTCATAAAATCAATATCTTTAAAAAATCAAAGTTGTTGAAAAGTAGCTATAATAAAAGCGTACTATTATTTTAAAGTCTTTTTTGTTACCACATATGTGTAATTATAGAAACTGAAAAGCTTTTTTTTTTTCAAGTTTGCAGTAAAAGGTTTTGATACCTGCTGGTAAATTATTGCTCATTGTCTGAACTGATAGCTATGGGTTAGGTACAAAAATCACACAAAGAAGAAAGAGAGAGAAAATGTAAATTTCTTTACAAAAGAAAAAGCAACAATTTGATGCAATGGACTATTGAGCTGAATGCAGAAGAAGGTTTAAATCACATACTGTATGCCAAGATAAATCCGTAGTTTGAGAGGGATGAAAAGTTTTCTAGACTAGTCAGCCAGCAGTGAAATTACAACTACTAGTGATGGACGAATTTATTCGCCAGGCGCGAATTCGCTGTGAATTTCCACATTTTGCCGCCGACTAATAAATTTGCGAAATTGCAATGAAAATTTGCCGGCGTAGGTTTTTTAATTTATAAATCCACCTAATTTTCTCCTGTAAGATAATGCGGGTATCATCACCCCCCTCGCTAGTGTTTGGACTTATGGCTAATGCCCTTAAATGTGAGAAAGCTTGGATCCCTTTTATGTGCTGCAGCAAAATGCTCAGAGAGGCTATGCTTAGAAAACCCCTTTTTTTTGATGTTCCTAATATGTTGAGCTAGCTGGGGTTTTAGCTTCCTGGTTGTCCTCCCTATGTATTGCTTCCCACATAGACAGCCCAGCAGGTATATAATATTCTTCATATTGCAATTTATATGCTGTTTAACAGGATATTCTTTTCCTGTTTGTTGGAAAAAAGAAAGTTATTTTTATTCAATGCAACACAGTTATTCCAATAAGAAAAACCAACCGAACCCTTTAACCAACTCGCATTTTTGGGCTCACAATCTATAAAACTGGGTACAAGGTACTGTCTGAGATGTTTAGCCATCTTATACACTAGTTTAGGTTTGGACCCTATAACTGTATCTAGATCAGCATCGATTTTTAAGACATGCCAATGTTTACCAAAAATTTGCTCCATTTTTCTATTCTATACTGTGTAATAAGTCTCACGTCACCCGTTCTGTGTTTTGCCCTTTCCTTTCTTACCCCCACTTAGCAACTTATTTCTGTCATGAGAGTCTATCCTCTTTTTACTATCCTGAATGATGTCCTCTTCAAAGCCCTTTACAGGTAATTTATGGGTCAGATTATCACATGCCTTTTCGGAATTTGTATGCTCTGTGCAGTTTATTTTAATTCAACCAAATTGGTCTGCAGGTATACTTTTCAGCCAATTTCTATGGTGACAGTTAAAGTATGGAATGAAGCCATTTATATCTGTAGGTTTTGTATACATCTTAATGGCCAATCAAGGACCCTTGTAAAAAAAATGGTAAGATTTAAGAAATTGACTTCTTTCTTACTAAAGTCACTTGCAAATTGGATATTCCAATCATTGGTGTTGAAGTACACTAAAAAGGTTGTTAGGAGCACTTCAGTACCTCCCCAGACAAAAATGCAGTCATCAATATAACGTCTCCAAAATAACAGGCCTTCTTCCTGTCCTATTAAATGATTAATAAAAGTTATTTCCCATAGGCCCATAAATAAATTAGCGTAGTTGGGAGCAACTTTACTTCCCATTTCTGTATCTTGTATCTGAAGATAAAATTCTACCCAAAAATAGTTCTCCAATATAATCTTTAAACCTTCCAAAATAAATAGTAGACTCAGGAACTATGGCAGGAATCAGGAAACTTCAGCAGGAATCAGGAAACTTCAGCAGGAATCAGGAACACAGGAACACAAGAAAAGAATACTGCTAGATCTGGCGTAAGGGCGTCAATAATCAAGCAACCAGGGGTTGCTTCCAGTGGGCTTATAAAGCCCCTTAATTGAATAATTAGTAACACATGATGCAAATGAGTTGGGTGAAGGGAGAAACCAGCAGGCAGAGAGTGACCCATGACCATCAGGATATTCGACCCGCATCCATATGAAAACCCCCAGTGGCTGAGTAGGTTAATGCAGATATAGTTCATCAAGCAGACCAAGGTTCGAGAACAGGTAAGTCCTGACATAGTGTGACATATTCAGCCATGTCTCAGAAATGGCCATTATATCATAGTTCTCCTCTAGTGCCAATACCTCCAGCTCACCCTTTTACCAGCCAGGCTTTGTGTTTTTGTAAACATACACTTAATACTGGTACAAGCTTGTAACTTGTGTAAATACAACTTCCAGTAATTCCTGCCATTACCGATATCCATCCAAATTTCTACCCCTATTTTCCCCTGTTATGACCAAATCTTAATCTACCTCATCAACTACCTTCCACAGAATTACTCACTGCTCCCTGAAGTGATCTGCTCTTATTAATCTAAAGGCTGTATATCTATCTAAAATTAAAGCAGAAATCCAAGTATATACAGCCAAGAGATTGTGTTGTTTCTTTTATTAGAGAGATGATGAGATGAAAGGAGAAAAAATAAAAATGTTCAGTTTATCTGTTTTTAGTTAAATTTGTAACCTGAAAAAAAACATTAATTGCTTCCAAAATTAGAATAAAGGGTGAAAGAGTGCGCAGATAAAGCTGATTTTTCTTTTAATTTAGAATATGTAAATGTTTCCCTTTCAACACATTTTACTGAAATTAAAATTGTGTGGGTGGTTTGGCTACAGAACTTTCTTCATATGATTAAAAATGTGGCTATACAAATTGCTCAATGTGATAAAACATAGTTCTATTATTACCACTTCATATATTTAATTGCTCTTCACAACGATACTATTTTATTCTTTGTTGCCAAATGAAATTCATAGAAATGTATTTCTAAACTCAATTTAGCCAATATCAAATTTAGTATTTTTTTTACTTTAAAATGTAATATATTTTAATCTAGAAAATAGTTTTTTTTTTGTCCAGATAATTGTCCAACTAATCTAAATGAAACCTGCCTAACTACAACTTGATCCAAAGGAAGGCAAAAAAACCCCTACAGATACAGCTCTAATTTTCCTCAGACAGGGAAAATCTATTCTTGTTTGTTATATATACTTGTATATATATAACAAACAAGGGAAAGTTGTGCTCACCACATTTTTAAAACCATTAAGTGGGGGGTGCAATGAGGCTGTGACCACAAAATACATATAGACAAATACAAGATATATTTAGGATATATTTTATTGGCCACCACTGGGATCACCTGACTATAGCTGGAAAAAGTTGGAGCTACATATAGTAAGAATAAGAATGTTCTAGCCACATAATAACTTGGGTCTTTAAATCCTAAACATTGAATATGAAGCATTTTTTTTATATTGGAGCAATGCTACTACATCATTTTGCTCACATGATTTCTACAGGCAACTAGATAAAAAGAGAATAGGTAGGTTGGATGTGTTTCTACTATTTAACCGTTTCTATGTCTATGTAAGAGATAGTCATTTATGCAAAATGACCACCATTGCTTCCCATTTATGTTATTTGGAAGTGTCTCATATGGGTAGTGGTAGTACTCGTAAATAACATACCACAGCCCTTAGGGAAACTAGAGATCTCCTAGTTCATTAAGCTCTCCCAGCCAAATATACTGTATGCCTATAAATAAATCACCTTTAAAAACTAATATTTAGTCCTTTTGTTTTGTTGATAACTAGTGATGGGCGAATTTATTCGCCAGGCGCGAATTGGCTGTGAAATTCCACATTTTGCCGCCGGCGAATAAATACGCGAAATTGCAGTGAAAATTTGCGTCAAAATATTTTCGACGCGGACGACAATTCCGACGCTGGTGACAATTCTAGGCACCCATTGACTTAAATGGGCTTCAGAATTGCCAGCGTCGGAATTATCACCGGTTTTGGAATAGTCATTGGCATCAAAAATATTTTGACGCTGCGGCAAAATTCGCATTTCGCTAATTTTTCGCTGTTCGGCGAAGCGAAACGGGAGAAATTCGCCCATCACTATTGATAACAGTAAAATGCTCCAAAACATGAACTTGAAAATAAAATTGGGGAAAAATCAGTTGCAATAAACCACATCACAGGACACAGGCGAATCAGATGATTTGTACTGGATCACCTTCTGCTGAAAATCTTTCACTTACATTCACATACAGTATAAGTTCATTTTTTTCCAGATTCCAGGATAAAAAATTTTCATTTATGATTTTGATAAAAGGACAGCACTTAAGTATTCGGCTTTGTGTGTCGTATATATATATACATGCTGCTGAATTATTTTATTGCATGCAATTTATCAGTAATGGCATATAATGTTTCACTGATGTAGTCCTTTCATAAATATTCATAGGAGCAAAACCAAAGAGGTTTAAATTCTGATATATCCCTTTCTCCTTGTCATAGAAACAGTAAAAAAAAAGGCTATTTGTAGAAATTGCAGATAAGCTGTTCTGCCAAGAGCAGAGAACAAAAGACATTAATATGACTACGTCTTCCTGTCTTGGGTGCTCTAAATGCATTTACAGGTAAATGATGTTTCGTAGTCTTTGGTGTCCAAATCACAATTTCCCAATGAAAACTCACTCAAGTAATTAGAAGAAGTTTACCTGTCTGTATACAAATGCCAATAAAAAATCCTAAATTAACATTTTAACAGTTAGAAAACCATGTACTTGTGACAAATACAGTCACACAAAATACTGGAGAAACAGTTATCTAAAAAAAATCTCAGCAATATGCCACATAATCTAGTGTGCAGAAACTACAGGTTAGCATTGGTTTAGTGATACAAACTATGGGCCTCATCATCTACTCACTGCAGCTTCCAGCATCAATACTGCATTTGCACCTAATTAAGTGGACCTGTCGCCCAGACACAAAAATCTGTATAATAAAAGTCCTTTTCAAATTAAACATGAAATACAGTTTCTATTTTTTATTAAAGTGTTCATAGCTGTTGTTGTAAACTCATTTAAAAATCTCAGCTGTCAATCAAATATTGTCTCCCCCTCCCCTATACCTTCGGCATCGAGGCGGGGCAGACAATTACTTTCACTTTCCATTCAGCACTTACTAGATGGTATTGTTCTTCACATATTCCCCAGTTCTCTTCACTGTTTAATTGTGTAGCCAGGGCATGGGGATGGACATCAGGTCCCCTATTCTGGTGCACAAACAAGATTCTGAGATGATACAAGGCTTGTCTTAATAACAGTGTCCACAAAATGGCTCCTGCCTGCTTGCTGTAATTATGAATTCCCAGTCTGAAGGAAACAAGATTCAAATAATTTATATCATGTAACTAAAGTTCATTTTGCTTGACTAATGTGATAAAATAGGATTTTGAATAATTTTTTTGGGTGATGGGTCCCCTTTAATTGTGACTTAGATACAAGGCGTGGTTGGGACTGTGTACTTTAAATCTGCCATTGACTTGGTATACAGTCCAGAGTTATTTTTCTGTATAGTGCCCACACTGTAAACTGAACTGGTAGGTGAACACTCACACATGTTACATCCTCATCAGAATGGGGTCACGGGAATGGGGCATGAAATGAAAAAGCTGTTGAACTGCATGTGTGTCTATTATAGGGCACATTGGATTGTGGGAAAAAACAGCATCAAAGGGGAAAAAAACAAATTGACCTTTTTTTGCACTTTGTTCACTAATCTTAAATGATACCCATTCACACTTTAATTATAGCCTGCCATTATTGCTGACTGAGCAAAACCTAGGGGCCAATTTACTAACATTCGGATTTCTATTTTCTTTAAAAGTTGTATTTTTTCTCAAAAAATTTTGTTTTTTATTCCTCTAAAAAAAAATTGAGATTTATTAAGTATAAAACCCACGAAAAATGCAAAACTTTGGTAAAAAAGCATTCAAGGTTCTATAGACATCAATAGGAGCTGCGCTGATGCTACTGGACCTGTTTTTAGACATTCAGACTTCTAGAGGATTTTTTTTTTCACTACTGATTGACCAAACAACTAGAATTTGTAAATGTTTTAGAGGTTTTTGTATTTGTTAGCACATTGTTCAGCATTTTTCTCCATTTGTACTTTTTCTATTCAGATCTTTTATTAACTTTCATGGCATTTTTGGTTTTATCATGGTTTTAAAATACCACTAAAATCAGACCATTAATAAATGTGCCTCCCCCAGTGAAAACTAAAGAAACACACACAAAAAGTTGGTTACTCCCACATGCTTATTTGAACTCATACACCAAGGGTCCCATGGTTTCTGGACAGACCATAAAATCAGTAGTTCAAAAGCATAGTGCTGTATCTATTTATGGTGTACACAGCATCTACATAGAAGGATCCTTCTATATGTGAAAATACATTAATTTCCACATAAATGTCCCTATCTGGAAATACTGTGCATGCTGGGTTCAACAGAGAAACAGGGGACTTTCTGGAACTTTTTAAAATGGAGGAAGGGAGTTGCTATAGAAGACAGTAGGACATACTCAATGATCCTTTTTTCAAACTCACTAGTGCAGAGTGTCTTGAGAATCTTGCATATTTATAAAATTAGTTCATTTTTTTAATTGAGGATTTATATTATCCTGGATTCTTATAGAAAGTGATTGAAGGACATCTGGAATGATATCTGTTAGTGATGAGTTCACCTAGTAGATGCCTTGGACTAAGGGGACTACTCCTGGTTGTCCTTGGTGCAGTGCTCACCTGCAAAAAGACAAACTTTGAGTTTATCAACAATGTTGAGACTGTTGACTTGGTACTTCTTAGTACAGTGACTGTACCTAGTGGAGAATACTTATGTATGACCCAACTAGAAAAATAAAGACCACAGAGACTAATATTTAACTGATCCAAATGGGAATGGGCAACACACTATTACTATGACCTCTTCTTGCAGGATGAGCTTGAGTCCTATCTCACCAATAGTAGAAGTTTTAAAATATACATGGAATATATTAAGATAGACAGATAGATATCGAGGTAGAAGATGATACATGATAGATACATAGCTAAATGATATATAGACAGACAGACAGACAGACAGACAGACAGACAGACAGATAGATAGATAGATAGATAGATAGATGATAGATAGATAGATAGATGATAGATAGATAGATTAGATAGATAGATTAGATAGATAGATAGATAGATAGATAGATAGATTAGATCGATTGATATATGATAGATAGATAGATAGATAGATAGATAGATAGACGGATAATAGATAGATTGATAGATAGATAGATAGATAGATACTGTAGATAGATGATAGATAGATAGATAGATAGATAGATAGATAGATAGATAGATAGATAGAAAGACGGATAATAGATAGATTGATAGATAGATAGATAGAAAGATAGATAGATAGATAGATGATAGATAGATAGATAGATAATAGATAGATAGATAGATAATAGATAGATAGATAGATAGATAGATAGATAGATGATAGATAGATAGATAGATAGATAGATAGATAGATAGATACTCCATTATAAATTGTCATAGGTGGAGTCCTTGCATAATAATCAATCTTTTACTTGCTAATTCAATTCTAGAAAGGTTTAGAAAAATGAATAGGTTCTATATCTTGACAAGATACTTGATCAACTAATATAAAGAGGGTGTTTCTAGCCACACACTTGAAACGTGGCTCTCATACTAATGTGACTGTCAGCACCGTATATTAATGTCTGGGATATTTGCTTGTGGCTTTGTCATGCCAGACATTATTATTATCTCCTGCCCTATTCAGTAGCTACATTATTTTTTACAATTCTTTTTGAAATAAATTACTTTTTCGCTCTCTATTCAGTTTTACAAAATCATTTTGCAAATACATATCAGAATGTAATATGCAGCCTACGAGTTAAAGAAGGCAGGCTGCCATGCCACTGGAGTTCACTGCTGAAAGCTTATGATCTCTGTTAATCCAGGTATTGAGTAAGCTAAAACAGAATCAAGTGTTCTTACAGAAAATCAAATTGTAATAGAAAAAAAGGCAGCCAAAGAGAAACATCAATTTCAAATGACTGCATATTGTTACCTTTATAGGGACACACTAAAGTGTAAAATCAATTACGGCCAATGAAAAGCTACGATAAATTTACCGTACATCATTTTAGTAACTAATATTAACTGTCACTGTAAATTTTCAGTACATTTCAAATAAATCATTTGTGTCAGTAAATATAAGTAAATGTATTTAAAGATGTTGCTTCTCTCATAAATCCACGCATCTACCTGGTATATAAAATTATATTTTTTCCATCCTTGCAGAATCTTTACCCACACACATATTTTGTCCACAACATTCAAAATCATCTACAAAAGCCCTGAAGGATATATTTTAGGTCTTTGACATAGCTCAAGCAACATCTCTAATCCACCAGATGGATTATGAAGATACAAATAAGGAGAAGACCTTCTGTGCCCCTTATTCCTAAGAGGCCTGGATATAATTTATTTGAATCAGCTTTCAGTGCTGCAATCAGATCTATCTAGATAGACTATTATGCTTTCAATGACCATTAATTCTAGTTGGATGTATTCCATCTAACATTGACTTTAGGACCAAAGTTGCAATATACTGGTTTTATGGCCTGACTTGGATTGAGTTGGAGTGTGCACCACCAGTCCACCACTGGATATCTGCTACAGTTAACCACAACCAGATAATACTACAACTCAGGGACCTATTAGGGTGTATGTGTACTGATATTTTACTGATATGTAGCTTATTTGTCCCAATTTTGTTTTTCTCCGCACTGTTTCCTTTGGTCTAGTAGGAGAATCCACCCATCGTTTAAGAGAGACTTGAAGCCTGTAAATTGCTCTGGAACATATTGACAATGTGGACAGGAGATTGCACCTTTCCATGTCCAATATCTACACAAACACATGCCTCCTAAAAATAAGATGCTTGGAGTATGCACCCCCTCAACATATTAAACTGGAAAAAAACTGTACCTTGTCTGTAATTAGAAGTTTCAGGTTTGCAGAATACTCAGTCCAGTGGTGGCAGAATATGCAGTTAATAATAAGGCTAAGAGCCCATCTAAATGATACTGTAAAAATAAACCTCAAATACCCACATGCTACACTTGCTCCTCATATGTCCTCTATGTTTTCACCTTTTGGATACAGTTGCTATGATGAAATGTTCAATGTATCATTATACAGACAATTAGGGGCAGATTTATCAAAGGTTGAGATGAATTTTCGAATGAAAAAAATTTGAATTTCAAGCTATTTTTTGTGTACTTCGACTAGGGAATAGTCCAAATTCGATTCGAATTTGAAAAAAAACTTTGACTTCATTTCGGTTGGTCTTTTTGAATTCAAATTTCAACGTTTTTTTCAATTCGAAATTCGACCCTTGATAAATATGCCCCTTAGGGGGTTGTTTATTAAAGTCCAAATGGAAGAAACTTGAAAAAATTTTGTTTTTCTACAATAAAATCTGAAATTTTTAGTGGACAAAAATAATTGTATTTTTAGGCATATGTTAAAGCCTGATGCTGCCAAAAGTGTGAATCCGAAAATCTGGCATCTCAGACCTGCCAAGGTTGTATATACTGTAAGTCAATGGGAGAGTTCCCTATTCTATTTGGAAGTTGATGTGGTCTGTTCTGGAATTAGCCCGAAAATCTGAGTATTTTGAACTTTTCAGGCAAAAATCCGAAAAATGTGGGCTTTCCACAAAAGAGCCTGAAAAAAATCTAACAGTTCGCTCAATTTTATCGAGTTTGTCCCTGATCCGATTTAATCATGCTTTTTTCAGTAGTAAATAAGGTCACACCACGGATTCTAGTTTGGATGGACTTTTTTATTTTAAAAAAAATTTAGACTTTGTGTCTCCTTAATTAAATGATTCCTTATGTGTTCACAGTATGTTGCGCTACTTCTATGGTAGGCCATCTCCTCAAGAAAGAAATACACAGCTTTTTAGTTACTGTATGTTAAACGGAGGATAAAACCTACAGCATATTGTTACTATGGATCAATAAAATATTGATGCATATCCCACATATTGCTTGAGCCACAAGGAAGGCACTATCTTTGGATTTTGGGTTTACACTGTAGCCCTGGATAATAAGAGATTCATAAACGTATACCATTATACCATTATTGGCTTTTCCTTATTGTTTACTTTTGTACAACCTCAAAAACCATAAAAATTAAAATTAAAAACAAAATAGAAAAAGGCTAAAACTTCATTTCTTCCCCAGCCATCCTGAAAACATTCAGCATTTTCCTGATTGAAAGGAACTGTGAATAGGGAATCAATACTGAACTGAAAGTATATTATGCTCTTTAGATGATAAAAAGGACAAGAAGAACAACAAACAGACAAAGAATGCCCATTTCAATATTCCGTGGAGAAGCTTCCAGCTGCTGACTATATCATCACCTATGAAAACAGATACTGTGTTTGTGCTTTTGAGTTCTTTTAAGTGGGTATCCAGAGGAGGATCTATAAAAGAATAGGCGCTTATCCAGAAAAGTAAGAAAACTGACACTGATAAGCAACAAAAAACACTATACTGAAAAACGTATATCGTTTTTTAAAAACAGATATTGCCTTGTGTTTGACATGTTCTTTTGCTTAGATATTCCATAGATACCTTTATGCTTTAATAACATAAATCCATTTTGATTATAAAAATAATTTCAAAAGTGACACATTATTTCACAGCACAGTGCAATGGGAGAAAGGCACACACTATGTGACACATTTATTTAACTGAATCCAATAAAGTGTTTCATTATTCGACAACTACTGTAACATTCTGGCAAAGATTAATAAAAAAAAAACTTAGGGTTAGATTTAACATTGTTTTGTTTGTGATTGATAGGGATAGGCAAATTTATTCGCCTGGTGCAAATTCGTGGTGAATTCCCGCGATTCGCAAAATTGCCGTGAAAATTCGCCAGCGAAAATTTTCCGACGTACAAAAAAAATGGACGCGGCATTTTTCGGCGAATCAAAACGGCACAAATTCGCCCATCACTAGTGATTGAGCTATTGGTGGTGAAAGATCAATTGTACTTATTACAACAACGATCAATCTGTAAGAAATCACTTTGCAATTAGTGCAGCCCTATGAAATACATTATTGGGAGTTTCCCTGATTTTTTTCAAATGATCCGGTAACCTTACAATAGGCAAGCCTGCTTGCTAGGCACTTGTCTTGGTAGTACATAATTAGGATAGCAACAACAATGGAAGATGGATAGCAACAGACGTGAATACAAATATAAGCAATATAAATAGGAACATTAAAATTAAAGCCTCAGAATCCATAGGGGTTTTTTCAGCTGGGTTCAGTGGTCCTGACATCCAAATAACATTTTTATTTTCAAGAGAGAAGGAGGTAGGATTGGAAGGCAACAAGAGCGTTTGGAATTGTGCAATGTACCCTAGCAAGCAGGCAATAATTCAGGGGTTGTTAACTTGTAGTATGATTTAAAGAGTGATATGCTGAGACAATTTGCAATTGGTTTTAATTTTTTATTATTTGTGGTTTTTGAGTTATTTAGCTTTTTGTTCAGCGGCTGTCCCATTTGCAATGTTAGCAATCTGGTTGCTAGGGTCCACACAACCATAGCAACCAGACATTAAACAAACAAGGGAAAGTTGTTCTCACCACTAATTTTTAAAACCTTTAGGCGGGGGTGCAATGAGGCTGTGACCACAAAATACATATAGTCAACTACAAGAGGTCCTCTGCACTCAACCCATTATCAATATATTTAAGACAGAGACATTTTGTGGATAATGCTACTGAAAAATGCCTTACCCTTTAAACAAAACAGGGATTGTTTGTTCATATATTGCAATATATTTAAGCTGGCCAACTACATCAAAGTCATCCCATATCTGGTCAGTCCTACGCTCAATTTTCATCTGATTTATTAAGAATTCAATTGCTTCATTAAACATTTTACAAAAGGGACTAGTTTTACCTGCAACTTATTTGCTGCTTTCAAAGTAAAACTCCCAAACTTGGCTGTCCTTTTATTAGACACCAGTGGGATCACCTGACTATAGCTGTATCACTGTCTGGGCTGGGAACTGCACTGTCATGGAGCACAAGACCCTACAGAGGATAGTGAAGACAGCAGAGAAGATCATAGGTGTCTCTCTTCCTTCCATCACGGACATTTACACCACTTGCTGCATCTGTAAAGCCACCAGCATTGTGGCTGATCTAACACACCCCTCACACTCACTGTTCACACTCCTGCCATCTGGAAAAAGGTACCGAAGCATTAGGGCCCTCACTACCAGACTGTGTAACAGTTTCTTCCCCCAAACCATAAGGCTCCTGAATACTCAGGGCCCGGACACACACACACACACACACACTCCATCTGACCTTACTATATACCACAACATTACACAGCCACTGTATGCCATTGTATAAATAAATAGCCATTGGATACAATTGTTCTCTATGAGCACATCTGCACTTTATCATGTTCTTACTACTATCATGTCACAATGATACACCCATCATGTCTGACATTTAGCATTATTAACTTAACATATTACATCTGCTGAGTGTGCACTGTCTTGTCCTGTCCCTGCACTATGCTGTCCTATCTTGCAGGAGTTGCATATTTTTGCACTTGTACTTTTTGTTTGTTGTACGGTACGGCCTATGTTGTGTGTAGCGCCAGGGTCCTGGAGGAACATTGTTTCATCCCACTGTGTACTGTACAAACGTATATGGATGAAATGACAATAAACTCACTCTTGACTCTTGACTTGACTATAGGTTTACCTAACGGTGAACCACCCCTTTAAGTGACAGAATGGAATATAAATAGAAATGGCCTGAATAGAAAGGCAAGTAATAAATAAAAGTTATTTTGGCTGCCAGGCTTAGTAAACCCCCATTTCAAAGCTAGAATGATGTGGATGAAGAGGGAAAATAACTTCAAATGAAATAAAAAGACCAATGGAATTTGTCCATTAGTAACATAAAAGTTTATTTACAGATTAGCTTTCCCTTTAACCTACCAGATACCATCCACATTCTTCTAAAAGTCCATGAATTAGTGAGTTAAACAGCTGTTCAAAATGTTCTTAATGTTCTGAATATTTCTCTCTACCTTCTGAACCAGTGGGGGTCTCAAGGCCCACAAAAAGCTTGGTGGAAAGGTTATCATCTTGAACCGGCATCCAATCTATATGCCCTATGATAAGATCTTTTTTTGTATCCTGAAAAAACAGCTCCCGTTCACACAGATCTGGTGACATTCTAACATATTGCTGCAGGCTTCCTTGCAAAGTAAATTGTGCTACTTGTGTCAATACTACGTAAACCTGTGATCTGCACCCTTTGTTTCCCACTTTTGGTTTGTCTTTTCACTTTCAAGTTTCTTCTGAATCCTGCCCCACAGCTTGGTACTCTGCTTTAGATCCTGCTATGTAGGAACTAGGCAGGGACAAGCAACACTGTTGTCATCTTCAGGAGATGTTTCTCTAATGGGAGGCGCAGGAGGGGCTTCCTCTACGTCTTGTCTGATAGAACGCCAATGTTATCGCATGTCCTCAAGTGAAGACTAGTGAATGTTTCCTGCTGTTTGGTTGCAATGAGGAACTAAAACCAGAGCTACTGTAACTGCATATGGTGTCCAAAAATGTCTATACTTAATTATTGTCCATATTCATAAACGTTTCCCTTTAAGCCAATGTATTTCCTTAGGGACAAGCTTCATTTAAATCTGAAGCCATACATCCTTACATTTCACACATTTTAGTTTCACTATTTTAGTTGTTGTTTACTCCGGTGCGCCATTTCTGTAGGTTTATATCTGCTGCTGCTGCAACATTAGGCAATACAAAGTTTTAATAGAAAGACACAATCTTGCTATTATTACACATGTTGTCATTAGACAATAAATATTCATTCCGCTGCTCAGCGTGCATTGTATACCTATTACAGCACATGATTTCAGTCTCAGCATTTTAAACATACAGTACATGCAGTGGTTTGGTTAAAAATCTGTCCCATTGGTACTATTTGCATAAATAATTTATTTGTTTTATTACTTTCGCTGTGAAAACCACCCTTAAGACAAATTTAAGCCAACAGGAGACAATAAATGCATATATACTCCATATCCTGGACTAAGTAAAATTATGACATTTAATGGCATACAGTATTTAAATGAGTATACACATAGGGGGTTATTTATTAATGTCCGAATGCTAAAAACTAGAAAAATTATTTATTATACCCCAAGGCTGCAAAAAGTGTGAATGCGAAAATACTCCATCTTCAACCTCTCAAGGTCCTGTAGAAGTCAATGGCAGAGGTCCTATTTGCAATTTGAAGATATAATTGTCTGAGCTGGGTTTTGTATGACAATCTGAACATTTCGGGCTTTGCATCTAATTTCACAAAAATTTGTACTTCGGGTGTCAAATCCAAAAAATCCAAAAAATGCAAATTTTTCTCATAAGAATCCAAAAAATGAACAGTTTTCGTGTGACAATTCGAAAATGGTCACAATAATTCCGGATCCTTTTTTTGGGGTCTTATTTTATTGATAAATAAGGGCAAATAATGGATTCTGGTTTGGCCAGACTTTTTTATTTAAAAAATCAGAACAATTCAGAATTTGATAAAATAAAGTAATGTCGCTTAGTACCTCACTCGGATAGGAAGTTCTAATTTTTCTGGAATACGAAAATATACCAAAAATCAGTTGATACAATTTTGAGTGTTTCAGCTGCAAGACTTGATTCTACATTGTACTAGAAAATTCAATTTACCTTTGTTTCAAGATTGAGCGTAATTATTTTGAAAGAAACATGCTTGGAGGACAGAAAAAGATAACCTTTTAATATGTCAGTCTCCCTTTAGACACATAGTTCTGACAAAACCGCAGCCTAAAACAGGAGACAGATTCAATTCTATTTTTCTACATTTTTGCTCTACACATCTTGAACAATTTCTGTCCGATTAGGATCTAATCTTGAAATCATTTATGCAGCTATTAGCTTGATTAGTCACTGGTTTCTATCAAAACACAAGTCTTGACAACAGTTCTGCCAGTCCAAACAGCAGCTGTCTCAACTCTCTCTTCCCATGTCTTCTGTAGAGAATTTATACCAACAAATTGGCTTGTAAAAAGAATCACAATTATAATGTCAAGGATAAACTGTGAAAGTTAGACTGCATGAGCTGTCATCACTTATATAAAGTCAGATTTTTATTTTTTTTCTGTTTATTCTTTTAGCTAAAAATTAGTAGCAAGCAACTTGACCATCCAAACCATGTTTATGAACAGATATATTTTGTAATATATTTACCAAATGTACTTATTTTACACACACAAAGAGGGTAATTTACTAAAATCCGAATTTAACTCATTATTTTAATTTAAAAACCCACGACCAAACTCCCATACCCGATTTGACCTTAATTATTATTTTAAAAAGCTTGAATTAATCGGTTCGGGTTTTTTGCCCGAAAAGCCCAAAGTTATCGGATTTTCAAGCTACACCCAGAGCAGACCATGATAGCTTCCAATTAGGATAGGGTCATTTATAAACAGTCCCATCATCCCCAGCTACAGCCATGTATTCCAAGTGGTGGCCAATAAAAAGGGCAAATATTCAAGTTTTAATCTTGGAAAGCAAATTGCAGTTAAATTCTTAAAGTTGTGGTTCACCTTTAAAGTAACTTTTATTTTGTTATAGAACGAACAATTCTAAGCACTCTTTGCAGCTTTCAAATGGGCGTCGCTGACCCCTTCTAAAAAATAAATGCTCTGTAAGGCTACAAATGTATTGCTATTGTTACATTTTATTACTGATCCTTCTATTCAGGCCTCTCCTATTCATATTCCAGTCTCTTATTTAAATCAATGCATAGTTGCTAGGGTAATTTGGACCCTGGTTACCAGATTGGTTAAAATGCAAATTGAAGAGCTGCTCAATAAAAAGCTAAATAAGTCAAAAACCATAAATAATAAAAAATTTAATCCAATTGCAAATTGTCTTAGCATATCACTCTCTACATCATACTAAACGTTATCTCAAACGTGAACAACCCCTTTAATGAATCAGATGAAAATTGAGTGTAGGACTCACCAGACCAGGGATGACTTTGATGTAGTTGGCCAGCTTAAATATGTTGTTATAAAAGGAGAAACAATCCCTGATTTGTTTAAAGGGTAAGGCATTTTTTGGTAGCTTAAGGCACAAAATGTTTTTAAAATACTGTATTGTTAATGGGTAGAGTGCAGAGGACCTCTTGTATGAATTTTGTGGTCACAGATTCATTGCACCCCGGCTTAATAAAATGGATTTCAGTACAGAATTCTGCTGGAGCAGCACTATTAACTGATTCATTTTGAATTTTTTTTTTTCCCCATGACAGTATCCCATTAAATGCAGCAAGTAAGTTGCAGGTAATACCTGTGTAAAAAATGAAGCAATGCGGCCCACTGAAAGGTACCGACGGCTCCAACTACGTTAGCAATAGTGAACAAAATACAGCAAATAAGGAGAATGGAATATTTAACAGCTCTATTATATGACAACTCAATGTCCTTTATGGAGGACTGGTACCTTTGGGATTCATATCACGACCAATTACAACGGTAAAACATGGCTTATCATGAGGGGTTCATGGTGTCACTCTATCATTATAGTGCCAGTCTATCTTATATACTCAATTACTGGAAAAAGGAGTAGTATACATATATATATATATATATATATATATATATATATATATATATATATATTTATATAAATTTTGGTACCTTACCCATGTCAAGTTATACTTAATGTATTTGGAAATGTGATGCTCCCATCCTCTAGAGCAGTGATCCCCAACCAGTAGCTCGTGAGCAACATGTTGCTCTCCATCCCCTTGGATGTTGCTCTCAGTGTCCTCAAAGCAGGTGCTTATTTTTGAATTCCAGGCTTGGAAGAAAGTTTTAATTCCATAAAAACTAAGTATAGTGCCAAGTAGAGCCTCCTGTAGGCTGCCAGTCCACATATGGGCTACCAAATAGCCAATCACATGCCTTATTTGGCACCCAAGGGACTTTTTCAGGCTTGTGTTGCTCCCCAACTCTTTTTACATTTGAATGTGACTCATGGGTAAAAAAGGTTGGGGATCCCTGCTCTAGAGGCACTCACCTATAGAAATGTAACGGATGCACAAAGTTCCTTTTGTTATTTGTCACAGATAGTAACATTAGGGTTCATCTTTTATTTTGTTACATCATATTATTATCCAATTACGCTTTTCTTTTCATGTTTTTCATTATTTCCTTGATATATGTTTCTTCTTATGCTGTCATGCATTGTGATTTAAAACCAATTAAAAAAATATGGTTACCAAAAAAAATTATTTTGACGCGCGTCAATTTTTATACGTGTAACTATTTGGTCCAAATGTATTAAAGTCAATGGGTGTTTCGTCGGCAGGAATTCGCTTGCGGTGAAATGTGGAAATTCGGCGGAATTCATGTCTGGAAAATTTGGCAAACAAGCCAAACGTCCCTCCTCTGTGTAGTACAGTGAGCATAAGTATTCTAAATACACAAGGTCCCTGCTATAAAAACAGCATTACCTTACAAAAAAAAAAAAATAAGGAACTTAATCCTCACTTAAGGAACTGCGAGTGGAGATATGTAAATCGTCCTTTATATGTCCCTACGGCTGACTAGGCAGGCAGAACTGCTGGTTTAATAGCACAGATATACGCAGATATTCAGATATAGCTGTGAATGTGCAGCTTAAGTGAGAATTAAATCCCTCATTTTTTGATTTTGTTAGCCAATGCTATTTGTTTAAACAGAGCTTGTGAAAACCTTGTGTTTTAAGAAACAGAAGTCCAGGACAATTTACCTATTCAAACTAAAAGTATCTACACCTGCTTATGACAATTTATTCTTCTAGTTAAACTGTGAAATATTTTATATATTACATTTGAGTTTTTTTTGCATTTTATAATCTCTTTATTAGTAGGACATGCTTGTGGCAAATACTCCAGTCTTCTTTGGGGGTAAATTGAGATACCAGTTGATTGTACAGAAAAGATAGATTACAGGATTCATTTAAAGCAACTCCAAGTCCTCTGGCACAAGGGGTTAAAAAGCTCAAAGTAGTAATCTGGGCCATAAATCAGTGTAGTCAGGAACAGAGCAGAAGGATGCGGAATGAGGAATCAGTCAAATAGCAACATATTGCACACTTAGGGGCACATTTACCTAGGGTCGAATATCGAGGGTTAATCAACCCTCGATATTCGCCGTCGAAGTAAAATCCTTTGTCTTCGAATATCGAAGTCGAAGGATTTACCGATATTCCTACGATCGAACGATCGAAGGAATAATCGTTCGATCGAAGGATTTTAATCCATCAATCGAAGGCTATTCCTTCGATCAGGAAATTGTAAGGAAGCCTATGGGGACCTTCTCCATAGGCTAACATTGGCCTCGGTAGGTTTTAGGTGGTGAACTAGGGGGTTGAAGTATTTTTTAAAGAGACAGTACTTCGACTATCGAATGGTCGAATAGTCGAACGATTTTTAGTTCGAATCGTTCGATTCGAAGTTGAAGGTCGTAGTCGTAGGTCGAAGTAGCCCATTCGATGGTCGAAGTAGCCATATTCGAAATTCAAACTTTTTTTCCTCTATTCCTTCACTCGAACTAAGTAAATGGGCCCCCAAGAATTTGCGGTGAATTTCCACATTCCGCCGCAAGAAAATTCATTTGTGACTGCAGCAACAATTTGCCAGCGAAAAAAAAATTGTCACGCATCAAAATTGTTGCATGTCAAAATTATTCGGAAGCCCATTGACTTCAATGTATTTGGACCAAATAGTATAAAAATTGTCTCGCGTCATATTTATTTTGACGCCCATTGACTTTAACGCGTTTCACAAATTTTTCAGCACAGATTCGCCCATCAATAGTAATGATGTTACCACACCGTGTCACACGTGATGGCTACGGGTGCCCCCATCTTGGATGCATTGCTAAAGAGGAATGGAGAGCCATCAGGAGCTCCTTACATTTACATGGCGTTATAATACCACCACCATCATCATCGCTCTACTCTCCAGCTAAATAGAACATATAGAGCTCATTATATAAAGGAGTGCAAAATTTGGCAGAATTTGGCATATTGTTTTTATTAGTTACAGGGCTCTTCATGCCATTTAGCAATGCACCTTACATTTAGGGCATCATTCACCAAATAACAAACTGGTTCATGGTATAAAAGTTGTACTACATACTAAATTCCACAATGCTAATTGTATGGATTCTCATTTTAATTACTATTGTACAAATGTGAGGTCAGTATCTGCCTTTGTAGATTGTTTTTGAATATTTACCTCTCGAGATGTATCTAAATATTTTTTAAAGACATAAGCATTAAAATACATTGCATTAACACATCTGGGGCAAAGACACTCATGCAGAATAGCAATAGAATATGTGGTGCCATGCAAGATGATTCCCATCTGTATCCAATCCCATTGAAAAAGAACAAAACAGTTTGCATTTAAAGGGCATGCAAAGGCAAAACATTTTTTTAATGAAAAAGAAATCTACAATACACTTTAATTAAAAAATGTGTACCGTTTTTATAAGAAACGATATTATTTGACTTGTGCTGTTTTGATAATTTATGACAATCCCTAAGCAGCCCAGACCACACTGAGCATGTGCACAGTCTTGGTCTTGCAAAGATGTTTAACAACGTTACAAGATGGTGACCCCCTGTGGCCAACTTTGAAAGCATAAATTATTTGTTTGATTAGGCTTGTGGTGCAGTAAGTTTATGTATATGTTTAGTATACAAAATACAGCATTTCTAGCCTTATTCTATTTTAGACTATACTTCCCCTTTAAGGTAAAAGAAAGAAATTCCCTTCTCTTAATAGACCAAGATACAAACAATAGCACCGAAGTTCTCATAAAGCATATAGAGATTGCTAGAGCATGCTCTCATTATATAAAAATTGATCAATGGCTAATTTCTTTCACAGCTTTGTACTGAATTGAAAAAAGACAAAATCTGTGGATACATTGATGAATAGTGATGGGCGAATTTGAGCGAGATGCCACAAAACGGCGCCGGCATCAAAAACGACGGCCGTTTTTTTACGCCAGCGGCCGTTATTGACCGATTTTTGGGCGCGGCGACTTTTTTTTTAATTTTTACCAGCGAATTTTAGCGCCCGTTTTGCAAATTTATTCGCCGGCAGCAAATAGCGCAAATTCGCCACAGATTCGTGCCTGGCTAATAAATTCGCCCATCACTATTGATTAATTCATTCCAGGGAAACATCATTTAATATATTTGCAGATGCTTTTAAATGAAGAGCTACTACCTGGTAAGATGGGTGATCTATTTTGAGAGGGATTTAATAACTAAATGATGTTTCTGCTGAGGTTCCTATGCATTTAGGAGCCATTAAATATTTCAATTTACAAGTTAATCAGGATGTGCATCTGGTTATAGAAAAACACCTACAATAGCGCACTTTATTGTCTTATAAACATTTTAAAGTACACAAGGGAACAGAAATGCATCAGCTAGAAAAACAGTGAAAATAAAAGCCTATTTCAGCTTTTACCCTTTGTCTGCCAGCAATAAATGGTTGTATATTGTTGTTGAGAAAAATTACATTCTGCTAACTATGTAGCACTTACGGATTTATAAATAGAGGTATTGGACGTTTCCGGATGAGGGATCATTCAATAATCTGGATTTCCGTATTTTAAGTCTGTTCAAAAATAATTTAAAGATTAATTAAACTCAATAGGATTGTTCTACCTCCAATAAGAATTAATTATATCTTAGTTGGGATCAAGAACAAGGTACTGTTTTATTATTACAGAGAAAAGGGAAATCATTAAAAAAAATAACATATTTAAATTGTTTGATTAATAATAATTTATCAGACCTTAATAAAGGTCCTAATATGGACCAAAACCTTGGACACAAATGGCTTGTGAATAAGCACTTTTTACTTATCCAGAGTGTGCTGGTCCTACCTGCAAAACTGTACATATTTTTGACTGTCAGCAAAAAGCAGTAATAGAGTACAGACACTTTTTGCACATTCATAAAAAAAAAATATACAGTATAGTGGTGCAGCAAGCAGAAAAACTCTTGAGGGTAGGTCTCTCCCAGAATGACAGAGAAATGTGGAGCATAACAGGGGCTGTGTTCACTCAGGCTGCAAAGCCAATACAGGGGATAAAGGTTTGAGCTCTCTGTTCTGAAGGTAGGAGAAAGCAAGCTGAGACAGATTGAAGAATAATTCATTTTAATTTGTTTGTTGGATATGCTGTGTGAAACTGAAAAGCACCTTGTTTTGTTGAAAACCCTGATGTGAATAAAAATACAAGCAAACACCTCCCAGGGAGTTTCTGTCTCTTTCTTTGAAAAAAGTCAAATCGTCATTTCTGCCATTTGAGTAATTTCTCAAAAAATATAGTCTTTAGCTGATTTTATCTACAAGGAAACACTGCTCAACTGAAAAATTCTACTGGAGAAAACACTTTCATACATGGAAGTGAATCCTCTGTACTTTTGATTTTCATGCAATCCCTTTCTAGTGAAAAGATGTCCCTGAGGAGTCTTTCAGTTTTACCCAAATAAATGTGAACTAACAGTACAGGTATGGGACCTGTTATCCAGAATGCTCGGGCCCAGTGGTTTTCTGGATAACAGATCTTTCTGTAATTTGGATCTTCATACCTTAAGTCTACTAGAAAAACATGTAAACATTAAATAAACCCAATAAGCTGGTTCTGCTTCCAATAAGGAGTAATTATATCTTAGTTGGGAACAAGTACAAGGTACTTCCGGATGACAGATCCCATACCTGTATATTCTCCCTGAAGCCTTACAAAAGCAGAATAATGCTCCCCTCACTTGGGTCCCATTTTTTATATGGGTTAGTATTTTACTGGTGCTGCACACTCATCGTGTATCTAAAATCATAATCCAATAACAAAACTGCCAGTTTTAGCTGATTTTGCCCAGGTCAGACATCTTGATAGTATCTTGACTGAATATGTTGTTGGCTCTTCGAAAAGAGGAAGATTAAAGAATTCTCAGGTTAAAGGAAAGAGAGAAATTCTTAATTCTTGCCTTTCACACTCTAAAGGTTTAAATAGAAAATATAACTATTTTTATTGCAAATGAGGCAAACTGGATTAAGATTGATGAACATATTGTTAATAGTGATGGGCGAATTCGTGGCGTTTCGCTTAGCCAAAAAATTCGCAAATTTCCTGTGAAATTCGTAAAACGTACGAAAATTCACGAAACGGCGTCGGAGTCTCGTTTTTGATGCCGGCATCCGTTTTTGATGCCAGAGTCCATTTTCTTTTTGCCACTGCAAATTCGCTGGCGAAAATGCGTCGGTGTCCAAAAAAATGGAATTCTTGCCTGGCGAATAAATTCACCCATCACTAATTGTAAATAAAAAAGGACATTAAGTTATCTAGAGCCATCTAATACAGGTTAGGGATGCACCGAATCCAGGATTGGGTTCGGGATTCGGGCAGGATTCAGCCTTTTTCAGCAGGATTCGGATTCGCCCGAATCCTTCTCCCTGTTCGTACTGAATCCGAATTTGCATATGCAAATTAGGGCGGGGAGGGCAATCGCATGCCATTTTGCATAAAACAAGGAAAACTTCCCACCCCTAATTTGCATATGCAAATTAGGTTTCAGATTCAGTTCGCTATTCGGCCAAATCTTTCTCAAAGGATTCAGGGGTTCAGCCGAAACAAAAATAGTGGATTCGGTGCATCCCTAACACAGGTATGAGATCTTTTATCTGGAATGTTTGTGACCTAGGGTTTTCTGGATAAGGAATCTTTCCATAATTTGGATCACCATATCTTAAGTCTTTTTAGAATCATGCAAACATTAAATAAACCCAATAAGATTGTTTTGCCGCCAATATAATTGTTGCAGCTTAGTTACCATCAAGTACAAGCTACTGTTTTATTATTACAGAAGAAAAGAAAATAATTTTTTAAAATGACAGTTATTTGCTTTAAATGGAAATGGAAGATGGTTTCCTGTAATTTGGAGCTTTCTGGATAACAGGTTTCCAGATAAGGGATAGCATACCTGTACCAATTACACCTTGGAAGGCAATTACAGTGAGATTTCAGTTTAGGATATCTCTGGCTATACCTGTACATTCCTTGTGTATTACATTTGCAATTCAGAGATGAAACAATCATCTTAACTTTATGCATAATGAATTTTGAATAGGCAAAACCAACTGTGAATGACAAATGAAAAATAATGTAATATTAGCTCAAATTCATAAGTGCAATGTGTATTGGTTTGGCTGCTCAGTTTTCCAGATGAAGAATTCTTCAAATATAAAAATAGCAATGATTTTGTGGTTTTCAGTAAACAGCCTTAATAAGTCACCAACCTAATAAGACTAGAATATGAATAATTTATTTATTCACACATACTCATATTTTCTCATTTCTGTGAATGAAAATTAAAAAAGGCTTTAAATGTTAAAGAAATGCACTTGGCCCTTGAGAAACAATTCTAACAGAAACAAAAGAAAAACATTGGGCTTTAATAAAAAGAAGCATGCATATAAATTAGAATTACGGGTTAGAGGGGACAGGAGCTTTACTTTCATTACAAATTACATGGATGCCATGAAAAGCTGCAAAAAAAGAAAACCAGAAATACCTATGGCTGAAAAGAACAAGGTATTCTCCGTACACCATACAGTACAGTGGGAAAAAGAATACTAAACAAAGGATGAAAAAGTTTGAATTTAGCTCTCTCAAGTCAAAAATCAATACGTTTGCTCATTAAATATACACCAGTGATGTCCAACGTGTGGCCCTTTTATACTCAGAAATGTTTGTATCCATAAATAAATAACTCACAATTGATTTATTTGCAGTACAATGATCAGTAAGTTTCTGCCTTGCCGCGCTAGTCCTGAGTTCGATTTCAGCTTGGACACTTGGATTTTGCATGTTCTTCGGATATTGTAAATTTCCTTCCACACTCCACAGGCAAATTGGCTACTGATAAAATTGCCCCTAGTGTGGGTGAACGTGATGAATTTATTAGATTGCAAGCTCCAGCGAGACAGAGACTGATGTGAATGATGTATCTCTGTAAAGTGCTGTGGAGATGTGTTGGCGAGATATAAACAACAGATAATAACAATAATATTACAATAAAGCTGTATTCAGTAATTTCTTGGATCACAATATTTTGCACACATCTGCTTATTTAAAGTTGCCCTATGAAATATTGCATTCTACTGTATTTATCAGCATAACTCCAGAGCTGCATATGAGGCCCCTAAAAAATCCACTTGGCCTGTACTGCTCCCTTTATTACACATAAATAACCTTAGCAGTCCTTAGAATTCAGCCAAAGATGTACTTAATGTTGTATACAAGCTTTCTTAAAGGGGTAGTTCACATTTAAGTTAACTCTTGGTATGTCATAGAATGGCTTTCTCAGAAACAAATTGATCTTTTTTTTTCTATTGTGGCAAAGTGACTGGAAAAGCTGTAGAGGGAAGGTATATCTCTACCAGAATGCTGTATGAGACACAGCAGATAAGGAGAATAGCTGGGCGGTGTTCAATCAAGATTGTTCACGCTGGAGAAGAGGCGCTTAAGGGGTGATATGATAACTATGTATAAATATATAAGGGGATCATATAATAATCTCTCTAATGCTTTATTTACCTGTAGGTCTTTCCAGCTGACACAAGGTCACCCATTCCGATTAGAAGAAAAGAAATTCCGCCTAAATATTCGGAAGGGTTTTTTTACAGTGAGAGCTGTGAAGATGTGGAATTCTCTCCCTGAATCAGTTGTACAGGCTGATACATTAGATAGCTTTAAGAAGGGGTTGGATGGTGTTTAGCAAGTGATGGAATACAGGGTTATGGGAGATAGCTCATAGTCCAAGTTGATCCAGGGACTGGTCCCATTGCCATTTTGTCAGGAAGGAATTTTTTCCCCCTCTGAGGCAAATTGGAGAGGCTTCAAATAGGGTTTTTTGCCTTCCTCTGGATCAACTGGCAGTTAGGCAGGTTATATATATATATATATATAGAGTTAAAAGGTTGAACTTAATGGACGTGTGGCTTTTTTTAACCTTACTTACTATGTAGGCAGGGGGACCCAGTTAAGTTGCTATAATTGATGAGTCACAACCTGGGGAGTGGACATGGGTCCACTGTCTGCCCAGGCACTGTGAAGTAGGAAGACGTGAGTGTGCTTGTGCTGGTGGAAAAATGAAGGGAAAAAACTTTTGAGTAAATATTCACATTCACATAAATAGTGTTGAGAGTAGCTGAGGCACAGTCCAAAGCACCTTGTCCAGGTATATAGTCTGCTCAGGGACCAGTCTGTTCCAGTCTGGGAAGAATGGACTACTTTGTGATGCCTGAACCAAAAACTGCCCTACTTTATGGGAAACCCTGCTGTGAATATTTTGGGTGATGCTGTCTCCTATACTGTCTGTATTGCCTCTCCTGGCATTTATTTAACCCCACAATAGTTTTGGAATTGTTGTCTTTTTCTGCCTCTTTCCAGCGTTCAGATGGGGTTCACTAACACCGTCAGCCAGATCCCTATTGCTCTGTCAGGTTACAATGTTATTGTGACTTTTCATTACTTTTTATTCTATTCAAGCCCTCTCACACTCATATTCCTGGCTCTCATTCCAACTACTGCTTGGTTGCTAGGACAAACTTGACTCTTCCAACCAGATAGCTGTTGAAATTGCAAATGTGAGAGCTGCAAAACGGTAAAATTAAACAAAAAAGGAAAACAATTGCAAATTGTCATGTTGTATTAATAGTTCATTTAAAAGCGAGCTACCCCTTTAAACCAAGGCAACATGGTTATTATCCGGTGCACCCGAGGCCAAGAACTATTCTGCAATGATTCACCTTCAATACATATTTTTAATTGTGTATTATTTACAGTATATTCTTTTACAATGAGCCATACATTGTAATAAAGGTTATGCTTTTATGCCCATGGAAGAAAATTCACTTATTTTATTGTCGTTGGAATAAAGGGGAATGTCAGAGTGATGGCAAACGGACACAGCAAACCTCTGCACGGACAAAGAAAGCAATTTGCTGCCACTGATATCTCTCTACAAAAGCAGAATCTCTAACAAAGGTTTCGCTTTCCAATTACAGAAAGGAACGTTCACCTAATCAAGCGCCAGAATGCTGAGATAAAGAAAATAGCAGTGTTTAGTAAAAGGTTCAGATTAGCAATAGTCACTTTGCCAGAGCGGTATCATACAATAGGGCTTTATCCATCTTCATTTGTTGTCTTGGATGGCTCATTTACAGAGCACTGGATAGTAATATATTCGGTTTGTTTATACTTTTCATTATTTGTGTGTCTAGTTGTTTATATAGAGAACGCTGCTTTGGTTTTGTCTTGTCAGATACTGTAGAGAGACTCGCTGACATGCCTGCTGTTAACAGTGAATGACATTTCTAAATAACTTCTACAAGAATATATAAATAAAACATAATCATGGTTTCGCCAGTTCTTAGTAGCACAGCCATTTCAAGCCCTTTGAACCCAGATAATAAATAATGAAACCACCTACACTATTTAGTTACTGCTCAAGGGGCAAAGAAGTATGACCCACCTTTTCTTTAATTTCACTAGAGGATTCGCCAATGTGTGGCTGTCTGTGTAGAGATAATAGAAAATAAAACATTGTGGCCAGCATTTAATACTCTGCTACACATATGCCAAACTTTATTACAGAGCTTGATAAATACGCTGCATATTACCCAGCAATGCTTAGTGGTCAGGCAGTGGTGGGGCGGTGTGATTTATTTATACGCCATATTTTATACAGCTTTATAAATAGGACCCATTGATCTAACAGAAAACACAGGACAAAATAAGACTCAGCAAGTACACTAACATGATTTGTATCTTAGTGAATATTGTTGTCAAATCTCATTGCAGCTATGGGGATTTATCAAAAGTCAATTTATCAACAGTTGTGTTTTTTCCAGCAGTTGAATTTTATCACAATTATTAATACTTTCCTGACATGCAGGAGCATTGAACTCCCTCGCTGGGCTCTGCCCCTTGTACCAGATTTGTAATACTCAACAGTAACATTGAAAATCTTCCGAGAAAGGAACATGTTCATTTATTTAAAAAAGGTTTCAGATTTAACAATTTCAGTGTTGAGGCAAATAATTCCTACAAGAAAAATTCTCAGAATCATTAGCCATTAGGAATTAATTAAAATGGGGTATTAAAGCTTGTTGACTACTGAGCTCCAGGGCCGCCATTAGAAATCACGGGGCCCCGTACAACAAAGTTTTCAGGGCCCCCTGGGCCCCACCCACACTGGCGCCCAAGCCCCACCCCAGATCCCGCCCACTCCACCCAAGCCCCACTCCAACCCTCCCAAAGACCACACAGACATCAGCGCTAAAAAAGTAACCTACCCCACACCCAAGTTATAAAAAGCTATTGATGGTCAGGGCCCCCTTATAAGTTAAAAAAAAAAACCTTGGTGCCAGGGCCTCCCTTACAAGTTAAAAAAAATTGGGGCCCCAAAAAATTTTTTTCAAAAAAAACATTGGTGCCACGGCCCCCCTTACAAGTTAAAAAAAAATGGGACCCCAAAAAAATATTTTTTAAAAAAACATTGGCAACAGGACCCCCCTTACAAGTTAAAAAAAAATTGGGGCCCCAAAAAATATTTTTTAAAAAACATTGACGCCAGGACCCCCCTTACAAGTTAAAAAAAATTGGGGCCCAACGAATATTTTTAAAAAAAAACCTTGGTGCCAGGGCCTCCCTTACAAGTTTAAAAAATTGCGGCCCCAAAACATTGGTGGCAGGGGCATATAGAATATTAAAATAATACATTTGTGGCCAGGGGATTTAAAAAAAAACACAAATTGGTGTTCAGTAGTATTGAATTTGTGGCTTGAGGACTTCCAACTTCGCCTCCTTTCCTGACTTTGGGTCTTTTCACCACTTCAGGACTTCAATTTCGGCTGTTTTCATGCCTTCGGGTCTTTTCGACACTTCGGGACATCAGCTATTTTCGTAGCTTCGGGTCTTTTCGTGGCTTCCGGTCCTTCGGCTTCGGCTGTTTTCATGGCTTCGGGTCCTTCGGCTGTTCGGCTTTTCGGCACTTTCACATTTCGGCCGTTCTGGATGGCTGCACAGCTTTGGCGCTCGCAAAGGGGCCCCCCTTCATGCCCGGGACACTTGCCCCCCCTGTCCCCCCCTTATGGCGGCCCTGTTGAGCTCTAACAGCCCAAAGAGCAGAATTGTGTTTGACTGCACAAAGCCTTATTAACAACAATGATTAGTAATAAGTGAAACTGCCTCATGTTGCATCACAGAAAATTGTGAGCTATTTTGCTGAAATTTTGGCAAATGTATTGGTGTCAATGGGCTTTTTCGCTCTCACCAAATACGTTGGAGTCAATGGACTTATTTTTCCTGCAGTTTTTCTTGCTCAAAATGCATTGAAGTCAATGGGAATCTTTCGCATTTATACTTGCACAAAACAATGCGTAAATTTCCTTTGACTCCAGTGCATTTGGCACAAGAAAAAAAAATTGCAAGAAAAACACCCATTGACTCTTGAATTTCTTGCCTCACACCAAATGTAATGCAATTGCAATGAGTGATTTGTTTTTTGCATTTTCCATGCCATGTGCATTGGGCATTTTTTCCTGCAAAAGTATACAAAATACAGCATTTTCTTATTCTATTTTAGACTTTACATGCCCTTTAATTGTTCTAACTGCGCAAAAGCAGTAAAAGATAACATATTTCCATGTTATTAAGTAATACCTCATGTTAAAATGCCTTATGTGTCCCCCGTGCTATGGATAACCCCCAAAAAAAATTAAAAACAAAGCACAGATACTGATAATTGCCTACAAGGTGATTGCTAAAGTTTGTATTGTGTGAAAGCTGACTAAATGGTATTATCAGAGGAACCCTGAATCATTCTAACTAGTCTGCTCATCATGATCTTGCTGTCATTCTAATCTACATTTTAACATTTTACTTTTAATCTTTTGTCTCATGCAGTTCCGATTTGCTTGTTGCAGGTGTTGGTGTACAGAAGGTTAAAAGCTTTTTCTTTACTTTTATCTGCCAAAGAGATGTCCTTCCGCCCCCTTCCCCTGTATTAAATCCTTTAATGAAGTTACATTTATTTTGTTAGCTGGTGGAAAGATGAATCCTTCCACTATTATCTTTCTGTACCAATGGCATGATAATCGGATTCATGTCTTAATCTCTTATCGTTAGTCTCTTACCTTTAATTACAATTTTCCCTGCAATTCCAATTCTCCCTGAACTCTGTGTGGTTTTAATAGTCTATAATAATATATAGATGGACATTTATAGACAGACAAATAACAAGCCTTTTATCTGTCTGCCTTTTGTATCTACTTCATGGTATATGGAATCTGATATCCAGAAACCTGTTATCAAGAAAGCTCTGAATTACAGGAAGAAGTCTCCCATAGACTCCATTTTATCCAAATAATTCTACTTTTTAAAAATGATTTCCTTTTTCTCTGTAAATAATAAAACAGTACCTTGTACTAAATCCAAACTAGGATAGAATTAATCCTTAATGGAAGCAAAACCAGCCTATTGGGTTTATTTAATTTTTAAATGATTTAAGTAGACATTAACGTATGGTGATCCAAATTACTGAACCCTTATTCGGAAAACCCCAGAGCATAATAGGTCCCTGTTATGATTGTTATCCCAACCACAGAACAATCCCCAAGGTCCCAGTCGCGGCTCAGTCTTCTGCCTATAACAACCACCTTTCACTTTGGAAGCAGCCCACCACTACTCGAGTGCCGCCAGGTCTTAATGTGAGAGGACCAGGGAGAGAGTTCTAGGCAGGCGAGGAGAAATTAGATACACCTGTCATTACCATTATGTATGTTTAAAATATGGAGCTATAGAGTATGATACATATTTTCTCCCTACACAAGCTACATGTTCTAGGATTCTATCCTTCATTCTCTGCATAGTTTTACCAACATACTGACAGCCACAGTCACACGTGGCCATATATATCACGTTTCTAGTTTTACAATTAATATATGATCTACATTGATATTTTTACCTGTACCTGTACTTTTAAATCTCCTAGATACATTACAGACTTATGCTCCACATTTATATGTCCCAACAAAGTTCAACCAGTTGGATATTCAACGTTCTCACTTATCTGGAAGCAATCTTGGGGATATATCCACAGTTTCTTAACTTTTATTGATGGATCTGAGCAAATTACATGCCAGTTTTTCATAACTATGTTTTTAATGCCAAGTGCCTCACTACTATAATCTGTCACAAAATAAACTTTATAGTTCACTTCTTTACTCTATTCTCTATGTTTCTTTTGTCTTTTATGTTTATCTTTTCCTGCCAGTTCTAGCAATGATTTCCGATCACTAAGTACTACACATTCATAAGCTTTTTTCAATGTTTCTGCACTGTATCCTCTCTTAGTTAATCTGTCCCATAGATCCAATGCCACCATCTGGAAGGCATCCCAAGTGGAGAAAACCCTCCTTAATCTGAGGAATTGTCCATTTGGGATGCACTCCAGAAGTGGCTCAGGCAACTACTCTGTAAAAAGAGGAAATTTCTACTAATGGGTTGTCTATAAACATCAGTCCTTACTTTACCATCCTCATGTGAAAACAATATGTCAAAAAATTCTACACTCTTTTCATGTACTTTATCTACACTACCCTTCCAGATTACAATTAGGTCATCGATAAATCTATAATACTTCACTATATAATTACTCATCTCCAAAGATGTGGCACTTCTCAATCCATCCCATGAACAGATTGGCATATGAGGGTGCAAATTGCACCCCCATTGCAGTGCCACATCTCTGGAGATAGAACTGCCCCCCATAAAAGAAATAATTGTGATTTAAAAGATATTGAACTGACTCCAAAAACAATTAATTTTGCTCTCTGGAATATAAGTTTGAGTTTGACAGCCAAAAGTACAGAGCTTGTAAACCTAAGTGATGTTCTCTACAGAAGAGTATAAAACTGTAACATCTAAGGTTATCCAAAACATATCATCTTCCCATATCACATCTTGTAATTTACTGATAACATCTCCACTATCTTTTACATAAGAACTCAGATTCACAACTATGGGTTGAAGCATTTTATCCACATACTCCTAATTTCTCATTTAGGGACCCCATGCCAAATATTATTGGTCAACTGTTGGGGTTATCCAATCCCTTATGGGCCTTGGGGAGTGTATGGAAAATTGGGATCCTAGGGTTTCCACACCAAATATAATCAAATTCTTTTACATTAAGGATTCCTATTGCTTTCCCATATTCTAAAATCCTTCTTAATTTGTATTGGAATATCTTTGTTGGATCGCTTCCTAAACATTGGTATTGTTTTTCTTCTCTCAATTGTATCTCTCTCTCATAATACTCTCTATCTGCACTACTATAGACCCCCTTTATCTGATTTACACAATTTTTCATTATCCTTAAGGGATTTCAGTGCCTCGTATTCCTTTTCAGTTAAATTATTTTGTTGTTTATTCTTTCCTCGTTTTTCCCTTTTTTTTAGCTATTGCTTTAAATCTTCACAAACCAATGTATAGAATTGATCCAAAAAGGGACCATTATGTCCCATCAGATAAAATGTTGATTTGGGTTCTACATCAGTATGTTCTATGTTGCTATCACCTCTATTATCAATGTTATCAGACTCTTCTCTTCGCTCAGCTAGTACTCATAACATCTTGTGTAGCAAAATCCTCATAATCATCATCCTCACTATTTTGTTCTACTTCTTGACCTTCAAGAATATCACTTTGCACAAAAAGTGCCGGCGCCTTTAAATATTCAAAATTTAAGATGTGATGATGTCATATGCGCCGCCAGTTAAACCCGGAAGCGAGTGGTGTGTTCATTACATCAGAGCGTGCATCTACACGCAGGAGAGAGGACACGACGGGCATCCCCGTCATACCCCCACAAGATAACCAGGGTAAGTCCTCACAGTCCCATACCTGTCCTGCAGCTACACTGATATAAGCATTATAGGGATGTCATCCTTTGACAACCATTAATATAATTACCATGAACCCCACTTAACCATACAAGATTGTTTCCAAGTGTAAATGTTTCTTTCCAGATAGTTTCTTTTAACTTCAATGTGGAATGTTTTGTTTATTAGAATAGGACTGAAAACACATTTATATTATTATTAATTTTTAATATATAAATGAATATACATTAATATATATTTATATATTTTTAAATATATAAATTAGCACCTTAGTGTATTTCTATCTCCTTACAGTTGTAGCTGGATTCTAGCTGTGTGTATAGTAGAAAATGAGGCAAGATCAGTAGACCTTATCTTTATTAATTATGACTGCTTTAAAGCCTGGGAAGATAAGAAAAGCTAAAAGGATTCTCTAATTATATGTTTTTGTTCATCTTCATTTCTCCAACGCACTTCTTGTATAATCATCAGTTTGCAATGTTATGATATACTATAACATTAGGCTAATGTCACTCACAGCAGATTTTTTGCTGCCAGACTGCCTCCTGTGTCTCCTTGTGACTTCCATTGATTTCAGTAGGAAACCTGCCAAAGATTGTAAGCTCTTCAGAGCAGGGATCTCATTTCAACTGTGTACTGAAGCTTCTACCAGTAATGTCACTTTCTAACGTATGATAACTACACTCCTGTTTGTTTTTACACTTTGTTAAGCACTATGTACTTTTATGGTGTTATATAAATAAATGCAAATCAAAACAAATGCAGTTGTATTGTTTAAATATGGTGCCTTCTTTCTTTGCACAATTTGTTGTTCTTAGGAACGATATTATTCAGTGCAAATATTTATGAAAATACATTGACTCCTGAAGCAATACTTATAATAGCCATTATAAAAATATTTGGATTTGACATTGTATAACATTACATTACTCGTTGCAGCATTGCCATATTGTAGGTTATAATGGTTTACACCATTTCAGAACAGGAACACAGGTTTAACAAAAAACCCTGAAAAAATCACTTTCATAGCAAACAATAGTTTACACTTACAAGAGGGGGGTTGTGGGTGCACTCCTAAGGCCATATAAAAAATATTTAAATACAATAATCCCCTGTCTAAAAAAAGAAAAACAGGGTTTTTTGTTACAAAGTTATGATCATAAAATTGGTAAGCCGCCATACCACGTCAAGGTAAACCCCATACGGCGGTCCCTAACCTGTTTACCTGTGATCAAAGTTTAAAACCTTGGTTTCAATCTGGACTAGATCCTCCCCCGCCACCTGCATATGCGGCTTTTAAAGGGGAGACTGCCCAGACCAACGCCCATTTAAAAAAAAAAAAAAATAGTTTACACTTGCAGGGAAAAAATATTGTGCATGAAAAATCAGTTCCAAGAGAGCACACTCAGATGCCAAAAAAAATCCTTTGCACAGTAAAATATATATGTACAGGTATGGGACCTGCTATCCAGAGTACTTGGGACCTGGGTTTTCAGATAAGAGGTCTTTCATTAATGTGGAGCGACATACCTTAAATCTACTAAAAAATCTTTTCTGCATTAAATAAACCCAACAGGATGTTTTGCCATGAATAAGGATTAATTATATCTTAGGATAAAGTACAAGCTACTGTTTCATTATTACAGAGAAAAGGAAATCATTTTTAAAAATGTGAATTACTTTTTTTTAAAACGGAGTCCCTTCCCGTAATTCGGAGCTTCTAGATAACAGGTTTTAGGATAACGTATCTCATACCTTCATTTACAGATGCACAGTGAACATAAATATGCAGATGCTGTTAGGCTCTGAGTAGCACTGGCCCATGTATCACCTTATTATCAATGCACTGGAAAAACTACTGTATATATTTTTTTTAATTTACGGTATTTTTAAGGATAGGCTGACATAATTTTTGCATATCAGTTTGGTATATACAATACATGATCTATTGTATAAACGTTTAAGTGTTGATATGTTTCATAAGGCACATATAATATTCAGCTGCAATTGCTTTTAATGCCCTGTCTTTCTAAGGGTTGAACTCTAGGAGTTCTAAGACGCATGCGACAAGTGCAGAAAATAATGGGACTGTTTGAGAATTCTCAGGTACAAACTACATGTATACAACTATATGTGAACACCGCACAATGCGTCTTCATCCGACAGTCGGATACAGATGTAGTTTGTTCCGGCTATTTCTCGATCAGTCCCATTATATTCTGTACGTCCTACACGTTGCATGTGTGTCATCGACTGTCGACGAATCGGACCTGATCACCTCGTGGAGTTCAGCCCTAAGAGCTAAGAACATTTCTAACAATCATCAAATGCCAGCCAGTTTATTCATGTCTGCCTATTTTCATGATGAGGTTATCCTCGTAGTTATTGATTATATATGCAAACTCGGCTGCCATAATAAACAATACCATTCAGAAGATTTTACACACGAACGTGGGAAAATCTTGTAAATTTTATGAGTGTGACTTTGTAACTTAAAACCCCTAAAGCACATAGATACAAAATTACTAATGAAACGGGGGACCAGAGAATGTGCATTGATCAGATCCCTCTCATTTGTATGTTTGTAGCTAACTTAGCACACTTGTGAACAGGAGGGAGGACTGCGTCATCAGCGCTAGTAAATAACTAGAGTACTACCCCACTTTTATGGACTCTGTGTGAAATCTATGTAAAAGCTGAAAAAAACATAAAAGCAGGGAACGAAAGAGTGCGGCCTTAGCAGTGCTGAACTAAGAAGATGCAATACCATTTCCAGGAATACATACAATCTGGGTGCGTAAAAACAGTGTCCTATTGTATAGGGAAGTGCAAGAAGTCTCTTTGGCAGCAAGTACCTTTAATGAATGGTGTCAACATTTTTGAGCCCTTGCAATTGTCAACAAGCCATAATAATACTTTCTGTCCCCTTGGAGATCCTCCTTAAAGGGGATATGTATGCCCATTAGTACAGTATATATGGTTTTGGCGCCAATTCTAGAAAACCCTTGGTGGAAGGTGAAGCTCAACTTTAAGACAAAAGTTCCAGTCTTTTAAAAACGTATTTTATTGTATATCAATATCAAATGTTACACTTTTTAAAATGTCATATTAATTTAATTGAGTTTCATATAACATATTTAATATTATATTTGAGTTATTACATTATATTATAGTTATTATATTTGCCCCTCATTGCTCTTTGTTCTCTTATCTACAAACTATAACAAACTATAACAGAGCTACAGATGAATATACTAGGAACCTAAATCCAAGGCAATGTTCCTCTACTGTGACTGAGGTTGGAGACAAAGTAAATATTGGGTGCCAGTGGCGTAACTATAGTGGAAGCAGACCCTGTAGTTGCAGGGGCCCGGGGAATAGGGGGGGCCCGGACTGTGGGGTCTGCTTCTTCTATAGCTAATAAGAAAACCCCCCTCCTCCCCAGCCACTCTGTTACCAGCAACAAAAGGGATGCAAGTCAGGGTGGGACGTGGGCAGAATCAGGTGAGATGTGGGCAGATTCTGGGCAGAAAGGATGGGCCGGCCCCTATGAAGGGGCCCGGCGCACTCTAGTTATGCCGCTGGTGGGTGCACTGCAGCCCCCAGATCTAGCTAGATTATACAGGGTTACACAGCAAACTACCCAATGTCACTTACATCCCAAGGTTTCTAATGGACTTGTTTTGCTAATGATGAGATTGATTAAACCCTGTTGTTATGCTTCCTGCACCCAACCATAGAAGAGCTAATATCTTGCAAGAGAATTCCATTATCAAGACTATGTGCATCGTCTACAACAGTGCATTAAATATGTACAGCCTACATTTTTTTAACAGCAGCTTCAATATCTGCAGCACACAAAACAAAAGTAAAAGGATAAGCATCTGAGGTTAACAAATCAGTTTAAGCCTTTGTGCCACCCATTTTCCTAACAACTGAAGAAGCATTAAACAAAAACATACACAAGTCAGTATTATTTTTACATAACAAAGGAAAATAGCTGATGATTTGGGTCACTTTTAAATCAACCAAAAGAGATGTGATATTTCACTTAAACTAAAAATTAGTACTGAACTGTGAATAGAATCTGAAAGGATAAAATCATTGGGAAAAATTAAAGGTCAGTTTGTTTCCATGGTAACAATAATAAAGCCTTGGATATTCTATTCTAAAAAATCTTTATATAGGAGATGGCATAATATTCAATCAAAACATTTTTCTGTTTTTTTCACTTTATATATCTAGTAAACTCATAAATATACCTGTGTTATACTCTGTGCATGGCTGAAATATTTACTAAATAGACACAACTGATTAACCTATGAGTAAGTGCCCCATAAGTCACCAAATGCGTTAGGCTGCTCCTTTGTCCTAATAAATTATTTTTAAGTCATTATTTTCACTGCTAACAATGGTTCTTGAGCCTTAAGTTGCTTATTGGTTAAACCTGTGGTCTGATATCCTAAATTGCAGAAAATAAATGTAAAACGAAGACATATATCGGGGTGCAGGTAGTGCACCCCAAATTCTTGACATCTGAGGTGAACATATCCTTTGTCACTATACAAATATAATGCAATAAAGCTGTGCCCCCTTTCTTGTGTCATACATGACAAGATACATACAGTTGAGACCCAAATGGATTCCTTTTTTTATTGTACTATGCAGTTCTGGAATTGGGGCGGAATGTGGCGGAATGCCATGGCTTAGCATAAAGGAGCTTTTTTTCCCTGGCCAGAGCTAGGGTTGCCTGGCCGCTAAAAATGATGGTTGATCCCAATGTTATTAATAGGGAAAAAAGATAAATATATAGAAAGCCAGAGCTTTTTCTTTTTTTTTTTTTGTTTTGCCTATGAGCTGCTAGCCCAGTGGCAGAACTACCGGGGGTTTAAAGGATGCAGCTGCACCAGGGACCGTGCCCCTGCATCCCCGATAGGGCCCGCAACCCAGGAGAGGAGTTACGTTTACTCTGTGGCCCTGGCAGAAAGACCAGTTCCTGCAGACAAGCCGGCGGTGACATCACATGCAAGGAAGGAGCAGGTGGCTCGTGCCATGGCCTTCCTGCACCACAATCAGTGCACATGGACCTCAAGCTAGAGAATGTGCTCGTGTCACAGGGTCACGTGGGGCCAGAGCTCAAGGTCAGAGAAACACCTGCACAGATTGGGATTGTTATGGTCAGATATCCTTATCTCTCACCTGGCTTGTTCAAATAATATGATCTTATTTAGTTCCATGAAGCATATATGCATTCATCTCTCACCCTTCACTCTGGTGTTACGGATATATAGAAACATTGGGGTAACAGTCACCTTACTATAGTTCCAGGGGTACCCAGGACACAAATAAGCACTCACCCCAAATCTCCCCCTAACTGGCCTTCAGACTTGGCCCCTTTAGCTCATAACAAGGTTACAGATATATAGAAACATTGGGGTAACAGTCACCCTGCTATAGTTCCCAGGGCACAAATGCATGCAAGAGTATAATTCCTGAGAGGCTGCATCCATTCATGCATGAAATAGCCATCCTGCTAGGGGGTCTGGGGGTATTTATACATGAAATTGGCACTGTGCCATCCTGGTTTAATGGGAGGGTGTTCACAAAAAGTGGGTGTGGTGTGGAAAAAAAATGCTGCTGCCTCATTTTTATAGGCATTCCTTTTTCCTGAGAGCGGGGCTACACACACCACACATACAATCCCTCCACCTTTTTGTTGCCAATTCAAGCACTGGTACTATGGGAACAATTCCAAATTCTGGCTAACAACACCAGTAGCCTTTATGGAGCACCCATTAAAGCATTTCATTTACATTTCCTTATGTGTTCTCTGTTTCTAGAATGTGCATTTAAAAAATACACTTAATTTGAAACTTAGAAAAGCCATATTTCTGCTGAGGCCAAACAAATCTAAATACATATTGATATTTAACAATTAGCAAGGAAAAAAAACATATTGGTCATAGCCTGCTATGTAGTCCACATAGGGGCTACCAAATAGCCAATCATAGCCCTTTTTGTCATCTACAGGAACTTTTTCATGCTTGTGTTGCTGCCCAACTCTTTTTGCATTTGAATGTGGCTCACGGGTAAAAAAGGTTGGGAACCCCTGCCCTAACCCTTCCTAGTCCTAATGTACATATGCAAATTAGGGTTTGGATTCAGTTCAGGATTTGGCTGAATCTTTCATGAAGGATTTGTGATTCAGACAAATCCCAAAATAGTGGATGCGGTGCATCCATACTTAGAAGACAATTATAGATATTGAAATGATTGTCCAGTTTATATATCTGAAAATCGTGGAGGAAACTTAGAGGATTCTCAGATGGAACTTCGTTAAATCTGCACTAATTGTTATGTTATCATACATGGAGACTGCAGAATTCCAGCACAGACCCAGATGCAGAACTGGCCTTTTATGTGACTTGCTGTATAGGCAGATTTCACCGGCAACATCACGACCCCCTCCCCCTCTAAATTGTTAGTACTGTCTTAAGTGGGGCACTGTGCCCCCGTGTCCTTGTGTTCAGAACTAAAATGTAATATTCTGGGAGCAGTTCTTACAAGCTTGTCTTTGTGTGCTTTGACCATGAAAATTCTCTAAACACCCTGTGATTTCTTTGTTTGAGATTCTTACACAGCTCATGTTAAAGAAACTATGGTATGTTTATCAAAGAGTGAAGTCCTCTAGAGTGAAATTCCGCCACTCTCCATTCATTTCTATGGGATTTTTAAAAGAGTATTTGTCAATGGGTGAAAGTGAAAGTTCATCCTTTGATAAATACACCTTTCAAAATCCCATAGAAATGAAGATTAGCGGAATTTCATTCTAGCGTACTGTGGCGATCTCTAACTTCACTCTTTGACAAATATACACCTTTGTCTTTTTACCTCAAGTGGTCTCCGGTAACTGAATTGCCATGACTGTTCACAAGTAAATAGTGTTTTCAGTAAGTTTCTGAGTGCTCTCCTGTGAATCTATAAAAAAAATCTACAGGGCTAATTTACATCCATAAGTGCAGTGACCAAAGTGCAAATTTGAGAGTGTGCAGTGTGCCTACTACAATTGCACTCTATTTGTCGAGACAGATGCAACAGCTAGTACACTTTGTTGCAAACTGGGCACAAGTGCATCAGTTATTTACTGCCTGCTGTTGTTTCAGGCTCTCCGGGGTTTCTCTGTGTCAACAGATGCAGCAGTGCCCAATTAGGAATGGGATCAGGAAGGAGTGATTAGCACTGAGCACAACTGCAAAGAAGTACAAGGAGTTTATTTGAAATACACTACAAACAATGAACTCTGAGAACAAGAGCTTTCCTAGGCAAATGAGCCTGTAATCTAATTGTATTGTTGAGGTTCAGCTGGGCTTTAGTAATGCAAAAGTTAAATCAGCTTTTGTTATGTTTTTCTCTAGAATATGTGGATGAAAAACAGCTCAAAAAATGGGAGAAAGCCAAAATAGCCAGTCTTCAAAAGTCTGAAAAGGAAACAGGTGTTGGGATGTTTTCTGCATATTCAGTAGCATATGAAAATTGCTGGGGCCATAAGCACAAATACAACAGCTGTTGTTATGAAGACTGTGTTCTGAAGACTAAGACTATGTTCCTCATTAGAGCACAGTGAGTTAGTTCAAGGAAAGTTAGTCTAGTTGGTTTTACTATTCAAAAGCCAAGCAAGGAACCAGGAGAAATCTTCAATGGTTGAATAACATCACCAACAATTATAAAACAAAGCTCTGGGCTAAGGCATGGGGTCATGTATTTGTATTGTATTTTCCTAGATATCAACTAGGAGGTATGGATATTGATTTTGGCATGTAAACAGGCGGCAGCTCCCCACTAGGTACCAGGGGCGGTTTTAAAACCGGAAATTTGGCTGCCTCAGGCGGCGGAGGGGCCAGGATCGCCCCTGCATGTAAACAAATTATAAGTAAACATATATAAGTAATTCCCCAACATTCCCTTGTGTGTAGCATATGTAAAATGTATGGTAATATGTTATTACATATGCTACAGGGCAATGGGGTTTATTTTCGTTTGTAAGTTGGGTCCTTAATAGGAATCCATGCAGTGACAGGACATATCCTGGGAATAATACACAAGAATTCGGGGAGCGGGTATTCAAAGCCTTTGTCCATAAAGCACTCCTCTAGGAAAGGTAGCTATAACCAGTGATTGGAGGCAAGAAATATTCCAATCAATTAAGTATTAAATGACCCAAATAAACCAAAAGTGAATGATTAAAATAATAGTATAATAAAATAAAAATAATAAAATAGCACTACTGCTATATATATTGCTGTATATATTTTTTGTAAAAGTGCCCATAGGGAGAATAAACATTGCAGTAATTAAATAAATACATACAAAATATATACTGTGTTTATACAGTATATAGTGGAAGTACAACCTGAAGAAGTGATTCACAAATAGTAATGTTTAGCAGTGGCTACATTGATTTTGGCTTGAAAGTGAAAGGGCGGCCATTGACTCAGAGCCTGATGATTGAGCTTCAGCTGAGTAGAAATCTCAAACAGGAGAGGCTGTACAACATAGGGGGTTCTGAGTGGTGAGTGGAAATTGTTCTGCTCAGAGAGTAATGTGTGTGGCTGGAGCTTTACTGAACTAAGAAAACTTCTAAAGACTTGATTGGAAAATGTTAGAGAGAGAGAGAGAGAGTTGTATTGTAATGCTGCTGCCTCTGCTGACAATTAGCTAGGTTTAGCCATACAGAGGTTTATCTTAATAAGTATTATGTAAAGCTTGTATATGTTAACTGATTTATTAAAAAATATTCTAGAAATCCCCTCCAGTCCTATGCCTCAGCCTCTGATGGCGCAATCTTCTTGAAGATTTGTGTGGCTGATCCAAAATATATGCAGGATATGCTGGGGAGACTTGGATGTGGGGGTACTCCCAGCTTCCCCCCCTTTCTTTATCAAACCAACTGGGGTGAAAATAAAGTTTGCAAAGCAGAAATTGTTACTTTGCCATTAACCCTCTCTCTACCCATGAACACTGGAATGATGGTGGTGGAAGTTCTAAAAACATACAAAAAAACAATCACTATCATTTTTCATAATGGTGCAGTTTCTACTGCCAGGACTCAGCTTTTGATTTTTACTTATGGCAGATATTTAATTTAAATTTCTTATTGCAAAGAATGGGAAGGCCTGTGAATAAGCCAAATAACAAAATCCAGTGTTCTCCTTGTTCTGAGCATCAACCACCTGATGTAGACTGATGTCTAACCATAGATGTAGACAGACATCTGACCATAACCATTTGGAAAGTCAGACATGGCTATTAGCCAGGGGGTAGAAGTCTTAAATCACAGACAGGGTAGGTCCATCCACAAACAGCTGGTAATACTCAAGCGTATTAGCAACAGCACCCTTCCTACACACTATTTCTTTCTTAGTTTACAGAAAAATAATTTTATTTTACACTTCATATTACCAACTATTTCTGTTTCTATGTGCACATGCCACCTTCCCAACTTAATGTTTTCCTTATATTTTACCGTACAACCCGAAGGAAAACTCTTGCACTGAAACATACTTGTAGGAATATATTCAACAGATACAATAAACAAAATCCTATTAAATTCAAATGTAAAATCGGCTCACTTTGAGTCTTATTGAAAATGCTTCGGAAAAATAAAGTCCTTGAACATTAGGAACAAGAACATTATGGTCCTGATAGAAAACTCTATTTAACTAGAAATTATTCATGCCCAATTCAGATGACATTTTAGTTTCAGGCTGCCAAAGGGAGCTTTATTAGTATGTCATTAATCAGTGCCTTGGTGGTGTCACCTGGTGAAAATGATTTAGAAGAGATTAGAGCACTCAAATGAAACACAGAAAATATAAAATTTATTTCCTGCATTAATCAGTCAATGAAGTACATTTTAGCAGAGAATGACATTTATATTCATTTATTTCTGACAGCACTGCAGTGCCTTGCACACTTAGCTAATATTGCCTTTTTGCAGTTCAATTTTACATTTTCATATTGTTCCATAATGTTTTCCAGACTCATCAAATTTATTGCAACTAGATACAGTTTGAAATAGCATTAGCATATATTTAAACCACATTGACAAATAACAGCACTGTGGTGTCAACGAGTTAACTTTCAGATATACAGTACTACAGTCAAAAAACATTGAAAATATAAAAATACACATAAGTAACAAACTACAACTCTACAAACCCAATAGAAAATTTGTGTTGGCCTACAAAAATTAGCTTTGATGGATTTCAGAACAGGATTATTATTAGGTACTGTCAACCCAATTTAGACTTGTGGTAATCACATGGATAACATTTCTGAAGAATGGCTTCTGTTTGGGTCTCCAGGCTTCTCAATGGTATGTTCATGACTTGGATCATTTCTACATCAATTGCAAGATAACATTCTTAATACTAAAAACATATAGTGGCCACAGGTTGTCCCTCATTAAGATCAGCATTTCATCTGTCATCGTTCACTGTGAAAATTGTAAATTTTAATAGGCTTTTTGTTATGGAAAAGCCTAAATATTTATTGAATAAAATGAACTAGAAATTAAATTTCGGCGTGTAGACCCCTATCCATAATTACATTGTTATCCCAGCAATTCTAGGCAATTCTAGGAATTTACAAATGAAAACCATGACCATCACAATGTTGGGACACTTGTTCAAGGGGCTAAACACCCACTACAGTGATACATGTGCCAAAACCCTAGCAAGCATTTCTCTAAAAAAGCCTCCATTTTGACCCAATCCCCTGGACGATTTGGTGGGATATTGCTCCTTGCCATGGAAAGGTAAAAAAATGAGAAGATACTTCCTTCTGTCCTAATCTTGATATTAACCTTTCTTCCATACTATAAGCTGAGAATTATGAAGTTTTCCCCCATAAGGAGACCAGTTGTCAAATTTAAGTATGTAGTTATAAGATAGAAAGCCTTTAAATAGTAACTTTCGAATCACAAATGTCACCCTTCTCCTGTGTTTCATACATTATTTTACAGGGCAATTTCTACATGGTCAAAAATACACCTGAAAAAGTAGAAAATGTTTAATTTATTATTGTAAATCAAAAATAATACTTATAGGGATCATGCACAGGCTTCCCTATAATCCTTATAATCCATATAATCCTTGAAACGACACTTTATACCAGGTCCCTGCCCTTTAAATTGTCATTGAACAGCGTCAACATCATTTAACATTCTCATAATACTATTTTCATTCAGATAGCACCATGTTTTTTTCCAGCTAAATTGTACTTTGTTCAATCTCCATAATATACTATACAGCACGACTATAATAAATAATGTGGATCTTTCCCATTGAACATCGTAGCAGAATAATGAAATGGAATGGAGAAATATTTCAACAGTTTCTGTGGCTTTCATCTTTTGAAAGAAAGCAGAAATGATGCATGACTGTATTGCTCTAGCTCCACTACTGAACATTATATGTGAAATTATCAAGGACAGAAACATAATACAACTCTATAGTTCCTTTTGTCAGCGTATTATTAAAATATTATGTATGATGGGAACTTTAATACTGTCAAAAAAGACTCATTGAAAATATATTCACATTCACTGCTAGAACTTGGTGATCAAATACATATTGAGCCAAGGCATAAGGAAGAGACGTAATTGGCTAAACCCTGGTGGCCTGGGTGTAGGAGGGGAAAGACTGTCAAGGAAAAAAGCTTCAATTCTCTACATTCTCATGTTGAAAAATAATATTAAAATACATTTATGAAACACAAAACTGACTGTGAATAGTCAAAGCCAATATATCTAGTAACTTCTTTGGGAAGTATTTTGAAAATAAACATAAAAATACTTTTCAATAAAATGTATTACAAATACCAGTTATGCTCCACATCAAATCTTTCTTCTAGAGGACGTCAGATGTGGTAGGTAGTTAATCATCTCTATCACCTGCACTATTATTATTATTATTATTATTATTAATCATAATAATAATTAAACACACACAATAATAATAGTTATAAACATACAGATTACATGCAAAAACAATATCCAACACATGAGGTAAATAGCCCAAAAAAGCTTTCAATATTAAATGAGAAGGGTTTAAGACTAGGGATGCACCAAATCCAATATTTTGGATTTGGCTGAACCCCGAATCCTTCACGAAAGATTGGCCGAATATGCATATGCAAATTAGGGATGGGAAGGGGAAAACATTTTTTTCTTCCTTGTTTTGTGACAAAGTCACGTGATTCCCGTCCCTGCCCCTAATTTGTATATGCAAATTAGGATTCGGTTTGGCCAGGCAGAAGGATTCGGCCGAATCTGAATCCTGCTGAAAAAGGCCAAATCCCAAACAGAATCCTGGATTCGGTGCATCCCTAGTTAAGACACAAAGAGGGTTATGTAATAAAAGGCACTAACTTTGCCCAGCGGCAGTAACCAATAGCAACAAATCAGCAGGTAGAATTAACTGGTCACATGTTAAAATACAAACATCTTATTGGTTGCTATAGGTTACTGCTCCTGGGCAAACTTAGCTCATTATATCACATATGGGGGAAAGAGGCCCATTTACTAAAGGTTGAATTTTAGTGGTATTAGAGCTCTTTGAAACCATGATTAAACTCTGTTTCTCTAAAATCACGTATGCCATGAAGCCACTTTGTAATCTTCTTTGCTTCTTCCTACTTTGCTTCCCTGGGCTGGGTGCACATGTGCAGTAAAGGGAAAAAACTACTTTTTGCTCCAAGTTCGGCTTTCCACTCAAATGCACATGTGGATGCAAAACAATCTTATTTGGTTTGTTTAATGTTTAAATGATTTTCTTGTATACTTTAGGTATGAAGGTCCAAATTATGGAAAGGTCCTGACCATACTGGATAACAGGTCCCGTACCTGTACATTATTTGACCAGTTAAAGATTGATTGTGATTATATTCCTATGGACAAATAAAATTTAGTGATGGGCGAATTTGCGAAAAATTCGCGAAACGGCGCCGGCGTCTCATTTTTGACGCCGGCGCCCGTTTTTTCGACGCTGGCGCCCATTTTTGACGCCAGCGTCCGTTTTTTCGGAAAAAAATTTTTTGACGCCGGCGAATTTTTGCAGCGAATTTTCGCAGGCGTTTCGCAAATTTATTCGCTGGCGGCGAATCGCGCAAATTCGCTGCGAATTCGCGCCTGGCGAATAAATTCGCCCATCACTAATAAAATTACAATGTAATAAGTTTACTGTAACATTCCCAATCTGGCCATGGTTTAGTGAAGGAATGGCCAGATGCTGTGGATTAAGTTAATGTCAAACAAGAAACGTGGAGCAGGAGATGTTTTCATTTTTGCAGATGCTGCTCTAATGGCCATCTTTGCTACTGCTTTATTGTGCTAATTAGTACAAACAAACAATGTTGTCTCCTTTACAACTTAATATTGCATGGAGATACACTACAATAATATTACTGCAAGGAAGATGATGAAGCAAGAGATCAACTTTTATAAATTATATTTTTCCCTTTGGTAGCAAAATGATCGAGCACAATTCAATAAAAGAAAACCTGTGTTTTCTCTAGTGTTTTCTCTAGTAAATAATTCTTCAGGCATTATTGGTTGACTCTAAAGCAAGGCCATGAGCAATATTTGTTTGTGTATACTCATTTGCTTAACAGAAAGCATGTAACATACATTAGGTTACATTCAACAAATATGTAGAAGGAATGCATAAATATACACCTCCACTATTCAGTATTATGGAAAATTGTTAATACACAGTAAATTCAGTGGAACATCCATGAATTTGGTGCTCTAGTTAAATGCTGGCTGTTACAGTATGTGGACACAAACATCCATATCCAAAGCCTTTCTTGCTCCAGTGTTCACTTAGGGGCAGATTTGTCAAGGGTTGAATTTTGAAGTAATATGAATTTTTTTTAACTTCCATAACTTTGAAATTCGAATAAATAAAGACCAATCAAAATATATAAAAAAACAAATTAGAAGTTTTTAACTTTGGGCGAATAGGCTGTATTTAAATAGTTTGAATCGAAGTTTTAGTGCATCCGATTGAATTCGGACCGATGTATTTGCCCCAAAAAACTTACATTTTTCAATGTCAACCAAACAGGTTCTAGGAGGTCCCCTATAGGCTAAAACAGCAATTCGCAAGGTTTTAAATGGCGAATGGTCGAAGTTGAAGTTTTAAAGAGAGAGTACATGATAAATTTCGACATTGAAATAGTCGAATCGTTTTAAAATTGGAATCGAATTTTGGCCTATTTGATAGTCGAAGTACACAAAAATAGCTGGAAATTCAAATTTTTTTACTTCGAATTTTCACTTCAACCCTTGATAAATCTGCCCCATAATGGACAGTGGTGTAATGTAATATGGCACAGGTAGTAGTGGCAGGATTTTTCAACACAGGGAGCTTGACAGAAAATCTCAAGAATATAAATATTCTAATTATTTTAATAAATCACATTAAAAAATGTCTGTCTGTGTGTTTTCAATCACAATGTTTAAAATATAGTTACATTTTCTTGCTATAGATATTTCACTTTTGGTTGTCAAATGAAATCTGAAGTTTTATACAACTAAGAGGACGATTTATTAATGTTTGTATTATTTTCTTCTCTGCTAATGAAACTTTTTAGCAGTACAAATCGTGTATTTAAATAATAATACTAAAGCCAATAATATATTAACAGGGAAAGGGCCATATTCAATTCAGTAAAAAAAAGTTATCTCATGGTTTATCACGTGAAAACTCATGGATGAGATTCAATTTGAGGAGAAAAAAACTTCTCTCCTAATTCAGTTCCATTTTTTTCCCCATAGACTTCTATAGAGTCTTTACGTGCTAAAAGTTTCTCTGTCTTGACTTGCATCTCAAATAGTGATGGGCAAATTTCTCCCGTTTCACTTCGCCGAAAAATTTGCGGATTTCCTGTGAAATTCGTGAAACAGAAAAAAATTTTGTTGCCGCATCAAAGTATTTTTGACGCCGGCGAAAATTCTGACACCCATTAAAGTCAATGGGCGCCTAGAATTGACGCCAGTGACAATTTAAAAAAAAAAACATTTTGCAGCAGCGTCAAAATTAGCGTTTTGCAAATTTTTCGCAGTTTCACGAATTTTGTGGAAAATTCTAAATATTTTTACGCCAGCGAATTTTCGCGGAAATTTCACAAATTTTGCGGGAATTCGCCGCGAATCAGCACCTGGCAAATAAATTCGCACATCATCACGAATCTCAAATTGAATCTTGTCCATGAGTTTTCAAGTTATAAACCTTTTTCTCATTGAACTGAATCTGACCCAAAGGGGCAGATTCAATTCAGTGATAAAAAGTTATTTCATGGTTTATCACGGGAAAACTCATGAATGATATTCAATTCGAGGAGAAAAAATTTTTTCTCTTCATTCAGTTAAAGTTTTTTTTCCCATAGACTTCAACAGAATTTTCACAGGAAGTTTTGTGAACTGAATTGCATCTCAAATTGAATCTCGTCCATAATGGTTCTCGAAATGAATGTGGCCCAAAGTGTGAAATCAGAGATCACCACTAGTGATGGGTGAATTTGTCCCGCTTTGCTTCACCAAAAAATTCGGCAAACGGCAAAAAATTCGCAAAACGCAGAATTTTTTTGGATGCCGGCGAGAAATTTTTTGGCAGTTTCGCAAATTTATTTGCGAATCACGGGAATTCGACACAAATTCGCACCTGGCAAATAAATTCGCCCATCACCAACCACCACAGAAAATCCATGTTCAATTCATTCCTATGGGATTTTTAGAAGCATACAGTATATCAATGGGTGAAGTTTAAAGTTTATGGGAATAAATAGAACATGCTATTCTGTGGTGATCTCTAATCACCCTTTGATAAAAATGCCCCATAGTGAAAAAACAAAAGAACTCTAATATAAATCTATGCCATTTAAAAGTTGGCAAGGTCATGTAGAAGTCAATGAGAGCTGTCCTAGGCAAATTTTAAAATATTTATTTACTTTGAGATTTTAGAGTTAGGTTTCAAGGTTTTCAAGCAAAAAAAATCCTGTAAAATGAATATTTTTTTTTATTAAAAGTTTTTGCATTGACATTTAAAAGTAAAATAATTTATATGTTATCCATACAAATATGTAGTGATGGGCGAATTTGCGAAACGGCGCCGGCGTCTCGTTTTTGATGCCGGCGTCTGTTTTTGATGCCGGCGTCCGTTTTTTTAGCGAAAATGCGTCGGCGTCCAAAAAAACTCATTTTCGCCAGCGAAAGAATAATATTAGCTGTAAATTATGCTCCACAAAATTAGCAGTTTTAATCATGGTGTGACTCCATTTTGATTGGTTACTAGAAGTCCAAGGTGACCATTTAGCAAAATGTTTACCAAGAGAGTTATTATTCTTGGCTTCATAATATTCCAATTTCTCCGTTAGTCGGAGTAGGTTCATTAATTCTAAAAAAAGTTTGTCTGATTTCCAATGTTAGGCAATAATTAACCTTGCTGCTGCCAATATATGGACTACTAGAGCTTTTTGATGAGATCTCAATGGACCTAAGTCTAAATTAAGCAAAGCAAGGGTAACATTCAATGGAATATGAACTTCAGGAATAATATTAGATGGAAGATCGAAGACTTGTGACCAATATAAGGTAAGTTTCGGACATAACCACCAGGTATGTATCATTGAGCCGACTTGACCACATTTACGCCAACACCACTGAGAATATGTGAGGATATATCTAGTAAAGTTTAGTCGGGACCATGTGTAAAATGAATATTTTAATACATCAGGAAACTTTTGAGCTCCTTAAATGTAAGTTTAGTCGAGGTTGAAAAACCTCTAAAATTACACAGATTTATATTTTGATAATTAATCCCTTAAATGTAAATTTAGGCATCTTGAACATTATTAATCCTGTTTATACTTTAGACAGATTACATTGCTAAAATACTATTTTTTGAGTAGGATTCAGGAGGAATGGAAATCAGATTCAATATATGCAGTCCATGGTTAGCATGCAGTAAGTGGTACTTGGAATAAATTGTAACATTCCCTCTATTCAAATGCTCAGTATGAAAATATGCATTTGTTTTTTCTGTAAGGAAAAGTACAAATATGGGCAACCAAATTCATTTAAATTTGCAAAGATATCATTTGTAAAATCTGATTGCTACAGGAGTAAAAAACTTTTTAATTTACACAACTGTTCTGTAGACCCTTAATGGCTCCTCAAAGGACAATCAATCTTCTCTGTTTTTGGAAGGGATACTCTCCAGTTGGTTCAGTAATATAATAAAGTGTTACAGCAGCAACAAAATGTGAATTTAGCAAACTCTGTTACTTGGCACATAATTGTCAGCTGAGGCACTCATATGTGAATAAATGTAGGTGTGTCTTGCTAGCAATATTCAGCCTTTATTAGGATCCATGTTGGTTTTTTGTCACGCTACAGATGCATAGGATGTCATTTCATAAGCAGCCAACTGTGACTCCAATAGTACTGCTTCTAGGCTGCCCTGCTTTTGCCTCATAGCAATGAAAAAATATACGCTGACCTAAAAGCAGAAGGAATTACATTAAAAAATGCTGTTTATCATTAAAGCAACAGTTCATTTGTAGGATTCCAACACTAAGGGGCAAATTTACTAAGCTCGAGTGAAGGATTAGAATGAAAAATACTTTGAATTTCGAAGTTGTTTTTTTTGGCTACTTTGATCGAATTGGATACTTCGACCTTCGACTTGAATCAATCGATTCAAACTAAAAATCGTTTGTCTATTAGACCATTAGATAGTCGAAGTACTGTCTCTTTAAAAAAAACTTTGACTACCTACTTCCCCACCTAAAACCTACCGAGCACCAATGTTAGCCTACGGGGACCTTCCCCATAAGCTTTCTAAGCTTTTTTTGATAGAAGGAAAATCCTTCGATCGATGGATTAAAATCCTTCGAAACGTTCGATTCGAAGGATTTAATCGTTCGATCAAATGATTTTTCGTTCGATTTGCGGTAAAATCTTCGACTTTGATATTCAAAGTCGAAGGATTTTACTTTGAGGGTTGAATATCGAGGGTTTTTTAACTCGATATTCGACCAATAGTAAATGTGCCCCTTAGTAATTCTGCAATGATGATCCTCAGTAGATTAATTCCTTCAGCCATGGAAATTGGAATGGCTGCTGTTTGGGTTATTTGGCTAATTTTAGATCATCTTACTCATCATTGGTAAGTAATGGTATAAACTCGATGGACTTCAACCTACTGACTCCTCTTGTTTTGTGCTATAACTCACAAACTTGAATTATAACTTCAAATCTAGTTGTTATTAAGCTAAGAAAAAACTTCAGACTCTTGCATGGTTGTGCAGATTTTGGGAGACAAAATTTGAACTATTCAACTTTAAGTTTTTTTGAACTTGTAAATTTCTTTTATTCCAACAATTTTAATTATTCAAGTTTTTTATTATATTCATATATATATTTTATACAAATAAAGTAACTTTCAAGCTTTTTTAACTTGTGAGTTTAGTCAAAGTAAAAAAACCTCTGAAATTACACAAATCTAAATAAGTATAAATAAGGCCCATAATGTTTGATGATGACTTGGAAAGGAACATACATATTTATATGGCACGAGTTCTGCCCTGTAGCAACAAGTGAATTTATTGAGTCAGACAGGCAACATTTCAGGCTTAGTCTTGCCTTTTCTCAAGCCTACCTTGTGTTAAAGCAAACAAGATACTTATCTCCACCTCAGAGGGAGTGTACCACACCAGACCCACACCACAAAAGTGCATAAGCCAATCAGTGTGAAACCAGTATACAAAGTCCAATATACAAAGTCCTCAAGTCCAGTTGTAAATCATTAGATAGTATTATATAATTCATAGTTAAATCAAAGCAGAATATAATATGCATTAGTATAAATTTAAGGCTCCCTTTTCCCCAGATAGGAAAGTTTCAAATATACCTTCCATAGAGCAGTCCGGGATCTGGTACCATTTCTTATATAAGTCACAAACAGAAAATGATTAGATTACTAAACCTTCAGTCTTTCTACTCCTGCCGGTCCAGATACAATCCAAAAAGCTCCAACGAAATGGCCAGCGCTGCACGGCTAGTGGGGGAGTAAACAACAAAATATAAAGTGCATATAGTGTAGTATGTTTTAAAATAATCAAATCACCATTTGTGACAGATCAAATGTGTGTGTGTCTTAAAAAGTTTGGGTTAGCCTTTAAACCCTTAGCCCCTCCCTGGCCTCTTTGAAGTGTAACTTAACTCAAACTTTTTAAGACACACATTTAATCTGTTATAAATGGTGATTTGATTATTTTAAAATATCCTACACTATATGCACTTGACATTTTGTTATTTACTCCCCCAATAGCTGTGCAGCGTTGGCCATTTCGTTGGGCCATTTCTTACATATACTGGAAACCTTCAAAGGAAAAGAACACACATTAGATAAAAAATAAAAGTACTAATTATAAACAATATTTCTTCTCACTAACCAACAAGTTATGTTACTTAACAAGGGTCTGTCTATCTGTCCCACAAATTACTGTGATACTTTCACATTAGATGCAGATATGGCTTCCCAACTGACTGTGAAACCAGGAGTGAGAGGCAAGAATTGTTGACTCTAGTTAATTCAAATTTCATACCAGCTGACAAAGGGGGCACCATAGTAATCATGGATAAAGAGTATTATGTTCAAGAAATCTTTCAACAGCTCAGTAATATAGAGGTATACAAAAGAATCACTAGGAATCCCTTGGCTGAAACTCAAAAAACATATAGCACAAGTTGTAAAACAAGCTACCGACACCATGTTAATTAAAAAAAGATACTTTAACTTATCTAATAAAAGAGCACCCAATTATACCTGTTTCTATATGTTACCTAAAATTCATAAAGACCTGCAACACCCCCCTTGGAGACCAATAGTAGCTGAGACAGAATCTGTTTTCTCCCCCTTAGAGACTTACTTGGATAAGGTCTTACAATCTTGAGTAACTAACACAAGGGCATACCTCAGAGATAACAAGCAATTGTTAAATCTTTTGAGCAAACTTAACTTACCCAATAATGGGGCAAATTCAGGGGGTAGCGTAAGGTTGCGGAGTTGCGCTAGCGTTGATTCGCTATATAAAGCGAAGTTGGGCTAGCGAAGCCTAATTTGCATACGGCGCGAAATTCAAATTTCAATGGAGGAACGCGTATCTGCACTACAAATGCCTAGAAAACCTTCAAATCTGCAAATAAAATTTTTATTTTGCCCTACACATGTGCCCACTGTCTAGGTAAGTTGCCATGAGTCAGGAAATGTAGGGGGGAGGAAGGGGAGCCCCAAAAATTTTTCGATCTTTTTCAGCCTATCAGCCATCATGTAGAAAACACGCCAGCGTTTTTTGGGACTTAGAAAAAAAATTGACTTTTTTTGAAACAACCCTTATCTACTCTATTGTGCTTCGCCAGGTCTGAGGTGGCGAAGGAAGTCTAGCGTAAAAGGTAGCGTTCAGTACACTGCGCAAGTTAGTGAATTTTCGCCTGGCGTAAGGTTGCGAAGTAACACTAGCGAAACTACGCCAGTGTTCGTTAGTGAATTTGCGCAGTAGCGAAAATGCCAAACGCTAGCGAATTAACGCTAGCGTTCGGCGCTTCGCGCCTTAGTGAATTTGCCCCAATGATGGGTTCATTTTAGCTAGTTTGGATGTGGGGAGTCTCTATACCTCTATATCTAATGAAATGGGGCTCCAAGTGGATATGGAGACTATACAAGATACAGGGTACAGCATGGTGGAACAAATTTTTTAATTGACCTGTTCAAAATTGTACTGTATGATAACTATATTTTGTTTGGTGATGCCTACTATGTCCAGTACCGGGGTACAACAAATGGAAGCAATGTGGCGCCCACTTATGCCAACTTATACAACAAGCTTTGAGGAACAATTTGTGTTACTAATCATTTATTTGTTGACATTGCTTATTTTTCCACCGCTATATTTTGAAAATTGAATTTCCTCCTCTAATGCCTTACAGGAGAGGCAGGAATTTAAAAGACACTTTGGTGAAGGCAGACCCTCAAAAAAAACTTGGGCAACAACTTTTATCTGAGATGAAACCAGCGACCTATCCCTGTTTGAATTCTGCCCAATGTAACTGCATTATTAGGGGCAATTCTTTTTTTCTCTGTGTTGTTTTTAATAATTACTTTTAATTCTCTACTGCTCTACTGAAGGTATTTTTGAAACTTTTCTATCCAGGGAAAAGGTAAACTTAATTGTATTAATTTTATACTGATGCACATCACATTCTGTTTTTTCTAACATAGAGCTTTGATTTAAGAAACTGTGCACTATATAATCCTTTCTAATGATTTACAACTGGACTTGGGGATTTTGTATATTGGTCTCACACTGATTGGTTTATGCACTAATGGGGGGTTTGTGGTTTGGTGCCTTGGAAATAAGTACCTTGTTTGTTGTAACACCAGGTGGGCTTGAAAAAGCTCAAGAATAAACCCGAAACTTTGCTTGTCTGACCCAATGAATTCACTTTTCACTTTTTGCAGCAAGGAATACTGAATCATTGTGTATAGATGGCAATACACATCAAAGAGGTTAAGCAATCAGCCCTACAGCCTGTGTGTTTTATAGGTACATTTATAAAGGGATGATATGGCATCTGAATGGGCAGCGGGTTTGCTCTGGGTACTCCTCTATCCTCTCACACCCCAAAGACATATTAGAAGGTTAACTGAATTCTCAGGAAATTGACCCAGTTGTGTGAATGTTATGGGGACCCTAGATTATAAACTGCACTGGGACTGGGAATAATGTACAGATCATTTGGTTACAATGAACTTTGGGATTGAAACTCGTCCCTTTAAAAGTGTATAACTATGACATTCTAGCGCTGCTCAGCTGATTATTAATAAGGTTAGATAAACCAACATACGTAGTTTTTAGGATTCTCTATTTTATTCTCTGTTTAAATTCACTAATAGGCAATTAATAAACTGGACTCCACTAAACTCTAAGGGGCCCATTTACTAAGGGTCAAAGTGAATTCGAAGTGAATTTTCGAATTCAAAAAGTTTGAATTTCTAAGTAATTTTTGGGTACTTCGACCATCGAATAGGCCAAAATTCGATTTGAATTGAAAAAACTTTGAATATTTGGGTCTCTTTAAAAAACGTAAACCTCGACACTTTGCCACCTTAAACCTGCCGAATTGCTATGTTAGCCTATAGGGACCTCCTAGAACCTATAGCCAGCATTTGGCTAAGTTTTTAGACGTCAACGTTAATTTTTTGAAAATCGATCAATTAAATCGTTCGAATCGTTAGATTCGAATGATTCCTACGATCGATCGAACGATTTCTACATTCGATCGAACTATTTCAATTCGATCGAAAACTGCTAAATTTAATCCAAAAAAACCTTCAACTATTGAATTTTTACAAATCGATGGTAGAATTTCGAAGTTTTACCACTTCGAAATTCGATCCTTAGTAAATGTGCCCCCAAATGTTTTATTTTTCAAAAGTTAAAATAAAGTTAAAGTAAAGCACAGTTCAACACCACCTGGCTGAATCTGACGTAATTAAGGCCAACAAAGGGAAAAAAAAAGCTTAAAATTGTACTGCAGATTTTTATGGAGAACTCCATAGTCCATAGTCTATAGTTCATAGTCATTTACAGTAAATCACTAAAGTGGTGTTTTAGCATGTCAATTTAAAGCCAAAGCATACAAAAACCACGTGTTTTTTTCTGATTTATTATATATAAATATATATCTTAATTGAAAGACCAGCACTCCATTTCCGTGTGTTTATTTAATGCCTATCCAACGTTTCGGCCCACTTTAAGGCCCTAATGTGGGCCGAAACGTTGGATAGGCATTAAATAAACACATTTATTGTTCACGGAAATGGAGTGCTGGACCTTCAATTAAGATGTATGGCAAACTTTGACCAGTGCAAACACTGTACATCAAGTATATATATATATTTAAATTTAAACCTTTTTTTTTGGAGAGTGCTTTTTTGAGTGGACTCTATACACAGTGTATCTATATATATATATATATATATATATATATATATATATATATATATATATATATATATATATATATATATATATATATAGATATAGGACCAGAGAGTAGCACACACACCGTATCTTCTTTACTCCAAAGGGTTTATTGAGAATACAAAGAGCAATTACATCGGTTATACATCGACGTTTCGGTTGTGTTGCTTATTACTATTGATATATATAACCAGCACACAGGCATTGCTCTTTGGTTGTCCGTGTGCACTGTGTCTAAATTTACTGTTATACATATATATATATATATATATATACACTGTTCAAATGACCAGCAACTCCAGGGGTTTCAATGAAAAAGTTTTGTATTTAAATAAGTGCAGTTACAGCCAACGTGACGTTTCGGTCCACTCAGAGACCTTTCTCAAGGCAACTCCACCCTACACCCATAGGGGTATAAGTAGCCAATAGTGATAGATCAATTAAGGAAACTATTGGCTACTTATACCCCTATGGGTGTAGGGTGGAGTTGCCTTGAGAAAGGTCCCTTTATAAGTATAAGTAGCCAATAGTTTCCTTAATTGATCTATGTTGTTAACTATGTATATTACTATGTATATTACCCACACTAAAGATTAAACAATCAAATTGGATATATATATATATATATATATATATATATATATATATATATATATATATATATATATATACACACATATATATCTACACACACATATATATATATTTTTTCAGTAGCAGTATGCACAAAATGTCTCTGTCTTAAATATACTGATAATGGGTTGAGTGCAGAGGAATCTTGTATTTGTCTATATGTATTTTGTGGTCACACCCTCATTGCACCCCCGCCTAATGGTTTTAAAAAATAGTGGTGAGTACAACTTTCCCTTGTTATATATATAGACAATTACAAGAGTCCTCAGCACTCAACCCATTATCAATATATTTAAGACAGAGATATTTTATTATATATATATATATATATATATATATATATATATATATATATATATATTTGACCCCCCCAACTTGAAATTACATTTATTGCTACTTATTGTGTGCGCAGATAAATCCGCTGCCACTGTTTGCTGCTGTGTCTATAAATGTAATCATTTTCATGTATTGTATTTAAAGGGTAGTATTAAAGTATTAAGTAATTTTACCCATTCCCCATAATCACTAGTTCTTGTGCCCTGCACTACAGATCTTCTTTTCTCAATTATAGGCCTGAGTGTCTAAATGACCTAGATTTTAACCTCGCTGAAGCTCAGCCTGCACAGTTTTTTTTTCTTATTCGTCTAACTTGACATTTTTTTCTTTTGCCTGGAATAAATGCACCCATATTTGTGGAAAAATGTTTAAAGATTTCAAATTGTATGGATAAAACTGAGTAGCAACATTTCAACCCTTCTCACTAAGTTCAGTGGTGAGATGGACTAAAAGATCTATGAAAAAAGTACTTTGTAGATTTAATTAAAAATGAAAATCTCTAGATATTAATGGTTTTCACAGTCACTCTGAATTAAACTTCCCAGCAGGCCTCATAGTGTACATGGCAAACATGATCGGTAATACACTGGGACTGGAATCTGGGACTTGAAACTGAGATAGGTTTTGATGATGGACTAATTACAATTTTACCAGTAATATAATAGCCCAAAGAATGTTCAGGGTGTCTGGAATGCATATATTGATTATAGGTCTTGAAAATAATATAATGAATGCTCTAGGCTTAGATCTGATAGACAGCTTTTGAGATATTAAACTACATTTGCTATCAGATACAAACCCTCCTGACTATAATTATATTCATATCTGATTCACCATTTGATTGCAATGAAGACAGAAATAATGACTGTGTGATTGATTGTGGCCTTCCTTGTCTTTACATACACTTTATAATACACAAAAGTGTTAAACCCACTGTATAATAAAGCTGTTATTCTTCATTGAACAGTAAGACTCGTACAAATACTACAAATGTTATATAGATCAGTTGCAGTCATTGTATTTAAGAAACAGGTGGTATTATAATATAGAACGAAGGAGAAGTACATGTCTCCATTTTCATAAACTATTCCTGGTATATTAGTAAACCAAATAACACTGTGCAATCACCTGTAAGAAATGTTTAAGGGAGTTCTCTATCTGTATTTCCCTCTTGTTCTCTTATTTACCCTGTGATGAATGAAAAAGAATGAATATTTTAATATTGTGCCTGTGGCTACAATAACTTAATGAACTTAGCAAAAGGGATTTCTTGATAAGGAGAACAACAGCAATAATTATTACCTGGTGCCATCCACTACCAGCACCATAGCAATGCACTATGCATTATCTATCATACCAGATGACAGATGTTTGGTTTCTACCAATCTCACCAGCCTGTTTATTCAGTATATTAATGTCCTGTCTACTAACTGTCAGTAGGAAGTGGTGGTGAATTACCGCCATTCTGTCCAAGGACAGCAGTGATCATAGCCATCTATGGACCAGATTAAATTCAGTGAGGAAAAAGTTACCTCATGCTTTATCAGTTGAAAACTCATCTTGAATCTTCTCCATGACTTTTCACGTGATAAACCTTTTTCTTACTGAACTGAATCTGGCTCTATGTGTCATATAAATTACTATTGTGAAAGGAAAGTGTATCCATCAAAGGCTTTCTTTTGCACTAGTGCTACATGTCTGCTATCAGCTATTGACAATCTCACCCCAAACATGTAATCCCACTATATGGACACAGTTGGACAGCAATGAACTGCGCATTTTGGAGGAAATGAGAAAATGTAATAAACAACATTATGGGGGGAAAAGTTGTAGCCTCCATTTCCTTCTGCTGCCTCGTCAGACAGGCCTACTTATGATGCTGAAAAAATCTAAGAGGTCAACAGCCACTCATTCAAGAGTGATGTCATTCTTAAGCACCATGTATACTCATTTCTGATTGGCTCCCTCTGCGCAGCGAAGTCTATGAACCTGGAGACCAATTGGATTTGCATCAGAGGAAGAGGTGTCTGAGGCTGTAGAGGGAACTGAGTCCCAAACCCAGAACTAGCGACAAGGTACCGGTTATGGCTCACTCTTCTGCCTATAACAAACATCTTTCACTTCAGGAAGAGTACTCAGCTACTCGGGTGCCGCCAGGTCTTAACATGAGAGGACCACGGAGAGAGTTCTGGGCAGGCAAGAGAATCCAACGTTATTACTGGAACAGAGAACAAGGAGGGTGGTCAAGGGACAGGACGGGTCGATACCAACCAGGAGAAGCAGTACAGATTAAAGGGACAAGAGAGTAGTCGAGGTCACAGGCTGAGTCAAACAATATCGCAGTACAAAGCAGGATCCAAGGGAATACTCAGTACAAGGGCAAAGGTCAGGACAGGCAGTGGACTAGACAAGGTCAGGGACAGGCAAGGATAGGAACAGATCAGAAAACTTAGAAATCACACCAAGGAGGCCATGGAAATCGACCTACGTTGGGCAGTGATTTATTGCCCAAGGTCCCTTTAGATTTTCAAATTTCGTGGCAAATGTGATGACGTCAGACGCATCAAATGCATTAAACCCAGAAGCGGCGCATCATTTGCACCGAAAAAGGAAGACACAGCAGGCATCCCCGCCACACCTGCGCTGGGTACTCTCACAGGAACTGTAACTATAGTATATAATACAAAACAGCTTATAACTGGGGATTCTAATTGTGTCACTCGTAGTATGATTCCCTGTAAGTACATTACAACTGTAATGTAAATATTTTATCCTAGAATTTTCTAATCAGATTTTTCTTACAACTTCTATTAGCCCCCATCCTATAGCACGACTACAGCTGATAACATAACCAAACTAATATTTAAAAAGTAATATAAAAAAAATTATTTACTAGGTCCAGTAACCCAATTGACCCAATCAATTGTTTGCTATTAAAGAAGTGACGACTATATGCTACTATCTGATTGGTTGATATAGCCCTATACTAGACCTAGAAAAATCTTTTAATACAATTTTTAGCAGAAGTGCTTTGTATAGAATTTTTATTTAGTGACAGCTCTGAAGATGTTGGCCAAGTTGGCGCCTGCTACATTTGTATTTTGTCTTTCTTTTAGGTCTGCTACTTGCATTTCACCGGTATTGTGTCTCCCAGAACTGCAGTCTGATTTACAGTTATTAAAACACATTTTATGTGCTAATTCTGAATTTTGCATTTTTCAGAAGAAATTCCAGTATTACTTGAAATAAAAATCAACATTTGACTTGTGACTTATTAGCAATAAATATAATGACCCAACTGATTTTCTATGCAGTGTGCACAGTTTATTAAAGTTATTCCTCCTGTAATTGTTGGTTTTAGAAAAATTTGAAAGGAAAGGAGAACAAAAGTTCTTAGAATAAAATAGCTAGAATAAAAATCCAATAGAAAGATTTGCATAAATTTGTAGAGGTCAGTCTTACAGTCAGATGAAAAAGTCTTTTCATTAGCTACTAAGATTATACTGATGGGTGAGTTCAGAATTCTTCTTGGCAAAACGTATAATTATAAATAAATATACAATGTGGTACAAAAAAGAAAACACTAGTTACTGAAAGCTGGCTATACACAATGACACTAGTAAGGTGGAGGGCCAAATTGACTAATATGATATTTTGGTCCCTCCCTCAGCCATTGACTGAAGCACACATGGTCCTGTGCAGATGTATTGGTACAGCACCCATTTTACCGCCTATGACCAGCCTCTCCTGAGTTTCCAGCTAGCCTGAATATCTGACAATTAAAGAAAAAGGTGCAGAAAGCCACCAATGTTGCTCTACCAATTAACAAAAACAATAGTGATTTTGATGTCATGTGTTTCTTTAAATAAGTTACTAGCTATATGAGATATTTTCTATACTTATATAAGCTGCTATTCTAACATAGGAGTTTCAGTTTCAGGTACTATACCAATTCTTTCCAATACAATCTTCATTTTTTCTGTCCAGTGAACCTCGACTCCTTACAACTTGTAAGGGGGATGACATTCAATGGTGGTGAGTCATCGATTTAGACTGTTCTCTATGTGTGGATTTAGGCAATAGCAGTGGTCTACCAATATGCCTTGGGTCAACATAGGCAACAATAAATTATTTCTACTGCAGCTCACAATCTAGCACACAGCCTATTGGCTCCTACCTAGGCCCTTTAGCAAGGCTAAATGTGTAACATTCTGTTGGTGCATTATTTAATACAGAGAAGTAGAACATTCTTCCATTAATCTCTCATTTTAAACAAATGTAGACTACTTATAGTGCCTTGTGTTAGTCCAAGTCCAGGAACTCATGTGAATTCAATATCAAATGGTTTTAATCTTTGAGGCATGTTCAGGTCAATGAGGCAAGTTAAAAAACTTGAAAAACTGCAAAAAAGCCACTCCTTGTAACTTTAAGAGTTGAATTTCCATTTTTTTATGTAGCATGTAGCAAATGGTTCTCCTTCTACCCTAACTAAAATATAGAAGGTGGCTGCATCCAGATTCCTTTTAGGAACTCTTCACTAGCTTCTTGGGGAACAAAAGTTGTTTGACTCATTATTCTCTACTTAATACCTCATTCTTACCCTGGTGGGACACAAATATGCCAGTATGATGGCTCGGTTTAAAATCCTAGAGATACAATTTCATCACATAAAGAGAAATAATTGCTGTCTGACACTCACCACTTTTATTATTTATACTATAGTGTTGCATAATCACAGCACCACCGACTTGTCTCGCAGGATAGACATCACTAATTAACCTTATTTTTAGGGCTATAAAAACATAAACCCACAGAGCCACTTAAATAATTAGTTGTGTTACATTTTATGACTGCAGAAATTAGTCTCTGTGGACTCCACATGCCAGAGGGGTGATTGGTGCCTGAAGAGCCTGAAGATTTGCTTTAGCTCACTGTAGGAGTGAGAGCTAGGATTAGGGTAGTTAGTAAAGCAGCCAAAAGCTCCAAAAAGAATACCAAAAGGGCTGGTACCCAGTATTGCGCACAGGGCCCCGGAAGTTTGAAACCCGGTGGGCTCCACTGCTCCAGTCTGACCCTGGCCACAAGTACAACAAAAGCCCACCTGAAAGAAAGAGTCCCATGTGCAGAAAGAGTTGCAGATGCAGTTTATTTTCCCTTCTGTGTTGTTCAAATGACCTCAAACTGCAGACTTTTTTTCTGTGTATTTAAAATGTTTAGCAAATCCATCTCAGTGATAAATTATTCAGGAAGTAAGCCATATTTTTCCTTAGTCCTCATTAGCAAAATCTGATCCACTCACATTTTCCTTAGGGTTCACTGGTATTAATGATACACTTCATTTAACACAATGACAGAATTACTAATTCTTTAAAAATGAGTTTTGTTCGCTGTTGAATTACCAGTGTACTTATAGCATAGAAGGGCAAGCGCCATGATGGCGTGACAGTATGCATTAGGAGAAATTATGCGCCTTCCTTGACATTGCTTATATTATTAGGCCGTCTGATGGAACAACAAGCCCAGTCTTTTATTCATTTAGTTTGTCAGAATACTTGTGAAGCTTATTGCCAAGCTCATATTTAAATGATACCTTACAGAACAACTTTGTTTTGACATAATCACATACTTGCCACTGTGCACCATAGCACAAGATGTTGCGGCATTCATTTTAATGGAAAAGCATATGATAATATTCTACTTAAGTGGATTTGCATTGTGGGACATGGTGAGATACATTTCCAACATTTAGATTTTCCATATTTGTCAATCCTTCCTGGACCAAAGCCTTTTTGACAGACATGGAAGTGGTTCACCATGCTATAACAAAAGGAAAATGTGGTCTGAGACAAAAATAGCATTTAGCAAGCAAAGATCAGATGTTAGGATCACATATGGCCTATCAGTTGCTTCAGTGTCGACCCTATAAAAGGGTTTGTTGATATATATCAATTATCATACTTTAATATTCCCAAAACCTAAAAGGTACTCTGCACAGGTATGGGACCTAATATTCAAAATGCTTGGGACCTAGTGTTTTCTGGATAACTGATCTTTCCATCATTTGGTTCTTCATACCTTAAGTCTACTAGAAAATCATGTAAACATTAAATAAACCCAAATAGGTCATAATGCTTGGGACCTGGTGTTTTCTGGATAACTGATCTTTCCATAATTTGGATCTTCATACCTTAAGTCTACTAGAAAATCATGTAAACATTAAAAAAAAACAAATGTGATGTAGCGGTCGGCCTGAAGCCTGTGTGGGTTCGAGCCAACTTGCGCACAATGTCCTCAGATGAGGGCAGGTGCAGGCTGAACTTTAGCTTACATCCACCCTGCCCGCAATCTTCTACTGCCCACTTTCACCTCTGTGCATGCTCTTTAATATACTCGCGCCGGACATGACTTCCCCCCTTTTGTGATGTCACAGCAGGAAGGGGCGGGTATATTAATGAAGGAGCACACCAGGTTAGAGTCGGGTGTAATCGCTGCTAGGTCGGGTTAGGGTCGGGTGTGGGTCCAGTTTTAGTTGACCTGCACATCATCGGTCATTTTTTCTTCCAGGAAGAATTAATTATATCTTGGTTAGGATCAAGTACAGGGTTATTAAAGCTTTTAAAAAATTGTATTATTTGGATAAAATGGAGTCTATGGGAGACAGCCTATCCATAATGTGGAGCTTTCTGGATAATAGGTTTCTGGATAATTGATCCTATACCAGTACTGAAAGGAAATATGCTGCTATTGTGTATTTCCCTTGAGTTCCATTTTTAGACTTTAACAACATTTCATATTTAAAAGCAGAAAAACAATGCTGCAACAATAAAAAGTCCTCCTTCTGAATAAAAATCTCTTTAACAGATAAACACTGTTAATATGTGAATGCTATTTTAATTAGAGCAGAATTATATATATATATAGTTAAAGCAAGGTGAAAGAGACCTTGAACTAAGTGACTGATTTAGCACCAATTTACAACCCTTGGATTAAAATCAGAAAGGTTTTTTTTTTTTTTAAATCACGCCTTAAACTTCTCCAAGCATTTGTTAAAATTTATTTATTATGTAGATTGGAGAACAAGAATAATTATGTTTGTTTTTTTCCCTTAAGGCAATTTATATGTACACATCTGATGTAAGTGTCTTCCAAAGCAATTTTAAATTTCCTCCGAAAGCTTCAGACCCTTATGATAAAATGAACATCTGCCTTACAGGAAACAAACCTGCATTGTTCTATTCTGAGGGAGAAGCCTTTGTTTAATATTATCAAAGGGTTTCTGGAAAGAATCAGCCCAGAGTCAGAGGTGGATCTGCACCTTGCAATCCCTTCTTTCTCCTTGAATCACCGCCGCTAAAACAACAAATATCTTCAATATTCAAAAATGGTAAAGTAAATCTATTAGTATTCTTAGAGAGGTGCACTCATAAAACACAAGGCTAGCTCCAAAGAAATTTAATTTAGGGAATTCATATTCTGCTCAGTAATAAGATGGGAGTGGAGCTCTCATTTTACAAGTTGTGGTACAAAATTGATCTGTTCATAGCGCAGCAAAATCCCATAGGTTTTAGTGCTGCAAGTGAAATAGTCCTTTTGCAGCTTTTTTTTTTCCTCTATATTTAAATAAAAAATGTTGTTTTTTTACTTTTCATTTGGCAAATGCATAAAGAATTCTACAGTATCATTTGCCACCTATGTAAAGCAGAGCATCACAGAATGATCATTTAAAAATAAAATCAGAGCTTTGGCATTTTAGTGATTATTATGGGCAATATATATTTCAGTTAATATGCAACCTATGGCCACCAACTTTCAATTACCATTACTTATCCTGATTGAAAACAATGGGGCAAATTCCCTAACCGGTGAAAATTCACCAGCGACGGCTTCGCAGCCATCGCAACACTTCGCCAGGTGTAAATTTGCTAGGACAATGCTATTTTCACTATAATGCAAAGTTGCTTCCAGGGCGCCGAATGCTGGCGAATTTTCGCTACCATTACTTCGGCAATCAAAGCGAAGATGCGCTAGCGTTGCCTAATTTGCATACAGCGGGAAAAGATAAAGTTACATGGACGTTTATGTTGCAGCAAATACATTACATTCTACAAGTCCAGGGAACCATAATAAATAAATTATAGTTGATACAATGCCCTACACATGAGCTCACTGTATAGTTTATGTTCCATATGTTAGAAAATGGAGGGGGGAACCCGGTTACCCCAAAAAAATTTTAGGGACCTTTGCAGGCTATCACTTGGAAAAAACACCAGCGTTTTTTTGGACTTGGAAAAATGTTGCGCTACAAATTGAGGAAGTTCTATGCACTCCATTGCACTTTGCCTGGTCTGAGCTGGCGAAGGCAAGTCTGGCGAATGAGGTATCAGTCAGTAAAATCCTCATCTTAGTGAATTTGCGGAGTTATGTCCGTTCGCCAGAGTGAAAATATGCCTGGTGTTAGAGTGCGAAGCAACGCTAGCGTCTATCTCCTTCGCTAGCGAAGTGACGCCTGCGCCCGTTAGGAAATCGGCGAAGTTCCGAAATGACATCACGCTGGTAAATTTCTGCTAGCGTTAGTCACTTCGCCCTTTAGGGACTCTGACCCATAATCTGAATGCTATGGGTTACTGGATATACAGTAGCTTTGTTTCTGCTTCTACAGTCATCACTGTATTACTGGTGATAGGTATGTAGTTTGAAATATTGATAATTGTTTTCCCATTTATGGGCTCTATAAATTACATGTTTTTGTTTCTATTTGTATTAGAGAGTTACTACCTTTACCTAATATGTTAAATAAGTTAAAATATGTAAAGGTCAGAGTTCATCAAAGCAAAAATCATTCACTTTCTATTCATTCTCATTGGGTTTTTAGAATCATAGTTATCAAATGGTGAACTTATTGATATATATGATTTTAGAAATCCCATAGAAAGTGAGGGCATTTTTCTGTGAGCTAATCTCAAATGTTGATACATCAGCCTCTTAGAGTGCTTTCATGAGTTTAACATTGCAAGACTAGAGAAGAACCAAACTAAGAGGTGTGAAGATTTTCACGATTTTTTCCGAATTTTCATCCGATTTTCAACATTTTTTCAGATTTTCACCCCAAAACTCAGAAAACTTTGCAGTATTGCACAAACCCAGCGCACGTCAAAAAATCATTGGGACTTCTCCCATTGACTTATATGCAACCTCGACAGGTCTGAGATGCCGGATTTTCTGATTCTGACTTTTCCATCCTCATTTTAAATTTTAGATTTTTTTTAAAAGTCCAATTTTATATAAAAAAAAAAATCACAAATCTTTTGTGATTTTTGCATTTGGAGTTTAGTAAATAACCCCAATAATGTTATATGGTGTAATACATTTCAGTTAAATAACAATAGTAGCAGAAGAACCAATGGTTGCTGGGGGCTGTAGTATAGAGAGCATGATATTATAGAATTGGTTCCCTTTGGATGGGTGCTGTTTATGTGAGGCTAATAAGCAATAATGTTTTCAGTTTCTTATTCTGCAGCATGGTCTGGGGCCTGTGGTGCCCCTGATACACACACAGAAATATCACAATATAGCAGTGCATAATTGAGCACTATACTCTATTTATAAAGGGAATATTGTTCTGATAACATTGTGCATTTTACCTGTATAAATAAAGTACCTTTACCTGTACATGCCTGCAGTGTAGAATTTTATCCCTCAAGCTGTATGCGGAAGGGCATGATATATTTAAAAAAATATTCAATATATAAAAACGGAAAGTATACAAATGCATTTTTCCAACAGTGCTACTACGAAACCGACATGTTTTAATACTTAAAAACAAGAATCCAAGGGCAAGAAACATAAGAAACAAAGACACTCTTTTCTTAATGGACCTAAAAGTTAGGATGAAATTTGGCAGGAATGCCTATTTGCTCTAATAGATAGTCTAGCCTGAGGTTAATTAGGGTGAGATTTGGGGTGGATACTTATATGCTTTTCTGCATATTCTATGGGTAAAAAGGTGAGAAAAGTATTTCTTAATACACTGTATTCACAGTCTAGTAAAGCGATAATGATCGAAGACTAATTGAGCATGTACATATAAAAAAAATAGAAAAATCGCTGTCCTACACGGCAAAATAGACCATAATATGTTAGCTCTGTACTTGCAATGGTCCTACCCATGAACAGATTCTGATTATATAGTTGTCTGGCTTGTAAATAACATTCAAGCTACTTTGTAATTGCTTCAGCATCTCTGCATTCTCAAAGGGCCTCTTAGAGACGATGCCGAGCTCTTGGTTTCCTTCTGTCTGTAATTAAATTGCTGAACTGTGGGTAACATTTGTTTAGTTCAGCTGGATAGATCAGCTGCTTCTTAAGGTTATATAAAAATTAAAAATGTAATTGGAAGCTTTGTAAAACCTCCTACAAAGTTATAGTGGTTTATTCAAATAGTTTGAATGTAATTAAAGAATAAACGCTTCTTTTAGCTTTCCTATTGAATAAATGTAGAAGATGGATAAACAACAAAAACAGGTAGTTGAGTTCTGTTAGCAAGCATCCTTACTTTGTGGTATTAGTGGTATTTAGTGGTAGTTTCTGTGCTACCCTTATCCATGTATTGGGAAGAAATATTTAGGGGCAGATTTATTAAGCTCCAGTTGTGATTTCCATGAAAATTTTAGTTTTCAAGTTGATTCAATGGTCAAAATTCTCATTTTCTGATTAAAAAGAAAATTAACATTTTTCAGGATTTATTATACCCTGACCCTGGGAATGCTTTGAATCCGAAAATACGAATGCGAAAATACAAATCCGAAAATATAAAACCTGTCGAGATCATGTAGGAGTCAATGGCAGAGGTCCCTTGAACCATTTGAGGATGTTAACAACCTTTATGATGTTCAAGCTTTTTTCGGAAGGGTTTTTCCCGACAAAAACTCGGTCAAGTAGTTAACTCCAAACTTTCTGATTCGAGTTTTTTCCATTCAAGTTTTTTTTTAAAATTAGAAACCATTTGAGTTGTGAGTTCATTCCAGTTCATTCCAGTTCATTCGAGGTATATAAAACTTGACCTTTGATAAATAACCCCCTTAATGGCAGTATTTTAAGGACCTTTCCCATTCTAAGGCAACACTGTTTTGTTGCAGTTTTGAATCACAGTGGCAGTTTATTCTGCAGAGAGGCCTGAATTGATGTTGTTTTAATTGTATTCATTTTCATTTATGTTACTGCATAGCAAGATAAAAAAGAATATAGAACCAATAAAATTCTGGAAATGTCATTAAAGTTCATGTTGTTTCTTTTCCCAGCATAAGAAACTGAAACAATAGCAACTATTCTTTTTTGCAGACCTTTGCTGTGACACTGGTATTGTTTTTCTTCATAGAACAGTAAAAAAAAGCACTTGGCTTTCATAAATGTTATTCCCAAATAACCTTTTTAGTTAAATATTGTATTGTGCTATTTTGTGTTTACTGTATTTATATGGAATGGCAAGGTTATGCAGCTCTTTATAGGATAAAAGTGTACAGAGTGCTTTAAAAAAATAAACTAAAACTAATTAATTAAAGTCACTCAGTATCGGACTGGCCAGACGGGACACCAGGAAAATACCCGGTGGGCCCAACGTTTAATGGGCCCCCTCCGGGACAGACCCCTCTCCAGATCTCCGATAAAAGGTTTTTTATGTGCCGTGCAGCGCCATCTGCCCATGCGCTTGGCACCAGGCGCCTTCATGCAAGCGCGCCGAGCGGCATCTTCATGTGCGCGCACTCAGGGCATCACTGTAGGGGGGCAGGGGGTTGGCGGGGGGACCCTGGGCCATTAGTCCCAGTGGTCCCCGGGCCCCCCAGTCCGTCCCTGAAGTCACTGGTTAGAATGAGCCTCTTGCCTATGAAGGAGAGGAATCCAACAGCCATTAAACTGTTTGACAATCAAAGATGGGCTAACTGGAACAATTGGTCACCCAAACCACAAGCTCAATAAGCAGGTGCACAGCCATTCCAGCTGGCTGGATACTTCAGTAGCGAAATCACAGCACCATCCAAATAATTTATAATCATAAAAAGCCTTTTTTAGGTTCCTGGCTTAGATCTCAAGTTCAACTTGAAAAAAGGCTATACAGGCCTGAAACGTTCATATGAGATCTAAGCCAGGAACATAATAAAGGCTTTTTATGATTATAAACAATTTGGGGGTCCGTTTACTAAAGTGTGTTAAAAATATTCACACAATATATAGACAGAATTTTCGCTAAATATGTTATCGCCAGTTTACTAACCTGCGGTAAATATAAATTTGCGAATTTTCTTGAGCAAGAATAATTGTTCGCCAGTTATTGCATTTGCTGAAAATAACGATACGTACACATTAACGCATGGTTTACTAAACAGCGAAATGTGCTAAAGAAAAAATTAACGCCAGAATATTCGCAAACTTTTACCGCCACCTATGTAGTGGCGTAAAAGTATTTTTTTCACCAGAAAATTCTCAAGGGGCAGGAAATATCCCATAATACTGTTTTTTTTACCCATCATTCTTTGCTGACAGGAGACAGATCTGTAGCTATTGCTGACAGGATGTTTTGGCTTCTGCTTCTATCTGGTGCAACAGCAGCCGTTTCAGCTCAGAGTTGTATTATTGGCAGCGGCCATCACAGTCCAAGGATTCGTCAGCTCTACACTTTTTTGGTTTAATTGTGATTGGCTACATTAAACTGTGCATTTCTATGAAGCAAAGAGATTGACTGGTATGATTTCTTGTTCCTATGATTCTATTGGCAGAAGGGTTTATATGATGCAGACATGTTTGATTGGTGTTACTCTGGTGATGTTGTTGGATGGTATAATCATCCGTCAATAAAGTTTATGAGTTTTGAAGATGCATTTCTGCCCATAAATGTCACAGTAAAAATTGCCATAATAACTGCCATAAAACAAGACTATTTTATAGCATAAATATTCGCAAAAACTTAATTTTTCGCCAGTAAAAATTCGCAACTCGCTAAAATTACCGCTAACGTAAGCTGGTTTGTTAACATAGTTACCGCAAGTGATCGCAATGACTTCTGAGCGCATCGCTGTTTAGTAAACTTAGTCGCTGCGAATATTCTGGCGTAAAAATGTTCTCAGCGATAACATGCGGAAACTTAAAGTCAGATTTACCGCACTTTAGTAAACGGACCCCTTGGATGGTGCTGTGATTTCGCTACACAATCAGTGATGGGCTAACAGAATCCAAGATAGGGAGCTCCTGTGCACAACTAAATCATGACCATTATAGAGCTGGAGTTTTTATAATGCTTTAGTTCTATGGAGTTTGAGTAAAATTTAAATGGCCCAATGAGAGGCATATTTATCAGAATAAGAATTTGTGAATCTTCAGGGATTTCTTTAAAAATATACTCAAAATCTGCAAACTTAAGTATGCCCTTATTTATTTAAAACTGGACTGATTAAAAACATAGAAAAGAAACTCGAACACAGCAAATTCACAATTAAGCAACCTACCCAAAAAAATCCTTCTATTGAAAAAAAATGCATTCATTTATTCTCCTGTATTCTTAAAGTTTAGCAATCATTTTCTGTGAATCTTAAGCAGTACAAATTCATTTAAACACTTCTTAAAGTCTACGGGGGTTATTTATCAAAGTCCGAATTTAACTCAATCTTTTCTGAAAAAAACTCAGACCAAATCCGCACGGGTTTTTTTGGGCTTATTTATTAATACACTTTCCCAAAAATTTCGTTTGAGGGAAAAATCCGAAAAACATTGTAAAAAATCTGATTTTCACGATTTTTCGGCTTTTTCATCCGATTTTTTTGGATTTGTCACCCGAAAACTCTGAATTTTGCCAGAAAACTCCAAAAGCTTCGGGGTATTGTCAAAAAACCCAGCGTATATCAAAAAAGCATTGGGACTTCTCCCATTGACTTATATTCAACCTCCACAGGTCTGAGATGCTGAAATTTCCAGATTCTGACTTTTCCATCCTCAGTGTTTAATAAATTCTGTAAAATTCGTGGTTTTGTTAAAAAACCGTTTTGGAGTTTAGTATATAACACCCTTCATGTTGAATGAGCTGCTCTGGTAAATACTGTACGACTGAATTACTGTACCTCCAATTTCCAGATAAATATCAGATATATAAATATAACTCTCATAAAAAAAAGTATATTCGGTGTATCAAGGTTTGTGTCAGTTGTAACTGTTATTAAAATAATACAGGCACATTGGACTGTAACATGTCATTATGATTTTAAGAGGCCCATTTATTAAACCTTGATTATTTCTGGTCAAGTGTTTTTGGGAGAAAACTTGAACCTGTCAAGGTCATGTAGAAGTCAATGGCAGATGTCCCTGATGTTGTTTTCTAAAAAAAATATTGATAAATGTGTTGATATTGCGGAAGGGAGTTTGGTTGGATTCGTTTTCCAAAGAAAATTAGATTAATTTGAGTTTTAATAAATGTGCCCCTAAATCTCTATCCAACACTAATTTCACCTTTTAGTTTGTGCTGCCCATTTATTCACAGATGAAATGACTTTTTAAAGGTCACTAACAACATAAAATGAAAATCTCTCATGGTCTTTTGGTTCAGTACAAATGTGTTATACAGGTGCGGGACCTGTTATCCAGAATGCTCAGGACCTGGGGTTTTCCGGATAATGGATCTTCCCGGAATTTGGATCTTCATATATTGTCTACTAGAAAATCAAGTAAACATTATATAAACCCAATAGGCTGTTTCTGCTTCCAATAAGAATTAATTATATCTTAGTTGGGATCCAGTACAAGTGACTGTTTTATTATTACAGAGAAAAAAGTAATCTTTTTAAAAACTTGGATTATATTCATTTTGTTAAACAACTTTTCAGGTATTTTAGCTACAATCTCTTTGGTAGAGAGATGAAATTAGCCATATCTATCACATATGCAATACAGGAACCTATTGGTGCAGCTTCCACATTAGCAGCCCTCCCTCGCCAGTGCCCTTTCATTTCTGGTTCATGTGCATTGCACCCAATCACAAGCACAATCGGTCTTTTAGGTAAGAAGAATGGCAGGGGGCCAGCTGTGGCAAATTTTGCACCTAGCCTATTGGGCTAAAATTAGTAAGTAGCATAGTAACATAATAAGTTAGGATGAAGTTCAACCTTTCATGTCAATATAAAACCTGCCTAACTGCGAGTTGATCCATAGGAAGTAGGGATGTACTGAATCCACATTTTTGGGATTTGGCCAAATCTTGTATCCCTTGTGAAAGATTTGGTCAAATATCGAACTAAACTGGAACCCTAATTTGCATATTCAAATTAGGGCCAGGAAGGGTCAAAGAGAACTGCACGTGCAGCTTTTATTTAAAAACGTTTTAACGTTTAAACGTTTGTGTGATGAAAAGTCACATCATTTTAAGGATTCAGGTTTGGTTCGGTCAGGGGCTTGAATTAGGCCCAATCCGAATCCTGCTGAAAAAGCAGAATCCTGACCAAATCCCAAACCAAATCCTGGATTTGCTGTATCCCTAATAGGAAGGAACCTCTCTAAAGCCTCTTTTTGCCATAGAGAGGGATAAAAATTGCTTCCTGACTCCAAGATGGCAAACGGACCAGTCACTAACTTTAAATAATACAGTATTTCATTATTTGCTAACAGGTCATCTAAAAGCTAAATAATGTACAGTATCTGACATCTAATCTGCTGTCCGTATGTTATTGAACACAGCATGTAAAGTTGAAGTAGTTTGGGTAGGTGCATTGGTTTAATGGACAGAGCATAGTTTAATGGACAGACTCGTTTTTCTTTTTTATAAAATATGAGATAACTTTGAATTTAGTAAATAACCCCTTGAGTGTGTCATGCAGAGGGCACCAATGGCTATGGTACTATGAAAGAAAGCAGGACAAATGAAATGTATTCTTTCTGGTTATTCTTGCACTTTCAAATGGGATGTTGTTCATTTCTACTGTAGCTTGCCATGTCCTTTTAACTGGGTTATTCAGTTGTTCATCTGCAATTAAATGTCATTTTGTCTCAGATGTGACTCCATTGACTGTAGGGGAGTTGATCTCATAGAGGAATATAAGAGAACAGTGCCAGGAGTGAGCTAACAGTGTGGTGTAGTTTGCAATACCCTTTGATCACTCTACATCAAATTCTAATCGGCAGTCTCTCATAGTGTTTGGGGGGCCTAAAGGTATTTCTGAAACCACTTAGCTTTAAGGAATTACTTGAGAGTCTGACAGCTCTTTCAAATTGGAAATGTTGAATCCCAAGATAAGAAGCTGAATCCCATGATAACGCATGTCAAAGCCATTAAGTGAATTCAAAACAATCGTGAGTATCAAATGTTAAAACAGAGTCAAAGAGGTTAAGAAAATAATATCCAATATAATCTAACAGCTCTCACATGAATATATCAAAAGAAATACTGCAGGAACCGCATTAATTAAAATATATTAAGCAAATATAATTATCAAGAATAAATGAACCCTTATCAATGTCATGGCATGGTAATTATTCGTGCTAGCTGAGGAGAAACATAATTGCAGGCTTCTAATTAACTCATTTACTTTTTATCATCAGTACTGTACATTCCTTTCATTTCATATCCTATACAATGCTAATTTCCCACTTTTTACATTTCTAGATCACGGTGTTACAGAAATTGCCATTTGATAACTATGGTCTGTTTGCCCCATTCATAAGTAATAAAGCAACAGCAGAGCCAGGTGCAAGGAAATATATACCGCTTCAGATGGGGTGACATCATTATGATGCTTTGATTAGGCAATGACATCATGTGCTGTGATGATGGGGCATCTTAAAATTAGGTTGAAATTATTGGATCTCCAGTATCTGCCTTTGAGATTTCTCTTTGTTGTCTTACACTCAACTATAAGGGGCAGATTTACTAAGGGTCGAAGTGAATTCGAGGGAATTTTCGAAATTCGACATAATTTTTTGGTTACTTCGACCATCGAATAGGATACTACGACTTTGAATTTACTTCGTTTTCGATTCGAATTAAAAATCGTTAGAATATTCGACCATTCGATAATCTAAGTACTGTCTCTTTAAAAAACTTCGACTTCAATACTTTACCATATTAAACCTGCCAAAGTGCTATGTAAGCCTATGGGGACCTTGTACAACATTTTTCTAAGTCTTTACACATCGAAAAAAAAACCTTTGATTGATCGCTAAAATAGTTCAAATCGTTCTATTCGAACGATTTAATCGTTCGAATGAACGACTTGTATTAGATCGCAGGATTGCCAAATTTGCTGAAAAAAACATCGAATTCCATATTCGAATTTGAAGTTTTTTAATTCGATGGTCGAATTCCGAAGTTTTTTGTACTTCAAAATTCGACCCTTGATAAATCTGCCCCTGAGTTTATGTTATTGATGGAGCTGTTCTAAGGGGGTTAATATCACCATTCGAGATTTGAATTGAATTTGAATAATGTTTTAAAAATACAAATTTCCTATATAAAAAATTGCGAAACACTCTAATGTAAAACTTTGGCTGAAAGCTTGCGAGCTCATGTAGAAGTCAATGGAAGCTTTCATAGGGAAAATGTAAACTACTAATTCAATTACATTTTTCAAGTTCTATGGGTTTTCTTGCTCTTGTTGACCCATTAAAAATGAGTAAAATACAAATTTCAAGGTGTTCATATTTTATCACAGTTTTTATTCCGAGGTTATTCGAAGTAGAAAAAATACAAAATTACATAAATATGAATTTTGATAACTAGGTCTCCCCACAACATTTTAGCTACAGAGATTTGTAAAAAAAGGTTTTAATTATTATCCTTCCTATTCAGCCTTTTTAAGCATTCAACTGCTATCTCATCACTAGGGTTACTGACCCAAGCAACAATAAAACAGATTGACTGCGAATATTTCAATTTATTGTCATTGAATGTAATACATTTCTTTTCAAGCCCAACATTATTCATTTTTTTGGTATGACCTACAAACTGCTGCCTGATCACGAAGGTAATTAAATGACCAGTAATGTCAAAAAGTGCTCATCCAGCACCTACTAATAAAAAATCCTACTTTATAGGAGAGGTTTAAATTCTAATATCCTGTAATTGAATGGCTGCCCACAAAGGCAGCTAATTTGTATTAACTATATTAGTGTTTCAAAAGCAACCACACAATTTAACTAGTGTAGGGTAACAGCACGGGGTATATACAAATGCATATTAAATACTTTCATGTTTGGGTGTTACTGGTCCTTAAAGTTTTAGAAATAGTGATGGGCAAATAAATTTGCCAGGCAAGAATTTGCTGTGAATTTCCACATTTTGCCACCAGCAAATAAATCCACAGAAATTCACCGGCGAAAAATCTGCCGCGTCAAAAAGTATTTGGTGCGCGTCAGAATAGTCAAGCACATAAAAATTATTCGGACACTCCTTGTCTTTAATGCTTTTGGACAAAATAGGCACATGTATTAAAATTGTCGCTGGAGTCAAAACTGATGCGCGTCAAAAATTTTGATGCCCATTGACTTCAATGCGTTTCGTGAGTTTTTTCGGCACTTTGGGAGTTTCCCATTAAATTTGTGAATTTTTTGGTGAATCGAAAGGGGACAAATTCGCCCATCACCATTTAGAAGGATAATAGCAGTTAGAATTCTAGGCCTGAGCGCTGCAGAGCCAAAATTTAAAAAAATTCAAAATCCACAAAAAGCTAATTAATGGCAAGTCACTTTGTACACCATATTTAGCCGATTTCAAGGTGAATTTTATGAGTTTGGAGAAATGGATGATGTCTAAATAAATACGCAGCAACACCCCGAGATTTCCCAAACACAAACGTTTTTAAAAGTGTGATTGTAACGAGTGAATTCAGATTTGCCTTGATAAAACTAAAGGCGAAACGCGCTTTGGCAAACTGCTAGGATTTTAGCAATTGGTTTGGATTCCAAAAATTGCTTTTATTAATCTTTTCTAATCTTGGATATTTTAACCTTTTTTGACCGCATTTGTATTTCGTCAATCTCTTTTTCTATAAGGCTCTGTGGGATTTGTGGTTTTATAGGGAAGTTCAGCTCTCCTTCAAAAGATAGTAAGTGAGACTCAAGACCACAGTCCTCAGTGTCGTACTTTCTCCCCGTGTGGGGTCCCAGGGCCTAGAAAATACAATCAGGCAGTAGATTCTTAGGACTTCTCCACCTCTTAACTATTTTACATTTCCTTTCTTTTATTTCTCAAATGCCAGTTTTGGTCTGTATATTATAAATGGTTTATTAATTCACTTCCAACACCAAACAGCTCGGGTTGTTTTTAAAAAACTAATTCTAACTCAATTTGTTTGCACATGGTGGGTGGCATTAGCACTTTAAATGCATTGATTTAAGGGTGGTTGATCCGTGGTCGATTAATCCAATTGAAGATTCGCTTTATACATTGAAATAACACATGGCACTTTTAGGGGCACATTTACTAAGGGTCGAATATAGAGGGTTAATTAACCCTTCATATTCGATCCTCGAAGTTAAATCCTTTGACTTCGAATATCGAAGTCAAAGGATTTAGCGTTATTCGTTCGATCAAACGATCAAAGGAATAATCGTTCGATCGAAGGAATAATTCGAAGGATTTTAATCCATCGATCAACGATTTTCCTTCGATCAAAAAAAGCTAGGAAAGCCTATGGGGACCTTCCCCATAGGCTAACATGATGCTCTGTAGGTTTTAGGTGGCGAAGTAGGTGGTCAAAGTTTTTTTTTAAAAAGACAGTACTTCGACTATCGAATTCGATTCGAAGTCGTAGTCGAAGGTCAACTGGAATAATTGTCTACTTAAATCTGAAAAAATAAATGTGATTGGTGCAAATAAAATATCATGCTTAGATTTTATATTGTTTCTTCGTCTTAGGGAAGGTTTTTTTTGAACTTATAAAGTATTGTATTTCATAATATTTCAGATGAATGTAAGAATTTTACTCAGTCTCTTACCACCAATTTAATATCCTCTGTAAAATGAATGTTTAGAACAGCTTTAGAGGTGACTGAGAGTTGCTCTATGCAACAATCTAGTATTCTGGCTTTTTTTTTCTTTTCAGCCACTCTCGTTGAAGTATCAATGAAATAATTGGAGCCATTACTGCTCTGGTTCTAACGGCTGTAAAAAAATGGATGGCAGATATCTCAGCCATGATGGTGCATTGGGGCAGGTAGCGCTACCTGCCCCAATGCACCTCTCCTTTAGAATATAGACTGTACATGGCAGGCTCGTGAAAAACACCTGTCCTCACACTGGGGACACACAAGGGTTGAAACAGGCATCCAACAGCTGAACTGGATGCAGGGCAACCTCCCTGGTCTAAAGCTCAAATCTTGTTCAAGATGAGCACAAACACAGTTTCACTTTTCACTTCAGCTCATTTGCTCACATGCTGCACTCCACATATCTGACATTGGCCAGCTGCTGCAGCAGTTGATCCTTTATAAGCTCTGTCTGTAAGTCTGTGCATTTGGCTACAAAGCAAGGCACTCCCCTGGGTCCTCCTCTTCTCCTAGGGATGCACTGGGGTGCCCAGCCAATCGGATGGTTCTCCAGCCTGTAACCAGGCTGGGTGATGTCACAGACAGAAAAAAAAGGGGAAGCACTTCACCTACACAATGAACACAGTAAACAATTTAGATGGCAAACACTAACCACCATAATGAACTAAGACATTAAACAAGTATGTATGGGTGAAGTAGCTGCAGCATTTTCGCGTAGGACTGGCCAGATATGGGATGACTTTGAAGTAGTTGGCCAGCTTAAATATATTACGGTATATGGACAAACAATCCCTGTTTTGATTAAAGGGTAGGGCATTTTTCAGTAGCAGTATGCACAAAATGTCTCTGTCTTAAATATATTGATAATGGGTGCAGAGGACCCCTTGTATTTGTCTATATGTATTTTGTGGTCACAGCCTCATTGCACCCCTGCCTAATGGTTTTAAAAATTAGTGGTGAGGACATCTTTCCCTTGTTATATATATATATATATATATATATATATATATATATATATATATATATATATATATATATATATAAATATATAGACACAAAATCATATGATACAGTAGAGTCTGTGAGGGGCTGGCACCTGCAAAAGTGGCTAAATACTGGTTTAAATCCATTTGCTTACCAGCACTAGGGATGTAGCGAACCGCCGAGTATGTGTTCGCGAACGCCGTTCGCGAACACCGGCAAAAAATGCGAACAGTTCGCGAACTGTTCGCGAACTTCGAACATCCGAAAATCGTTCGATTCGAACGATCGAAGGATTTTAATCGTTCGATTGAACGATTTTCGTTCGAATCGAACGAAAATCGTTCGATTTTAGCGATCGAATGGTCGAACGATTTTGACGCGAACGCCTATTGGCGAACGTCGCGCGACATTCGCGAACTTGCGGCGAAGTTCGCGCGAACTAGTTCGCCGGCGAACAGTTCGCTACATCCCTAACCAGCACTGCTACCATAAAGGTAGAGTGAAAAAATTATGTTCTTCCACACCATGAGCTGTAAAATGGAGTCTGAACTCTATCAAGGCACTGAGCTGGGTCACATGTTGTGAGGATGGTGGTTCAATGGGTTCAAATGTCACACTGAAAATGGCCCTGCGTAAATACAGCAAACAACCAGCAGAGGGAGTTCACCACCAGTGAGTGCTGCAATAATAACAATATGGTGAAAGAATTAAGCTGGAGACAGGACACTGTAAACTCTTGGCAAAGATTACTGTCAGGCAACCTTAAGGGAGTCAAAAAGATACGTATGGTTCCTATTCACTGCTCTTTTGATAACAGATATAGCATAGCTAGTGATGGGCGAATTTATTCGCCAGGCGCGAATTCGCGCGATTCGCGGCAGGCGAATAAATTCGCGAAACGCCCGTGAAAATTCGCGGAAAAAAATCGCCGGCGTCAAAATTTTTTCTGATCCTCACAAGGAACCAACACTGGACTAAATAAAATGTTTATCTTTGGTAATATGCACCTATTCACTAATTCTTAGAATGCTGATGTATTTAATGAAAGTTATTCTTTTTATTTTAAATGTGTCATGTGTTCTTAAGGGATTTGTGTTTTGCTAACCAAGTGAATTTATATTCAGGCAAAGCCCACTGTGCATTGATAAAGTCCACACTTTGTTTTTTGAAATAAGCTTCAACACATAAGGTTACATTTTATATTCACTGTTGTTTTAAGTTTAATAGAGAGATTTAACATGTCTCTATCTGGCTGCACGTACAGTACAAAGCGACACAATTTTCCAATACATTAATTGATTGTGAATATATGCCAGGGTTGTTTTGCTACAGAAAAACTTGTTCTAACCTTTTAGATTAAAATCTATTCTCTGTGACTCTATAAATGAATAATGTAAATGATATTTGTATTTTTTTTCAAAAAGATAAGTACAGTTCCAGTTAAGCTTACAACTACATTTGGGAAAAATCATAGGGAGAGAATAAAGATATTAATGGTAAATACAATAAACACTTGAAACTATATATTGTGTTGCTCATTTTAGGCACTATTCAAGCAGTTTAACCACTATGCCTGAGACAAATGGAATTTATTTTAATGGCAACTGCATCCCTCCAATCAAGTGCTGCAAACTCCCATTTCAAATGGCACCAAATTTAAAGTAGTGGCCATGCAAATTGTATTTTAAAAATGAAGGTCAATGGACCACACTGATAACTCAGGGAAACATACACTGAAAATCTTAACTCATCCTCAGTGGTGTGTCTATTTATAAAAACATAATGGAAGTTAAATTCAAAGTTTAGTTCAAATATCTTCAAAAGATTTATAATGCAAAGGTTATTTTGCCTGAACTGAGATTGTGTTGGGGTGCTGCAAACAGTAAAGCCTATAAGAAATAAGCTAATGAAGGCTAGAGTCAATCTCCCCTTTAACAATAGAGTAGAGTCCTGCACGAGTCTAGTCAGATAGACCTGTGCCAGACCCTCTGACCCTTAACAATATCCGCACCCACCACCCATTTTGTCCTCCTACCCAGGTCTGCTACCCAAGAAGAATAAGAATAAACTTACCTTCTAACCTGGGACCCAAAAAACCAGAAGTGATGTGATTGTAGACCAGAAATCACTGAATCTGCAGGGCAAAGGAATAAAATTGTTGTAACCACAGGGGAGGGTGGCAGGGATGAGTCCTACACCTTAGCTGGGTACCCTGGTAGGTTACCTGCATACTGCCCGCAAAGCCATTGATTTTTTGACCAAAACGCGACCACCTGGAGTTATTAAGTGGGTACCCTACCCAGTGCAGGACAAGAATTCTGTCTTGTCATCCACTAGTAATTTACCTTTAGGCCATAAGGTTAAATTCCCCTATGGTCTGAAAATCCCACATGGTTGGAAATCCCCTGCTGTGGCCAGCTAAGTGTTGGACCTAAATTGGATATCAGAGTGAGTTCTTTGTCCCTATAGCAGTGTGCCCTGGAAGATTCCAGATTGGGCCAGAAGGTGTCACTGTTGTGGAATTTCTTTAAATGCTGAGCTACCATGTGCTCAGGGCTCAGTCTTTCCCTTTTCACTTCAGGCTGGATTTATTTGTTCAATGAATAAGAGAGAGTCGATACCTGGTAATACAGCAAACGGCGTTATCTCAAATTTATTCCATTGTGCTGGAGACACTTAAAACTGAGGAATAGCCATGTGGCCCCAAAAGGTTTGATCTTGTGTTAAGTGTCTCCAGCACCATGGAATAAATTTGGGATCACCCCATTTGCTGTATTTGCTGTGTCATATAATCAGTAAAATTACCACTGAAATATGCCAGTGCATCACCAAATCTGTTACATTTTGACATTTACCATTAGCGAAACACAATACCATATGGAATACATATTTTTAAACCATGAAAGCAAAAAGAATTTAAAAAGGCAATGTTTTATGATTCGCTTCCTTCAAGGAGTTCAAAAGTGACTTTGAACTTGGGCATTACATTTCCGAAGTGCAAGATCTATAAAGCATGCTGAGATGTGGACGGGAAAAAGTTGCTTTCCAATTATATTTGTTCTGATTTCACTTGGTGTACAGTAACCACAGAATATTTTCTGTTCTTTAGACAAAATGATTTTGTTTTAGGAACAATGGGATTATCTATTTGAAGCTCTTCCTGATTAAGTCTATTACTATTCTCAAATTGGGACCCTGGTAAGTCTTTTATAACCAAATATAATACGTGGTATATGGATTAAATTAGACTGTAATTGAAACTTCTCATGTACTGTAGGAAAAAAAACAAACCTAAACATATAAATATGCAATCATCTTAATGGGTTTGCTAGAGCTTAATAGACTCTAGTACTGCCAATTTCTGCTGTTTCCTTTTCAAATGAATGGGAAGGGGCAAGAGGTTTCAGTTGTTTCCAATGACTAGAACATAGCAGCTGAGTAACCACCCTATGTGCCTTCATCTTAACTCCACCCACCATACATTTATATTTCTAAATGTCTTCAAATGAACTAGTAGTAGGTCCCTGTAGATTGTAAGCTCTACAGGACAGGGAGCTCTTTCTGCTTTACTCTTGAGTGTAACTGTACCTTGTATGTATTTGTATTTATCATTGTCTTAACTAGGCCAAATTAAGTAATGCCTGCTTCTGTGCTTAGCCTTATGTGGGATATATAAAAGTCAGTAAAAGAAAAACGACATGCAATAAACAAATTCTCTTTTGCATGAATTTAATATAGCTTTTGTGAACCTGGAAACTGTATGGCAACCACTTCCAAAAGAAAGACTGCAAATTTTATAGTTTGCTCCAGTGTGCAGTGTATGTTCCAATGCAATAACAGTCTACTGAACAATATTACATTCTGAAATGCACATTTTTATTCTTATTTGTGTGAAACGTTTTCTCTTTACAACTTTAATAACATTTCCCCCTTAGAATGCTAGAGCAAAGCACCAAGCAATGAGAAGGTGCCAGGGCCATTTCCTCTTCCTCTTCCTAATACCCGTCATGATGATCAGAATGGATTAACAAAATCCCTAAGTGACATTATTCCTACTGTGTACCATTTGTTATATATACAACAATACAATAGGAGAAGGGGCAGGTGCAGAGTATTGTTTTGATTTTTTTTAAATTAAAACTAATGAAGTTTAATACTTTGTTATTAAATGTGTATCGCAAAAACAGAACTGTTGAATTTAGTTCAATGAAAATAACATGAACAGTGTAATTTAACAATTATTTTTTAGAAAATAGTGTTTAAATGTCATCTTATTTATATTTCAAGCTTTTAAAACAAATTGAAAATAGAACCCTTTAAAATGTCATGTCCATGTTTTTAGACTAATTATTACCAACTAAACGCTATATTTTAATTGCATATTTGTACTTATTCAAAAAGATCACAGCTGATACAGGAAGAAAAAAATATATTGTTCTGTATTTTACATATGGCCGATGGGTGAGATTAGACTAGAAAACTACAAGGGAAGGGAATGGCAAGAACCACCAGCTGGGAGAAGAAATGACACACAAAAGGGAACCAAAGGGAGCTTAAAGAACAAGGAATGCCCAATTCATTGAAGTGCCAAGCCCCTTAAAATAATGTTAATAAACTGGACAAAGCTCAGAGACAAGCAACAAAATTAGGACAGATGAAATGTGGGTGAAAGACATTTACAAAATGGTGCCTTTGTCTGTAATAAAAGATAGAGGAAGTGCATCATGAAATATGGCTACTAGAAGCAGTTGTTGCAATGTACACGGGTAAAGAAACCCTGCATGAGTTAACTAATCACGCAGGGTTTGTGCTGAAAAAAACTCAACACAAAATACAGCTTGATTAGTGAACCCATGTGAAGTTTTATTAAAGAATGCGCGTGCCTGATAAATAAATACACTTCTTCACTTTTTCAAAATCCTGAGTGCCTTGCCTCAATTATGAGTTATAATCAATGCTCAGCTAGTTCACATCTGAATTTTTTGTATTATAATAAATAATCGACCCCCTTTTCTAAAATTTGAGGGTTTTAATTTCTCGCCAGGTTTCAGCGAGAAAAAAATGGCCATAGTCTACAATGTTGCAGAAAACAAGCCCGTTAACTTCAATGTGTTTTGCAAATGAGAAATGACAGATTCACCCATCACTAATGAGGATATAAGAAGTCACCTGTGAGCTTGAGGACCTGTATAAAAGCACTCATCCTTTGCCCTCATACTTTTATATGGTCTTGGAATTCCTCTATGACTTATAATAGCCTTATATTTTACAATAGGGGGCACATTATTCACTATAAAAGCAGCTTGATAAGATAATTAACACAGTGACTCCTAGTACAGGTAGGGGATCTGTTATCTGTAAACCCATTATCCAGAAAGCTCCGAATTATGGAAAGGCTGTCTCACACTCCATTTTATCCAAATAATCCAATTTTTAAAAAATGATTTCTTTTATCTCTGTAGTAATAAAAAATACCTTGTATTTGATCCCAACTAAGATATAATTAATCCTTATTGGAAGCAAAACCAGCCTATTTGGTGTTTTTGATGTTTACATGATTTTCTAGTAGACTTAAGGTATGAAGATCCAAATTAGGGAAAGATCCATTAACAGGAAAACCCCAGGTGCCGAGCATTCTGGATAACAGGTTCCATACCTGTACCTTATTTAAATGAGGTACCTAATGTATGCCACTGAAAAGGATGAATTAGTTCATTGACCAAACTTATAAATTAAATTTTTGGTAACGGTTTATATAATCACAAATAAAAACCCTTTAAAATGCTGCCACTGTTGTGTTCAACTTCAGTTAAGAGAATAACAGCTGGAGGATATACTGTGACACAGTCTTTGAGGGTATAAAAAATAAAAATAAAACACAAATACAGTAATTCCTATGTTTAAGTGATTCAGCCACTGCCATGTTTTAAGCTGAAAATGCCCATTACAATAGAATAGGTGCACATTTACGGTAGCTAGTGTACAACAACGTCTAGCAAGACTGTATAATTTGTACTGCCTGAAAGGTCTGAAATTCTCAACTACAGATAATGACTGTGAAACAGTTGCAGGTTTCTTGAAAGAAAATCCTTAATGTAACTATGGTCAATAAAATGCATTAAACTAGAACCATTTTACTGCAAAGGAAAACTTTAGTTTCATAATCATTTGTGTTTTGTGTGTTTACCAGTTTTATTTTCATGTTATTGTTGTATTAAAACCCAAGTCAATGTATTTGTTAGTCCAAAACATATATCCCAATACCAATTCTGAGATTCAAAATTGATATAAATGATTTTTATCTGCTTGATCCTTTATATCACAGCAGTTAAGAATCCGCTCACCGTTGGTAGTAATTGGCCCGGGTGCACCTGCCCCGAGCCCTGCGTTTATTACACAGTCCTTCCCACGTTCTTTCCAACAGTTGTTTGTATTCACGAGTAAATATATAAAAGGATCAGCTTACCCTCTCCACGGGGTGACCCGGGTGCAGCCGCCCCGAGTCTGTCGCTAAGGGAGACGTTTCCAACTATTCACATCCAAGTCGGTACAGCGCACTCCAAGGTCAAAGAGGATTGCTCAAATAAGTTGTTGATTAAAAATTCATCCTTTATTGGTTACATCAGTTTAAAAGAAGAAATGCTAACACATGGTCTGACGCGTTTCGTAACTATGTACTTCATCAGAGACCTGAATCAATGTATTTGTTAGACAAGCTAGGAAAGAACTCAGTTAACCAAATTTAAGGTTTAGTTTGTGAGTCTAAAAATGCCCATAAAGGTCAGACATTGGGATTTGTGTTCCAGGAATAAAAGATGTGGAATATGACACGCTAGAAATTGTAGAGTATGGAACAACAATGGAAGCCAGATTTAGTCCATTAAAAAAGTAGAAATTTATTAAGCATGCCCAGACATGATAGAGGCCATCCGCTGAAAATGCTCTGAAATTGCTCTGTGAATAAGACCACAAAGAGTAAGGGGTCAAAAGAGTCAATTAAGAATTAAGTGCAATGTGCATGGGGCAAATTTCAGACACAAATATCCATGAAAAATAAAAATGATCTCAAAGGGGTATATTTGTTAAAGAGTGAAGTTAATAGTGAATTTCCCCCACTAGAGTGAAATTCCGCCACTCATCATTCATTTCTATGGGATTTTTATAGGCATATTTATCAAAGGGTGAACTTTCACTTTCACCCATTGATAAATACGCCTTTCAAAATCCCATAGAAATGAATTGAGAGCTGCGGAATTTCACTCTAGTTGTGGAACTTCACTCTTTGATAAATTTACCCCATAGAGTGCAACATTTCCATCCATTTTAGCACAACTTCACTTGCGGCTGCATTTAGAAATGACCCTTTACATATCTACAGAGAAGCCACATTTTGCTAACTAGTTAAGCCTGCCTAAAATGCAGTGCATACAGACATAGACAATAGGCCCCAATGAGTTATTGTCCTCCATATGATGAACAGCTTCCATACAATTACAATGTCTATCTGTGGAAAGGCAGATTCATGCTATGTTATAACCTGTTCCCCGTTTACTAAAATCAAGATTTTACTCTCTGACCTATTGTATTTGCACTAAAGGCTATTGTTATACCTTTTATTGTCATGTAGATGATCGCTTTAATGCACCATCATGCATATTTATTGTGTGGCGGTTAACAAAGCCGGTATTAAAATTCATAAACTTAATAGAAAGGAAGCTGCTTGTCAATCAAGCCTGCAAAAATATTTTTTTCTTAAAAATGACAGCAACAATCCTTTCCCAATGGACTAACATTTTGTGCCTAAAATAACAGTAAAACAGTCTGCTAATTCCAGTCATTAAAATCTACGACAGCAACTCATCTTAGTAATACTTGTTTATTTTCATAATGCGTCTTGGGTACATTGTCATCTGGCGTGTGCACTGTGCAACATCTTGCAAGGCTTATATCAGAGAGCGTAAAATATGTCTCTACAGTGTGTGGAAATGTATAGCAGGAAAGAACAAATACAATAGAACTGTCTACATTTTTGTATGTCATATTTTATGGCCCTTATCACGAGGAATGTCAGGCAGAATTTAATCCAAACTGAAATATTGATATTTTTTTTTTCCAAGTGATGCCATGTTTTTCAAGAGCATAGATTAAGCTCACAGTGTGACAACAAAGCATTACTGACAGACAACAGAAAACCTTGAGAATCCGACTATACTGTAATGGAAAAAAAGCCCTTCTGGTATAACAAGGAACTTGGTTTATTTGAACATATTCACTGATGTTCTTCCATACTTGTGTTTGTTTATGTATAAATATATCTATCCATTGCATCTATATTATAAAGGTATGGGATCTGTTATCTGTAAACCCGTTATTCAGAAAGTTTAGAAATATGGAAGGCCATCTCCCATGGGGGCACTCGAGTGTGAAAATTCACCATCGACCGCTTCACACTCATTGTTACTCTTCGCCAGGAGAAAATTCGCTCAGACAACACTAATTCACTGGAATGCGGAGTTTCATTGTGGGCGCCGAACGCTGGCAACGTTTCGCTAGTGTTACTTCGGCAATGTGAGCAATTGAAAGCAGAGATGCGCTAGCGTTCACTTCTGCCTATCGCAAATTCGCTAGAGGTCTTGCGCTCAGGTTAATTTGCCTATGGTGGGAAATTTCAAGTTGAATGGATGTATATGTTGTAGCAAATACATTGCACAAGTCCAGGGAACCTTAATAAAAAAAACAGAGTTGTTCTAATGCCCTACACATGAGCCCACTGTACAGTTTATGTTCCATATGTTAGAAAATGTATGGGGCGAACCCGGTTACCCAAAAAATTTTAAGGACTTTTGCAGGCTATCACTCTGAAAAAAGAAAAAGACACCAGCGTTTTTTGGACTTCGAAGCTTTTTCCACAAAAAAATATGATGCAAGTAACAGGTAATTGAGGAAGATCTATGCACTCCAGTGCACTTCGTCTGGTCTGAGCTGGCCAAGGCAAGTCTGGCGAAAGAGATAACATTCAGTAAAATCTGCATTTCATTGAATTTGCGGAGTAATGTCCATACAACAGAGCGAATTGTCGCCTGGCAATAGAGTACAAATGACCTCTAGCATTTATCTCTTTCGCTAGTGAAGTGATGCCTGCGCCCTTTAGTAAATTGGCAATATCCCTGTGGGTGGTAACGTTAGCGAATTGATGCTAGCGTTAGCCACTTCAGCCTTGAGTAAATCTGCCCCATGGAGTCTATTTTAAGCAAATACTTTTAATTAAATAAAAAACATAAATTTTTTCTCTGTAATAATAAAACATTATATGTGGACCCCAAATAAGGTGCATGAATCCATATTGGTGGCTTAACAATCCTATGGGGTTTATTATGTAATGTTTAAATGTTTTTTTTAGCAGACTTAAAGGGATACGGTCATGGGAAAAAAAAAAAATTCTCAAAATGAATCAGTTAATAGTGCTGCTCCAGCAGCATTCTGCACTGAAATCCATTTCTCAAAAGAGCAAACAGATTTTTTTGTATCCAATTTTGAAATCTAAAATGGGGCTAGACATTAGTCAATTTCCCAGCTGCCCCAAGTCATGTGACAGGATCACTTTAAGGTATGGTGGTCCAATTTACAGAAAACCACAGGTCCCAAGAATTCCAGATAAGAGTTCCTATAGCCATACATATTGTTGCTACTACAAATAGAACTCTTTCTGCTTATCACCATTAGTCATTAATATAATGAGGCATATTACTGGCAAAAATGTTATTTTCATTTTTGGTATTTTCATTTAAAATTAACATCCACCACAACATTGTCAATTTATTAAACATTTTAGCAAATTAACTTTGCTCTAGTGCAAAACTGAATATCTGTCAATTTACCAAGAGCACAAGAATTACTTTTTACCAGGATAAATATCTCCAGGTTCAGGCTGGTGAACTACCAATTTGCATCTTAATATCTATGGGCCTACTAATATCCAACACCTAGGGGCCGATTCACTAACTTAGAGTGAAGGATTCGAAGTAAAAAAACTTTGAATTTCGAAGTGTTTTTAGGGCTACTTCGACCATCGAATGGGCTACTTCGATCTTCGACTTCGAATCGAAGGATTTGAACTAAAAATCGTTTGACTATTCGACTATTAGTCGAAGTACTGTCTCTTAAAGAAAAAACTTCGACCCCCTAGTTCGCCATCTAAAAGCTACCAAAGTCAATGTTAGCCTATGGGGAAGGTCCCCATAGGCTTTCCTAAGTTTTTTTGGTATAAAGGATAATCCTTCGATCATTGGATTAAAATCCTTCGAATCGTTCGATTTGAAGGATTTAATCGTTCGATCGAAGGATTATTCCTTCGATCGTTCAATCAAACTATTTGCGTTAAAATCCTTCGACTTCGATATTCGAAGTCGAAGGATTTTAATTCCCAGTCGAATATCGAGGGTTAATTAACCCTCAATATTTGACCCTTGGTGAATCGGCCCCCTACAGTATCTTTTCTTTATGGCATAAATTCTGTTGTGAACTTTCTCCACTAAAAGTATATGGGGAAATACATTGTGGAATTTTCATAGACACTTTCCACCAATAGAAAATGTGTTTCATTATTAAGGAATTAGTAAGGAAACATGAGAAAATGCCTGACATACTGAGGCAAACTGTATTGGATGTAGATGTGGAGAAATTCACACTTTAGTAAATATGCCTCATTTCTGCATAGGGCATCCTTATATGCTAAGAATAAACAAGTGTCTGTATAAAACCTTGGTATGAGATGAATATAACTGGCTGTACATTGCAAACCATACACCTCTGACCTCAAGATAATCAACAACAATAAATGTTTAGATGTGGACACTGACTGCAAATGTATTAACTTTTGAGTCAAGATTTTGCCATGTTGTGTGAGAATAACAGCAAAATCTCAATTACAGTTTAAGTAGTGTTTTTTCCCAGCAATCAATAGTTTTTCCCAATTAGGTTTTTTTCAAAAAAATATAAATCTGGGCAAGTGACCGCAAATTAAAAAAAAACTCAATCACGAATTTTATAAAAATTAAAATTTCTTTTAAGCATTGAAACTTGCCTTGCTTACTTGTACATAGTCAAAATGAATGTTTTTGTCTGGGCAATGGAACTTCTAGATGAGTTTGTCCTTAAAAATAGGCATATGGGGGAAAATTAACCTTTCTAAAAAATCGTGATTTTTTTTTATAAAATCGTATTATTTGGAATTTATTAAACCCGAGGATGGAAAAGTCTGAATCTATGAAATCCAGCATTTCAGACCTGTCGAGGTTGCATATAAGTCAATGGAAGAAGTAATGATTTTTTGATGAACTTTGTGCAATACCCCCAAGTTTTCTGAGTGTAAGGGCAAAAATCTGTTTTTTGGGTGAAAAATCCGAAAAATTCCAAAAATCTGTTGAAAAATCCGAAAAAAAATCATGAAAATCTGATTTTTTCCTGCAAAGCAGATTTTTGGGAAAATGTAATAATAAATAAGTGAGAAAAAACCAGAGCGGATTTGATCCGAGTTTGTAGCAGAAAATATTGAGATAAATTCGGATTTTGATAAATAACCTTCTTAGAGGCCAATTTATCAAAAGTGATCTCTAAAACCACATATGTCATGAAATTTATTAAAAGATCCAAACTGAAAAAGCACGAATGAGAAAAGTCACTGAAAACCGCAACTTTTTCCACTTGCCTCACAATAACTATGACTTTTTCGTATTGTGGAATAAAAGCAACTGTCAAAAACGCCCAAAACCTCTTAAACAACGAATCAAAGGAAGATCTTTCAGTTGTAAAAGGGACATCTGACATTACCTTCTACATGATTTCGAGAGGTTTTAGCTGGAGTATATTTGGATTTGGAATAGTCGCAGTTTTGTTGCATACTAAAGCACGGAAAAGTCTTTAGTCTTTTGCTCCACCAGTCAATGTCTTTATCCTTATTTCCTATTCTAATGTGCTGCATGCTAACCCTCCTCTCTTGGGGGTATATTTATCAAAGAGTGATTCTATGGGATTTTTAAAAGAGTATTTATCAATGGGTAAAAGTGAAAGTTGATCCTTTGATAAATACGCCTTTCAAAATCCCATCGAAATAAATGGAGAGTGGCGGAATTTCACTCTAGAGAACTGTTGTGATCTCTAACTTCAATCTTTGATAAATATACCCCTTGCTCTTGTCTGTCCTATTACATAATAACATAGTAAATTAGGTTAAAAATACACACGTCCATCAAGTTCAGCCTTTTGTGTCTGTTTAAAACCTGCCTAAATGCTACTTGAAAAGTACAAAATAACCCTTGAACCTTGTAGTTTTGATATAAACAAGTCTTTTGATGGGTAAAGTCCATCTTTTCATGCCAGAAATATATACAGTATTTGGACTTTTTATTTCTGTATCCTTGAAGCTTATTAAACTTACAACTTCTTAGTGGCCGATTCACAAAGGGTCGAATATCGAGGGTTAATTAACCCTCGATATTCGACTGGGAATTAAAATCCTTCGACTTCGAATATCGAAGTCGAAGGATTTTAGCGCAAATAGTGCGATCGATTATTCCTTCGATCGAACGATAAAATCCTTCGAATCGAACGATTCGAAGGATTTTAATCCAACGATCAAAGGAATATTCTTCGATCAAAAAAACTTAGGAAAGCCTATGGGGACCTTCCCGATAGGCTAACATTGACTTCGGTAGCTTTTAGATGGCGAACTAGGGGGTAGAAGTTTTTTCTTAAAGAGACAGTCCTTCGACTATCGAATGGTCGAACGATTTTTAGTTCGAATAGTTCGCTTCAAAGTCGTAGTCGATGGTCGAAGTAGCCCAAAAAACACTTCGAAATTCGAAGTTTTTTTACTTTGAATCCTTCACTCGAAGTTAGTGAATCGGCCCCACGTGTTCTGTTATTTTTGATTATATTAGAGGTTCAGATTTAATATATGTATAAAGTATATGAGTTCAATGCATTTATTTTCTTTGCCTTTGCTAAATCTCCTTATCACTTCCAATTTTCAAGTCACATGAGTACCATGAAATGGATTCCTTCGTGCCAGCAAACAAGTGCCAGTATCATCTCCAGAAGCAAAGTAAAAGTCTTTACACTATTTCAGAAAATACCAAATATCGTTTCAGGGCAAATGACAACAATATCCAATATTTTGCAATTGCTTTAATATCTTTTTCCAGAATGTATATATTTCATTTGGTTGCCTATGTTCTATATTTCACATCCCACAAACAAGATTACTTTTTATGGTGTTTTTCTGTTAGAACAGAAATATTCAAGAATGTCTTATTGCAAAATAGAGTAGAACCTGAAATGAAATCATGACTTGCCTTTGTAAAAAACATTAATTGGAGTTATTTTCCATCTGGAAATGATAAGGGAACACCTGCCTCAAAAAGCTTTTTACTATGATATTACCAATGTTATCATTTAGCTGGACAATGAGCTCTTTTTAATGCATTTACAATTTCTGCATGTTGGGCATCTGTTGACAGATTTATCTGGATCATCACATTTGATCCAAAAACACAATTAGCTGTGAGCATAGAGATTTGCCAGAAACACAATTAGCAGAGTGCCCAGACTTTCCAAAGCAGTTAGAGAACAATTCCTAAACATTTAGAAGCCATTATAAATATACAACTGATATCCAGAGAACTAATTATTTGCTTCAAAATGTGTTGAATTTTGGAATAAAGTAAAGACATATTTACCTGAAGCTATGTGGATAAATAGAAGCCACTTAATAACATGGGTCACATTTTGCATCAATAATCTCTCTGTATCCTCCTGCTAGTCATGCCTCTTTCTCCTTATATAGACATCTGCTGCAGAGCGGGCTTTTATCTCTGAGTTCTCTTTTGCTCTTACCAAGTCACAAGTTGGACCGACTTTTATAATCTTCATAATACATATTGGGCCAGGTAGTTTATCAGCTTTGCAATTTTACTTTTATGAGGAAGAAGAACAGAATAAAAAATAGTCAGGGTGAGCCTTTCTGTTTATCATCATAATTTTTTATATAGTGTTTGACAATTTATAACAAATAGGGTTTGATAGGGTAGAATTGTCAGGGGACTATCGGCTCCTAGCTTCAGGATAGCTGTAACCAAAAGGGATCAGTAGTAATCGTAGTCAATTTCCAGGCAATAGTTCAATAGGCAGGTAGCAAGGTCACAGTCAAAAGTCCAGGGATAAGGTTAATATAAATTTAGGAACACCCAGGAATACTATACGGGCATTCAATCTGTGACCTGAAATCCTTTTATTTTCAAATTTCCCACCGCTCCTAGCGTGCTGACGTCACACGCCCGGCATGGTGCGTCAGTGTGCGGCAAAGGGCACCACCATCTTGGACGTTCCTAACAAGAATATCCTAAATCACCACTTGCATTTCTCATGAACCTTTGATCATATTTTTCAAAGAGAGCAGCAAGGTCCTGGGTGCAAGTGCTTATTGAATGAGTACTAAGGGATATGATTTGGTGCATCTTAGTTCTCAAGCCCTGGAGTCCAGGGTCATCAAATGAACCCTTATTAAACAGAACAGGGGTGTGTAAAGGTTGCTAGAGTTAATAGACCTAAAGCAAACTTTGAGCCTATCTTACTACATATGCCTTTTGTAGATTTAAAACACATTTAAACATAATAAGGAAATTTGTCTTTTAGTTTTAACCTTTAGGGGCAGATTTATCAAAGGTCGAGGTGAATTTTCGAATGAGCGATATTCCTTCGATTTGTACGATTCAAATTCGCCCGAATACTGGTTACTGTTTTTAATTATTAGGTTTCAGTTTTACTTTGTTAACTAGACAGACAGTATAGTAAGGGGCAGATTTATCAAAGGTCGAGGTGAATTTTCGAATGAAAAAAATTCGAATTTCGAGCTATTTTTTGTGTACTTTGACTAGGGAATAGTCCATTCGATTTGAATTTGAAAAAAATTCGAATATCAAATTTATCATCTACCGTCTCTTTAAAAATTCGACTTCGCCCAATCGCCATCGAAAACCTGGCGAATTGCTGTTTTAGCCAAGGGGGACCTCCTAGAACCCATTTGGAGTCAATTGGTGGACTTTGAAAAATCAAATCGAATCGAATTCGATCGAATGCGATATTATCGAAATATGCCCCCAGCTGTCAATTTGTCTGCTAACCCATAACTATCTATACTGCTATTAGCTCTGTTGCATTTATTATCTTTAATCTAAAGGGTTAAATAAATACTTGCACATTTCTCTAAATCGCAGCATTTTTCTGCATTATAATTTGGCTGACATTAAAGGCTAGCTCCAATTTACATTGCCTTCATTTCTTTTACTACAAATATATCTCTACAGTATTTCTCATGCGATAGCCACTTTTAACCAGGAAATATATGAAATTTCGAAAATCATTTCAGAGCAAATGTATTTTGAGAAATCCCTAAATCCTAAAAATGTTAGAGGAGATATGGTTATTTGGAAAGATTAGATATGTGTTATACTTTAGAAGTGATGCAGTGATATTTTCCTTACATTCCCACACTTATATTTCAAGTTAAATCAACATAAAGCTACAGGAAGCAATATTCTGCATTAATAGAAGTGATAATCAATTATATTTGCCAAATAGAAGCTATATTGGCTATAACTATAGCGCTTTGGGGAGGGGGAATGGTTATATCTTCATTTATCTTGGAAAATGTTTGACTAATGCATCTCCCTCTAGCTGTTCATTTTACTTTTGTAACATATATACATTCTATTTCTGACTACCACTATCAAGTGCCACTTTCTATGGCTTATTGAATTTCAAAAAAATCTAAAATTTCCGTCTACGTCTGTAAGACACATTGTATTGATTGTGACATTTCTCTTTTTGGATCCTTTGTACTAGTGAATTTCATTGATGGATAATAATTTAGACAGTTTAGCTCTGGGGTAGGCTAAGAAAAAGCAATATTTTCTTTTTTAGTTGTGATTAATGTGGGTAAAGGTGGGCCTTTCAAATGGCAAAAGAGCCTCAGATCTTATCAGGCATGACAGGCAAGGTCCCTAATGGTGCTGGTCAGTACCCTGCACAGAAGATGTTTGAACATGTGACAAGCAACCATACAAATCAGTGTTCTATCAGTGGGAAACAGAAGATTTTGAGTCTTTAGCATTTGTGGGTACAACTGTGCGACTTGAGAGAACTGATGCCAGGGTTCCACCTGTCTTTAAGTATGGCCTGCAACCTATTCCAGTCCCTGTCTGTTTCCTTAATGTACCCACTGAATTGCTTAAAGTAAAACATATTAAGTATTACATGCAGAAGTGTTTATGCTGCTCAGTAAAATCTGGAGCAGAATTGCTGAAGGGTTGGTTCACCTTTAAGGAGTTAATAAATCTGAGGTTCGGGTCTCCAAGTAGAAAGTGATTACTCACCACATAGAGGAAGAGGCCTAGGTGCACCGCCCTGAGCCCTCAGCACGGGGAGCAGACAACCCGAAAATTCTTTGGAGCAGGCACTCGATAAAGACAATTGTGTCCACACCCTTATGCTTTTCCTGTTACAAATACATAATCATAGGCCCTATAATTAAGTGGCAGATTTACTAAGCTCGAGTGAATGATTCGAATGTCAAAAAGTTTGAATTTCGAAGTCAATTTTTGGGTACTTCGACCATCGAATAGGCTATATTCGACCATTCGACTTCGATTCGAACGTTTCGAAGTAAAAATCGTTCGACTATTTGACCATTCGATAATCAAAGTACTGTCTCTTTAAAAAAAACTTCAACTTCATACTTCGCCAAATTAAAGCTACCGAAGTTCAATGTTAGCCTATGGGGACCTTCCACAGCCCTTTTTTCGGGTCGAATAGAAATCCTTAGATCGATTTAATCGTTTGATCGAACGATTTTTATCCGACCGCAGGATTGCCAAATTTGTTGAAAAAACGTCAAATTCGATATTCAAAGTTTTTTGATTCGATGGTCGAATTTCAAAGTTTTTTGTACTTCGAAATTCGACCCTTAGTAAATCTGCCCCTAAGTATTTGTAGCGCGAAACGCTGTGGACACAATAAAGGCTGTGGACACAATAAACTTTTTTCACTTTGAACCAATACCCAGGTGGAAGATTGCCTTTATTGAGTGCCTGCTCCAAAGAATTTTCACCTTTAATGCATTATATATATATATATATATATAATACACAAAAGCCATGAATATCCTGTAAATTATATCCTTATAAACGGTGAGTAGTGATGTCATCAGTTATAAACGGTGAGTAGTGATGTCATTTCTCTCACATGACTCACTAAAATTTGTGTATTATAATAAATAAAGTACCCCCAGTTGTAAAATATGAGGATATTAGAAGTTACCTCGGAGTTCCATGACCTGTATAAAAACACTCGGCCTTCGGCCTCGTGTTTTTATATGGTCATGAAACTCCTCGGTAACTAATAATATCCTTATATTTTACAAGAGGGGGTACTTTATTCACTATATATATTTATATTTATTCTTTCACTAATGGTGTTACATTATATGCTGTTTTTAATGTTATTAATCAGTATAGAGACATGAGAACATTTTATGGCTTGCCTTATAAATTTAGACATAATTAGACATTTGGAATTTCTACTGAGTTCTAATTTTAGTGGTGACTTTGCTCATAGAAACAAATCAGATTTTTGTTTTTTTATTCTAACGGTTGAAAACGAATTCTTGATTGTTACATCGCTGGTAATGCTTCACTCCACTTCTTACACAACATGATAAATAGGCCACTAACTGTCTATACATTCTGTGTATTCAATTAACCCTAGGATTGCTGACTCTTTCTTGATAAAGATACCCAAGAGTAGTGATGGGCGAATTTGCACCGTTTCGCTTCACCGAAAAATTCGGGAATTTCGGGCGAAATTCGCGAAACGGGGAAAAAATTTGTGAAATCGCGCCAGCGTCTCGTTTTTGACGCCGGCGCGGTTTTTGATGCCGGCGCCCGTTTTTTTACGCTGGCGCCCGTTTTTGGCGCTGGCGTCCGTTTTTTCGAAAAAAATTTTTTGATGCCGCCGAATTTTTGCCGCGAATTCGCGCCTGGCGAATAAATTCGCCCATCACTACCCAAGAGAACTAAATTTCAGTTCTTCAGTTTTAAGTTCTTTTCAATAAAAAACAAAACTTGGTCAAGGGTTTGAATACTTTTTCAAGGCAATCTAAGGCACAAATTGTAAGACATTCTCTAACATTCTATCTACCAATTAATGATATTTATTGTGGAGGTCTGAAAACAGATTTAAACAATAATGAAATTTATTAAAGTTACACTTTTTGTTTTATGGTTATTGGATTTTTCCAATTACATTAAATATTAAAGAAATAATAAACATATAAAATTACAGACTATTATTGCAGGACATTAGCTAAAGTACATTTTGCTTGACTAGACATTCTAAGTCGCTTAATTGAATATATTTAGATTTTTATTCAGCTCAGCTTTAACAATATGTTTAGTTTAGCCATTTTAATTGAAAATAAATGTGAGGATAAACTGTCATAAACACTATTCAGAAGCTACACACACACACACACACACACACACACACACGTCCATGCGTCAGTCCTATCCTAAGTGAAAAAAGTATTATCTTTGGGGGGAGAAAGATCTTTAGTTAGTTACAGTTCAGTTGTGCAAAAATAGGTTTCCCAGGGGGCTAAATGTTGGAGTGCTGGGGTAAATTTCTTTTAATTTGTTTATCAAGCCGTACCCACGTGCACCCAATAAAAAGGTTCAAAAGCAACAGAAATGACCCATGTGGCCCCCCCTCAAGTCTCTGATTGGTTACTGTCTGGTAGCCAGGGCAACCAGTCAGTGTAAACCAAGAGAGTTGAAAAGCAGGAAGTAGTGATCTGACTGACTTGTTATACATGAAATCACTCCAGCCTTTATACATTACATTTTTGGCTAACTAACTATTACTATTAACTATTAGAAACATTTTTTATATTGCACAGCCTATCTATTTACCCAGTTTTTATTTTTACACTGAACAATTCCTTTAAAAACATTGTATCCATAAATAAGTAAAACCAATTAACACTCACCCAATCCCGTGCAGCCCCATGGGACATGTGATGCAAGTTCCACCCCAGCCGGGAGTTAAACCAAACACCACCTGAACCATATAAATGAGCACTGTTCCTTCTTATGTTCTTATGTTTTTTGACCTCTTTTAACATGTATTTAATAAAATTTACTTTTTAAAATTTACAAAGGATCCCAGTGTGCACCTTATCTTTTTGGATTTTATATATATATATATATATATATATATATATATATATATATATATATATATATATATATATATATATATATATTTACCTATACTCAGGTATGGGATTCCTTACCTCGAACCCATTATCCAGAAATCTCAGAATTAAAGGAAGGCCAGCTCACATACACTCAATTTTAAGCAAATAATTCTAGTTTTTAAAAGAGAATATGTCAAGGTTATTTTTTTCCACTGAGTTTATAGATAGTTATAATTAATACTTCTGCTACTTCCTTTTAGTTCTCGGTCAGAAGGGAAGAGGAAGTTAACAACCCTCTTCCAAATATGTTAACTTTGAAGCTTTGCCTTTCCTTTAATAAAATGTTATTTGTGATATAAAATCTGGAACAACTTAGAAATAGACAGAATGAATTAGAGATGGAACAACTAAAAATATAAGCAAGATATGGAACATATTATTTATTAAATCATATTTCATAATGTAATAAATGATCCATTTTATTATAAAAGTATATAACAATAGTTGGAGTCAAATTAAGTTGACTAAGTAATTGGAACATATAAATTTTCCACAGTTTCAAAGAAATAATTAACTTAATTTGTTGAAATTATGCACAATGGATTAGTAAAGGAAAGTTTTTCCATTCCAAAATAAATATTTTATACAGTTCCCAAGTAAATATAAACAGTGTTGTTTTAGGCAAAATAATCTATTTCCTTGAAACTGTGACAATTTTTAATTATTGCTTAAATTAACAAGGGAGCATAAATAAGAAAACAGCATACTCATTTGGATTGTTGATTTAAAAAATCATAAGAAAAACAAAACAACTAAAGTTTAGTCTTCTAAAACATGACAACTTTTTGAATTATTTAATTAAAATCTGTATGAGACAACCTGTAGGACACAACCATCCCATAATTTGAAGATTTCTGGATAACGGGTTTCCAGATAATGTATCCTATACCTGTACAAGTACTTTGATTATAATTTTGAAAACAGAATAACGATTATCTTTCAGAAACATTCTGCAGTGGAACCACTAAACATCCCAGACAGATTTTTAAAGAATTTGCTCATAAATGTGATACTAACACACGCATATTCTCTATGGGGCCAATTTGCTAAGGTTTGTACATTTTTCCTAGAATATATATTATAATTATATTCATATATATATATATATTTTAAATTTAAATGAATATATATATATATAACAAACAAGGGAAAGTTGTGCTCACCACTAGTTTTTAAAATCATTAGGCGGGGGTGCAATGAGGGTGTGACCACAAAATACATATAGACAAATATGATTTTAAAAACTAGTGGTGAGCACAACTTTCCCTTGTTTGTTATAGTTCTACAAGAGCAGTGACCAGCTCCATGTTGTAGCTCCCACCCTCTCCAACTATAGTCAGGTGATCCCACTGGTGTCTAAGGGCAGCCAAGTTTGGGAGTTTTACTTTGAAAGCAGCTAGTAAGTTGCAGGTAAAACGTATTTGTCCCTTTTATAAAATGTATAATTAAACCATAGAATTCTTAATGAATCAGATGAAAATTGAGCATAGGACTGGCCAGATATGGGATGACTTTGACGTAGTTGGCCAGCTTAAATATATTGCAATATATGGACAAACAATCCCTGTTTTGTTTAAAGGGTAAGGCATTTTTCAGTAGCAGTATGCACAAAATGTTTCTGTCTTAAATATATTGATAATAGGGTTGAGTGCAGAGGAATCTTGTATTTGTCTATATATATATATATATATATATATATATATATATATATATATATATATATATATATATATATATTACTTTTCTTAATTTTTTGTAAACCATGAAAAAATTTAATTTATTAAACAAAATAAACTACAAAACACTAATATAACACTGTTGAGGTCATGTAGATTGTCAATGGGATTTGTCCTTTTTCAATTGTATAATCTTCCTTTATTTCAAGTAATAAATTATATTCAATATAGTTTTAAAACAGTCCATAATCATCATGTTTAAAAAGTACATTTTCAAAAGTTTAGTTCAAATTGAATTTTAGAAAACAGTAAAATGGTACACATCTAGCCTTCTCATATTAAACATTACCTCTATAGACCAGCTACTTTCAGCATTGTTCAATAATTCACATTTGCCTTCCTTTGAGTACAACTGTAATGTATTAAGGCCTTAGGCAAAGCACAAACATCGTGTAATCTCAGGGCTTCAGCAGACAAAATGCAAAGGGAGATATGACACAGGGGTATATCTGACATGTTGCAATGAGTTTTCTTGCATCCATTAAACCCAGTGTAATATTTAGTGTAATAATTAGTTCAAAGTAGTTTAGTACCAAAGTGTTAAAACCATTGTCATTTACCAACTATTAAAGGAATCAATTAATTATGAATATATCTTTGGTAGCCCTAGTTTTAGTCACTTTAAAAACCTACAGTCTATAGAATTTATCAAAAGTATTGCTTTTTAAACAATATATTTTAGCAATCAGAATGTAATGCAGTATCCCAGGCAAGTACAGAATGGTTGCATGTTCTGGTGTTTACATCTCTACTTCCTTTCTACCAAAACATCAGTCATGTCTTGCCTTAAATCAGAGATTTAAAATATACACTTGGGATTGGGTAATGGTTTCACTAAGATACTGTACATTCAATACAAGATACATCTCAATACATTAGACTATATGAAAAGGTATGGTTTGTGTATGGAAAAGGGTAGGGCACCATGTAATGCCAGAATCTTTTTAAATAGCTATACTTGGTGGTTCCCAAACTGTGGGACTGTCTCCACTAGGGGCCTGAAGCATTGGATGGGGATACAGCCTGAAGACTAGTTCGGATAAGGCTTGGGGTTTTCTCTTCTGGAAGCTTAGTACTTAGGTCAGTATAGGGGTTGCCACTAGTGATGGGCGAATTTATTCGCCAGGCACGAATTCGCAGCGAATTTGCGCAATTCGCCACCAGCGAATAAATTCGCAAAACGCCCGTGAAAATTCGCGGCAAAAATTCGTTGGCGTCAACATTTTTTTTCGAAAAACGGACGCCGGCGTAAAAAAACGTGCGCCATTTCGCGAATTTTTCACCGTCTCGTGAAATTCGCAAATTTTTCCGTGAAGCCAAACGGCGCAAATTTGCCCATCACTAGTTGCCACCTGTCTGTTTTTACCCTGACAGCCAGTTTTTCGAAGGGCTGTCTGGATCAAAACTGTCTGTTTTTACAAATTATTTTTCTTAGATATTCTTGGAACTAGGGCAGAATGGCCATACATTCTCACGTATGTGTATCTCGTTATCATTTAAGGTGGACTTGAAGTAAAAGATTTATGGGGCAGATTTATAAAGGGTCGAATTTAGAGTTTATGGGAGGTTATAAAAACTCCCATAAACTGCGATAAACTTTCGAGTTAAAAACGACCCATGAACATTTTTTTAAAAAATTAGTTTTTTCAATATGGGTGAATAGCATCAACCCTCAAACTCAAATCGAATCCAAAAAATCTAATTCGATTTGAGTTTTTTCTATAAAAAAAACTCGATTTTCAGGATGCCACCAAACAACTCCAAATTGATTCCAGGATGTCCCCCATAGGCTGAAACAGCACTTTGGCAGGTTTCAAGTGTTGAATGGTCAAATTCTAATTCTTAAAGGACCAATACATGATAAATTTCACAATTCTGTTATTTTAAAAAACTCAAATCGAATTTTATCTATTCCCTTGGCAAATTACTCTAAAATAGACTTGAAAATTCGAATTTTTAAATTCGAAATTAGAATTTTCACTTTGACCCTAGATAAATCTGCCCCTAAGTGTTTTAAAATACAGTAGAAAAATAATATTTAACAAGGAATTATTATTATAATTAAAATGATCCAAGGGATTATCTACTATTTTGAGCTCAAAAGTGCACAGGCGAAACTCCTATAGCACTTGTACACTAGGCTAATAAAAGTTGATTAATCAAACAAAATGGAAAGGAATTGTCAACTTAAACTGTAGTCACTTTTCTTAATGATCAGGTTTAAAAAAATCAATAAATCAGTCTCTGAAGTAACAGGATAAACAGTTCGCCAAGCTGTTTAATAAAATAATGTTAATATAGTCGCAAATGTACATTTCAACTGTAATATATTATATTTTGTCTGTCTTGAAAGCACTTTCAGAATGTTTCAGAGCTACTTTCTGGGCCAAAGTAATACAGGAACACATTAAATCAGTATGCGCTAAACATTTATAATGGATTGCATTCATCCTACTGTTTGCAAATGAAATAGAAATGAAAACTGCAGCAATTTATGTCCTTCCTCGTGTGAATAAAGAAATTGCACTATAGATGCATCCCAATATGTGTCATTAGTCATATTTCTATGGAATAATATCTACATACAATTCACATTATTCTACAAATGACTTCACAGTTGTGGTTCTTTCAACTGTAATTCTAGTGGGAAATTTATTAAAGCCTGGGGACAATGTAAACTTGGTGCCTGTATAATTTTCCAGCAACAACTTTGAAATATATGTTGTTTATGGCAATATAAAATAGTGTTCTATTTTATTATTGGTTTTAGGGTTTTTTTTGTCTTTTTCTTTTTGTTTTTTATATAGTTACTAAACGTGTGCATCACCGTTTTACCTATCTATATCATGCCTCCAATATATGCTCTTCAGCCTGACAGTTAGGGGCAGATGTATTAAGGGTCGAATATCGAGGGTTAATTAACCCTCGATATTCGACTGGCGAATTAAAATCCTTCCACTTCGAATATTGAAGTCGAAGGAATTGCGCAATTCATTCGATCGAATGAATAATCGTTCGATTGAACGATTAAATCCGTCAAAAAACTATTCAAAGGATTTTAATCCATCGATCGAAGGATTATCCTTCGATCAGAAAAAACTTGGAAAGCCTATGGGCACCTTCCCCATAGGCTAACATGGACTTCGGTAGCTTTTAGGTGGTGAACTAGGGGGTCGAAGTTTTTTCTTAAAGAGACAGTACTTCGACTATCGAATGGTCGAATAGTCGAACGTTTTTTAGTTTGAATCCTTTGATTCGAAGCCGAAGTCGTAGTCGAAGGTCAAAGTAGCCCATTCGATGGTCGAAGTAGCCAAAAAAACACTTCAAAATTCAAAGTTTTTTTTTCCTCTATTCCTTTTCGCAAACTTAGTGAATGGACACCCTAAAGCTTACAAAGCTATTAGTTTGCCCTACTCATCCTTTTAGGTCATATTACATTCTGTATCCCATCGTAAACATTTTCCATTCAATGGCATTGCCCTGAGTTTAATTGTTCCAAAAACAATTTTTTTTTACTATTTGGATAACATAAAACTGATCCAGGCTAATGGAAAGGTAAACCCCACATCTAACCTAAGTAAAATTGCTCAGAGTGCTTTTCTGAGCAATTCAATTTACATATACATTTTTTTCTAGTTTCCAAGATAATAAATATTTTTAAAACAGCTTTGACTTTGAAACAACTTCACAATCCACTGGTCATTTCTGTAGTCAGTAAGCTGAAAATAAACAGCAGAAAAGGAGCACCCTATACATTTGCTCATTAGATTAGGGAGCAGAGAAGTGTCATCTGACATCATAACAAGATGTTCCTTTTCTGATTAAATTAATATCAGCTGACTTTGAAATGACGAGCAGCTGGTGCTGTTGTTTCAATTCATTTTATTAACAGTTGAAACTGCTAATATCTTGAGAATTAGAAAAAAAACAATAATGAATGTAAGTTGCAAAAGTTCTTAGAAGAGCTCTCTGTTTTTAGGGCTATGATTCCCTTCAGAAATTAACCAATCAGCATCCGCAAAACTAGACTTTTTCTGAGTAAGTATATTAAAGAAAAGTTGTCTTAAGGATATATGCATATCATATCCCCAGATGTTTACATCATGTTAGACTGGAGGCATTTGTTTTTAATATTTTCCTTAATTACTTTGGCTATGGACGGAATATGTTAATTTGGCACAATGTTTATAGACTCATATATTTATCTGCCAATTTGTACCATATTTATTACTTGTTCACTACTTGGCACTTAGAATAAACATCAGCAATATATTTTGGAGTTGTATGTTTTTAATAGATTTTGCAACCCAAAATGTACATCATGCTATTAACACCCTATCATTGTCCAAATAAAGAATATATGTTTGCTTGGTGTCAAACTGCATGGTATTTATTCATTTCTACTGTCTTTATTTTTATCTTGTTAAAGAATGAAATAAAAGAACTGGCTTGAAGCATTTTTATAGTATTGGATGAAGGTAAAAAATTAGAGCTATCAAGACAAACTGCTGTAATAAAAACAGGATTGTCATTATAGTGAGAAAAATATGTCATGAACATCTGGTAGTGGCAAGGTCATGAAGCTGCACCAAGAAAAATTGTTTTATATCCAGGTAATTTGTTTACTCTGATAAGCAGCCTGTCAGCCATTCTCTTCCGTCTGCACAATTTCTCAGAAATTACAAAAATGGTTAAGAAGACAAAATGCACGCTGCACATAATGAAATGTTCTAATAGAAAATGATACAATAAAAGGGCAAATTATGCGTGGCTTTGTTATTATGGAAATTAGCTAAATAGTTACAGAAGTACAGTCTCTTTTTTGGTGGGGTATTAGTTAGTTTTCGAGAAGACTTTTGTCCAGGGTTATAAAATAGGAAAGCAGATGGAAGACAGAAATGCTTGTATTCTATCTATCTCTTTTCCTAATAGTACTTATGGTACAAAAGGGGCCATTTACTTAACCATAGGGTGCAAGTGCTAGCGCACTAACAAGTACAAGAGTTCACCTCTTAATGCTAACTTGCATTTGCACCTTGGGCAATGCTGCATAAAAAGACTAGTGTCAGGGGGAGTAGGATAGCCCTGTCAGTGCAGTCTGCCACTCATCAACTTGCACCTCTAAGTGGTATGCAAGTTAGGAGACAATTAGGGGGGCAGTTGGAGGCACCTGTTTGCCTCCCCTCTCCCCAATACAGTGCTGAATAATGCAGTCTTAACTGACTCATACCAGTCTCCTCTCTCTATCTAGATGGTTCTGTCTTTTCTCTTCCTTCGATTCGGCCGAACCCACGAATCCTTTGCGAAAGATTCGGCTGAATACCGAACCGATTCCGAGCCCTAATTTGCATATGCAAATTAGGGGTGGGAAGGGGAAAACATTTTTTACTTCCTAGTTTTCTGACAAAAAGTCACACAATTTCCCTGCCGACCCCTAATTTGCATATGCAAATTATGATTCGGATTCGGTTCAGCCGGGCACAAGGATACGGCCGAATCCGAATCCAGCTGAAAAATGCTGAATCCTGGCCTAATCCCTAAAAATAACACAAACACTTAGGGGCAGATTTATCAAGGGTCGAATTTGGAAGTTAAAATTCGACCATCGAATTGAAATAATTCTATTTCAAATATCAAAGTCAAAGTTTTTTTCATCGATTTTGGGTATACTGCGGTCAAAGTAAAATCGTTTGATCGAACGATTAAATTAAATTTCAGAGATCGACCGAACGATTTTACTTCGACTTCCAAAAACTTAGAAAAATGCTCTAGAAGGTCCCCATAGGCTAACATAGCACTTTGGCAGGTTTAATTTGGAGAAGTATTGAAGTCAAAGTTTTTTTAAAGAGACAGTACTTCGATTATCTAATGGTCGAATATTCGAACGATTTTACTTCGAATCGAATTCGAAGTCAAAGTCGTAGTATCCTATTCGATGGTCAAAGTATCAAATAATTACTTTGAATTTCGAATTTTTTTACTTCGAAAATTCCCTCGAATTCACTTTGACCCTTGATAAATCTGCCCCTTACAGTTAAGCCTCACATTCAATGTGTTTTGTGTGAGCCAGTGACCCCAACAACTAGATATATATTTTTATTTGCAGACGGGATATAGGCAGACTAATACATTAAAAACAACATAACAAAATAAATAATAAAGACCAATGAAAAAATTGCTTTAAATAGTAATAAAAGTTAGTATAAAGGTAAACACATTCATTCATAGTAAATAGTTGTAGTGTTAAACTCTGTGGGTTTAGTAATTTTTGCTTTACCTGTGGTTGAGATTGTTTTATATTTCTCCTAGGAAAGGAAACAAGGAAAAAATGATCTGCTCCTGCTGGTTATTATGAAGGCTCACAATCACTCAAGGCCACTAATGGTGAATTTAGCTTGGAGATCATCCATCAAAAACATATAGCTTCCCACTAGGGTTGCCATCTTTCTGTTTCTTTCCTGCTGGTTGGGGAAAGTGCGTAATTTTAAGAGGGGGCAGGTCTATGATATTAGAGGCAGGATTGTGACACAATCCATTTTTACTTCCTACGTCTCACCAGGGGCAGAAATATTAGTCAAGAATGTTAAAAGTGCATCACTAAACCAAATTAAACTATATACAAGTAGAGCCGGCCCATCAGTTGCCTGTCAAAAGTCCCTCTGATAGGCTGTACCATTTTGGTTGTGCTGTGCTACTTGTCAAATATCTGTTCAATGTCCAGTTCAGTCCAGTAACAGAAATCAGCTCCCCGTAGTCTTCCGGTGATAAGGGGAATGCTGCTGGGATGGTCTTGAGCACTTGCTCATCTGGTGCAACCTCACTGTGGTCCCAATGGGTGCCCACCACTCTTTTTCACAGTAGGCATTTACTGTATATATCACAAAAGAAAAGCCTGTATCAATCTTTTTCAGTGAATGCAATGGAATGTTACTTATATTAATGCAACAGAAAACATGATGCTGATACTCTTTTTTTTATCTTGTCTGGCTGTTGCTGCCAATAAAAAGTATGTACTTTTGGCCTATAATGAAATAAAAACACCATTAGAATATACTGCAGCCTTTAGATGTTACAAGAGTCAGCAAACTTGCGATATCACATAAAAAAATAGAGAGCTGACAAACGAGCAATGCTTTTGTCTCCAGCTATGAATTATATATAAATTACAGATCAAGGGATTCACTACTCAGTGCCTATGGGAGAATGATGCTTATTCGGAACTCAAAGCTAAAAGAACCGCTATGAAAGGAAACTGTATGAAAATAAAAACATTTTGCACCATCGAGAATGGAAAAAAGAGTTCTCATTAATCTAATATCTGCTACATAAAAGTGTATGCCTACTGGTATACACAGAATGATTGCTAGCTGTATGAAAAAGAGTCAGTTACATAATTTTGATAAGAAAAAGCTGTGTACATGTATAAAAGGGGATAATCCCCAACTGCACTAATCGGTGTGTGTGCGGATCCGTTTCTTTTACACATTGGTAGCGCACATTCGCCAGCGTGACATAATTTTGTTACTTCGCCGATTTACTAATGGGTGCTGGCGTAAATTCACTAGAGAAGTGGACCTACTCTATCGCTACTTCGCACCATTACGCCAGGTGAAGTTGCGCTATGGTGAAGGGACGTAACTACGATAATTCACTAACTTGCGCATTTTACTGAACGTTACCTCTTGCACCAGACTTGCCTTCACCATCTCAGACCAGTAGAAGTGCAATAGAGTAGATAGGACTTGCTTCAAAAAAAGTTGAAATTTTTTCTGTCCCAAAAAACGCTGGCGTCTTTTACTTTTGTAAGGGTGATAGGCTGAAAAAGATTGTAAATTATTTTTGGGGTACCCCCCTACATTTCCTAACATATGGCACCTAAACTATACAGTGGGCACATGTATAGGGCAAAATAACAACTCTATTTTATTTTACAAAGCTTTCCCAGGCTTGTGTAGTGTAATGTAATGTAATTTGCTGCTACATATAAATCCATTGTACTTTAACTTGGCGCCATATGCAAATTAGGCATTGCTAGTGTAACTTCGCTTTGCTTGATGAATTAACACTAGCACAACGTTTCGCCTCCCTGAGCGCAACTTTGGATTTTAGTGAATTAGCGGCGCCCTGGCGAAGTGCGGCGAAGGCTGGGCTAGCGCAACTCTGCAGGTTAGTGAATTTACCCCTTACCCACCATTTGGTCACCTCATGCTCCACATTTTCTTCTGCTCCCTTTCATCTGCAGCTGCTTTCAATAGGGTTGCATTTGATGTAATCTATGGGCAAGAGGAGCAAAAGAGCAGGAACCTCAGAAACAAAAATAAGGAGATGACAGGGAGATACAAGAGATTCATGAAAGCTCTGAATTACAGGAAGGCCATCTCAAATAGACTCCATGTTAATGAAATAATTCACATTTTAAAAAAATATTTTTCTTTTTCTCTGTAATAATAAAAAAGTACCTTGTACCTGATCCCAATTAAGATATAATTGATCCTTATTGGAGGCAAAACAATCCTATTGGGTTTATTTAATGATTTTAAGTAGACTTAAGATACTGTATGGTGATCCGAATTCCAAAAAGACCCCTTACCCAGGTCCTGAGCATTCTGGATAACAGGTCTCATACCTGTAATAACACTGTAGTTTATAATGAAGAATGTGCATTCTACTTGAGTTTATAAAGCTACTAGAAGCCACCAATTATAATGTCTTATATATTATATACGGGGAACATTATCCACTATATATTTGGATGACAGATGTCTTATCTTATCTTAATATAACTAGCTGATTATACTAAAACAGGATAAATATGATGATGGCTTCATAAAATGCTGCAAATAGTTTTAATACTCGCTGTGACGCCAAGTTGAACTAAATAATACAGCACGACAAACAACTGAATCCTTCCTATAGGCAAACTTATGATTGGAAATGTGCCCTTACCTCTTTCTCTTTTTGAAAAGGTTAATGCAGATTTTCAGCAAACATTGTCTAGTTGAAATGTGCTTTTTCTGCACTAAACATATTCTCTTTTTGAAAGTTACTATCTAGGTATCTGCTCTATTTTTTTTCCAGTCTGCCATACATCCAGTTTCAATTCTGAAAGGCATTCATAACAACTAAAATTGGATGTTATGTTCTGAAATAAGGAGAGAAAACGAGTGGAGCCATTTATAAAATTGTGTTAAGAAAAATAATATGGCTGTATAAATTGCACATTCTAATTATAATGGTGCTCTATGTTAGGAGGATGGGAATGACTTCTACAAATGTAGAAATCTCTTGCATTTGTGTTTAAGTATTCTGTTATGAATTTTTATGGTGTTGTTTTTATTTCTAAATGACCCTGTTAACACTGCAGATAATTCACTCTGCCATATAAAATTTTATTTCTGAACCAACAAGTGTATTTTATTGTGTGGTCATGTGCTTTCAGAAAGAGCCAGCACTTTAGGAAGGATTAAGTTGTTTGTGTGTTGCTTCTCAGTGGGATTTTTACTATTGATTGCTATTCTCATATCTACCACTAGGTGGGAGTGGAGGGTATCGAGGGGGGGTATCACTCCAACTTGCAGTGCAGCAGTAAAGAGTGACTGAAGTTTAATAGAGCACGTCACATGACTGAAGGCACCTGGGAAACTAACAACATGTCTAGCTCCATGTCAGAGTTCAAAATTAAATTTAAAAAAAGTTGTTTTCTCTTTTTGAAAACTGATTTTAGTGCAGAAGTCTGACTGAGCAGCACTATTAACTGATGCTTTTTGGAAAAAAAAAACATGTTTTCATGTGACAGAATCCCTTTAAGCATAAAGGTATTACAGGATGGATCCCTACTTTAAGTAATCACATATATTTCCTATGTAAAATTAAGATATTTATATTTAAGAATGGGGTTAGTTACAACGGACAAAAACCAGGTGCAATTCACAAAGTTTTAGCACTCTACACAATGCTCTGCTCCATAATGGAGCACAGAGACCTGAGGCTGGCACTCCATAAATACAGCGCTGTCTGCAATCCAGGAATTGCAGCAAGGGGGGGTTGTACATGAGCCCCACATTTTCGCAAGGGAAGTAATATTTAATCTGAAAATACTCCTACAACAGGTAACACTATTTAAAAAGTATATAAATATCTGGCCTTGAGATCATAAATTACCGAAAAAGACAACACTACCGAGTAGTGATTGCAATTACCCGGGGGAGGGGGATGCCTAACATTTGGCACCCCCCAGTGATTGAAGCTTTCCTTTTCCTTTAATACCATATCCTAAATTATACGGTTGAGAAACTATAGGCTTTGAGCAAGGATGCTGTTAACTATTTGTAAGAAGCCAACAATTTCTTGAACATTTTCAGAAGTTTTTATACATAAAGATATACATATATAAAAACATGGAGGAACACACCCTAAACTTGTTTTGCAACTTGCCTGGGTGCTGGTAAATAAGGGAAATAAAGTGACATAGTACCGCACGCAACAGGAATACTTGTGAAAAATCAAGATTTATTGAAAAAAATATGTGTGTGTGTGTGTGTGTCTTGCATATGTATGCATGAAGAACCAGATGCTTGAAACCCTAACAAGCTGCCAAATGCGAAAAACCCTGAGGATTTCTTTACACTCGGCATAATCTTCAGCATAACATTAATTAACAAATTGTCATGCATCAAATCACATTTTTGTTTGCCTTAATAGGCAGACAATTGTGCAGAATATTTAAAAATTCCTTCTACTATTGACATCAAGGTTTTAAAAAAGTATTAATCTCAAAGAACTATTTCAAAATAATTTTACATTGTAAGATATAGTTATTCCTAACTTGGGGTCAGGCATACCGACATAAGAAAATGCAATAGAGATCTTACATAGTTAGTTACATAGTTACATAGTTAAATTGGGTTGAAAAAAGACAAAGTCCATCAAGTTCAACCCCTCCAAATGAAAACCCAGCATCCATACACACACCCCTCCCTACTTTTAATTAAAATTCTATATACCCATACCTATACTAACTATAGAGTTTAGTATCACAATAGCCTTTGATATTATGTCTGTCCAAGAAATCATCCAAGCCATTCTTAAAGGGATTAACTGAATCAGCCATCACAACATCACCCGGCAGTGCATTCCACAACCTCACAGTCCTCACTGTGAAGAACCCTCTACGTTGCTTCAAATGAAAGTTCTTTTCTTCTAGTCTAAAGGGGAGGCCTCTGGTACGGTGATCTACTTTATGGGTAAAAAGGTCCCCTGCTATTTGTCTATAATGTCCTCTAATGTACTTGTAAAGTGTAATCATGTCCCCTCGCAAGCGCCTTTTTTCCAGAGAAAACAACCCCAACCTTGACAGTCTACCCTCATAATTTAAGTCTTCCGTCCCTCTAAACAATTTAGTTGCACTTAGTCTCTGCACTCTCTCCAGCTCATTTATATCCCTCTTAAGGACTGGAGTCCAAAACTGAACTGCATACTCCAGATGAGGCCTTACCAGGGACCTATACACATAATTATGTTTTCATCCCTTGAGTTAATGCCCTTTTTTATGCAAGACAGAACTTTATTTGCTTTAGTAGCCACAGAATGACACTGCCCAGAATTAGACAACGTGTTATCTACAAAAACCCCAAGATCCTTTTCATTTAAGGAAACTCCCAACACATTGCCATTTAGTGTATAACTTGCATTTATATTAATTTTGCCAAAGTGCATAACCTTTGCATTTATCAACATTGAACCTCATTTTCCAGTTTGCTGCCTAGTTTTCCAGTTTAGACAAATCACTCTGCAAAGTAGCAGCATCCTGCATGGAACCTATAGTTCTGCACAATTTAGTATCATCTGCAAAAATAGAAACAGTACTTTCAATGCCCCCTTAATCTTGCTTATGGCTACCAAACGCATTTGCTATTTAAAGATAGAAAGATGTCTCTGTAATATTAAAAAAGCCCCAACAAAGGAGCAAATAAAAACCCCTGTAGCTCACACATACTTATGCACTCTTGCCTTTTATTACATACAGTATGGGGGTTAGTTACTCATGGTGAGGCACAAGAATCTGTTAAACACAAACTAAAACCCTTTTATATTGGTTTTAGTGTTACTTACACAATATATCTACAATAAAGCAAAACATTAAGATGTGTGATTTCTATCCTTGACACAACGCCAAAGAGGTAGGAACAGTCTTTTCTTTTCTGCTAGATGTGAAATCAAATCAGTGGCCAAATTAAAATTTCACAGTCTTAAACTGAGAATTAAACTCTGCATCTCGCTTGCCAGGTGTTCTCGTATCCAGATGCATATTGAACAGCAAGAACGAATAAGAAAAAGGCAACACAAAAGGGTAAGAACACTGAAATGTACAACAAATATAAGTAAAAAACTTTTGGGTACTTCGCCCACCGAATAGGCCAAAATTTGTTTTCGAATTGAAAAAAATCTTTGAATATACGACCACTCGAAAATCGAAGTACTGTCTCTTTAAAAAAACTTCGACACTTCGCCACCTTAAATCTGCCGACCTCCTAGAACCTATCTGAAGCTTTTGTGCAAGTTTTGAGAAGTCAAAGGTTTTTTTGAAAAATCCTTCGAATCGTTCGATTCGAAAGATAAAATTGTTCGATCATACGATTTTACTTTGATCGAAAATGGACGTTTTTGCTGGAAAAAATAGTTTGACTATCGAAAGTACTCAAATTCGATGGTCGAATTTAGAAGTTTTTTAACTTTAATTTTTTTTTATATCTTTATAATTGTTTTAAAAAATATTAAATTCTATTAGTGACCATATTAATTAAGATTATTAGTTCAATTACTATTATTAACATATGTGTCCTTTCTTTTCTTATTCATTAATGTACAAGATATTATTTTTACAAATCAATCTGTGTACTCCCCAAAAAGTGCTAGTGCCAATGTTTTTAGAGTGCTGGTGTTTCCTTATAGTCTTACTCTTATTGTCCGGGTGTCTATTTGTACATTATAAAAATGCCCTTAAGTTAATATCTATATTTAACAAATGTTTGCATATTGTAAATCCATTTGCTCTCTTCCTGTAATGACTTTCTTATTAGTTCCCCACCTCTCCAATCTTGTGCAACTGTCGTGATCCCCCAAAATTTCAAACCTTTTGTGCTTTTTCCATGATATTTATTGAAATGGTTGGATACACTGTGTTTTTCTACTCCCTATATTTCTCACATGTTCGTTGATTCTTTCTTAGTTTTCTGTTGGTCTTTCCTATGTATTGCAGACCACAGGGGCATTCTAGACAGTACACAACAGGGCAGATTTATCAAAGGTCGAGGTGAATTTTCCAATGAAAAAAAATTAGAATTTCAAGCTATTTTTTGTGTACTTCGATTAGGGAATAGTCCAAATTTGATTTGAATTTGAAAAAAAATTTAAAATTTGAATATCAAAATTTATCATGTACTGTCTCTTTAAAAATACTACTTCGACCCTTCACCATCTAAAACCTGCAGATTTGCAGTTTTAGCCTATGGGGGACCTCCTAGAACATATTTGGAGTCAATTGGTGGACTTTGAAAAATCAAAGTTTTTTTTTGGGAAAAACTTCTAATCGAATTTGAATTCGGCTGAATATGGACCTATTCGACCAAAAAAAAAATTTCCATTGGTCTTTTGATTTTGACGTTTTTTCAATTCAAAATTCGACCCTTAGGGGCACATTTACAAAGCTCGAGTGAAGGATTCGAATTAAAAAAACTTCGAATTTCGAAGTGTTTTTTTGGCTACTTCGACCATCGAATGGGCTACTTCGACCTTCGACTAAGACTTCGACTACGAATCGAACGATTCGAACTAAAAATCGTTCGACTATTCGACCATTCGATAATCGAAGTACTGTCTCTTTAAGAAAAACTTCGACCCCCTAGTTCGGCAGCTAAAAGCTACCGAACTCAATGTTAGCCTATGGGGAAGGTCCCCATAGGCTTGCCTGCATTTTTTTGATCGAAGGATATTCCTTCGATCGTTGGATTAAAATCCTTCGAATCGTTCGATTCGAAGGATTTAATCATTCGATCGAACGAATAATCCTTCGATCGTTCGATCGCAGGATTTGCGCTAAATCGTTCGACTTCGATATTCGAAGTCGAACGATTTTAGTTCCTGGTCGAATATCGAGGGTTAATTAACCCTCGATATTCGACCCTTAGTAAATCTGCCCCTTAATAAATATGCCCCAACTTTTTAACTTTTTTATCTTTGTATAGATTTTTTGTAATTTTTATCTTTCTTTTAGGTCAATTGCAACAATTGTTTCAATTGAAGTGCTCAACACTGGGACTTTGAATTTGCTGCTTTGTGTTATTAACATGGACTTAAAAGTACTGTGTTTTCCTCTATTTATTCTGACACCTATGTAATAATTGTGAAAAGCACCAAAGTAATTTTATAATAATCTTTTTTCTAATATAAATGTATTTCACGTATCTTTGATAATATGGTAATTTTATATTGAAAAAAATTTTTTGTATGGAAATTGATTCTTCACATATTTTGCATAATGATGCACTAATTGGTTTGCCTTTATAATGTTCATTTGCACCTGTATGTAGTATGCTTGACAAAGGGGCGGAGCCCTGAAACGTTGCACCACTGCAGTAAAAATTTTTGCAAGGGCTTGCCCTGCAGATACAAGTCTCGTGTGCCGGTGTGTTCTTTTGTTCCAACATGTTGGGGCCCATTTATTAAGTTCGAGTGAAGGAATAGAAGAAAAAATACTTCGAATTTCGAAGTGTTTTTTGGGATACTTCGACCATCGAATGGGCTACTTCGACCTTCGACTACGACTTTGAATCGAATGATTCGAACTAAAAATCATTCGACTATTCGACCATTCGATAGTCGAAGTACTGTCTCTTTAAGAAAAAACTTCGACCCCCTAGTTCGCCAGCTAAAAGCTACCAAAGTCAGTGTTAGCCTATGGGGAAGGTCCCCATAGGCTTGGCTATCTTTTTTTGGTCGAAGGATAATCCTTCGATCAATGGATTAAAATACTTCGAACTATTTGCGCAAAAACCTTCGACTTCGATATTCGAAGTCAAAGGATTTTAATTCCCCAGTCGAATATCGAGGGTTAATTAACCCTCGATGTTCGACCCTTGATACATTTGCCCCGTTGTGTTGTATATTTTATACATTGATCTATGTGATATGTTTTATTTGTGACATTGGACTTAAAGTATGCAGGCTTTACACAATGCAACTTTTCCGTTCATCTTTTTGTTTCTTTTTTCTTGTTCTTTCAGTTGGAACAAAGTTACGAACTAGCATCTGTCCTAGATTATTTGCTCTTTTATAAATGACTTGGGGTTTTTGGGGAATCTTTCCTTTTAGTGATTTATCACCCTCTACCATATTCCAGTGCTTAATGATAATGCTCTTTATTTCTTGTATTCCTGGGGCGGACTTGGTTATAAATGCACATCCCCTGGTTTCATTGTATGTTTCATCTCTCTTTTCTTTCTCTTTTAGTAAGTCTGACCTGGGTTAAACTGGACCCTTGTCAGCCAGAGACATTTTGTGCATACTGCTACTGAAAAATGCCTTACCCTTTAAACAACACAGGGATTGTTTGTCCATATATTGCAATATATTAAAGCTGGCCAACTACGCCAAAGTCATCCCATATCTGGCCAGTCCTACACTAAAATTGCATCGGATTCATTAAGAATTCTATTGCTTCATTATACATTTTACAAAGGGACTAAGTTTTACCTGCAACTTACTTGCTGCTTTCAAAGTAAACCTCCAAACTTGGCTGCCCTTTTATTAGACACCAGTGGGATCACCTGACTATAGCTGGGAAGGGAGGGGGCTACAAGGGTGGGGCACAGCTGCAGGTGGGTTTGAGATATTGAGGTAAGAATTTTAGGGTGGGAGACCCATAAGGCTTTTTACCTCAGGACCCCACCACTGTTTGGTCCTTGCAAAGTAGATAATTAGATTATTAAAACACAGATAATTCCTTTGCACAATGGGTTCCTGTTAACAAAGCATTCACAACAAAGCAGAAGGTGGCTGTATACTGGTAATCTAATCATCTACTTCACAAGGACCAAACATGGAGTAGCTTTAATGTTTAATCTTTGTTTCCTTCACTCCTTCAGTAAGTACAGGGTGGGGATATTTTAGAATGAATGTTTGTTGGACATTTTTATTTTAATTTACAAGTTAAGATAGTTTCAATCAGCTTTTTTTTAAATGTATAAATACAAATAGCAGCCCTTGTGATATTCATATTATAGCAAATGTATTTTTATCGTTTATATTAGTAAGAATTATTTTCTTCATCTCATACACACAATGGTGCCTTATAGTGTATCCCAGAGCCCATTTCATTTTAATTGCTTTTATTTTCATTCTGCATTTCTTTATCATTAGATGCCGAACTATTAAACCGCAAAAAAAAAAAAGTATTTAAAGTTTATTATGTGATCTCAGAAGGAGTAGAGGGAAATGCTAAAATGTCACAGATCAAGCTAGACATCTTTTAAAATGCCAAAAAGAAAATGATAAATACGATGCTTTATTGTCAGCGAGCAAGAAATTAAAAAATAATCTCTCTAAAGCACCTGTCACTATTTTATGACCAAAACATTCTTTTTTTTTCTTCCACAAAATAATACAATGGGAGGTAACATTTACTATTGCTGGAGCAGTTTTGTTTTTTTTTTATTAAAAATCAGGTCAGCAGTAATCAATTACAGAAACAGCACCTTTTGGGTTTTGGTATCATTTATCACACATCCTTTGAGCCAAACATACTCTCTCATCTTGAAACTTTTTTGGGGCAGATTTACTAAAGGGCGAAGTGGCCGTCGCTAGCAAAAAATTGCCAGAAATCCCATCTGCAGGGACATTGCCTATTTACTGACAGCGTTAGAGGACAATTCGCTAGTGAAAGAGACCGTCAATAGAGCAATTTGAGCCCTTTCACTAGGCACATTTTTGCGCTTTCTTCAAGCAATGCTTGATATTGGAATAATGATACAAACTGTTGTGGTGGTATCTCTAGTCTTAGGTGCTAAACTACATTAAATACCATAGCTAATAGTTAATGAATTAAAGGAAAACTATACCCCAGAATGAATACTTAACCAACATATATCATATTAAGTGGCATATTTAAGAATCTTAGCAAACTGGAAAATGGTTATGAGTACATATCGCCCTTTAGCATCTTATACCTTGTGCCACCATGATATTCTCTGTGCTCCCTCAGAGATCACTTGACCAGAAATATTAAAGCTCTGTAACAGGAAGAAATGTGGGAGTAAAAGACAGAACTTTGTACATTAATTGACACATGTGGCCTAATGTGTGTACCCTTAGTTTGTTTGTGTGCACAGTGACTCACATGGTCCCAGGGGGTGCCCTAAATACTGAACATTTTTCTATTTAGGATTACCCAATGGCATATACTAATAAAAAGTCTATGCAAGGTTTTACATACGAGCTGTTTTATGCAATATATTTTTATCGACACCTACATTGTTTGGGCATATAGTTTTCCCTTACAATAACATTGTAATGTAGATACATAATATCAGTAGTATTATTGGCCAGCTGTGGGCAAATTAACTTTCCGTCAGGTTCAGGCAGAACATCCATTAGAGGTTAAGCTAGTCAGTTGGAGGCATGTGTTTCTGTTGATCCAGGGATGTTATGGTTATGCCCTAGTTTTTCTCTTTTGCCTCGACTGTAGTCAAAGGGACCTTGTCAATAACGATTTGCATTATTTGAAAGGGTAGTAAATGTCACAGCACACTCTAGGAATGTGAGTTAGGGAGGGTACCTAGTAAAAACAATTGTACACTCCAATAAAAAGATTTTGGTGTGGGATAGTTTCCCAGTCATGGAATAAGATTTAGACATAGCTTAGAGATCCTTTATTCTTGCAAATGCCCAGCTGAGAAAGGGTTTCATGTAGCGGTGCTCTACCTGGAGAGAAGCAGGAGTTCAATTATCACAATTTCCATAAATCTGTGGATGCAAGGTACACTACACTGTAAACTGCAGTACTTAAGGCCATACACTGGCCGATAAAAGCTGCTGACTTTGTCTTTCTGGAGGGCAGTTTATTGGCCTGTGTATGGGGCTAACCAAGAGGCCTGTCTGACTGATATCTGACTGACAATTGCCAGATCCAAATTGGGCTTGGACCTCATTATTTGGCAATCTCGCCATATGAGTAAATCTGGTATTGCTTAAGATCCAACTTAAAATCCTTTTCACAGGTACAGGCAGGTTATGTTCCTAGTGGGTATTCACTTATATCAAATCCATAGTAGTTAAATAAGGTTATTTATATGTTTATTATTTATATTTATCAAAATAACACGACACCTGTTTCTGTTCCAAAAAAGTCTGAATCCTGGAGTCTGTCAATGAAGCAAACCTAATAATGGCTTTCACCCCAGTAAAGTTCCTTAAAATATATTGCATCAATTCCATGCTTAAACTAGTCTTTATGACTAAATAAACTAAAATTTATAGAGGAAATATTACCAATTAGACAGTATGTAAATTTGTCGGTATATTTGTATTTTAATAGAGCCAGAATCATTTTTTATCCCTATTAAATGATCTCTTTGCCTTTATATATAGGTATTCCAAATCTTAAATGCTGAATTTATTCTTTGGATTATTGCCTATAGACTGACTTTGATTCTGTCCTTGGTATAGTGCCAAGAGAGAAGTTAGTGCCCTCCTGCTCTATTTGGATTTTGGCTCCGATGCTCTTAATTAGAAGGATATATTGACTTGACACTATGGCCAGCCCTAAATCTGATATACAACAATGTCCTCCTTTAATGTGCCTTGGTAAAATGAGTTCATCTGCTCCATCATTCAAACATAATAATAAAATTAAGCAATGAACAGGAGTGGTGTAAAGTAATGGTAAAACAAAATACAATAAATGGAATAACAGTCAACAATGGACTGATTTACACTATATTTTGAGAACATGTATTATTAGTGCTCTTAAAAAGTTAGATACTTTACTAAAAATTATATTTAATTATCATTTTTGAATGAGCCATAAATGTAAGTGTTAAAAGTTTGCTGAAAATTAATTTTTACCATAAACTTCTGGTCCATTCTAATAGCTTCTATGTCCTCGTATATAAAAAAAAAACTCGTTCAAGTACAATAATAATTCAGCTGAAGAGCATTAAAAAGAGGTTCATGCTGCAAACATAATTACTATCACCTAATGAAAATGGATAGTAACATAATATTAGCGAGTACATTCTGTACTCAGAAAGGATTATTAAAGTGTACCAAGCTGTTTACTTGCACACAAAAAAATATAATTGCACAGTGTAGACAGAAAACTGTTTTGTGTAACAATATTCAAGACAATGGATTGTATTTACAGACCTACAGCTTGGCAATAAAGATTTTATAATCAAAAGGAAGTAACATAAAATAAAGTAATTTAGGTTAACACTTGCAAGGGCTCTATTTATAATATAATATAATCCACAGAGATTTTAGAGGCATTAGAAAGGGTCAATAATCCTGTAGAAAGGGTCAATAATCCTGTACTTCTCCAGTACCTAGCAAACTAATTATTTAAAAATTCTATAAATAGAAATAAACAATATTGTCTAAATAGGCAGGTATTTCTGTAAATTCAGCATCCTTTTTGAAAAGCAACCCTTCCAGTGCTGGTGCTTCAATCTAGTTTCTTTCTTTTGCAAGGGATGTCCTTTGTCACCTGTATTATCCGTGGCTAAAAGCATTCCCTTGAGATACCCTATAGAACCTTGCATGTTATTCTACACATTAAACAACCCTCTTCCTCATAACTTATGTCTTATCACTATATGCTCAAGGGCACCTTCTCTTGAGTAAACAGCCACAATTTTAAAAGGCTTTTTTCCTAAATTATGTCCTAACATATTTCCTACATCCCTTTATAAATGTTATCACCTTTCACTAATTGCTTTCATATGCCTTTTTTGTATACTAGTAGCCAAACTAATAGTAATTTCAAGGTGACAAGGTTAACAAGGAGTGTGGTCAAGGGACAGGCCAGGTCAATACCAAACAGACAATGCAGTACCGAATCAGGAAGCTGAAAGATAGTTGAGGTCACAATGCAGTACCAAATCAGGAAGCTGAAAGATAGTTGAGGTCACAATGCAGTACCAAATCAGGAAGCTGAAAGATAGTTGAGGTCACAATGCAGTACCGAATCAGGAAGCTGAAACATAGTTGAGGTCACAGGCAAAGGTCAAACAGAAGCACAGCACCAAATAAATATAAAGCACCAAATAAATATAAAGTTTTAATTCTTTATCTGTCCCTACAAACCAACCAGAGCATTGTGTTATATGTATATGAATATTGTATTTTTTAACAATTTCTATGCGTAGGATTACTTCAGTTTGATATTTAACATGATGACAGTTTCATTTCTATAGTGATCAAACCTGGTATAGATTTTATGGAAAATGCATTTCTGGTTGAAGGAAACTGTCAATTTAAATAATGTATTATTATTTTGATAAATTAAGGCTCTTGTTAATCAAATTCCCATTTTTTTCATCCTTTCCTAGAAAATATGTTATTTGCTATGACATTCACATGAAAATGCATCCTTCAACATACCTCTCCAATCTTTCTTATTGATATTAGCAGCAGATCCCAATGTTCTCGTGTAAACAAAGTTAATCTATGTGTGTTTGAATTCATTCATAATAAATATATTGTAGATCAATATCAAAGCGCATAATTAAATATATATCTTAGAAACTGTCTGCCTTCAGTAAATAAAAGGTTCAATATGTTAGAAAGATTGAAGAGGAAGGAAGGCCATTTTCCAAATGCTTATATTAGCTGACTTCTGGCGCTAGGCCCTTGGACTACTAAATTATAGATCCCTGGTACTTGCAAAGAAAAACATACACAGAGCAATGTCATTCCATGGTTCTGCTCTCTTATTACTATTTCTTTATTTTGATCTTTACAGGAAATTGCACAGCTTGTGAAGAACTGCCTTTAAACTGATCATTACCTAGAACACTGTAACTAAAAACCTATATTTGTTATTAAACCAGCTCTGCTAAAAACATTAGCTCAGTGCAATTAATATGGCATCTAAATCCCTTATTGCAGAACGAGGTGATCTATATACAGAACTGTATTTACCATACAAGGCCTAATCTAAGATTAAGATAAAACCATACTAACTAAGGGCAATACCTTCGCTTTGATGTCAGTGATGAAACATTTGAATTATGTAAATGCCAAAAATATGTGGTTTAAATAAATGTTGAGTCACACATACACCTACTATGCAAACGTATTTTCTGATGTTTTGTCGCTGTGCTGTAGAAGATAAAATGTATGGTTTGACATTGCCCTTAGTAAAGGTTTTGTAGACCTTTATGTCTGTTCATTTTCCCTAGGAGGTGTATTAGCCAGCTAGGTTGGGCCTAATAACAGTTTGGAGGGGGAGTAGGCCCCTTAGAGTTATGGTGTCCTCTAGGTTATAAAAAGTAGTCTGCCTCTTTTGGTTTGTCCACTTGCTAGAGGAGGTGAGGTGTGCTCCATAGAGACTGCAATGAATGAAGGTTCCAGTATAGGAGAAGAAAGCACCAGGATACCACCTGAGTAAGAAGTGTCCTATGTAACAAATGTTTACAAATGTTGCCCTAAAGCATGCCTGGGAAAGATCTGCCACAGTACAAGGTACTAGGGAGCATCCAGTTTCCTAATACATGTTACATTTGAAATGTGAGGTTTTCCTATCAAGGAATCTTTCAATTATTTGGAGCACCGTGCTTTAAAGGGGACCCATCACCCCAAAAAATTATTCCAAATCCTATTTTATCATGTTAGACAAGCAAAATGAACTTTAATTACACTGTATAAATTATTGGAATCTTGTTTTCATCAGTCTAGGAATTCATAATTATAGCAAGCAGGCAGGAGCCATTTTGTGGGCACTACGCAATATGTTGGCACTATATAAATACATGTTAATAATAATCTTGTTTGTGCACCAGAATGGGGGATCTGATGTCCATCCCCATGCCCTGGCTACACAATTAAAAGAACTGGGGGAATGTGGGGAGTGCAGTGACATCTAGGAAGTGCTGAATGGAAAGTTAAAGTAATTGATTACCCCACCTCTATGCCTAAGGCATAGAGGAGGGGCAGGCAATATTTGATTGACAGCTGAGATTTTTAAACAGCTATGAAAGCTTTAATAAAAAAAAGAATTCAGATTTCATGTTTAATTTGAAAAGGACTTTTATTATACAGCTTTTAATGTCTGGGTGACAGGTCCACTTTAATTTAAAGGACCAGTAACATCAAATTTTTTTTTACAAAAATTCATTAGTAAACATCAAAAAATAAACACCAACACAAATTAAACTTTTAAATTGTAAAGCCTTTATTAAAAAATAACTTACTGAAACTCCACTTCCGTTCTTCTGGAGAAAAGGCGAAAGGGCGACCATCCGTTCTGCAGCAGTTGATTTCTCCTCCCTGGCTATCTCTCCCGGCCGCTCTGCTCTGCCGGCAAGATGGAGCAGCACTTCTAAGCGATACACATACATGTATCCTCCAGCCGACGTCGCCATTGCCTGCCAGTTGCTCCACACCACTTCACAGTATTGCTCCTCCGTCTCACGCTGACTTTTTTTTTCCCGCACCTTGCAGCTTCTTGCCTTGCTTCACAACAAGTTGTGCACACCCGTGTCAGTAGATGCTGTGCGCAGTGCTGTGCGCGATCGCACCATGACTAGTGCGTGTTTCAAGTTCCGACTCTTGCCAATCATACCTGGAAACTTTTCAGAGGCAAATTCGCAGAAGGTACAGAGGTAGAAATGTCTTTGTACTGAAAGCGCAGTTCCCTCAGCACAACATAGCGCTCAATACAGTGCAGTTACACTAATGCGCTTTCATTTTCTTCCCGCACCCCCAGCCCCCGCACTGCGCTGCCCCCCTGGAGCAGTGTAGGCAGCGTGGGGAGAAGAAGGCAAAGTTGGCAATTAGCAACAAGGATTTTTCACTTCAGCAGGCAGACGAGCAAATGTCAGGGCGGCAGGTGCAGGGCATGACTGCAGCTCTTTCCTGGAGGCGGAGCCGGGCTGGTCGAGCGGCAAGGAAAGAAGCTGCAAGGTGCGGGGAAAAAAAAGTCAGGGTGAGACGGAGGAGCAATACTGTGAAGTGGTGTGGAGCAACTGGCAGGCAATGGCGACGTCGGCTGGAGGATACATGTATGTGTATCGCTTAGAAGTGCTGCCCCATCTTGCCGGCAGAGCAGAGCGGCCGGGAGAGATAGCCAGGGAGGAGAAATCAACTGCTGCAGAACGGATGGTCGCCCTTTCGCCTTTTCTCCAGAAGAACGGAAGTGGAGTTTCAGTAAGTTATTTTATAATAAAGGCTTTACAATTTAAAAGTTTAATTTGTGTTGGTGTTTATTTTTTGATGTTTACTAATGAATTTTTGTAAAAAAAAAATTGATGTTACTGGTCCTTTAACATAAATATTTTATAACAATTGCACATTTCAGGCATGAATTGGCGGCACGTTTTGCAGCGGCAAATACATTTGTGAAATTGCAGCGAAAATTCGGCTGAGTCAAAAATTTTGAACGCGCGCCGGAAAAATCATGTCAAAACCATCATGCGTCAACATTATTTGGACGCCCATTGAAATTAACACCGGCATCAAAGTTGACGCGAGCGTCAGAATTGTCGTGAGTGTCAAATTTCGCTGGGAAATTTGTGAATTTTTCAGGCGAAACGAAACGGGACAAATTCGCCCATCTTTTTCAGCGCTTTCTGGATAATGGGTTTCCAGATAATGGAACCCATATTTGTAATAGCAGCAGTTCCTAAAGAATATAATCTACTACAGTACTACAGTATATTCCCCATGCCTCCTGATTGAATTAGGATGAGTTTCTTCCCCTTGAGAAAGATCTAGATATCTGGACAAAAAAAGTAGTCATTTATTTATAATACTCATGACTGCACTCAGTGATATAATTTCATTTTTCCTAAATTGTAAAGCTAATATTATTTCATCCAGTTGCCTGATGCTGTTAGGAAAATACTGTTGCTTTATGCATTAGTAAAGCATCATTAGGTGCATATTCCATTAGAATACAGAAAACGTGAAAAAATTTAAAAAAAAATATCTGAAAAGCCATGGTTAAAATTTAAGGATTTTGTGACTTTTTTTAAAAATGCAGATTTTTCTGAAATGGCTTTGAATGTTTAGTGACCTACATGTACAACTGAATATTTCTCAGGTTAAAAAGAAAAGATTGTTTTTACAGTAATATTGGACATTATTTTAATACGCAGTGAAGTATTGGATTTTTCATCATAATTAGTGATGGGCGAATTTGGGGCGTTTCACTTTGGTGAAAAATTCGCGAAACGGTGCCGGCGTCTCGTTTTTGACGCCGGTGTCCGTTTTTTGGATGCCGGCTAAAAAAAAGGACACCAGCGAATTTTCACTGCGTTTTCACGAATCGCAGGAATTTGCTGAAAATTCACGCCTGGTGAATAAATTCGCCCATCACTAATCATAATGCAAAGTGATATAAAATGTAGATTTTTATTATGATGTTAGCCAAATCCAAGTCATCAATGTACATTTTTAAACAGAAATATGTGTAAATAAAACATTACAAAGCATTACCATCTGGGCCACCGACATCACACGTGAGATAAATGTTAAAGCAGCACTCTCTAATTCAGAAGTCCGAATAGGTCCAATATTATTTTCTGCATGAGATATATTTATATGATATATGAAATATATTTGTTGCAATGTCTATAAAAATGAGCTAAGAGTTGGAATCTGAAATGAGACTCCTGTTTTTTTCACTCCATTACTGGGCAATTGTATGATAGTGTCCTGGCTAAAATTCTCTTGTGTCATTTTTCATTACTCTGTATAAAAAATAAACTTTTTTTTAATATGATTCTAGGGATTGGAAACTTCATCTGCCATTTCAGATTCTGGGTAAATTCTTATGGTGACATAGGATTCTGGAGTTCTGTTTCTTTCTGCTGCTATGCCTTTACAATTATTTTTTTTAAGGACAAATTATTTTTTTAAGATCATCTCAGAAGGAATGCTGCTTTTGGTTGTCGGTGCATCTTTAAAGGGATACTGTCATGGGAAAAAAACATTTTTTCAAAATTAATGCTGCTCCAGCAGAATTTTGCACTGAAATCCATTTCTCAAAAGAGCAAACAGATTTTTTTATATTCAATTTTGAAATCTGACATGGGGGCTAGACATATTGTCAATTTCCCAGCTGCCCCAAGTCATGTGACTTGTGCTCTGATAAACTTCAATCACTCTTTACTGCTGTACTGCAAGTTGGAGTGATATCACCCCCCTCCCTCCCCCCCCCCCCCCAGCAGCCAAACAAAAGAACAATGGCTGTTCTTTAGATAGCAGCTCCCTAACACAAGATAACAGCTGCCTGGTAGATCTAAGAACAACACTCAATAGTAAAAACCCATGTCTCACTGAGACACATTCAGTTACATTGAGAAGGAAAAACAGCTGCCTACCAGAAAGCATTTCTCTCCTAAAGTGCAGGCACAAGTCACTTGACATGGGGCAGCTGGGAAATTGACAAAATGTCTAGCCCCATGTCAGATTTCAAAATTGAATATAAAAATATTGGAAAGTTTAACAAAAAAAGTTTTCAGGTAGATCTCCTTTTTAAGTACTTTAAGTATTTGTCAAAGATAGTAACATAGTAACCATGGTAAGTTAGGTTGAAAAAAGACACACGTCCATCAAGTTCAACCTTTAAACTCTATTTTAACCTGTCTAACTGCCAGTTGATCCAGAGAAAGGAAAAAAAAACATCTGAAGTCTCTCCAATTTGCCTCAGAGGGGAAAAATATTCCTTCCTGACTCCAAAATGCCAATCTGACCAATCCCCGGATCAATTTGTACTCTGAGCTATCTCCCATAATCCTGTATTCCCTCACTTGCTAAAAAGCTATCCAACCCCTTCTTAAAGCTATCTAATGTATCAGCCTGTACAACTGATTCAGGGAGAGAATTCCACATCTTCACAGCTCTCACTGTAAAAAAAACCCTTGTGAATATTTATCCAACCATCTTTCCTATAATTGGAATGGGTGACCTCGTGTCAGCTGGAAAGACCTACTGGTAAATAAAGCATTAGAGAGATTATTATATGATCCCCTTATATATTTATACATATTTATCATATCACCCCTTAAGCGCTTCTTCTCCAGTGTGAAAATCCCCAATTAGGCCAGTCTTTCCTCATAGCTAAGGTTTTCCATACCTTTTACCAGCTTAGTTGCCCTTCTCTGGACCCTCTCTATTTCAGTAATGTCCTGTCTGAGCACTGGAGATGACAAATGGATTTAGTGTGATACCATGAAATTGGACAAGATCCACTGAAAAGTGTCTTAGATACATCTTAAATGCAAAGTTATTATCATTATCAAGCCAAAATGGTTGACTGCACGCATTATTCAAAGATTGCCAACTGAGATGGCTTGGTTACATTCACAATTTACACAGTCAGCACCCTCACCTCCAAAGACCTTTAGTATGATGCACGTCCAACGGTTCCCAGCCTCAATCCGTTCATCAATTCAAATTGCAGTAATAGACGGCACCAATCATTGATTTGTTGTCTTAAAATGCCTTTATTGGGACATAGGCTCTGACCCCAAACACCCGGCAACGTTTCAGACCTTTCACGGTCTTTTCTCAAGCCACGAGAAAAGACCGTGAAAGGTCTGAAACGTTGCCGGGTGTTTGGGGTCAGAGCCTATGTCCCAATAAAGGCATTTTAAGACAACAAATCAATGATTGGTGCCGTCTATTACTGCAATTTGGCTTGGTTACATTTCCATAATGCCTGACCACAGACTATCGAAAGCTCTGTTCTATTCCGAGCTGACATATAGCAAACATAAATCTACTGGACAATTCTGTGTTAATAAGACAGAAAATATTTTCCCCAATCAAAAGTGCAGGCCAGTTGGGGGTAATAGTAGTTTTTCCCCGCCAGCACTAGGACACCAGAACCAGGAGGGAGCTCCCGGTTCGAGGCACCATGTTGGGGCACACGCATGCACATAATGAGCGAATATCACAACTTGCTCACCATGCGCATGTGCATGATGTCAGAAGCTCATTATGTGCATGTGTATTGCACAACGTGACCACTTGTACCGGGAGCTACTGTACCTCTTGGTGCATGTGTCCTAGCGATGGCAGGGGGCAATTGAAAAAAACTGTTTATAGCTCTATTAGCTCGCACCTTTGATTGGGGAAATATTTTCACCCTACAGGTGGCCTTTAAGATACTTCTCCACTAGTGTCATCCTCATTGAAAAATGAGAGGAACTCAAAATAATGAACAACGGAGTTCAATTTAGAAGAACAATTTAGGGACAAATTCACTAACCGGCAAAAATTCATCAGCGCTGGCTTTGCGCACATCGCAACACGTCATCAGGCGTAAACGCCTGGCTAGCGAAAATACGCTCAGCAGTTCGAAGTTGCGATAGCGTTGGCTAATTTACATACAGCGAGCAGTTAAAGTACAATGGCCGTATATGCTGCAGCAAATACATTACACTACACAAGGCCAGGGAACCTTAATAAAATTATATAGAGTTGTTATAATGCCCTACACATGTGCCCACAGTATAGTTTAGGTGCCATATGTTATCAAATGTAGGGGGGAAGAAGGGTACCCCAAAAAAATTTTTTGATCTTTTTCAACCTATCACCCTGTAAAAAGGAAAAGACGCCAGCGTTTTTTGGGACTTAGAAAAATGTTCAACTTTTTTTTGAGGAAGTCTTACCTATTCTATTGCACTTCGCCTGGTGTGAGGTGGCAAAGACAAGTCTGGCGATAGAGGTAATGGTCAGTTAAATCAAAAACTTTGTGAATTTGTGTAGTAACGCTCTTTCGCCAGAGCGACAATTCGCCTGGCATTAGAGTGCGAAGTTGCGCCAGAGTCTATCTACTTGGCGAAATTACACCAGCGAAAGTACGCCAGCAACTGCTAGTAAATCGGCGAAGTGCCAAAATGACATCACACTGGCGAATTTTCGCCAGCGTTAGCCACTCCGCCCTTTAGTAAATTTCCCCCATAATATGTGAAGATCTGTCCTTAGAAAGACTTATTTGTCTACATTAGTTCAGTTAGGGAACAGTAGAGCATGGGTTACACTGAACTCTAACACACAAGGATGGGCCTTCCCTATATGGAAGGAATTAAGGGGACGTATAATAAAGTAAATAAAATAAGGTTCTTATAGCAAACAAACAAAACTGGTTTATTGTCCAAGACAATTTCACAGGGTTAATATTTACAAATCTACAGAGACAGTGTAGCACAAGATGTAAAATTTAAGATGGTTTGGAACAGAGTCAGTGCAAAGTGACATAATGGGGATATCAGAAATTAGTTATTTTTAATTCTGTACAGAAATGAAATCCCATAGGCAGAAAACCATTGTCCAGAAAGCCCAGAATTCCATAGATTTCCTTTTCTCTGTAGTAATAAAACTTGTACTTAAAGAGATACTGAAACCATAATTTTTTTTTTTACATCTATCATAATATTGTCTTTGCATGCCATGTATAATTTTGCCATAAACATATTTGCCCAATGCTTTTACATTACCTATCAGATCCCCCAAGTTCTCTTTGACAGGGGCTGCCATATTTGTGCAGCAGGAGTCGAGTCGAGTAGCATTAAAAACTCTAACTGACTAGTTGCGAAGGGACAAAACAGGTTGGCAAAACAGTCAGGTTTAGGAACTTCAAGTAACAATGACAGGTATAGAATACATTATCCAGAAACCCATTATCCAGAAAGCTTCGAATTACAGAAGGGCCATCTTCCATAGACTCCATTATAAGCAAAGAATCCAAATTTTAAAAATGATTTCCTTTTTCTCTGTAATAATAAAACAGTAGCTTGTACTTGATCTAAACTAAGATACAATTAATCCTTATTGGAAACAAAACCAGCCTATTGGGTTTATTTAATGTTTACATGATTTTCTAGTAGACTTACGGAATGAAGATGCAAATTATGGAAAGATCTGTTATCCGGAAAATGCCAGGTCCGAGCATTCTGGATAACAGGTCCCATACCTGTACTTACAAAAGCATACCTATCTGTGAAAAATTATCAACATCCCATATAGGCAACTTTTAGGGGCGGATTTATCAAGGGTCTGTCACAACTGGCACCCAATACCAGAACAAGTGACAAGCACCCTGGTCTCGGCTCGGCTTCACCAGTAGTGTGACCACCGTTGGGCTTCGGGAGGAGCCCTCAGCTTACTTGGGTGCCACCTGGACTTAACGAGGGGTGCAAGGCGAGATGTTCTGGCTGGCAAAGGGGCATGGCTGTTAGCAGAGTCTTTAGGCCGAAGGTCACGGTACAAAAGGACAAGGCAAGCAGATGGTCAGACAGGCTGGGTCGAGGCAGGCGGATATTAGAATAGTCAGGCAGGCAACGGTCAAAACCGGGTATCAAACAGACAGATGGGATCAGGCAAGAGAGTGGTCAAAGTTCAGGCTGGGTCAAGATTCAGAGTTCAGAATAGTCAGGATACAGGCAGGGTCAAACACGGACAATCAAAACAGGATACAGATTCAGGGTCAGAAAGCACAAGGCTCAGGAAGCACCAGGATAACAATCCTATCACGGGCAATGACAAACAGTAAGAATACCCCTTTAATACTTTAAATTTCGCGCCATTGCGCGCTGACGTCATCAAGCCAGCGCGCATGCGCCTTCAAGGCGCGCACTAAGAGGAAGCCAGCGCATGAGAAGAGGAGCGGCGTGGCGGGCGTCCCCGCCGCACCACTGGACTACCAGGGTGAGTTATTTTCCTTACAGGGTCGAATTGAAAATTTACATTTTTAAATTCTAATTTTGAGTTTATTTTAGTGTAATTCGACTAGGGATTAGTCCAAATTGGATTTGAGTTTATATTCGAATTTCAAAATTTATCATATAATGTCCCATTAAGAGTTAGAATTTGACTATTCGCTATCTAAAATAAAACCTGCCGAATTGGTGTTTTAGCCTATGGGGACCTCCTACAATTACTTTGGAGTCGTTTGTGGGTCGATCCTATTCACCCAAATGTAAAAAATTTGAATACATTTCGATTGGTCTGTTTTTTTTTCGAATTTCTAGTTTATGGGAGTTTTTATAAACTCCTATAAACTCTAAATTCGACCCTTGATCATTTTTCAAATTCGAATCTAATTTGGACTATTCTCTAGTCTAATTTTTCAATTTGAATTTTTTACTTCGACCTTTGATAAATCTGCCCCTAATAGTTTGAATAGTAGGTTCAGTATCACTTTAATGGTAACTAAGCTGCCTGAATCTATATTAATAGCAAAACAATCCTATTTCATTTTTAGAAGACCCCATATCCCCCGCATTCTGGATAAATCCCATACTTAACAATGTATCCAGCTATTGCTTTTGGGTAATTTGTTTATTTTTTTTATATTGTATGCCATATTTTCACTACCATGAAGCAGGCACTAGCATGAGAAACATATTCGTATTTTATTGCTGATGATTAAAAATCATACGTTTCATAATGTTAACCTATTTAAATGTACATACACGTAACAGTAAAAATGTTCTTGTATTTTGAGATTAACGTTTGATATGTATTTGTAGGCCAAGGATGCAGGGTTGGCAGTCAGATTCAATGGAAATGTTAAGAAAGTCTTATGGGATATAAAGACAAAAAATAACATAAAGCATCACGTGAAAATAACAAATTGCAGGTGGTTTCTTAGTATGATTGTAAATAATGTAGTTTCCAAAATGTTATACTAGAATGTTTAGTCTATTTCTGGGAAGATTTTCCAAACTGGAGGATGCAAGTGCAAGAGTGCTAAGGCACGCAAGAGCAACACAGCGGCCCTGTCTGTATGGTCCTATGTGCACTTCATGCAGAGTGTACGGGAATGTGGGGGGGGACCCCTGTTGCTCTCTGTTGGATTGAACGCTGCCTAATGCAGGCAGCAACTTCATACAAGAGGTACACCATGGGTCTCTGTGCACCAAATAGGTTAACAATGCTAATATTACTAGTGTCTATTGTTCTGTTGCTAGTAACTCTGTAAACTGAAGATGTCGTGGGCCACATTTACTGATACTACCCAAATTTACCCTTATACCTCATAGCAATTAGTTAATGATCTGCTGTCATTATTCTATCTGCAGTAGGTAGACAACTCAAAGTTAACTGCTGATCGGTTGTGGTGAGTTACTGCACTGGATTTGCTAAATAAGTCCCAGTGATTCTGACAGCCATGTCTTTTTACCAGTTCTTAACAGGTTACAATTGAGAAAACAGACACTGGGCAAACAAAAAATGTAACTTGAAATTATGGAGCAGCAGGAGGCACAGGCTGCAATGGGATCATATCCTTGGCTCAGCAGTACCTCCTGATGTTGTGCTCTGCTCCTTGTGCTGGATTATCATCCGTCATGAGAAGCGAAGCACAATTTACCCAAATGCTTCCTAAGTGAGAACTAAGGAGCATGCCTTAGTACTTGCTCCCGGGTAATGTATATGATCCCTAGAGCCACCCATACTGGGTAAAATAATTAGGGTACTTAGGCCTAGTGCCTACAGCTTAGCCGCAGCTCAAAGCTGATAGAAGCAGCAACCTGGGCAAAAGATATCTCAGGAGGAATAACTGGAGAAACATGACAGAAGTTCAGGGTAAGGTTTGTGAAACAGACATGTTGGTAACTGGAAAACAGAATAGGAGCCACATGGGAGGGTCATGATCACTGTGGGGAAGAGGTGCAAGACCAAGATCTTAACAGCCCATCAGAGCTGAAGCTGAAACAGTGACAGAAAACAAGGCATGGCTTTACAAATATATGGTAACATATTTTAAAAGGGATGCTGAGGTTCAAAACAAGGTTTGTTAGTGGTTTTAACTAATTATGGGCGATTTTTTACCATTTTGCTTCGCTAAAAAATTTGCGAATTTCCAGGGAAATTAGCTAAACAGAGAAAAAAATTGCAAAACACATTGAAGTCAATGGGCGTACAATTATTTTTCTGGAAGCTGCAGCATGTTTATTTGTATTAATGTATATGGTCATGAATGGATTCTAAAATTCTGGATATAAATAAGACCAAACTAGAACATGAACCAACAAATGGCAAGTGTTAAACAAAGGCTTTCAAGGGATACTGTCATGGGGAAAAAAATGAATAAGTTAATAGTGCTGCTCCAGCAGAATTCTGCACTGAAATACATTTCTCAATAGAGCAAACAGATTTTTTATATTCAATTTTGAAATCTGACATGGGGCTAGACATATTGTCAATTTCCCAGCTGCCCCAAGTCATGTGACTTGTGCTCTGATAAACTTCAATCACTCTTTACTGCTGTACTGCAAGTTGGAGTGATATCACCCCCTCCCTTTTCCCCCCTACAAGCCAAACAAAAGAACAATGGGAAGGTAACCAGATAGCAGTTCCCTAACACAAGATAACAGCTGCCTGGTAGATCTAAGAACAACACTCAATAGTAAAAACCCATGTCTCACTGAGACACATTCAGTTACATTGAGAAGGAAAAACAGCAGCCTGACAGAAAGCATTTCTCTCCTAAAGTGCAGGCACAAGTCACATGACATGGGGCAGCTGGGAAATTGACAATATGTCTAGCCCATGTCAGATTTCAAAATTGAATATAAAAAAATCTGTTTGCACTTTTGAGAAATGGATTTCAATGCAGAATTCTGCTGGAGCAGCACTATTAACTGATTCATTTTGAAAAAAAAATTTTTTTCCCATGACAGTATCCCTTTAAGCAAAGCATGTACTGTAGGTTCACTGGCCTTCCGTTATGGGTCACTGCAATGTTTCAACATAAATCTATGGTAGTATCAAAGGATTTGGGGGCCCTCAGAGAAAATATAATTATAGCGAAGAGACCAAACCATAACAGCCTCTAACTAATGAAGGGAAGAGAACATTCCGCTAACTGTTTCCCTTGGGTTACATTTTATTAGATAAAAACTAACACGAAAAGCAAACTAGTTTAGTAACACAGTATATTTTAGATTATATTTTCTTTAGTAAGAAAGAATAAAGTGAAGACCTATTTTGTAAAAGATGTGGTAGTGACCTCATGCAATATGTAACGGGAAGCTTTATGAATAGTTTAAGAAACAACCACACAATGTGAACTCCATATTTTTTTAACCTCCGAATATTTATGAGGTCTTAATGTATACACCCCCCAGAGTAACCCATTTCTCCCTTTAAACAAAACAGATAAACAATGTGTATTTCATACTATATCTGCCTGTGTAAGAATGCTACTTGCACATACATCCCTGCTAGTGATTATGTTTTATTATGGTTTAAATGGAAGATGCCCTTGTCCGATAAGATCTTACCTGAAAAAAGGTCAAAGCTCTTCTGCCTCTAAGATTCTTTAATAAACGTATTCATAGACTGGACTGTCGTTTAATAAGAAACACTGCATACGTATGTGGGAGAATCAGAGGGAAGATAATTAGAGAGAGACTGAAGAGTGACACATAGAGGGACAGGAACAAGGAGAGGATATTGTTATTATTATTATTATCTTAATGTTGAAAATGCCATAAGCAGCTCAGGCAATATAAGGGTTGGTTCATACTGTAAATGCTAATATAAAGATAGCACTACTTGAAAGCAAAGACATTGGGTCACACAATGTGGACTTCAGGCAGAAAGCACTAGTGTGCATTATCTCTCCACGCAGAGCCTTGGTCAAGGGCAACCTATTTAAACTATAAACTGGTGGAAGAAAACAAGACATATCAGTGAATGTAATGGTAATTCCACTAGATGCCACAGGTAGAGTAAAAGAATGCTTGTATACATGCGACCTCCAATTATTTCACTACCATATACTGATTAAACTTTAATGAGTTTATTAGTGGAAGTACATGAGTCTGCAATGGCAGTTTGACGGCGCTCAGCTCCTCTTCGCTTCTCCTGATAAGGTCATGATTTAAGCACACAATGTCATTACACCAAGCTTGGAGCAAAAATTCAAAACAAATAGATATCAAAGACTTGGGTTCAATGCCTGAATATAGGTCTTTCTTTCTGAAGTTCCTGGGTCCGTCTAAATTATTATTTTGGCTTGATCATCTGGTTCTGGATATTGTGCTTAGATTCTGACTAAGTTCATTGCCGCCTGCCTCGATATTTTGCGGAATATGGCTTTGAGCTCTCTTAACCCCTTGGATACAGCAAATCAAACTTTCTGAATTCTGCTTCCTCCTTGGACCAGATGTCAACCATTAAGGGCCATTGAGCCTTGACACAATTAAAACATTTTAAACTAGGATTATTAGTGCAATCCCAGGGTTTTATCCCAGGAACAAGTTCGTTAAATAAGTAGAACATTTTCTAGCTTCACCAGTTTTATTACTGACAATTTGAAAAAGGGTCTTTTGGCTTCCTTGTCCACCTCTCTCTATTACCCCCATGCCAAACAGATCTATTGCTGATTTATATTTTACCCCCATGTCAAACAGATCTATTGCTGATTTATATTTTAATTTTGTCCTCTGAACACCCTGCCTCAACTTGGATGACTTTGAGAACATATATACTGATTCCAAAACCAACAGGCCATATTCACACTCTATAGACTTTGGAGATTAGAGGCTAAAAGACTGGTTAATGGGGGTGCATGAAATTTCCCTTTTTCTCCCATCAGAAAGGTTTAGGAGATGTGATTGCATAGGGATCTACAATACGTTTTGCTCTTTCTAGCTAATTTATGTTAAAATAACTATTTTGTTTGCCTATTTCATGTTTTCATTAAATGCAAAGAGAGGGGCCAAGTCATTAAAAAAAACTCCATAATTTCAGAACATTACAATGCAACCTGCACTTTTTCATTTAACCTCCAAAGAACAAAAATTCAATGAACAAGTTACCTCTTCCCTTTTTGAATTGTTCATTATGCTTTTTAATGCTCTCTCAATCGCAACACTTTTGAAGGGTGTAATATAATGTATTCACAGGGTTCAGTAGGTTAGGAAAGTGTCCCGCAGACAGAAGTTAAATTTGAGCTATTTAAAACAACAAACAGGCATCAGATTACAGATGTACTTGATACTCTATGACATGTATAGTCACTTGACGAGGAAGTATCCTGTTTCTTATGAATATATACTTGTATACCTCATTATACCTCATTGCATCTCTATTATATCCCAAATGTGTCAACAAATTTATTATAAGAACTGGTGTAACTGATATGATGTGTCACATGCAAAATGTTTATTTTATTTTTTTTGCTGTTTTTCTAAATGATTGATAGTTTTAATGGATACTGGTATATAAGACACAGGATATCCTGTGACCTCACCACTGATGAAGTTCCAGAAAGAGGCATGAAACGCGTCAGGTGACTATACATGTCATAGAGTAGGAAGTAGATCTGTAATCTGATGCCTGTTTGCTGTTTTAAATAGCTCAAAAAAAAGTTTTTTGGTTTTAACTTCTGTCTGCGGGACACTTTCCTAACCTACTAAACCTTGTGAATACAATACTGAAGTGCCTGCACCTTAAGAAGTAAGCACAGTGAAATGGTGACCATTTGGATGAAGACATGTGAGTTTAAACTTTTCTTTGATCATATGGCTGTAATATAATGTACATGCTCCTCGCAGAGTCCCAGTAGCCCTCAGGGTAGGACTGCACGAGCAATTTTGTCGCGATCCGACGCGCACCATGCATCGTCTGCATCCGACAGTCGTGTCGCGTTGGATCAATGCTGTGACACCATGCAAGAATTCTATCTCTCACCTTATTTTTGTTGCATGCGACAAGTCGCATGCATTTTGTCGCAGCACGTCGGATCGCAACAAAATCGTTCGTGGAGTCCTACCCTTAAGGAAAGAATTTTCCAAAGAGATTGACTGAATGCAAAAAACGTGTGTCATTGTTAAAGCTGATGAGTCCACTGAATGGGTAAATTCAATGGTCATAGTAGAAAAACCCTGCACATGAGAACTGTGGATTTGTCTAGACCCCCAAGACCTAAATAAGTGTCCTAAATGCCAGGTCAGGATATTGGCAAATAAAACTAGACCAGTATAGTTCACGATGTTTATAACACCCCGATGTAGCTTCTCCCAAGTTGATGAAACTTACAGTATGCAGGTCTTCAGTGTGTTGCTACTTACGTGGATCACCTTCTGTTTTATGGTGAAACTCTGGAAGAACATGATTCTAACTAAAAAAACAAGATTCAGAGGTCACGGGGAAGGGTGTAGGGCATGGGGTTAAATTTGATTTGAATTTGATTTGAGTTTTCAGGTTGATAACATTCGATCGAGCTTTAGACATTTGAGTTTTTTATTAAATACTGTAAGTGGCATATTTATCAAGGGTTGAATTTCGAATTTGAAAAACTTCGAAATTCGAATTCAAAAAGACCAACTGAAATTAAGTCTTAAGTTTTATTTTTTTGGCCGAATAGGTCCGTTTTCGATCGAATAGGTCCCTATTCGAATCGTACGAATTGAAGTAATATCGCATTCGATCAAATTCGAATTCTGACTACTTCCCATGTGTGCCCCTGGAATGCTTAGCTGCATCATTGCTTAACAGTTGAAGCTCATGTACAGGCAAGAGAAAGAGAGAAAGAGAGAGAGAGAGAGAGAATGCCCCATCAATAACTTAATCTGTTTCCAAATTAATTTCCCCTTGAATAGGTATCTTTCCTGTTCCGTCACCACTCAGTAAAAACTTTAACAAGTTTGCTTTTTTAATAAACTGTGAATGTAATTTTCTGTCCTTTGCACAGCACTTACTTTTTTACATCTATCAAGAGTCATTTATTTAAGAACAGTCTAGCCCTTTTCTTCTGCATTATTTAACACATTTAATATAAAAGCAAATTGCTAGCACAGTTCACACTACTGGATGAATATGAAAGTCCACATTTATTTTTATTTCAAAGAAATATTATACTGCAAATTCACAGTCTAAAAAAAACTGTTACACAGCGATAACAGATCATTTAGCTTTATTTTTCATTTCTATATTATTGGTAGATTATTTTCAATTTAACTAAACCTGCTTTGCATAAATTGCAGAAGAAGCATGGAATAGCAGCTTTACAGAGAACTGCTGGCCACATTATCATACAATTTTATGCCACTGGAGGAAGAATTTCAGGATCTCAAAGCATGAAAGGTGTCATTAGTTCAGTTATCTTTGCTGACTCATAAACATCTGCATCTTTCTGTCTACAATATATACAGAAAGGGCATGAAGGGAAAATGCTGCACTTGTTATTACCTGGGAGCACTCACAAGAGTTTAGTGCCTGCTTTGAGTTTCAGTTTTTGCTAATTGGTATGATCAAAACTCAATGAACAGTGTAGTTTCTGATTGGACATGGCTTGATTTAATTTTTTTCTAATGAGACGTCCCCTCTGAATTTTCATTTCTTCCAATGATATGCCCCCTCTGACTTTTCATGTTTTTCAAAGATATGTTCCTTCTGCAATCATCCAAGAGTAGGACAAAATGCAGTAAAACAATGTTTTCAATGAATTGTTCAATGTAAAAATAAAAACTAGGTATCCTAGTGCATCCTTCTCCTTCTGTGCTGGTCTCCTCTGTGGCGGGTGCGGCGCGCACTTCCGGGTTATGCACCGGCGCAATGACGTCATAAGTATTTAAAGGGGCTTTGAATGAAAACTCATGGTCCGTTGTTAGGTTCTACTTGCTAGTTTCCTGGGTGCTTATTCTTAGTGAATCCTGTTTGAATATACTGTTATTGACCCTTGCCTGCCTGCTGACTATTCTGAACTCTCCAATCTGACCCTTGCCTACCTGCTGACTATTCTACGTTCTCCAATCCTGATTCTAGCCTGTCTGACCATTCATTGAACTCTGCCTGCACTGACTATTCTCAGCTCTGCTTCTGCTGGCCCGGCCTGCCTGACCACGCTATATTGTCTGGCCTATCTCCTTGGTAAAATGATTACACCCCTTTGCTCGTCCAGAACCGTTTGCTTTGCTCCTCTCTTATTAAGACCTGGCGGCATCCAATTAGCGGAGGGCTCCTCCCGAAGTGAAAGGCGGCTGTTTTAGGCAGAAGCAAGAGCCGAGACCAGGGAGCCTAGCACTGGTTGTGGATTTAGGGTGCCGAATGTGACAGCTGGAGTGACTGGATGTCTAACATAATAGCTAGAACACTACTTTCTGCTTTGAAGCTCTTTTGGTTTCCACTGATTGGTTACCAGGCAGTAACCAATCAGTGACTTGACGGGGGTCCACATGGGTCATAACTGTGACAGCTGTAGACAGCATGCTTGAGATGGCATTGACAAGTTCCTATCACTGTATATAATTCACCGGAGGTTACAATATCTTTACAGTGGTGGGAATGGAATGTTGGCCAAGACCTGATATTTTTATTACAGTGAAAGTGGTTCTTCTCGATGAAGTTAGTGAGGCTATGACCATGCAGGGTGATGTCGTGATGGCAAATTCTATTAATGCGAGTAGCTTGGATGACTTGAACAAGCATAATATCCAAGGCTACAGTGATATTAAGACCTACAGCTAGTTTAATATAAAATATATATGAGTGAATAGATTAGTTGTACCTTTGGGTATAGCCAGGGGTTTACAGTGGGTTTAAAACAGTTATATGAAAAGGAATGTTTTGACGCTGTCAATGTATTGAATATAACGTCTAATCAATTTAATGCTACCTTGGTTAATAAAAGCATAAGCTTCTAGCAGACACCTGGGTGAACTCTAGTGTAAATGCATTTTGCCCATGTAAGATGTGTATGTTCCTGTTTTTACACCAGTTTTATGCAAACTATATATTACTTTTTTTTAAAGCTGTGCTCACTCTTTGCTTGTTTACCACTTGATGCTTTCACATATTTTATGTGTCAATTATTTTTTAACTAGACTTAAAAGTAGAAATCCAAATTACGTAAATATCTCTTATCCAGAAATCTCCAGACCCCAAGCATTCTGGATAACAAGACCTTTACCTATAAATATAAAAATCAGTATAGCTCTCAGTTTTACTGTCATTCATTCATGCAAAGTAACTGGAATAACCAGAAATATATTACAAATAGTGGTAGTAGATGAACTGGATATGTAAAATGAAAGCAAGGAAGGGATAAAAATAGAAGAACAGTAATACTTTGCAACATTGAGCAGCACGGATCTACATTTTACTGATCTTAAAATACCTGGATGCTTTAGTTTGCCAGTTTTAAGTTTTTTTCACGTATCCAATGTAATTCCTTTTGCTAATCTGTTTTATCCCTTTACTTCTTTATGATTCTAAACACATCTCATCACTTTGTCTCTTACAGAATCAATATAATTACAGTGGTTATGTGGGATCAATATAATTATGATGGTTAAGCCAATCACAATATTTCAGTTTAACACATTCTGACAGCTCTGCATGATGAAGAGGCAATCTGAGTTGGAGGCTACTGATTTGAGAGACTAGATGATTACACAGAAGAAAAGAAAGAACAGTCCTATGACAGATATGGAAACATTTTTTGCACTTCTTTTTTTATTCATAGATTTAGGCAATTAGAAATAATGCACTTCACACAGAGAGGAGGCCTGCATGGAATATGGTATGCAAATATCACCTTTATGCAGAGCGATCATACCAACTTCCTTAATCAAACTCAAAAAAGTTTATATGAAAAAAAAACATATTTCTAAATATGAATATGAAACTGTTTGTCTTGATGCAAAAATTACAATTAACTATAATTTTTCAATGATTTTTATTAATGAAAAAAATACCAAGGGGTAGATTTATTAAAGGGTGAAGTGGAAGTCGCTAGCGAAAATTCGCCAGAAATCTCATCCGCAGGGACATCGCCAATTTACTGGTGTACAGGTGTAGAGGACAATTCACTAGTGAAAGGGACCGGCTCTAGCATAGTTTCGCGCCCTATTTCCAGATGAATATTTTCGCACAGGCATCATTATTTCAAAAATGTACTAAAGTGCGAACCTTACCTCTTTCGCCAGAGTCTTCCTTCACCACCTTAGACCTGGAGAACTGATAAGATCCTCAATCTCCTCCTCCCCAATCTTATGTCAGTGACATCATCTACTGTATGCTGAAAACTCATAAAAAATGCTAGCAAAACTTTGCCAGTGTTTGGTTACAACTTCGCATTTTAGTGAATTAGCATAGTGGTAATGAATTTACGCCTGGCGAAGTGGAGCAAAGTGTGGCAGAGCCTTCAGTGGTGAAAATTCGCCCTTTAGTGAATTTGTCCCATAGAGACAAGTAGTCGCATCATTGCTTAAAAAGCCAGACAAGCTTCTTTATAAGTCAATGGAAGGTGCATTTTCATCATAATTGCTAATTATTTTGACTATTTTTAGATTACTATTTTTACATTCTACCCACTGTGCTCAATGATTTCAAATTTCAAATTGATCCCAAAAAACATCTTGAATTTTGGTAATATAGCTGTAATAATACCTGGTGGTCTATTGAGGCAGAGGGGACACCCGAATCCTTCATCTTCCCAATGGCGCGTGCATTTTTTTCTTTCAGCGTAACGTGTCTGAGGTCATCGAGCTGGTTTGAAATTGAAATATTTAAGGCTCCACAACCGTTTTCTCTTTATTCAAAGTAGGTTGATTCTAGATAGTTCCTGGGTGTGAATTCTTGTTTGATTTACTGTTCCTAGATCCTTGCTGTTCTGACTATCCCTGTCTGCTGTCTGAACCTTTGCCTGATTATTGACTACCCTTTTGGATTCTGATTCTGTACTGAGCTGACTGATTGGTATCAACCCAGTCCTGTTCCACTACCACGCTTACTTTTTCCACATACCTCTTGTCCCACGTTTTGGTTCCCTTGCCTGCCTAGAACTCTTGCCTTGGTTCTCTCGCTTTAAGACCTGGTGGCATCTGAGTAGCAGAGGGCTCCTCCCAATGTAAAAGGTGGCTGTTATAGGCAGAAGCATGAGTCGTGACCGGAACCTTGATGTTTGTTCTGGATTTGAGATTAGCTGACTTCTACATGAACTTGCCAACGTTTAGAAGCTGAATTTTTGTATTTCAGTTTTTAAGTTTGTGGTGCTTAACAAATGGCAAAAATTCAAGTTTCGGAAACTTGAATTTGAAAGTTCATACTGTAAATCTGCCCCTTAAAGGGGAAGGAAACCTAGGTGGCGCAAAAACCCTCCCCCCCTCCTGTGGGTTGCCACCCTCCCTCCTCCCCCCTGACCTACCCGTCCCGCTGGGCAAATGCCCCTAACTTGTTACTTACCCTTCTGCGCAGGTCCAGTCCAGGGAGTTCACAGACGACATCTTCTTCCACACGATCTTCTTCCTGCTTTGAACGGCGCATGCGCAGTAGGAGCATTTCGCCGGTACGATCTACTGCGCATGCGCCAAAAGTACTTCGTGACTTTTGACACATGCGCAGTAGATCCGTACCGGCGAAATGCTCCTACTGCGCATGCGCCAAAACACCGTTCAAAGCAGGAAGAAGATCGCATGGAAGAAGATGTTGTCTTTGAACTCCCTGGACTGGACCTGCGCAGAAGGGTAAGTAACAAGTTAGGTGCATTTGCCCAGCGGGACGGGTAGGTCAGGGGGGAGGAGGGAGGGTGGGCAACACACGGGAGAGGGGGAGGGTTTTTACGCAACCTAGGTTTCCTTCCCCTTTAAGATCAAATCATTAGTTTAATAGTACTTCTCTGTATTCTGTAGCTTGAACTCTCAGGTGGAGAATAGAATGCACTTCATGGAGAAATGTTTAAGTTTGGTTTTTAAATGTGGGTTAACAGGTAGTCATGTAGGTAGTAGTAAGCAGATGACTAAAATAAGAAATACGTGAAACCCATAAGTTTCCTATAAATAATAGTATAACCACAGATGGTGTTACACAATACTGAGGGAACCCCGGACAACTTCATGGTGTAAGTGCAGCCTAATCTAGTTTATTCTGGGTATTACACATGGACAATTGCAGACATGCAGCTGCTGTTGACATCAAAGTGAAGCCTTAGTGGAGCATAACATTACAATGTTTACCAGAATCAGTCACTCAGTATATACACTCAAAATGTACGTACCACAAGAGAATACTTGCAGTTAACAAGTTAGAGGGGCATAAACTAGATAAATAATTAGACATACTGTAAAGGAAGAGTATCTTATATATTTACAATGGCAGTAAATGTGGTATAGTAAATGTGATAAATTTCCACGTCAGCTTTCTACTAACAATTAATAAATGTACTTAAAATAACATTTAAATTCCCTGACAATATACCGTATGAGTTACAGCACTGAGAAAAACAATGAACTGCTCATCATCACTAAAAGTGTTGACAGGGAAGGCGATTGTAAAGTTAATTAGAGCGGATTTGTTTTTGTAATAATTTAGCCTTCAGGGGGAAAGATAATTTTTTCTGAACGCACAGAAGAGATTGAAGGTTTGGGGATGAAAAAAACCACGTTTAAAGGGATGTCTAGTTATATAAAGATATCAAGACAAGATTATTTTATTATCATGAATATTATTATTATTTACATACAGTAACTATTAACCAAGGGGCAGATTAAAAATACTTCGAAATTCGACCATCGAATTAAAATACTTCGAATATCGAATTCGAACTTTTTTTCATCAAATTTGGGTATCCTGCGGTCAAAGTAAAATCGAACGATCGAACGATTAAGGATTTTAGCGATCGAACAAACGATTTTTCTTCGACTTCAAATAACTTAGAAAAATGCTCTAGAAGGTCTAGGCTAACATAGCACTTCGGCAGGTTTAATTTGGCGAAGTATTGAAGTCAAAGTTTTTTTAAAGAGACAGTACTTCGATTATCGAAGTCAAAAGTATTTATCTTTGAATCGAATTCGAAGTCGTAGTATCCTATTCGATGGTCGTATCCAAAAAATTACTTTGAATTTCAAATTTTTTTACTTCGAAAATTCCCTCAAATTCACTAAGACCCTTGATAAATCTGCCCCCAAGTGTTTGAAGTCGGCCGCTTATACACTGATACATCTTAGGACATGACTAAGGGATTCCAGAAGGCTGTATAATTATTCACTTTTTAACTTTTAGGCTCTCATTACTAATATACCTGCACATTATATCCACAGCAGTAAATAACATCAACCAATCAAATGAATTCAATTGATCAAAGCTCTCTGGCTCTGGCTCACTGCACTAGAGCAAATATTTTCACTGCTAGTAAATGAGCCTTCAGACACAGAACCTAGACATTATACACATAAATAATCAATAAGTATTTTTGCCTTATAGGGCTGTCGTTATTTGGCATGTTTCCCACTGCCTCTTTTTTTTGCTCTTTCAATATGATTATTAGTTTCATAAACAAGTGTGAGATAATACAATACAAGTGTAAAAATGCCATATGACAGATGTTACATCTTTATAATCAAACAATAAATTAGTTATAAAAGAAAGTAATAATGAAAAGTAATGAAAGTTATTAGTTATAAACAAAAAGTTCTAACAGAATTTCAAATTCCAAATTTAGAAATAACACAAACTAATACTCAGAGCACAAAATATTAATGTACAGAATAAAAACAATACCATCTCTTAAATGGAAATGAAAAGAAAATACCTCCTGGAATTGTTTTAAGTTAAAAGTTTTACCATACTTGTTTAGATGTTAAATAAACCCTAAATTGGGCCTCTTTTATTTTAACATCACTCTGTAACCCTCTGGGAACTGAGGAGACCAATTGCTATAGGAGGTTATTTATCAAATTCCAAATTTATCTCAATATTTTCTGGAAAAAAAAACTCCCACCAAATCCGAGTTTTTTTGGCTTATTTATACTTTCCTAAAAATTTTGTTTGCGGGAAAAAATCTGAAAAATCTTGAAAAATACGAATTTTTCTGAATTTCCACCTAAAAACTCAGATTTTTTTTCTAATTTTTGCCAGAAAACCCCGAAAACTTCGGATTATTAAACAAAACTCAATGCAAAAAATCTTTGGGACTTCTCCCATTACTTATATGCAACCTCGGCAGGTCTGAGATGCTGGATTTTCGAATTCTGACTTTTTTCCATCCTCGGGGTATAATACATTTTTTTTCCACTAAAAATTCGGATTTTATTCTAAAAAAAATACATTTTTCAGATTTTGTCATTCGGAGTTTAGTTAATTGCCCCCGTAGTGTTAAATGTGAAACGTTGTCCCAGGCTTGCCTGATATTGGATTTCAGCTGATCAATAGTGCCTACTTTGCTGGGTTTTTTTTTTCGTTTCATACCAAAACATCAATGGGGGGATGTAAAAATGTTTTAGTAGCGCAAAAAACCTGTGCAAAGACGCTTGCGAATGTTAGTGATCAGGTTTGCATCCTTTTTGACTGATTACAGACCTCTACGATTTCATCACAAAGCTTGCGACCAAATGGCTTTTGTGAACATTCACAGTGTATGTAATAAAATATCACAATCAGCGTTTTTTGCAACAAAATATTTTACAAAACTCCAGATCAGTTGTTAACACTAAGGGGCAAATTTACTTAAGGTCGAATATCGAGGGTTAATTAACCCTCGATATTCGACTGCCGAATTGAAATCATTTGACTTCGAATATTGAAGTCAAAGGATTTACCGCAATTCGTTCGATCAAAGGATTTTAATCCATCGATCGAACGATTTTTCTTCGACCAAAAAATACTTAGAAAGCCTATGGGGACCTTCCACATAGGCTAACATTGACTTCAGTAGGTTTTAGGTGGCGAACTAGAGGGTCGAAGTTTTTTTTTTAAAGAGACAGTACTTCGTCTATCGAATGGTCGAATAGTCAAATGATTTTTAGTTCGAATCGTTCGATTCGAAGTCGAAGGTCGAAGTAGCCCATTCATTGTTCGAAGTAGCCAAAAAAACATTCGGAATTCAAAGTTTTTTTTCCTCTATTCCTTCACTCAAGCTAAGTAAATGGGCCCCCAAAACATTGCTTAGCGTCGCGATAATGTGCAATGTAATATTCACCAGCGAATGATATTACATTGTGGGCAGTGCTAAAAATAATGATTTGCAAATCCCACCATTCCCTTTTAATTTGTATTTTTCACAGTGTCCCAGCTTTTTTTGGAAACGGCTTGTACAATATGTAAAAAACATAAAAAAAGAATGCCATTGTAAATTTGTGAATCGGGTACAAATTGTGGCCAAAATGTTCATAGTGTGGATAGTGTCACTTCTGGTGTTTGGTCTGTGCACAAATCCTTAGTTGCAAGCTTGTTTGCGTACATTGGGAGTCATTTATCAACACCGGGCAAATTTGCCCATGGGCAATAACCCATGGCAACCAATCACATTGCTGCTTTCACTGTTCTACTTGCAGCTGGCTTTAAAAAGCTAATCACTGATTGGTTGCTATAGGTAACTGCCCATGGGCAATTTTGCCGAGTGTTGATAAAAATTGCGAATTTCCCACAAAATGGCGAAAAATTCACGAAACGGCGCCTGTCTCATTTTTTCGCCATGAATTTGCGCCTGCCGAATAAATTCGGCCATCACTACTAATGATTTTCGATTGATTGAATTGCCACTCATCTCAAATAAGTGGGAGTGCATGAAACAGTTTCAGACACAAGTATCTTGAATAAATGAGATTTTTATGAACTACTGCAGGCATTTTGTGCAACTGCACTTAAAGGAGAAGGAAAGCTACGGAGGCATTTTATTGCCAATAGATTAGCTGAAATAGTGCAAGATAGAATGCTATATTTATTCTGTAGAATGTTTTACCATACCTGAGTAAAAAGCTCTAGAAACTCTCTGTTTGTTTAGAATAGGAGCTGCAGTATTAATGTGGTGTGACATCACTTCCTGCCTGAGTCTCTCCCTGCTCTGGGCTCAGATTACAGTAGAGAAGGGAGGGGTGGGGGGAGAGGAGCAAACTGAGCATGCTCATACCCAGGGCAAGGAGGTTTAAGCTGAAGGCAGGAAGTCTGATACAGAAGCCCATGTGTACACAATAGAAGGAAAGAAATTCAGTGTTTCTTTTGACAGGGAACTCAGAGCAGCATTACTTTGGGGGTTTACTGGTATATTTAGATGGACCTTTCTGATAAGGCTTACTTAGTTTTAACCTTTCCTTCTCCTTTAAAGGTCATAAATAGCATCGACAGGAGCGTAGAACTGAAGGACTGCAATTGCCACTATCCTCCTTCATATGTTACACTTAAAAGGGGTGTTCAAAAGCTGAAATTAAAATGACAGTGTATAAATAACAAGATACCAAAGTATGGATATGCCAGTAGTAAACAACAGCATTATTTATTCACATTTCCAAATGCCTGAACTCTTGCAAGCTCATCCTGCTATGGCATTGATCGAGTAATCATTATATTACCATTATGGATTAAAAGGCATATGCTAGAGGCAGCTGTCACTACAGCTGGTTAGTGATTTAAAAATTGATAATCAAGCCATCAGTAAAATGGTTCCTATCATTGCAGGTATTAAAGAAAGGAAATACATATTTTAAGATATTATTTCATGTTCTATGTTAAGGGATTTTGTCATGATTGTTATGGTGTAGTTTTTATTCCTAAATTACACTGTTTTCACTCTACCATATAAATGTAATTCCTAACCCAACAAGTGTATTCTGTACAGTTTTAATATTGGTGTGTAGGTGCCATCTCAGGTCACTTTGCCACGGCATGTGCTTTTAGAAAAATCCAGTGCTGCACTATGGAACTGCTTTCTGGCAGGCTATTGTTTCTCCTACTCAATGTAACTGAATGGAGTCACAATGGGACATGGATTTTTACTATTGAGTGCTGTTCTTATATCTACCAGGGAGCTGTTATCTGGTTACTTTACCCTTGTTCTGCTGGGGGGGGGGAGGAGGGTGATATCACTCCAACTTGCAGTACAGCAATAAAGTGTGCGTAAAGTTTATCAGAGGACAAGTCACATGACTGGGGGCACCTGGGAAACTGACACTATGGGGCAGATTCACTAAAAGGCAAATTGGCTAACTCTAGTGACTTTTTGACAGTGTTGCCACCCACAGGGACATCTCCAATTCACTAACAGGCGCAGGTGCCAATTCGCTAGCGAACAGGACCGTCGATAGCGTTTATTTGCACTCTATCGCCAGACGACTTATGCCACAAATCCAAATGGCGGATTTTACTGAACGTTTACTGAATTGATGTTTATCATAGGCTCCACAGTCATAATAGAAGCTCTAGTAAAAAGATATGGGAATAATTTTCTCCCTTGCATTAGACCTATGGAAAGAAATGGTCAGTGATCCATGTAGGGTCAGGCCACACAAGGCGTTTTAGGGAGATTTGATCGCCTGGCGACTAATCGCCTCGTTTTTGTGGCGACCAATCTCCCCAAACGCCTTCCCTGAATATGCGCTGGCTAAAATGAAAAAAACCACTGGCGCTAATCGCACGGGGCAATTCGTTTTCCAAAGTCGCCCGAAGTTTCCTCGTGAGGCAACTTCGGAAAACGAACCTGAAATTCGTTTCCGGTTAGTTAAGGAAATACTTTTAAATAAATATAAATATATTTAAGGAAATATAGAAAAGATCCATATCTTTGTGAAAAACTGTAAACCCACTCAAACCCAAGGATTAACACTTCCAAGGGCACATGGATTAACTGCCAGCAAATACTTCTATTGCCACTTTACAAAAACGTGTATTGCTATTACTGTATGTAACCTAGCTACCAAGGCTCTGTGCTCTAATACAAACAAGATGCTAAATACTTTCTTTCTCAGCAATGTACCGTAGTTGTACCTATAATTATATTCAAGTATGTAGAGGTCAGAGAATATTTCTTTACTATTTGTTTCTCTCCAGTTGAGTCTCTTATCAAAAGCCCCAATTAACAAAAGGTCATTGAAAGCTGCATGTCACTATCTCCTGTCTAGAATTGTGTTCTGCTTCCTATTATCCCCGTGTAAAAAGGTATAGGTCATCTGACGACAAGGCTTTTACATCTCTGAAAGCTCCTGAATTGCATTGTTTGTGGATTATATTGTTGTAAATCCAATAGAACAGAAAAACTGATGGTCTGGCTATATCTTTTGTAATAGGCTGTGAAGAAGAAAATAATCCTGTGCAAACCTATTTCTGCTTTTTTATCTGATAGCAGTGCTAATTTCCACATTTTGAAATGAATAAGAAGAAATGCAGCAACTTTAATATTGCCCTCAGGGGTGCAGCAGTTTGTGAAGTGTGACATTTCGTTTTTTGTTTTGTGTTCTTGCTTTCTTTTTTTAAAGCTTATAATGAGTAAAACCATTTACCAAGCGTGAAAATCCTGTTTTGTATGATGTTCCGCCATTAACGCAGAGCTTTCCTCCCTGAATTTAGACCAAAACTTTCATATATTGATTGTTTTTCAACTTTATTCTTAAGCATTGTTAGCAAATTTCCATGTGCATTTGTGGGATCTATTATCCAGAAACCTGTTATCCAGAAAGCATCATAATACAGCAATGTGTGCTATTGAAATAATATTGCCAGTTTATTTATTAATAACACAGTACTGTATATTGTGAGTTGCTTTTGGCACCAAGAAATAAAACACACATAGCTGTTCTCTTTGAGGATTTTTTTTTGCCTATGTTCTGCTTTTTGTGACCAATTGTGGAAGGTCAGTAATAATAAAAGGTCAGTATAGCCTGTGTTGATGCATACTATGCTGAAAGATGGGTGCAAGCAAACCTTGACCATTCCTTAAAAATTGGGTAGTATTTAGGGGCATCATTGTCCACTATGAAAGAGTATGTTTTATTTTCTATAGCTAGTGTAAAAACACACACACACTATTAGCTGCAGTCAGGGAGCTTACCCTATTTATTGTGGCAAACGTTATGGTTGGTAGCAAACCACCCTTAACTTAATAAAGGGTGGGATGAGCCCAGGGCCGGACTGGGAGAAAAAAAGCAGCCCTGGCAAAAAAAAAAAAAAAAATCAAAGCAGCCCACTTCAGGTACGGGATTGGTTATCTGGAAACCCATTATCCAGAAAGCTCCAAATTACAGAAAGGCCACGTCCAATAGACTCCATTATAATCAAACAATCCAAATGTTTAAAATTGATTTCATGTTCTCTGTAATAAGAAAACAGAACCTTGTACTTGAGCCAAACTAAGATATAATTAGTCTTTATAGGGAGCAAAACCAGACTATTGGATTTATTTAATGTTTGCATGATTTTCTAGTAGACAAAGTATGAAGATCGAAATTTTGGAAAGAGCTGTTATCCGGAAACCCCCAAGTCTCGAGCATTCTGAATAACAGGTCCCATACCTGAATACATGTGCGACATTGGTGACCCCACCCACACAAGTTGAAAAGAAAATATTGGTGGTCAAACCCCCCCCCCAATAAAATTAGGGGGGGGAAATGTGGTCAGGGCCTCCAATAAAAAGTAAAAAAAATTTGGTGACCAGCCCCTCCCCCAGTTAAAAAAACATTGGTGGCCTGCTACCTCTAAGTTAAAACAAACATTGGTGTATGTGCAGCTCATTGATCATGGATAGACCATGCCGATCATGTAAGGAGGCCTGCACCACCGGTGGCAATAATCTGTACTTGACATTATTTTCAACAACTAAACATTAGGGCTGATAAAGTTTTAAGGAGAATGAAAGGTCCTGAAGCAGTTTATTGTCAATAGTTTAGCCACAATAGTGCCAGCTATAACATTATTTATTCTGTAGAATGCTTTACCATACCTGAGTAACAGCTCTAGAAGCTCTCTCTGTTTGTTTAGGATAGCAGCTGCCATATTCACTTGGTGTGACATCAGTTTCTGCCTGTATTTCCCTGCTCAGTCATAGCTCTGGGCTCAGATTACAGCAGGGAGGGGAGGAGGGAGGGAAAGAGGAGCAAACTGAGCATGCTCAAGCCCTGCCCTGGAGGTTTATGCTAAAAACAGGAAGTCTGATACAGAAGTCCATGTGTACACAATAGAAGGAATGAAATGCTGTGTTTCTTTTGACAGAGGACTCAGAGCAGCACTACTTTGGAGGTTTAATGGTTTATTTATATAGACCTTTCTGATAAAGCTTATTTAGTTTTAGCCTTTCCTTCTCATTTAATACTGCAGGAGAATCATGCAAATTTACATGCAGTCAGTTGCGTGTAAAACCCCATTCATTAAAGGTACTTGCATCTTTGCATCTCCATATAGTTGCACTCTTCGCGACTTCTTCCTTTCTTTGTCCTGTTTCACCTATTGATACAGAGGAACCCTAATCACCACCTCCGAACCAGGCAGTAGCTTCTAGGTTCCTGAAAACTCTCAAAGCAATTTTGTAAAATTTACAGCAATGTGTTTTGTTGTTAATTTTACCACATCAGGCACAATTGAGTGAGGTGCATTGCCCACTTGCAACCCCTACAGCTTTGGAATTCTGGATAAAAATGATGCATTATGGCAAAAAAACCAAATGTGAGTGTGTTTAAAATTGAGCTTTGCTCACGGTACTTGCTATTTTAAATCAGCCCTGCTCTCTCTTGTCTAATTTCACTCCAGAAAATGATATTGTGGAAACAAAAGTCATAAATGGAAAAGATTTATGCAATGTTGTTAAAGCATGTAATCTTCCTTTGCATGTACAGTTTTCTCTTTCATGACTTTGTACATTGTAATATAGCTTTTGTGGAACCAGAAAGTACTTAGAAACCCTATCTCCAGTGCTGGAAAACTGTAAATTGTTTTCATTTTCATCAGTCAGTATGTTATTATACTTTTACTGAAAACTTTATTTTTGCATTAAAAGAATACACTGCCTTTAAACTGGATTTAAATATGCACTATGTGTATGTTAACATTCGCAAGGTAATAACTGCTGGAAGCGCAATATTACACTGTGAACTGTGTTTAGTTTATGACTTTTATTTCTATTGTGTTTCACCTCCATTTACTTAGGGGCAGATTTATCAAGTGTTGAATTTTCGAAAATAAAAAACATCGAAATTCGAATTAAAAAAGACCAACCAGAATTTATTAAGAAAAATCGAAGTTTTCTTTATCCGAATAGGTCTGTTTTCAATCAAATAGGTACATTTTCGATCGAATTCGAATCGTATGAATAAAAGTTTTTCCCAAAAAAAGCTTTGATTTTCAAAATCCAGCAATTGACTCCAAGTAGGTTCTAGGAGGTCCCCCATAGGCTAAAACAACAATTCGGTAGGTTTTAGATGGCGAATGGTCAAAGTCAAATTTTTAAAGAGACAGTACATGATAAATTCTGAAATTCAAATTTTTTTCAAATTCGAATCGTATTTGGCCTATTCCCTAGTCGAAGTACACAAAAATTAGCTTGAAATTCGAATTTTTTTAATTCGAATTTTCACTTCGACCTTTGATAAATCTGTCCCTCAGGGGCACATTTACTAAGGGTCGAATATCGAGGGTTAATTAACCCTCAATATTTGACCCTCGAAGTAAAACCTTTGACTTCGAATATTGAAGTCGAAGGATTTACCGCAAATACTTCAATCGAACGATCGAAGGAAAAATCGTTCAATCGAACGATTAAATCCTTCAAATCGAATGATTCGAAGGATTCTAATCCATCGATCGAAGGATTTTCCTTCGATCAAAAAAAGCTTAGAAACCTTATGGGGAAGGTCCCCATAGGCTAACATTGAAGCTCGGTAGGTTTAAAGTGGCGAAGTAGGTAGTCAAAGTTTTTTTTAAAGAGACAATACTTCGACTATCGAATGGTTGAATAGTCAAACGATTTTTAGTTTGAATCGATCGAGTCAAAGTCGTGGTCGAAGGTCGTAGTAGCCTATTCGAAGTTTTTTTACTTCCTTCACTCAAGCTTATTAAATGTGCCCCTTAGTGTCACATCTGCTAAATATGTGCTCTTCAAGGAACAGATTTTTTATTGATTGTACCTTGGTTTCAGGTAATAGGAAGTAGAAAAACAAGAGAGTTAGATTAATCCCACTTTTGCATTAATTTCCCCCCCCCCACACCATCTTTTTTTAAATCTATGGGATAATGGATCCACGGCAATTAAATTCAAGCACGATTTAAGCTTTCTGTAATTTTCTCACTGTGCATTGCTTGAACCTACGGTATAATGAATAATGAATTATAAATCTGCCCCTTAGTGAATTCTGGGTGGAGCCAGGGCCATATTAATATACAGGCACCCAAGTGTCTGTGCTTGGGGCAGCAGCTTTAGAGGGTGGCTCGTGGTGGCTCGCGGGTACCTTTATAATTGATCATTTTATTTGTTGAAAAATAAAAAAAATACCCCAGCCACCACTATACACTATGGGGCAAATTCACTAAGTGCCGAAGCGCCGAACGCTAGCTTTACTTCGCTAGCGTTTGGCATTTTCGTTACTGCGCAAATTCACTAACGAACGCTGGCGTAGATTCACTAGTGTTACTTCGCACCCTTACGCCTGGCGAATTTTCGCTATGGACGTAACTACGCAAATTCACTAACGCGCGCAGTGTACTGAACGCTACCTTTTACGCTAGACTTCCTTCGCCACCTCAGACCAGGCGAAGCGCAATAGAGTAGATAGGGATTGCTTCAAAAAAAGTCAACATTTTTTCTAAGTCCCAAAAAACGCTGGCGTGTTTTCTACATTATGGGTGATAGGCTGAAAAAGATCGAAAAATTTTTTGGGGCTCCCCTCCTTCCCCCCTAAATTTCCTGACTCATGGCAACTTACATATACAGTGGGCACATGTGTAGGGCAAAATAAAATTTTTATTTGATGTTTTGAAGGTTTCCCAGGCATTTGTAGTGATTCTACGTATTCCTCCATTGAAATTTGAATTTGGCGCCGTATGAAAATTAACCATCGCTAGCGTAACTTCGCTTCACTTACCGAATCAACGCTAGTGCAACTTCGCAACCTTACGCTACCCCTGAGCGCAACTTCGGATTTTAGTGAATTTGCGAAGCGCTGGCGAAACTACGCCTGGCGAAGTGTGGCGAAGTACGGCGAAGTTACGCCTGGCGCAACAACGAATCTTAGTGAATTTGCCCCTAAGTGCATTAATCCGGTGGTGGGTCAGCAGGAGAATTTTTGGAGGAAGTGACATGACACGTAGCACCAGACCTAAAAACAGCGTTGAGTGGAACCGTATGAAACACAAATGCCAGTGTCCTAGTGAATAGGTCACAATGTAATTCAAACAATTAAAATTATACAGTAAAATAGTACAGATTAACATGGCATGCATATGTCTGCATTATTAAACATTTAGGAAGGAAGCGCCTATGCAGCAACAGTTGGGTATAAAATTAACATGCAGGCGGGGCGCATGCGCGCAGCTGACCTGACATGACGTGTTGGTGAGAGCTCCGCTCCCGCACCCTGCTAATTAGCCGTTATTTGCACGGAACGAGACCCCAAATCTCTGGATTATATATCCCACATACTCTTACCGACTGCTCAATCTGGCGATGGGTCCCCCTTCTACTAAAAAGAAGCCGCAGCCCAGCACACCGCCCATGTTCCAGAAACGCTCCACCGAACGGACCCGTCCACCATCTTTGGCAGAGCACGAGGAGCCGGAACAACTATCAGAGGCCGCAGCTCTTACTTCGGAGACGCAAACTGCATTACAAGCGGTGCAGTGCCTCTTTAAAACTGAACTGGCAGCGGCAGTAGCCGACTTTGCGAGGCAGCTTACTGATTTGGGGGACAGAGTGGACAAACTGGAACACGTTACCGATGAACATGCCACCGCTCTCCAGGAAGATCAGAAACAGATCATGACCCACCAGGATCAAATTTTGCAGTTGGAAAACAAAGTGGAAGATCTGGAGAATCGCTCCAGGAGAGGTAACCTGTGGGTCAGGGGGGTCCCGGAGACTGTCACGGACATTGCCCTCTTAATGGCAGAGGTCCTCCAACAGCTCCTGCCTGATCATACTGCTGATCAACTTCACATTGAGAGAATTCACAGAGCTCTAGGCCACCCCCGGAATATTAACGTCCCGAGGGACATTGTATTGAAACTTCACCATGTGGAAGTCCGTGACCAGTCCTTGCAAGCGGCTAGGGGGTTGAATAGGGAGGACCTCCCACATAACCTGCAGCTGTATGCTGATATTGCCCCCGCTGCCCTGCAAAAACGACGACTCATGAAGCCTGTCACAGAGCTTCTCATGCATCATAAGGTGAAATATAAGTGGGGCTTCCCCTTTTCCCTGCAGTTCCCCTGGAACGGGCACTCTCATGTGATTTACACCCCTGAAGCAGGCATGGCGATTCTCAAGGGCCGCTCCAATGTTCCAGACAAAGGTGACCGAGCCTCTTCTGCTTCACCGAGATCGGATCCGGATTGGTCCGATGTACCCTCTGCCAGGCAACAGAAACGGCCACCACCATACTCTCCTACTAAAGAACAAAGGCCTTCACGTCCAAGACCTGACACAGCGCAGACTTGATCCAAGCCCTCACTCACTAATATGTGCTCTTATTTCTACTCGCTCCTGGGTGCTGGTAGGCAATTGAAATATGGCTATAGGCCTTGTCTGGTTTGTTCATATTGTTATTGCTAGATATTGTTCCTACTTTTATCATCCATAGTAGGGGGTGCGGGCTGATGCCCCCCCTGCCGAGCACCTCTCTTCTACATGCCCTCCATTCGTTGGAAGGGTAAGTCGGAGACACAGGGCTCACTCAAAGTGTTCAATCACTGTATATTCTGTTTTCTTTTTGATTTTGTATATAATTTTCATGTTAACTGGTTCTATCTGTTTTTGACTTTTTTTTTCATTGTTACCTCTCTATGTGTAACCCTGGCGGTGGGGACTGTACTATATATAGTTGGGATGGCACGTTGGTGGCTGACGCTACGATTTCGATGGAGACTTGGGGTTCGAGCATTAGTCTACCAATATTGCTACTTTAGCATAATTTCTAGTCCTCTCCATGTCCATTAAGATAGTTTCACACAATGCACAGGGCCTCAATTCTCCAGCGAAAAGGCGGGCAGCATTTCAGACTTATGACCGTTTATCCCCGGATATATTATGCATACAGGAAACTCATTTTACTCAGACTTCCTATCCTAAATTTTTCCACAAACATTATACGAGGTTCTATCTCTCCTCTACTTCCAGTAAACATAGAGGTGTGGCAGTGCTACTCCATAATAGGTTCCCTTTTACTGTTACGAAGGCCATACCTGACAGTCAGGGGCAATATCTTATTTTATTGGGGACCCTATACGACACATCTTATGTTATTGTCTCTTCCTACGCCCCGAACGATTCCCCGCTTCTCTTTTTTGAGACGCTGCTCCGTAAACTGCCTGATGTTCCAACGGCACGACTTCTGTGGGCTGGGGATTTCAATCTATCTTTTCACCATTCTCTAGATAGATCCTCCATTGATAGCACCTCAAGACATAAGAAAACCACCAAACAAATTGAATCTCTCTTACATACCTACAGTCTAGCCGATTCTTGGAGGGAGTTTCGCTCTACTAACAGGGGATATACCCATTACTCATGTACATCACAGCTATTCTCGGATAGATTACATTCTGGTCAATACCCGTGATGTCTCTAAAATTATCGATTCTAAAATTTCACTCTGTGCTTGGTCAGACCATGATATAATGGTCACCACACTGGATCTGCAAACATCCCCTACTATACGGCCTACTTGGCGACTCAATGAAAGTCTTTTAGCCGATCCAGACTGTATTGCCCTCATTGAGACAGACCTTAACCAATTTTTTGCTGAAAATTGCACTTTAGATGCTTCCCCCGCTTGGGTATGGGTTGCGCAGAAAGCGTTCATTAGGGGCTGCCTCATTCGCTATGCAGCGAAGAGAAAAAGGGAGAGATTACAGACACTTACTATATTAGAAATGGAATTAACTGACTTGGAAACAGCCAACAGATCACACCCTACTAATCGTACTAGGCACCGTATAGAAGCGATTAGACAGAAAATAAGAGCTTGTCAAATAACTACGGCGGAACACGCCATCCGTTAGACTAACCATAAATTTTACTTATACGCCAACAAGCCTGATAAAATGCTGGCCAACCTATTAAAGGCCCATAATAAACGTAACTCCATTCATAAGATCCGTCAGCCTGATGGCCGTATCACTTCCGACCCGAATGCTATAGTTTCGCCTTCCAAACTTATTATCAAACCCTTTATGATTCCCCACCCCAGATGAATGACGCGACCTTGCACCGATTCATTCAGCAACATGCCCCAGCTCCAATGACAGAGGAGATGAAATTGATGTTAGAGGAAGAGATTACGTATCAGGAGATCGAAATTGCTATAAAAAATCTGAAGTCAAACAAGGCCCCTGGTCCTGATGGCTTTTCTTCCCTATATTATAAAAAAATTTCAGACTCAGCTGATTCCCCACCTACAGGCACTATTTCGACATATTGTTGCAGGTCACCCTTTACCACCAGAGATGAATGAGGCTAGAGTAACCGTAATTCCTAAACCTAATAAAGACCCCCTATCTATTAAAAACTATAGACCGATTTCCTTATTGAATTTGGACATCAAATTGCTTGCTTCCATTCTGGCTCATCGACTGAATAAAGCCCTTACTACACTAGTCCATAAGGACCAAATCGGATTTATACCCTCTCGCCAAGCGCCTGATATCAGAAAGGTTGTTAACCTGATAGCTCACGCAAATAAGACTAACACTCCCCTCTGTCTTCTTGCGCTTGATATTGAGAAAGCGTTTGACACCCTAAACTGGAGGTATCTTTTCGGTTTACTCGAAGCGATAGGAGTAGGCTCCAATTTTTTGAATACGCTAACAACTTATTATCATGATCCAAGAGCCAAACTTAATCTTCCATCTACAGATCCGCAGGCATTTATCCATATTAAGAGGGGCACTAGACAAGGATGCCCACTCTCTCCGGCTTTATTCGCCCTGGCTATGGAGCCTCTGGCGAGAGCCATTAGGGAGCACCCAGATATTAAAGGCTTGCGAGTCAAGGGTAGAGAATACAAGCTCTCGATGTTTGCGGATGATCTGTTGCTACATGTAACAAACCCACTTACTTCTCTCCCTAACTTACAAAACTCCTTACTCGACTTCGCCAAGGTATCTGGTCTCAAGATTAACCCCGATAAGTCTGAAATGCTGCCCTGTAATGTGCCAACACATGTCGTTAAACTGATAGAACTTAATTTTGGTTTCCATGTTAGAACTGACTCTCTACAGTATTTAGGTATTAAGATAACTAGCCGGATCCCCTCTCTATATAAAGCTAACTTTAGACCAATGCTACATACTTTGACTCAAGATCT